>NC_056054.1:190811908-191436908 GCF_016772045.2 Ovis aries | reverse complement strand
GGGAGCTGGGACCCCCGCCCTGCCTGTCCCTCGCTCCCCCAGTGCTGCCCCTGCAGCTCTAGAGCCCATGGTGCCCCAGCCAAGGTGCAGGAGGGAGCCTCTTGAAGGCAGGCTGGGGTCGGCCTCAGCAGGCCCTGCAGCTCACCTGCCTCTGGGCTTTAGTCCCTGGTGGAGCCTGTGGCTAAAGGGTGTGGCCAGGCCTTGCCGGCGGGAAAGCCAGACTTGACCTTGGGCCAGGAGGATGTGTTGGCCATACAGAGAGGTGGACCAGGGAGTGGGTGGGGGCCCTTCACAGGGCTAGGCCCTTTCCAGGGAGCCCTGTCGAACAGAATGTGGCCTCACCATGCACGTATTATGGGACTTGGCCGGTCTTAGGATCTTGTGCCTGAAAATAGCTTGAGGTGGCTCAGGTAGCAGAGCTGGGGTGCCAGTTCATTCCCTGGCAGGGACCAGGGCCCCAGGGCCCAGGATTGGAAGGAGACCAAGGGGGCAGCTGCCCTGGAGGGACACCAGTGCTTCCTCTTTGACCCAGCTCTTCCCCTCTGCTGTTCCGTGTTTTCCCACCAGTCTGTCGCCAAAGTTGCTGCCCCAGCTATGAATATCTGCTTCTTCCAGAGAAATAAAGTTAGTTTCTATTTTATGTTACTTATTTGTGTCTGCCTGTTTCTTTTGTCAGCTGCCTGAGGTTCCAGGGCTCCCCAAGCTACTGCCGTCTATCCCAGGCAGCAGGCCCTGTAGCGCCATCTGTTGATGAAGAAGAGGAAGTACAGGCCTCTTTGACCCTAAGGAGTCTCTCCCTTTCCTGGGCTGGCTGAGGACAGAACCCACCTAATTCAGTGTCCCTTAAGTTTTATCTCTGGAGTTCTGTGAGGCAGGATACACTGTGGGACAGAGTAAAGTAACTCAATTAGCTGGACCTAAGCCAGAAATTTTTTTGGCACATGCTAAGTCACTTTAGTCATACCTGACTCTTTGCAACCCTATGGACTATAGCCCACCAAGCTCCTCTATCCATGGGATTCTCTGGACAAGAATACTGAAAAAAAAAAAAATATTGGAGTGGGTTGCCATGTCGTTTTCTCCAGGGGATCTTCCCGACCCAGGGATCAAACTCGTGTTTCTTGTATCTCCTGCATTGGCAGGCGGGTTCTTTACCACCAGCACTATCTGGGAAGCCCTTTTGTTTGTTTAAGCATGGAAGGCCTCAATATGTATAAGCATTTTAATTTTCTGGATAGCTAATAATTCACTTGGTTCAAAATGCAGAAGATACTAAGGCGTATACGGTGAGATTTCCCACCCCAGCTGCCACCTCCCCTCTTCCCGAGGCTGCCTTCATCCTCAGTTTCCCATGTTTCTTGTTTTTTTCACTTAGTGTTGTGAAGAGCTCCTTAGCCATACTGAAAGAGCTTCCCCAGGCTTGTCTAGGGCTGCGTGGATGCGGCTGAACCATTCTCTAGGGCTGCGTGGATGCGGCTGAACCATTCTCTGTTTAACCAGGCCCTTTTGGATGGTGAGCTATTTGGTTGTTCCCAGTCCTCAACAGTTACAGTCATTGCAGCAAAAAACGGTGAATGTGGGTTATTCGTCACTCGCAAGGCAGTCTGAAGGATGAGTTCCTAGAAGCGGTGCTCCTGCACCAGAGTACACAGCTCCTGAGGAATCCTGCCCGCTTTCTCCCCACAGAGGAGGGTCTTCCCAGTGTCACAGTCACCAGTGTGTGAGAGCTTTCCGTGTGTTATCAGAGCTTTCTGACTTTAGACAGTCTGACACGTGGAAAATGGTGTGTTTTAAAATGCACTCCTCTAAGTGGGGCCATTTATATCTCTTTTCTATGAGCTACTTATTAATAGCTTTGACCCATTAAAAATTAGATTATTAATCTGTTTCTTACTGGTTTTAAGGAATTTAGTGAAAGAAGAAGTGTACCCTTTTGAGCTTTATCATATTATCATCTGAACTTAGGGAAAAGAGGTAAGTCATAAAGTAAGCTGATGGCTTGGGTTTATTAAAAACAGGCAATTCAAGATGTTCCTGAGTTGTCCTCCTTAGTGTCTGGGGCTCCAGGTTGGCTGTGGAGTAGGCCCCCTAGGAGATCTTTAGCCTTCGGACGCAAATGTTTTCTGAGTATGCTATTCACAAAGGCAGGAATTAAATTATATTTAGCTGCCATTTAAAGAAATTAATCAAATATATTATCAGGTCAGTTCAGTTGCTTAGTCATGTCTGACTCTCTGACCCCACAGACCGCTGCACACCAGGAAAAAGCGTGTTGTCATAGGAAAGGAAAAAGTATTTGGGCCTTGCTGCTAGACCTGGATTTCATTCTCAGTTGTTGAATCTTGGAAAAATGACAACTTTTCTGAGTCTAAACTGGGGGAGAGTGTAATTCCCACTTTATAGAACGGTTGTGAGAATTAAGTGAAGTCAGGTAGGTGAAACACTTTGCTAGGTGACTGGCCATGGGAATTACCCGGTAAACTATAATCATAACAAATTCTGTTTCTTCATATTCCTGCCTATTGATAGCTTGCATTATACACTGAACAACTCTTAAGTGTACAAATCTCTTCTTTCACCTACCCTCTTATCTGGAAACAATTTGTTTTTTGCTAGCAAGTCACTTCTAGTTACAGATCATGGGCACTTTTAGCTCCATTAAAAAATGTCATTTTTTGGAGAAGAAAATGGCACCCCACTCCAGTACTCTTGCCTGGAAAATTCCATGGACGGAGGAGCCTGGTAAACTACGGTCCATGGGATTACAAAGAGTTACACGCAACTGAGCAACTTCACTTCTTAAAAAAAAAAAAGTTTTTTGGTGAATGATGACAGAGCTAATACATTTCAGAATTATATTTTATAAGGGGGATACCAAAGCATCCGGAGTTTCCTCAGGGGGTCAGGAGAACCAATGTACTTTTCTTGCCAGAGACACAGCTCCCTGAATTCTAGGTTTTCCTGCCATTTTTCTCGTTTCTGGTCAGGCTGCCAGCTTCTGCCAGCATCTCTTGGGTTTATTGAAAAGATCTTAAGGAAAGATACTGAAAGAGCTGACCCAAGTTTGCCAATACGGAGCATCAGTAAATCGGTGAGGAATCACTGGATACCTTCTTTGTGTCAAGCCTTGAAGAGGGGATACAAGTTAAAGAGACATAGTCTGTGCCCAGGGGGACTGTGGCATTGCAGCAAGACTATGCGTACTCATTACATGCTACATGCCTTGGAATGAGAGAGGAGGTGGCTCCCTGGAGGAAGACATTGTGCTGACCTGATGGGGAGGAATAGGTAAGCGCCAAGAAGGTGAGGGGACAGGACAGCATGGTAGGTGTGGGAAACAGCACTCATATCCTGTGGGGATGCAAACTGGCTTGCCCTGAGAACAACAGTTGGCAAGGCTAGCACTCCTCCTTTTGTTAACTTTCTGGGGTGGGTTGAAAGTGACTTTCATTGTGTGATCCTAGTGAGTGGATCCTAGGGCTGGAAACTGAAGACACTGGTGTGAAATGCTGAGTCCTCTAACAGACAGAGGGAGGTGGCAGAGGAATAATGTGGTCAGACCTGTGTCTTTAAGAGACATGGGATAACCACAAGGTCCTACTGTATAGCACAGGGAACTGTATCTAATAACCTGTGATAAATCATAATGGAAAAGAGTATGAAAATGTGTATATGGGGACTTCTCTGTTGGTCCACTGGTTAGGACGTCACCTTCCCTGCAGGGGGGATGGACTCGATCCTTTCCCGGGGAACTAAGATCCCACATGCCTCAAAGCCAAAAAATGAAATAAAACCAAAACATAGACAATAGAAACAATATTGTAACAAATTCAATAAAAACTTTAAAAATAGTCCACGTCAAAAATGCTTAAAAATTATAATATATGGTGGCTCAGACGGTAAAGCGTCTGTCTACAATGCAGGGGACCCGGGTTCGATCCCTGGGTCTGGAAGATCTCCTGGAGAAGGAAATGGCAGTCCACTCCAGTACTATTGCCTGGAAAATCCCATGGACAGAGAAGCCTGGTAGGCTACAGTCCACGGGGTCGCAAAGAGTTGGACACAACTGAGCAACTTCACCTTGATGTATAATTGAGTCATTTTGCTCTACAGCAGAAATAAAATACAGCATTGTAAATGTACTTTTTTTCAATACAATTCTTTAAAAAGAGAGGGATGGCTCTGCTTTAAAGTGACTTGCTGCTTCACTGTGGCCATGAGTGGAGCAAAGGTCTAGTGCGTCGTGTCTCACTGCACACTAGGAAAATAAAGGTGTTCTTGAAGCAAATTGACTTTTACAGAAATTTGAACTTGGAAAATGAAGAGGCCACCAACTCCTTAAATCCTTGGCTAGAACAGGGGTTCTGAAGGCCAGTCCGGGGCCTGTGCTGGTCTAGGGTCAAGTTTTCACTGGCCTGAGGTGCAATGTTAAGAATAAGAACCGAACAACTTTTTCTCAAAATGTGCTACTCCGCTACAGTGATTGTCTGTATCCTGAGATTTTCGTCTTCCTACGTTGGTATTGAAGTGGCTGTTCTTGTGCAGCGATGGCAGTGGTCGTGGTAGGTGGTAGAATCGTCCTCGTGCCCTTACATGGCAATGCTGTGTCTGCACAGCCTCGCAAGCAGTTATTAGTTTTACATCATAAGCTCTGAAACCCATCTTCAGAACGCCTGGACAAGAGTGCTTTTGTGTTAGGCAGCACCACCTATTGGCAACATGTGACACTGCGGTCTCTTGGGCCAAATGTCAGATGAAGGGATCGTGTGAAGTCATTGCTCAACAAACAAGTCCCAAAACTTCAGGCCCAGACCCATGGGTGCTTAAAGGGCCATTCCAAGGAAGCTACTGGGGAAGAAACAGGTTCACCCATCATCTGGAGCCAAACAGGGGCCAGCTAGGATTTAATGCCAAGCAGAGGAACTGAGTGGGAGGCTTTGAAGGAGCTCACCCCTAACCTAGGAAACTCTGGGCTAACTGGGAGGAAGCTGTGGGCTGAAGAAAAAGTCCTGGGAGGACACAGGTGCCCTTTGGGAAGCCCACACCACCACTGTATCTATTTTTTATTGAAGGGTAGTTGATTTACAATGTTGTATTAATTTCCGCTGTACAGCAAAGTGTCTCAGTTTTACATATACATCCATTCTTTTTTATTTATATTTTAAAATATTTTTTCCATTATGATTTACCCCAGGATATTGCATAGAGTCCCCTGTGTTAAGTAGGACCTTGTTGTTTATTCATAATAGTGTGTATCTGCTAATCCCAAACTCCCAGCTCATCCTTCCCCCATCCTCCACCCGCCTTGGCAGCCACAAGTCTCTTCTCTATGTCTGTGAATCTGTTTTGTTTTTGTAGAGAGGTTCATTTGTGCCATATTTTAGATTCCACATATAAGTGATATCATATGGTATTTGTCTTTCTCTTTCCGACATACTTCACGTAGTATGATAATCTCTAGTTGCATCCATGTTGCTGCAAATGGCATTATTTCATTCTATTTTTGTGGCTGGGTGGTATTCCATTGTATATATGTACCACATCTGCTTTATCCAGTCTTCTGTCGGACATTTAGCTTGTTTCCATGTCTTGGCTATTGAGAATAGTGTTGCTATGAACACAAGGGGATAACTATCTTTTTGAATTTTAGTTTTGCTCAGATATATGCCCAGGAGTGGTACTGTTGGATCATATGGTAATTCTATTTTTAGTTTTCTAAGGAACCTCCATTCTGTTCTAAATAGTGACTATACCAACTTAAATTCCCACCAACAATGTAAGAAGGTTCCCTTTTCTTCACATCCTGTCTTGCATTTAGTTATATGTAAACTTAATGATGACCATTCTGATGGATGTGAGGTGATACCTCATTGTAGTTTTGATTTGCATTTCCCTAATAATAGTGAAGTTGACTCATTGGAAAAGGCTTTGATGCTGGGAGGGATTGGGGGCAGGAGGAGAAGGGGACGACCGAGGATGAGATGGCTGGATGGCATCACTGACTCGATGGACATGAGTCTGAGTGAACTCCGAAGTTGGTGATGGACAGGGAGGCCTGGCGTGCTGCAATTCATGGGGTCGCAAAGAGTCAGACAGGACTGAGCAACTGAGCTGAACTGAACTGAATAATAGTGATTATGAACATCTTTTCATGTGCCTGTTGGTGATCTGTGTATTTTCTTTGGAGTAATGTCTATTTAGATCTACTGCCCATTTTTCAACTGGGTTTTTTTTGTTGTTGTTGAGTTACATGAGTTGCTTGTATATTTTGGAAATTAAGCCCTTGTTAGATAGCAAATGTTTTCTTCCATTCTGTAGGTTGTCCTTTTGTTTTGTTTATGATTTCCTTTTTTCCTTCGCAAAAGCTTGAAGATTTGATTAGGTCCCATTTGTTTATTTTTGTTTTTATTTCTATTGCCGTGGAAGAGTGACCTAAGAAGACACTGGTATGATTTATATCAGAGAATATTTTGCCTATGATCTCTTCCATCACTGTATTTTTTAATAGTTTTTATGATTGTATATGTACTTACTGTTGAATTGAAACATTCAGAAAAGCACAATGAGAAAATTAAAATTACCCAGAACCACTTGAAATTTTGATTTTTTTTTTCTGTGCATATATATGTCTGCATTGTGGTTTTATAAAAATAAGGTTATCTGGCTTATATTCTTACGTACCTGACGTTTTTTACCTGCCATTTGACGCCACCAGTTTTCTGCATCTTTAAATGCAGCTTCTAAAAGGATATTTAAACACTGCATATTTTGCATTCTGTGGAAATGGAAAATAGACGTTCTCTATTAACACATTATTTTGCTAACATTTTCATTTTGTAACAAATTATTTTTACAGATATTGCTAAATGGCTTTTCAGAAAGATTTGTTCCCCTTATTAAAACAAAATATGTTTTTTCATTTCTTTTTAAATTGAAGTACAGTTGATTTACAATGTCTTAATTTCTGCTGCACAGCAAAGTGATTCAGCTATACATATGTATCTATACATTCTTTCTCCTGTTCTTTTCAGTATGCTTTATCCCAGGATACTGAGCATCGTTTTCTGCACTGTACAGTAGAACCTTGCTGTTTATCCATTTTATGCACAATAGTTTGCATCTGCTAACCTCAAACTCCCATTTGCTTCCTCCCCCTGGGCAACCCCAAGTCTGTTCTCTGGGTCTGTGGCTCTGTTTTTGTTTCATAGAGAGGTTCATTTGTGTCCGATTTTCGATTCCACATATAAGTGATATTATATGGTTGTCTTTCTTTTTCTGACTTACTTAGTATGATAACCTCTGCTTCCTCCACGTTTCTACAAATGGCATTATTTCATTCTTTTTTATGTGTCCTTTCTTATTCCTCTGTGTATATATATCACATCTTTATCCACTCATCTGTAGATGGACATTTAGTTTGTTTCCATGTCTTAGCTATGGTTAATAGTGCTGCTATGAACAGAGGGGTGCATATATCTTTTTGAATTGTAGAAAAAAAGCTTATATGCTTTAAAAGAAAGGATTTCTATTTTGGAGCTTTGTTTTAAAATATTTCTGAATGAGGTAATCTGTTGAGAATGGTCCAGATGGTTGGAGGAAATGGGCCATGACTTGATAATTGTATAACTTATTGTTGGAATAAGAGGGCTCGTCTACTTAAGAGAGTGACTGAACCGTTCCACGATTAAAAGCTAAACAGAAATCCACGCACTTTGCAGGCGGGGACATTCCCACGGGTCCGGCTATCCTTTCTGCAGCTGTCCCTTGGAGGTTTCTGAGTTTGTTCCTGAGGCCACCTCTGGGGTGCATTCCCCCTCTTTGGCTCTGGCGTCATGTGCACAGAATCCCCTTCTCCTGCAGGTCTTTATGAAATGGAGATCAGGTGGAGTTTTTACAACCCGAATGCTGAGGGAAATATCTCCATTACTACAGGCTGTACCCTGTGTGTTCACCCTTTATCCTAAGGGTGTCCTCATCCTTGCTACTTCAAGGGTGGCACACGGTAGGTCCAGCAGTGTCAGCTTCACCTGGGAGCCTGCTAGAAATGCAGAGCCTGGGCCCACCCTGACCTCCTGAATTGGAATCTCCTTTCTAGCAACTCTTCTAAGGGATCCTTGGACATGCTCAGCCTTCTGAAGGCTTGAAGTAAGGCAAGCTCCGCTCTCACACCAAAGAGCGGAGTGGCCCTGCTGGCTCCCCAGCCCTTGGTCCTCTCCCAGCATGGACTGTGCTCCCTGCCCTGCTCTCCCCATGACCCATCACCCATTCGAATGCCTCCCTTCTCTGAATAAACCATTCATTTAAAAAATATATACAAGGAATTTCATCATAACATCGTTTATAACAGTTAACAATTGGAAGCCATCAAAATGTTCAATAATAAGGGATTGGTTGAGCATATTTTATTTCCTCCAAAGAACAGGGTACAACACAGCCTATCAAACCATCCTTAAAAGAATGTGCAATTGATATTCGATTAATATTAAAATTGACTACTTCTTCGTGATAGGATTATAGCTGGCTTTTTTTTTTTTTTACTTCTGTTCTATTGGAAAATGGCTTTCTGTTAAACTGTTTTCTGTTATAAAGGTTTTTCTTTTGTCCATGCCACACGGCTGTGGGATCTTAGTTCCCTGACCAGGGATTGAACCCGGCCCTTGGCAGTGAAAGCAGAGTCCTAACCACTGGACAGCCAAGGAATTCCCCCCAATTTTTTTTACTGTGGTAAAATACACATAACAAAATTTATTTATTTATTAAAATAGTAGCCATCTTAATGAGGACTAGGTGGTTTTGATTTGCATCAGTGACGCTGAGCATCTTTTCCTGTGCCTGTTGGTCATCCGTTTTTTAACTGGTTTGTTGCTTTTCTGCTGTCTGACCTGCCCTATTGCTTGACCTCCTCTCCCACCGGAATCCTGCTTTCTGCCTTCTCCTGTCTCCAAGCACGTGAGGTGAGCCTGGCTCTCCCTACACACACACACACCAGCACCTTCTGTCCTGACTCTTCCTTTTCTCGAGGGTCTTTATCCTCCCTTTCTGGAGGAGCAGCCAGCCCCTTGCCTGTTACTCTTGCCATCCCTGCCAGGCTGGCACTGCCCCTGTGTGCAGATGTCTTGTAGTCCAGCTGATGGCAGCCACCCCTCCAGACGTGCTGCCTCCCCCAAGTCCTTCCAGGCCCCCCCAGCCCAGGCTGCCTCTTCTGCACGCCCATGGCCGCAGCCCCACCCCTATGGTTCATTCGCAGGGGTCCTATCTGTGTGAGCTGCCCTCTGGAGTGGTTACCAGGCTCTTAAGGGCTCACAGTAAATGAAGGGAGATGGAGCCCAGAGTTCTGATGTGACAGAGACAAGAAGCCCTAGCACCACAATCAAACAATTGAAGAAATGTGTGGACCTTGAAGGATGAGTAGTTGCCAAGCACAGGAGAGGAAAGTTAGGAGAAATAAAGACGTGAACTCACAGAAGCACTCATGTGGTAAAAAATGGTGGCTGGACAGGGGTGTGGGGAGGCAGGGGAGAGACCAGAGGAAACGCTGGACAAGGGGCCTCAAGGGATGCTTCTGTCTCTGTGATTAGGTTTTAAATTAAAAAAAAAAATTTTTTTTTTATTATTGATGTTTTTATTTGGCTGTGCTGGGTCTTAGCTGTTGGATGATCTTTAGTAGTGGGCTGCAGGATCGTTCCCTGACCAGGCTACCTGCGATGGGAGTGTATAGTCTTAGCCATGGGACAACCGGGGAAGTCCCTAGTGATTAGGTTTTAAGTTCCAGAGAGCAGACCTGAATCTTGCTCTTCTTCTGTGCTCCAGGAGAGCTTGTCAACTGGATTTCCTATTTGCTTTCATTGTGTTAAATTTCAAGTGTAAAATATTTCCAAATATGTCCTTCATCCATCTATCCATCCATCCAGTCATTTCCTCACCAACTAATATTTCCTGCATGCTTCTTGTGTATCAGGCACTGTACTAGGAGCTAGAGATATTGATTATGAGCAAAGCAGAAATGGGTTACCAGGCATGGAAGTTGCTCAAAGTCAAATAAGCCATTGTTCCAGCTATTGTCCTCCTGCTAAAACAAAATAGTGGCTTCCTCCCCACTTAAAAAAAAAACAAACATTTTCTTCCTTTGCTAAAAGAATGCTTTCATTACAGAATTTCTGGAACCTAGGGAAATAGAATCTTCAGCTCATTTGTAGCCTGACACTTGAATACAACCAGTACTAAACATCTTGATGGTGTTTTTGTTTTTCTGGCTTTTACTGTATTCACTTCACTTCATCATAGATTCATAAACATATTTCACTGAGTACATGTGCCAAATATTTTTAATCATTCCCCTTTGGTTGATATAGAAGTAGTTCCCACTTTTCTTCTATAATTCTTACTGTCCAAGCTAGTTGTGCTAAATCTATTACTATTTAACCAACTCCTCCCAGTGCTTTGCATTTCATCTGATGCATTCCTTTAAAAAGTAATAATTACCTATTATGTTACTTCAGCAAATTATTTATTAAGGATATCTAAATATAGGCACCTTTCTTTTCTTGACCTGTACTCATTAATGAAATTTATAGAAGCCGTATAGTACTGAATTCTCCAGAAATATAGAAAGTTCAGGAGAGCAAGTGTCTCTGCCACTGGTTGTATGACCTTAGGCAAGTCCCAGGCCTTCCCTGGTCCTGAGTTTCACGGACTGTAGAGGAGGGTTGGAAGAGGGTCCTTATCCCCTGCCCCTGTTAGACAGTGTTCCAATCTTGGGAGGAGAAGACAGTTGCTTTAATTCTGCCCACAGCTGCCGTCTGTGCTCCTCTCCCTTGTCCCTCTTTCTTCTCCATCTAAAGGGCCCCAGGTTATAAGCAGAAGCCCTAATTCGAATCCCAGCTCTGCTTCTCACATGCAGCCTCGTCCCTGTCTTTGAATGTCTCAGGAGCATCCGATTCCCCCTCTTGAAATGGAAGTGAGCTACTGTGAGGGAGTCACACCTCAGGGCTTCCAGCTGTGTGATCAATTACTTGTCCACTTTTGCTTCCCCATCTCTCCAGCCTTAGTTGCAGGTGAGTCCTCCTTCCATGCCTCCTGCCGTGTGCAGAACACTGCAAAGAGAGAGAGAAACCACCAGTCCCTTCCCACAGGCAGCTTATACTGGAGGGGGCTCATTGAGGAGTTGGTTAAGCAAATATGATAGTGAGGGGGAGGGCCAGCAGAGCCAGGTTCTGAGTGGGGAGCTAGGGTGGCTGGTCTAGGAAGAACTGGGCAGATTTAGACACATGTAGACCTCAGAGCAGCAGAACTAAGGGTTCTGGGGCCAAAGCCACTTCTTTGGTGCTGGCCTTACTGCTCCACCCATCCCTAGTCTCTTAAACCAAGGAGCCCTTGGGTTGCCTGTAGCCCATTCATCATGTTGGGGCCATCCAGTGAACTTTTTGTTTTGATAATATGTTGTGAGACTCTACTTTTATTTAATACTTATGGAGGATGTTGGTTTTGTTTGTTTGAACAGGCAACTGATATACAATTAGAAATTCCTACTTGCCTTGTGAGCTGCGATTCCAACGTCACTTCAGTTTTCAAGACTTTGCTGGTGCTTTGTAATGCTACTCAGATCTGACCACGTGAGCCTCACCTCGGGGGCAGTTTGGGACCTGGGTGGCAGACTGTTTATTTCCTTTGGTGTGCTGTTTAGGGAAAGATCCAGGCATATGTAGTTTGCATATGAGCCCAGGAGTTCCTCTACAATTTTACAGGGTTGATTTCTGGAGCCTCCCCTCCTCACCAACTCCTCGGCACTTTCTGGTTCCCAGGGGCCTTCCTTCCAGGTTCTCTGGCTAAAGCCAGGGCTTTAATTTCCCTGCCCTACCTAACACTTCACATGATGGCAACTGCCTCTGACCATGCAGACAGAGAATACAGAAGGACTGGAGAAAGCAGTGTGGGTCCCCCACTCTGGAGGCCAGAGCCCCTGGTCAGGGAGAAGCGTTCTCTCCCCTGGAGTTTAGGTACCTGTCCAGTTGTTGCCACTGCTGCTATAGGTTTGCTGGGAAACTGGGGTGGAAGAGAGTGAAAAAGCCACAGAAAATGTACATGTCCCCCACTCACTCTAATCCACAGGAGTCCCCTTTCTTCTCCTTCGATCAGTAGTAGAGAGCTTCTTGGGAGCTCTTTCTGACCACAGCTCCAGGTCAGCTGTCATACTCCAAGCCCGGAGATGCCAAAGGGAAACAAAAGGAAAATTCCATGCTGGTTTGATGGAACTTCAGGTTCTGGTTTTCTTCCCCATCCACCTGCCACCCTTTATTTCCCAGAGTCTCCAACAGCAGACCTCAGCCTAGGACTGGGATCTGCCTCCCAGGCTAGTGCTCCTGAGTGTATGCTCACAGGAGAAAAGCACCAGCCAATCAGGGATTTACCCCGGCCAAGAAAAATTGGCTTTGACAGTTAATGTCACCTTGATGACCCCAGTCCCACCCACATATCAACCCCACCTCAAAGACAAACCCTATCTTCATCGAGTACCTACTAAGCACTTTCATTGGCCTTAGCTTATGTAATACAGTTACCCCATAAACTGGAATTTCTTAGTCCCATTTTACAGACAAGGAAAGTGAGTCTCAGAAAGGTTAGGTAATTTTCCTAAAGCCACAGGAAAGCAAGGGCACTGGAATCCAGGTTCAGATCTGGTGATCCCAGCACCCACATAGCTTCCTGTTACATAAACACCCCCCTTGGTTGCCAACCTGGGTCCCGAGAATGCAGCCAAGATGAGAGTCAGAGTCACCTGAATCAACCACGTGACTGCTCAGAACTTTGCCTGATGTCCACAGTCCACCTGAGTCTGTGCATCCTGGCCACCCTGGACAATCCTCTAGAGAGTACTTCTGCTGCCCTCCGCCTGCACTGAGCAGGGTGGCCATCCCAGGACCTCTGGCACATCCCTGTTTATACCCCTTGCCTCTGTGTATTGCTAGTGGCATACCTTTTTCCTCTCAGAGGTGTGCCAGGGTGGACCCTAGATTACAGTAGCATCACCCTGCCGCTGGGGGATGCTCAGCCATGCCTCTGAGTCTGCTCAGCTTTGTTCTCAGAACAGGACAGGTACCAGACAGGTACGTGGGCCAGAAGATATTTCCTGTGCCTTCCCTTCACCTCTTCTTCTCCAGTCTGGAGAGTCCTTCTGACTCTCCTAGGGAGCTTCTGGCAGGCTGCACGCTGCTGTGCAAAGGGCACGAGCTCTGGAACCCAGAGTTCTGTCCTCTACTGGCCACCTCCGGTGAAATATTTAGACTGTCTGAACCTCTGTTTCTTCATCCATAAAATGGGCATCATAAAACATAAATGTTAAGGTGGTTGTAAGGACTTGATGAGAAAAAGAATGTAAAGCACTTTGGCGCAAATGGCTGTGTCTAATTTTTCAGGCTGGATAAACTGGAGAATCAGGTGCAGAAGAGATTGCTGGATTGGGAGGGATGCTCTCTCCTACTTGGAGGCTAGGACAAGGCTACTGTGGAGGGACCATAGGGCCTCCTGCTTGAGACCCACCCCTCCCCTCCCCTCCTTGACCTGCAGATTCCTTGGTCACAGTCTCTGCACATCTCTTCCAAGAACAAGTCAGTGAGGGTCTGGATACTGGGAGACCTGGTAGAGGGGGTGTCTCAGAGGGAAAGAACCCTACCCAGAGTGAATTCAGGGACTCAGTAAGAATTTAATGACTACCTGAATGGGTGAATGAATGCAAGGATGCACAGACAGTGGTTCAAATCCTTCAGGGTCAGAGTGAAAGCCCAGCTCCCTGCATCAATTTGAGACCTCTCTGAAGGGCCATCCAGACCTTGAGCTTCCTGAGGGACCCACTGAGCCCTCTGCTATGATTGACTTCCCAGCTCAGGTCCTCTGCCCAAGCCTGCCTTTCCCACCCCTCACAGGGAATTCTAAGAACACATCTCAGGTAACCACCTGCATGGAACTATTCCTCTCAGGGTGTTTCCTGTGAAGCTTAACCTGAGACAATGAATGCCCTGACCATCATACAAAAGAGGAAGTGGAATTTATGATTTATAATGAAGCATGTCACTGTTCAGGCATGACTGCACCAGGACCTTACAGCAAGCCCTCTCTTGAGGGCTTGTGAGACACGCTGGCCTCAGACCCGCTGGAATCCCAAGCTGTAGCTGAGCACGGTCCACAGGGCATGTATGTGCACAGAGTCAGAATACATCATTGAGACATGTGATGTGATTACAAACGGGCACTGACACATAGGTTTTAATACCTCATGCCTGCTCAAAGACCCCAATTGGCAGTGCTGTCAGTGGTGAGGTTTTCTAAATCAGTGAACAGTTCTTGGTAAAGTGCCAAACAAAAGAAATAATACTCCCTCAATTCATCCAGTAGTTGCATTCCTGGAAAATCCAATATGTTTTAATATCATGCGAAAACCCCTCTTTTGCCACATACAGAACAGGGACATTTCCTCACTGTGTTACTGTACCGTGTAGGGTAAATCCCTGGCCCCTTGCCTTCTACGTCAGGGGTCTCTGGTACAGTGACCACTGAAAACACCTCAGCACTTCCCAAACTGTCCTGTAGGGGTCATTACGATCCCTACTGAGAACCCCTGGAGTTGGGGGCCCTAGAGAAAACCCCAACTTGGCCATGTATGTTACTCATCCACCCCTCCCAGTAAGCTTCGGAAGTTAGTGTGTTATTCCCTCTCCTAAGGAAATGCCACCCCACTCCAGTGTTCTTGCCTGGGGAATCCCAGGGACGGGGGAGCCTGGTGGGCTGCCGTCTATGTGGTTGCACAGAGTCGGACACGACTGAAGTGACTTAGCAGCAGCAGCAGCAGCAGCAGCAAGCTAAGAAAATCAAGCTCAGAGACGTTAAGTAGTTTGTCCATGTTTACACAACTGGTAACTGGGGAGCAGACAAGATTGAACCCAAGTCTGCTTGTCACCAAAGCCCAGGTTCCCCAGGGAACCCCCTGAACTGCTCTGCGCCTTCAAAGCTTGGGTGTGCAGACACAACCACGACCCAGACCCTCTTCCAGCACCCCCATGTGGCTGTCTGCCCCATACACCACAAACAGACCCCCAGAGACACCAGCAGGTCCAGATCCAGGAGGTGCCAGAGCGTCCCTGCGGGTCCCTCCTCCCTCCATGCCTTCGTCCCAGAAGAGCAGAGAGCGCTGCAGTGTACGGCTGGGATGCCATGCCCTTCACTTGGAATTCACTTGACCTTAAGTAAGACTTTGAAGAACAACCGTTCGGCAGGTACAAGTGGGAGCTGACAAGTCACGGAGGGGCCCACACGGCGGCAAGTTCTCAACCAGGAGCTCCCTGGGCCTGGTGGAAGAGGAGGGCGGAGGGGCATTGGCTCTCTGTGCGCCTACGCCCCCTGCTGGTGGCATCGCGGTCGACCTCTTCAGTGAGTTGGGTTCAGCTGCACCTGGGGTTGTATGAGAAAATGCACAGCCCCGTTGCGGAAGTCCCAGATCCCCCAAGAAGCCATCGCCAAGGGCTGGGATCAAACGCCCAAGGTCTTTATTTGGGGAAGTGATTGTGTGAGGGAAAATAAGGAAGGAGCTAGAGATTCAGAAAGTCTCCAGGCCACCGTGCAAGTCTGAACCTGAGTGAAGGAGAAAGGGAGAGTGTGAAACGGGGCGTCCTGGACAACCCCCCACCCCTTCCCACCTACCGCCTGTCAAGTAGTCCTTGGAAAGTTCGACAAAGCCATCGAGGAATCCTGCAGCCTGTGTCGTCTCTCAGGAGTGGGTTAACATCCCTGCCACAGTCAGTCATTGTTTGGGAGTTGGGGGCATTAGGCGCTTTCTGCTCTGACCCCAAGGACCCCTCCTACAACACACACACACACACACACACACACACACACACACACACACACAATCCATTGGGTTTTCTAGGCTCTTCCATGACACCTCAGATGGTAAAGAAACTGCCTGCAATGCAGGAGACCCGGGTTCAATCCCTGGGTTGAAGATCCCTCTGGAGAAGGGCATGGCAATCCACTCCAGTATTCTTGCCTGGAGAATCTCACAGTGGGCTGTGGGGTGGCAGCTGGGGTGGCAAGGAATTGGACATGACTAACAGTTTCAGTTTCCATCAACTCAGAGTCTTTACTCTGCCAGATTTTCCTTTTCCTGGAGTTGGTAAGGAGATGACAGGAGTGTGTAGGAGGAGGAGGAGGAAATGAAGGGAAACAGGCCCCCTGACCAGCCAGAAAAGCACATCCACAAACCAGCAACCCTTTCCTTTGCTAGCGTTTGTGGCCTCCCACTTTGGTGTACTTTGAGTTCGGGGTGCACTGAGAATGGTGGTCTTGCCTGCTGTTTGTGGGTTTGAGAAACGTCTGGGCAGGTGTGACTGTGGTCACCCTGAGGCTGGGGTAGTGCGCTATGCAGGCTGTTCAGCAGGACTGGGTGCCTGGTGGTGGGCAAACTGGAGTTAGGGAGCCAGGTAGACGGGGAAGTGATTAGGGAGGAGGCCCCTGCATGGCCCCAGGAAGCAGGTCTGGGGGCTTAGCCATCTTGCTGAGCAGGAAGTGTGCTGATTTGTGACAGATTTGAAGGGAAGGAAGGCATCAGCCAGGATGGAACCCCCCAGGGCAGCCAGCCCCTCTCTCCTCTGGCTGTGTGCACGATGGGACCCCACATGCAGCTCTGGCCTCAGCTAGGCCTGCTGGGGCCTCTGCATTCACCCTAGGACAGCCCGGCCTTGATCATTCCAGAGCAGCCCAGGGGCTGTGAGACCCAGAGCTGAGTCCTCGCTGTGCCAAACTTCCTCTTGTCCTCCTCGTGACTTCAGCCTCTCTGCCGTCCTGTGCTCTCTGAGCCAAGTGACTAATGCACAGAAACCTCCCCAGAAAGAGCAGGGCCAGGTGGACCTCTAAAATGGGAGCTAAACCAAAGGCATGTGGTTTGCAATTTGGGCGGCCCCTTGTCACTGCCCGTGGGTGCCAGGAAAGAGAGCTGAGGTCCAGGGAGAAGCAGGAAGGAGTGCGTGAGGAGAGATGAGGAGATATTTCCTGCTAGACTGAGAGATCCAGGAGGGCAGGAACCAGGTTTGCCTCATGTCCCCCTGGCAAGCAACTGGCATGTAGAAAGAAAAGTGAAGTCGCTCAGTCATGTCCGACTCTTCGCAACCCCATGGACTATATCCTACCAGGCTCCTCTGTCCATGGAATTTTCCAGGTGAGAGTACTGGAGTGGGTTGCCATTTCCTTCTCCAGGGGATCTTCCCAACATAGGGATTGAACCCAGGTCTCCCACACTACAGGCAGACGCTTTATCCTCTGAGCTACCAGGGAAGCACTTGCTTTAATGTTGGTAGACTGATCAATCAATCACTTGATTGATTTTTGGACAAGTTCATCTAGAGGGGCTATGCAAAGGATGGTGAGAATGGGGTTGGAATGAGAAGAGCTAGTTTTCTTCTCAGGAGAGACATGGTCTCTGGTTAACGGGAGAATCTCTGTAGAATGGCTGTTCTTTTGAGAAATCTAAGCAGGGGCATGGGAGGGATCTAGAGTGGGCAGCGCCAGGAGGGACCTCCAGCCAATCTGGCAACCCCGTCCGCCAGTCACTAGTGTCCTGTACAGCAGTGAAGGAGGAAGGATGACAGGACGGGAAGGGAGCTTCTCTGGGAGGTGCTGTGCAGCCACTTCCTGCTGTGTGCTTGCCGCGCACATACTCTGCAAAGGGGACACTGCACGGCCCAATATGGCAGCCACTAGACTTGAAACCCGGCTGGACTCAACTGAGATGTATCAGTACAGTAGATATACAGTACACCTGGAGTTTGGGCTTTCCAGGTGGCTGTAGTGGTAAGGAACTTGCCTGCCAATGCAGGAGAAATAGATGCAAGTTCCTGGGTCACGAAGATCCCCTGGAGGAGAGCATGGCAACCCACTCCAGTATTCTTGCGTGGAGAATCCCAAGCACAGAGGAGAATGATAGGCTATAGTCCACGGGGTCACAAAGAGTTGGATACGATTTAGCGACTAAGCACGCACCCACATCTGAATTTCACTGAGTGGTGGTCTGAGAAAAAACATTAACTATCTGGTTAATACTTTTTCATATTATGTTGAAATGATATTACTTTAGATATATATTGGGTTAAATAAATTATGTTGTTAAAATTAATTTCACCTGTTTCTTTTTACTTTTAATGTGGTTATTAGAAATTAAAATTATGTGTGTGGCTTGTGTTATCTTTCTCCTGGACAGTATCGCCCAGAACACTGTTTCACATCTTGCTTTTTTCCCACGTTGTGGAAATTGTCCCAAGTCAATACATATGGAGCTATCTCATTCTTTCTAATGGTCTCATCATATATAATTGCATCGTATACAACTGAATGCAGAGTTCCAAAGAATAGCAAGAAGAGATAAGAAAGCCTTCCTCAGTGATCAAAGCAAAGAAATAGAGGAAACAATAGAATGGGAAAGACTAGAGATCTCTTCAAGAAAATTAGAGATACCAAGGGAACATTTTATACAAAGATGGGCACAATAAAGGACAGAAACAGCAAGGACTTAACAGAAGCAGTAAAGATTAAGAAGAGGTGGCAAGAATTCACAGAAGAACCATACAAAAAAGGTCTTAATGACCTGGATAGCTACAGTGGCGTGGTAACTCATCTAGAGTCAGACATCCTGGAGTGTGAAGTCAAGCGGGCCTTAGGAAGCATTACTATGAACAAAGTTAGTTGAAGTGATGGAATTGGAATTCCAGCTGAGCTATTTCAAATCCTAAAAGAGGATGCTATTAAAGTGCTGCACTAAATAGATCAGCAAATTTGGAAAATTCAGCAGTGGCCACAGGACTGGAAAAGGTCAGTTTTCATTTCAATCCCAAAAAAGGGCAATGCCAAAGAATGTTCAAACTACCACACAATTACACTCATTCATTTCACAAGCTAGCAAGATAATACTCAAAATTCTTCAAGCTAGGCTTCAGCAGTATGTGAATTGAGAACTTCCAGATGTACAAGCTGGATTTAGAAAAGGCAGAGAAACCAACATCAAATTACCAAATTCCACTGGATCATAGAAAAAGCAAGAGAATTCCAGAAAAACATCTCCTTTTGCTTAATTGACTACACTAAAGCCTTTGACTATGTGGATCACAACAAACTGTGGAAAATCCTCAACGAGATGGGGATACCTCACCACCTTACCTTTCTCCTGAGAAACCTGTATGCACATCAAGAAGCAACAGTTAGAACCAGACATGGAATAACAGACAGGTTTAAAGTTGGGAAAGGAGTATATCAAGGCTGTACATTGTTACCCTGCTTATTTAACTTACATGCAGAGTACATTATGCGAAATGCCAGGCTGGATGAAGCACAAGATGGAATCAAGATTGACGGGAGAAATAGCAATAACCTCAGATATGCAGATGACACCACTCTTATAGCAGAAATTGAAGAATAACTAAAGAGCCTCTTGATGAAAGTGAAAGAGGAGAATGAAAGAGCTGGCCTAAAGCTCAACATTCAAAAAATGAAGATCATGGCATCCGGTCCATCACTTCAGGGCAAATAGATGGAGAAGCAATGGAAACAGTGACAGACTGTATTTTCTTAGGCTCCAAAATCACTGCGGTTAGTGACTGCAGCCATGAAATTAAAAGACACTTGCTCCTTGAAAGAAAAGCTATGACAAACCTAAACAGTGTATTAAAAAGTAGAGACATTACTTTGCCAATAAAGGTCCATCTAGTCAAGGCTATGGTTTTTCCAGCAGTCATATATGGATGTGAGATTTGGACTATAAAGAAAGCTGAGCGCTGAAGAATTGATGCTTTTGAACTGTGGTGTTCGAGAAGACTCTTGAGAGTCCCTTGGACTGCAAGGAGATCCAACCAGTCAAGCCTAAAGGAGATCAACCCTCAGTATTCATTGGATGAACTGATGCTGAAGCTCCAATTCTTTGGCCACTGGATGCAAAGAACCAACTTATTAGAAAAGACCCTGATTCTGGGCAAGATTGAAGGCAGGAGGAGAAGGGGATGACAGAGGATGAGATGGTTGGATGGCATCATCGACTCAATAGACATGAGTGTGAGCAAACTCCAGGAGATGGTGAAGGACGGGGAAGCCTGGAGTCCTGGAGTCCGTGGGGTCGCAAAGAGTCAGACATGATTGAGTGGCTGAACAATACTAGATAGAAATGAAGCGCTGATGCATGCTACAGTGTGATTGAACCTTGAAATTTATGCTAAGTGGAAGAAGTCAGATACAGAAGACCCATATTGAGTGGTTCCATTTATGTGAGATGGCCAGAGAATAAGCAAATCCATAGAAATGAATGATTGTTGGGGGTTGGGGGAGAGAGGAATGGGGAGCGACTTCTTAAGGGGTACAGGGTTGTTTGGGGAGCTGATAGAACATTTTGGAATTAGTGGTGATGGTTGCACAACACGGTAAATCTACTAAAACCACCAAACTGAACACTTTAAAATCGTTTAAATGATGAATTTTATCTCAATAAGAAAAAGAAAAAGAGCAGGTTTGGGATACAATGCTTGGTTTGGGAGAGGTGAATTTGGAGTGTCTGAAAGATATCCGGGGGAAATGCCCAGGAGAGAGTTGCAGCTTTCAACTCAGGAGAGAGGTCTCAGGTGGAATTACCCACACAGAGAGCCACAGAGAAGCCATTTCAGCCTCAAGATGCTCTTCTTCTGGCCCATCCTAGGGACCCTGCTCATGGTCCTCAGTCTGTGCCCACGGAGACGAAGGTAAGGTTACCCTTCATGTTAATCACTAGTCTTCTTTTGATGTAGGTTTCTTATTTTCACACGGGGCCAAGCGCATGCACAAAATGACATATCCCCTGCATTGGCAGGTGAACTCTTAACCACTGGGCCACCAGGGAAGTCCCCATCATCAACCTTTTTACACAATACTTTCTGCAAAAGGCACAATTAGAGTGGGGGTGCAAAGATCAGTGATTGCTAAGGGGAATGGAAAGGAGGGGCAGGAGTTGAGTAGTTGAAACCCGGGGGTTCTTCAGGGCAGTGAGACTGTTTCGTGTGATACGGTTTGGATACATGACCCTAGCACCCGGCAGCACACTTGGCAGCACAAAGAGCAAATGAAAAAGTAGCCATTTAGGAGGTCAGGAATCCCAGGACAGAAAGCAGAATGTGGCAAAACAATCTAACTGTATTACAGATGTGTGAAACGATCTCGCTAAAGGGGGTGGAGGAAGCGGTGCTGGCGTGAGGGACTCTGCAGACGAGTTTAGCACACACACACACAAATTGTATGCCAAGTTGTTTCCCGTGAGGGTACAGGTTAACAACTCTGATGCACACTGGCGTTGAGCAATAAAGTAAACAGTGATGACAGCGACCAGGTGAGAGGTAGGAATGGGAGGCTACAGGTGAGCAGAGGAAGAAGACAGACTGATCTGCGGAAATGGATTGGCATTGGAAACGTCAGCATAAGTTCATGTTTAGCTTCATATAGATACAGGTGATTCTATACAAAATATTTGTATATGTGTATGCATGTGGGCCAGTATATACCTGTGTTTCCATGTTCTTTCAGCTGAGAAATACTGTGGTAGCAATGGGCAAATCTAGCATCAAGATCTTGGCTTCTAATGACATCTTCCAATAAAAAGGAGCTTGGGCTCTTTGGAGAAATGACTAATTCTAGGACTCAGGGAAGAAACACAAAAGATGAACCAGAGCATCTTGTAGAAATGCAGAAAGTAAGGGAATGCCCCTCAGTAGATGGATCAGTAAAGAAGACGTGATGACTACACACACACGAGGCGGAATATTACTCTGCCATAAAAAGGATGAAATCTTGTCATTTGTGACAACATGGATGGACCCAGAAGGTATTATATACTAAGTGGAATAAGTCAGAAAGAGAAAGACAAATACTTTATGATTTCACTTATATGTGGACTCTTAAAAACAAAACAAATGAGCATAGCTAAACAGAACAGAGTCATGAATACAGAGAACAAACGGGTGGCTGCCAGAGGAGAGGGTGGGGGAGAGGGGATGAGAGAAGCAGGGGTGGGAGATCGAGGGGCACACATTTCTAGCTACAAACTAAGTGAATCACGGGGATGAAATGTAAAGTATGGGGAATATGATCAATGATAATGTAGCATCTTTGTATGCTGACAGATGGCAACTAGATTTACAGTGATGATTATTTTGAAGTAATATTGAGCTACATGGGCACTAGGAGCTGACATAGTGTTGTGGGTCAACTATACTTCAAAACAAACTCATAAAAGAAAGATCAGATTTATGTTTACCAGTGGTGGGGGTAGGGATGGAGAAAAGGGGAATTGAATGAAGGCAGCCAAAAGATACAAACTTCCAGTTATAATATAAATAAGTACTAGGGGTATAATATGCATGCATGCTAAGTCACTTCAGTTGTGTCTGACTTCGCGACGCTATGGACTGTAGCCCACCAGGCTCCTCTGTCCATGGGGATTCTCCAGGCAAGAATACTGGAGTGGGTTGCCATGCCCTCCTCCAGAGGATCTGCCCGACCCAGGGATTGAACCCACATCTCTTATGTCTCCTGCATTGGCAGGTGGGTTCTTTACCATTAGTGCCACCTGGGAAGCCATTTACTGTATATGAAATAGACAACCAACAAGGACCTACTGTAGAGCACAGGAAACAAATTACAAGATACTCACTACCTTGTAATAATCTATAATGGAAGAGAATGTTAAAAAAAAGAAATATTTATATATATGTATAACTGAATCACTTTGTTGTATATTTGAAACTAACACAGCATTGTATATCAACTATACCTCAGCAAAAATCTAAAAACAAACAGCTTCTCGGTCAAAATGTGAAAAAAGTGGACATGTTAGTTGCTGAGTCATGTCTGACTCTTTGCGATCCCATGGACTGTAGCCATCCAGGCTCCATGGAGTTCTCCAGGCAAGAACACTGGATGGTTAGCCATTCCCTTCTCCAGGGCATCTTCCCGACCTAGGGATTGAATCTGAGTCTCCCGCATTGCAGGCGGACTCTTTACCATCTGAAGCACCAGGGAAGCCTATAGAAAGTGAAGTTGCTCAGTCGTGTCCGACTCTTTGCGACCCCATGGACACCAGGCTCCTCCGTCCACGGGATTTTCTAGGCAAGAGTACTGGAGTGGGTTGCCATTTCCTTCTCCAGGGAACTTCCCGACCCAGGGATTGAACCCAGGTCTCCCACATTGTAGACAGACGCTTTACTGTCTGAGCCACCAGGGAAGTCAGTAGAAGTTCCCAAACACCTCCTCTCAATTCCTGTTTTTACCTCACGGTGAGAGGGAAGAGCTTGTGGACTACATTTTGGGAAGCACCCACGTGGACCTCTCTGAGCCTCAGTCTCCTCTTAGGTGACATAGGACAGTAATTCTCTTCCCAAGGATTGTCATGAGGGAGGGTTAAGCGGGTTCTCCTGGAGAGCATAGAGCAGACCCCTAACTAAGGGAGGCTTTCTCTCTCTCTTTTAAAAATATTTATCTATAAATTTGGCTGTGCTGGGTCTTAAGTTAGGGCATGTGAGATGTAGGAGTCTTAACCGCTGGACCACCAGGGAAGACCGAGGGCAGCTTCCTCATGTGCTCTGCGGGGCCCTCGAGGAGGCATCCATTCTCTGCCTACATCCCCCAAGCCCTGTAGCTGCTCCCACGCCTCCCACCCTCCAGTGCCCCCTTCCCAGATCCAAGAGGGAGATTAGGGAGGGGTTGCTCCCTCTTGGATGTGATGTGACTCCAAGGTACAAGAACTTGGGCACAGAAGCGCCTGACAGCCAGCCCATTTCCAATACTCGTTGCCACCCTGCTCTCACTCCACGTCTTTGCTGCGTCCTTTCTCCCTTCTTCCTGCCCGTTCCTGCCTCTTCCACCCCATTTCAAAGACTCTGCCATCTCCATGGGTTCCTCCTCTGGTACAGCCTCGAAGCCATCTTTCGTTCCCTCCCTCCTGTCTACTCTCAAGTTTTCTTTAATTGCTGGTTGTCACTCTGGGCACCCAGGATGAGTCAACACTTGTTTTCTGCATACCTCCTCCCGTGCGTGGTCCCTCCCAGGGGGAGACAGGTGAACGTTCCTGCCAGCCACTGCTGGTCCCCAGCCTCAGCCCCCACTTACCACCTCTCACGTCCCCTCCATTTCTCTTACTTTGGTTTTGTGATAGCCATGAAAATGCATTGCTCAGCTCTCCTGCTGCAAGAGCATAACTGACTCACAACCCAGCTTCTGCCCCTCTGTGTCCAGCACCACCTTTGCCTAGAGGCCATTCCTTCCCCCACCCCCAGCCCTAGACTGCACCCAGCCGATGCCTGAGCACGGTGAGGGTGTAACACAGGCACATTTCAGCAAACACTGGGCTTCTCCAATGGGGGAATGACTGGAGGACACCCTATTGGCCTGATCAGAACCTTCTGTGACCTAGGACTCTTCCGACTCAGTCCTCCTTCCTTCCCTCTTTCCCTGCCTTATGGTCTGAAGGCTGTTCTCACCCACTCTGGTTCCCTGCCGGTGGTGGCCAGTCACCAAGATAGCACCCGGTGATCCCCACCTCCCAGGACTGTAGGAAACACAGTCCCTTCCCACGCTGTACCAGGGTCAGGCTGTGTGACCAGCAGAATATAGCACAAGTAGGTCATTGGTGAGATAAGGCAATAAAAGGCTCTGGAGTTTCTGTCTTGGTTGTTCTCTCCCTGTCTCTCTCTCAGATCACTCACTCCAGGGGATGCCGGCTGCCATGTCACTGAGCAGCTCTAGCCTGAGCAGTGAGGAGTTGAGGCTTCCAGGCAATAGCCACCTGAGTGAACCTGGAAGCCTTCAGCTGACTACAGCCAGGGCTGATAGTTCAAGTTCAACCTTCCAAGAGGCTCTGAGCCAGAACCACCCAGCTAAGTCTCTCCAGATTCCTGACCCTCAGAAATGGTGTGAAATACTACATGCTCATTGTTTTAAGCCACTGAAGATTAGACTAATCTGATCTGCAGTAATAGATAACTATTATACTCCCCTTCCTCCAAAGGTGTTTCCTCCAATTGGTCTTTTGCGTGTCTAATCTGTCTAGTCAAGGCTATGTTTTTTCCTGTGGTCATGTATGGATGTGAGAGTTGGACTGTGAAGAAGGCTGAGCGCCAAAGAATTGATGCTTTTGAACTGTGGTATTGGAGAAGACTCTTGAGAGTCCCTTAGACTGCAAGGAGGTCCAACCAGTCCATTCTGAAGGAGATCAACCCTGGGATTTCTTTGGAAGGAATGATGCTAAAGCTGAAGCTCCAGTACTTTGGCCACCTCATGTGAAGAGTTGACTCATTGGAAAAGACTGTGATGCTGGGAGGAATTGGGGGCAGGAGGAGAAGAGGACAATAGAGGATGAGATGGCTGGATGGCATCACGGACTCGATGGACGTGAGTCCGAGTGAACTCCGGGAGTTGGTGATGGACAGGGAAGCCTGGCGTGCTGCGATTCATGGGGTCGCAAAGAGTCGGACACGACTGAGCGACTGAACTGAACTGAACTGAATCCTGCCTTGGCATTAGCTTTTCACAGGACTAAAGCAACATAGGTGTTGTTGACAATAAAAGCAAGTAACAGTGGTGGACACGTCTAATCATGTATTATTTTAGTTAATCCTCACAACAATCCCATGAGATACTATCACTATCCCCATTTTATAGATGAGGAAACTGAGGCACTGTGATGTTAACTTATGAATGTGGAGAGAGAACCTAGAATAGCAGAAAGAGCTGTGGTTACTGCAGGGGCCTCTAGTTCTAGGTCAGCTGTGTGACTCTGGACAAGCCAGTTCACACTCTGGGCCTCAGTTTCTTCATGTCAACCACAAGGGTGCAGAAATACCTGGTCTTTGAGGTCCCTTTTAAGGATAACAACAAGGTATCTCTGGAATTCTGAGAGTTAGACTAATAACAAGTACGTGTAATAGGTAAGATCATACTCACAGATACACATACATGTGTACATATGCAAATAAACGTGCCCCGAATGTCAACTGGAGCCATCCTCTCCTTGGAGTCTAGAGATGAGGTTGGATCAAGTCACATACGCCTCCCGCATTGAGTGCCTCCCGCATCGAGTTCGGCGCTCCACCCAGACACTGAAAACCCTTCAGCGGCGGGGGGTCGGGGCAGATGCTCTTGTGCCAGCCCTCCCACCCTCTGAGCCCTGCTCCAATTTCCTGCCTGGTGGCCTTTGGAGCTCTACTCTGCCCAAACAGTTGTGCTTTTTTCTCTGTCCCTGTACCAACGCAAATGTGAGACAAAGCCTTCCTGTCCTTGATCCTGGCCTCATGCCCTACTCTCCATGAGCACCCCCCCAACCCCGGAACACTGACTGTGGTCTCCAGGCCGCTGGGCACACTGCGCAGCAAATAGCTGCTTGTCACAGAGGGGTAGGCAGCTTCCTGTCACCTCCCGCAGACCTGCAGCACCCCCGCCCCAACCATCCAGGTCTCCCCTTCTTGCTCCACAGAGTTGTCAGATAAAACACACGATGCTCAGTTCAATTTGAATTTCATATGAATGACAAATAACCTGCAGTAGAAGTATGTCCCCGGCACTGCGTGGGATATAGCAAAAGTTATCTGTTGTTCATGTGAAATTCAAATTTTACTGGACATTCTGTATTTCTATTCGTGGAATCTGGCTTCCTCTCCTTTTCCAAGGCTTCTCTTCACTCCTCTCTCTAAGATCACTCCTGACACTCCAGATTCTATTCACTATGTCAGTCAGGGCGATTTTGGCATCCCCATCCTCAAACTCAGCCTAGGTCCATATCTGTGTTGCTAAATCCCTCAAGGACATCTGCTCCCTTATTAGCTCAGTGCCGTTTATGTTTTTTTTTCCCTTGAATTCTTTCAATCTGGTTCTTCTAAACAGCACTTTCACCCCTCGTGTCTGATATGGAAGTCACCTTAAACACAAAAAGGCTTCCCAAGCTATCATCAGGGTATAAAAGGGCTGTCAGAGCCTTGACAATGCAAATCACACAGATAAAGAAAGAATTTACCAGCAGAAACTGGTCAATAAGGAGAACAAGGAAGCACTCCCATAAATAGCTCAAGAAGCTGATTGGGGTGGGGTAGCCTGATGGGGTCGCACAGAGTTGGACACGACTGATGGGAAGGGAAAGGCCCTGGGGACAGGTTTCTACTTCCTAGAAACCATCTCCAGCAACAGCCCAGCATTAGCCATCAAATATTAATAGGGAGTATGGGGGAAACAGTTTCATGGTCAAATAAATTTGGAAAATTTATTGTAAACTTGTTCTTTTCACAGCCTTGAATAGGTCAACACATACTGTGAGTTTCCAGGAAGGGTGTGAAGTATTCAGTTTTCTCCAAATGCAGTTTCTTTACAAGTCCTTTTTTGTGAGAGTGTTCTGCTTTGGGAAATGCAACCTTACGCTCCCCTCTCCCCTAATTCTGATTCTCACCAAGGTACTTAATTTGAGTCTTCAGATACCCACAAGTTATGAAGGAAACACCCTGTCATAAGACCCAAGTGTTCTAATCCTTGTAAAGGGACGGCTCCCACTGAAGATGAGCAGATCAGAACAGGGAGAATAAATCAATAGGTATCAGGCATTTAGCCACATTGGGAGTTTTATATTATCAGTTAATTAACTGACATTTTGGTCTACAAATCAGGTGTCCTCCAATGGATGTGGTTAGCAGGAATCATTTCCCCAGAGGCTGGGACACTGACAAGACTTCACCCTTGGCTACTGAGCTGAGAAGATAGGCCGGGCCAATGTGACCAGCAGGCTCTTTGTCACTTCCCATGGAGCACCTTCCAGCTCTAGAGCTATGGATTTTGGAAACTGTGGCTCTTTCATAAATGCTAAATTTGCTGAGGACCTAGGAATCAACATGGGTGGGCCACCTTAGCAATGGGCAAAAGGCCAGCTAGTGACTTGAGACATATGAAGGAGAAAAGTGAGAAAAAGGGGAAGGATGGCAAAGAAGAGGAGATATGAGTCAGGGAGGTGCATGATCAGCACAGACAGAAAATTTGGTAGATGCTCAACACAGCAGGGCAGTGGGGAGAGGAGAGGTGTAGGAACCAGGAGGGCAGAAGAACCAGACTGCTGTGAACTGGGCTTCAGAACAGTTTCAGGTTCAAGCCAGGAGAACAAGCCAGGAGGAGACATGTGTCCTAGCCCAGGAAGGCTGAGGGATGGCTGTGGGTCTGCACAGCCACATGGCGTTCTCCAGGGGTGGATAGAGTGCAGAGGCCATTCTTGCAGGGAGGCACCTGCTCTGAGCCTCACTAGGGAGAAGGGGCATGCGAGGCCCTGACTGGAGTGCTGAGTGATGGCCAGCACTGAGTGGCCAGAGCCTCCCACGCTCCATCTTCCCTGTCATAGGCCACGGCCCTGGTCCTGTTCTGACCCAACCTGATTATCAGAGGAGAGGGAGCTTCTTATGGGCCTGTGGAGACTGGCAGGACCCCTCTCCAGGGAAGCCCCCACTTTTGCCCCCACCACTGCCAGGATACCATGCTGCCAATTCCATTTCCTCTGCCTGGCCCAGGGGCCTGTGCCCACAGCCACCTCCTCTCTGCTTGTGACATTCCCACCTTGCACCCCGTTCCCCACCCAGTTCTCAAAACAGCCCAGATTAAAACTGAATTGGAAACACTCCTTTACTTCCTTGTTCCTCTTGGCACAGGGGTCTGCTGTCTGAGCTCCAAACATCTGTGACGCCAGCATGCTCCGGAGTCAGGGAGCCAACTCAGAGTCCCACAGCATCCGAGCTGAAAGGAGCTATAGCAACTGACTAGTCCAGCCTCGCCTCACAGACAGCAACCTGAGGCACAAGGTGGTAGCAGCTGCCCAAAGGAACATAGTGGTGAGACTGTCCAGGTCTCCACGACCTCCCCGAACCAAAGCAGCATCCCCACAGAGAGCTCCTGTGATCAAAATCCAGAGCTTATTTTGTCTAGCCTCCTGCCTCTAAGGTGTTGATGACAACAGGGGTTGCTACTGTCTCATAACCTCTGGTATATGCAAGGATGACCCTGGCTGCTCATCGACAAATCCAGTCCTGATGCTCCCTCCTCAGGCCCTACCACTAACTTAACATAGGCCACTGAGTAAATGGTGTTAATCTAAATAAAAAGGTAAAATGAGGTAGGATAAAAATTTTCAAAAAGATGAGTTTTTTCAAGCAGATGAATTCCAATTCAGGACATTCATTGGCAAGAACATAAAGAAGGGAGAATTCGGTTAGCATCTGTTAAAATAAAAAACAAATGGAGACCAACTTTGAAAACTGGAGCAGCGATTTGTATTTGTCTGAGCAGACAAAACCAGTACAGTCATATAAACAAAGTTCAAGTCAGCTTAGATTGACAAGGTCAAAGGTAAATATTGCTTCCCATTCTATTGGGTTCTTTTGACTAAGATGTTTAAATGACTTGTAAGCATTAAATTAAAGGCCACTTTGGTGGATTCAGTGTCTATAGGGAGTCCAGAATTTTGTTTAAAAACAATCTGGAGTCTTCGGTAGTAATCCTGAACATATTTATCAGGCTTTTGGGTGCATACCTGAATTTTGTTTAAGTTTACCAGTTTAGAGAAAAGCCCTCAGAATGTCAAGATGTAACCTTTTGGCTATGGTACAAGCTTGGTCATATACAAGAGTTGGTGGTTGACTTAATTGGAATTCTAGAGCTGTTTCAGGGCTTTCCCAATTAGCAATTTTCATCCAATTCTGAACTTGACCTTCTCCAGCAAGCATGTGGACTAATTGACAAAGTTCAGAGAGGCTAGGCTGATGAATCTGAATTGCAATACTGAATTCTTCAACAAATCTGTGAGAATCCTCAGTTATCTTGGGAAAATCTTTTACTATAACCCTAAATTCAACTTTGGTCCGTGGGACTTGAGAAATCCTCAGAAGGATAAATAAAATAAATAAAATTAGACCTTCTGAGTATTTTAATTGAAGCATGATTGATTTACAGGGCTTCCCTTGTGGCTCAGCTGGTAAAGAATCTGCCTGCAATGCTAGAGACCTGGGTTCAATCCCTGGGTTGGGAAGATCCCCTGGAGAAGGGAAAGGCAACCCACTCCAGTATTCTGGACTGGAGAATTCCATGGACTGTATAGTCCATGAGGTCACAAAGAGTCAGACGCAACTGATGGACTTTCGTTTACTTCACTTTTGTTTGATTTACAATGTTGTGTTAGTTTCAGGTGTGCAGCAAAGCAATTCAGTTATATATGCATAATTTTTTCAGATTATTTTCCATTGTAGGTTTTTACAAGATACTAAATATTGTCCTCTCTGTTATACAGTAAATCTTTGTTGCTTATCTAATTTATGTATAGTAGTTTTTATCTGTTAATCCCAAAAGAAAGCCTACTTTTAAAGGGAGAGTTGTAACAGGCTCAGCTAGTTAGTTTTAGCACGAGGGAAGAAAGGGAGCTTGGATAAAGGCAGGAGGTCAGAAGAGGGCAAGGACAGATGCGGAAGAGGTGAAGCAATGGCATTAGGGGGACACTGGCTGGTGCTGCTGAGAAAGAGGCCTCAGATGCTTTTTAAAAAATCTGTGCTATCCCACTGTGGGCATACACACCAAGGAAACCAGAACTGAAAGAGACACGTGTACCCCAATGTTCATCGAAGCACTGTTTATAATAGCCAGGACATGGAAGCAACCTAGATGTCCATCAGCAGACAAATGGATAAGAAAGCTGTGGTACATACACACAATGGAATATTACTCAGCCATTAAAAAGAATACATTTGAATCCGTTCTAATGAGGTAGATGAAACTGGAGCCTATTATACAGAGTGAAGTAAGCCAGAAAGAAAAACACCAATACAGTATACTAACGCATATATATGGAATTTAGAAAGATGGTAACGATAACCCTGTATGCAAGACAGCAAAAGAGACACAGATGTATAGAACAGTATTTTAGACTCTGTGGGAGAGGGTGAGGGTGGGATGATTTGGGAGAATGGCATTGAAACATGTATAATATCATGTAAGAAACGAATTGCCAGTCCAGGTTTGATGCGTGATACAGAATGCTTGGGGCTGGTGCACTGGGATGACCCAGAGGGATGGTACGGGGAGGGAGGGGGGTTCAGGATGGGGAACACATGTACACCCGTGGTGGATTCATGTGGATGTATGGCAAAACCAATACAATATTGTAAAGTAATTAGCCACCAATTTAAATAAATAAATAAAAAGAAAAGGGGAAAAAAATCTGTGCTAAGTGAAACAAGTCAGACAGAAAAAGACAAATACTGTATAATATCACTATTATATATGGAATGCAAAAAACACAACAAACTAGTGAATATTAAAAAAAAAAAAAGAAAGAAAGAAACAGACTCAAAGAGCACGACAAGCTAGTGGTTACCAGGGGGAGATAAGTGGAGGGAGGGCCAAAATAGGGATAGAAGATTAAGAGGTACAAACTATTATGTATAAAATAAATAAGCTACAAAAATATATTGTACAACACAGGGAATGTAGCCAATAATTTATAATAACTGTAAATGAAGTTCACTTCACTTCAGTTCAGTCACTCACTCGTGTTTGACTCTTTGTGACCTCATGAACCGCAGCACGCCAGGCCTCCCTGTCCATCACCAGCTCCCGGAGTTTACCCAAACTTATGTCCATTGAGTTGGTGATGCCATCTAACCATCTCATCCTCTGTCATCCCCTTCTCCTCCTGCCCTCAATCTTTCCCAACATCAGGGTCTTTTCAAATGAGTCAGCTCTTCACATCAGGTGGACAAAATATTGGAGTTTCATCTTCAACATCAGCCCTTCCAATGAACACCCAGGACTGATCTCCTTTAGGTTGGCTGGTTGGCTCTCCTTGCAGTTCAAGGGACTCTCAAGAGTCTTCTCCAACACCACAGTTCAAAAGCATCAATTCTTCTGTGCTCAGCTTTCTTTATAGTCCAACTCTCACATCCATACATGACCACTGGGAAAACCATAGCCTTGATTAGACAGACCTTTGTTGACAAAGTAAATGTAGTATACCTTTAAAAATTGTGAATCACCATGTTATATACCTATAACTTACATAATATTGTACATCAATTATCTCAGAAACATAAATGTAAAAAAGTTTTAAAATCTCTATTCAGTTATTTGCTTCCATTAACTTAGAAATGGTATTTTGTAAAGAAGCAATTTTAGAATTCTGAATACTTTAGAAACCTTTAATTACAATTAAAATAGCTTTTCCATTCATACTGTTCAGTTCTATTGACAGAGTCTGTCTTCTAATTTAGTCCATGGAAAAACAAGTCTGGGGAGACCTAAGGTTCCCCATAATATCCATTGAAGTTTTAAATTCTTCAAGTTTGGTCCATTTAGTCAAAAATGGTTCTTGAAGGAGGGCCGCCTTCAGAGCGCTCAGGTAAATGGGATCGCATATCTCAGAGGTTTTCTTCAGAGCAAAAAAAAATTCTAAATAGCCTGAAGGGGGTGATTTCAGAGCTGGGAGTTGTATTTCATTTCACAGAGTGACTTTCACGGGATTTTCTCTCTCTCTCTTTTTTCATGCCTGGCAGACAGCTTTTGTCCCAGTTGTTTGATCCGTGACCAGGTGTCCCTTGTTGCATGGAAATTGTCTTGCAATTGGCAGGCCACCCAATGTCAATATGACCTGCCCATGACCAACTTATCCCCTCATGGAAGTCTTGCTTCAAAATAGATCTCATAACAAGGGGCAGGAATGCTCTAGTAGTTTATTTGCTTGACCTGTTCCCACTGATTATTCATTCATTTATTCACTCATTTTTGCTCTCAAGAATTCCAAAGGATTATACCAAAATTCTAGTGTGCTTCTAGTAAGAAACCAGAGAGTACTCACCAAAAAAGGGCAAAGTATTTAAATAGATCCCAAATAAAATCATAAAGTTGGAGACTCGATCAGGAGGAGGGGAGACTCGTCAAACTTGAAGTCACTGGCAACTCGTGGAAATGATGAATACAAAGGGCTCAGCTCAGACACCCTTCTAGATTTTGAGGTCATCATCCTTCACAGGTTGTACCCTTTCAATCTTATTTCTGATGCCAAGGAATATTGACTTAAATAAAAAGGTAAAATGAGGAAGCTCAAAATTGTCAAAAGGATGAGTTTATTCCAGAATAGCAGAAGCGTTGCAGTTCACGACCTGTAAACTGTAGCAAGCTGCTGCTGCTGCTAAGTCGCTTCAGTTGTGTCCGACTCCATGTGACCGCATAGACGGCAGCCCACCAGGCTCCCCCATCCCTGGGATTCTCCAGGTAAGAACACTGGAGTGGGTTGCCATGTCCTTCTCCAATACTTGAAAGTGAAGAGTGAAAGTGAAGTCGCTCAGTCATGTCCGACTCTTCGCGACCCCATGGACTGCAGCCTGCCAGGCTCCTCCGCCCATGGGATTTTCCAGGCAAGAGTACTGGAGTGGGTTGCCATTGCCTTCTCCGGCTGAGGGTTTGGAGTAGTCTGTATTTATGGGTACGGAATGCAAAGAGGGGAATATTCAGTTAGACTTAACTAAAATAAAAACAGAGACCAGCTTTGAAAATTCCTTGAGCAGACAAAGCCAGTTCAGTCATTCAAAGCTCAATTCAGCTCATTTTGTGAGACCAACCTGACCTGGGTTGTTTCTTCTTCTTACCTCAGGAAACCATTAGCAAAATTTCCCAAGGTTGCTATGAGGCAACTCCTGATCAATTCCCTATCATTTAAGAAAAATCCAATATTATCAGTCTTCTGTTAATCAGGCATTTATGAAAAATCTGTTTCTTGGTCTTTAAGTTTTATTTTTCTGAGGGCACTTGCATGAGATTTTCCATGTTATAGCTTCAGGTTCCATTACATTGATAGATTGAAATTTTCGCAATAGGTTCAGGTTGGCGAGCCTCAGTGTATTCATTGAGAAAGGAGAACAGTCTTGACCCTTCCTCTTCACAGTGGTTCAGTATTTGTCAAGTCAAATGAAATTCAGATACTAAAGTACCTGGGGCAGGAACATGTGAGGCCCCATAAGATACTGGGGAAAGGAGATCTGCATCGTGGCTCTGCTCAGGCCAGTGGCTCTGTGGCTGCCTGGCCCCATCCACCTGCAACCCACAGATTCTGGCTGACCCATTCCCTCATCTGGGGAATTCTTCCTTCAGCCCTCAGTGAGCCCGCCGGACACCACCTTCCTTTTAGGAAAAGGTAATGCCCCCTGGTTTGGAAATCAGATGGAACTGGGTTCAAATCTATGCCAGCCTGCTGCTTGGTCTTAATCTTGGTCTCAACAGCCTCCCCTCCTCTTAGAAGTCCCACATCCTTCAGATGGCCGATAGGATCTACATCTGTACTCCTAGAAGTGTCCGCCTCGGGCCACCTGCCTCAGCATCACTTTTGGAAATAGGTAAAAGTGCATGGGCTTTGGTTGAGACTTGGTGGATGGTGGGCTCCAGAGCCGACCTTGAAATCGGCTCCCCCAGAAAATCCTTCTGCCTGTAAAGTTTGAAAACCTGAAGAATCTGATTCCTATCAGTTATCTAGCCTCATTCCACTCATCTTCCTGCCTTGGCCCCAATCCCTCTGGCCTTCTTTCAGATCCTTGATTAGGCCAAGTTTCTATATACCCCAGGGCCTTAGCACATGCCCGCTCCCCCACAGCTGTCTTGCCCCACCCCTCTTCTCTGGCTAACTCCTGTTCCCCTTTCAGCTTCTGCTTGCACCCTCCACACCAGCTAAAGTAAGTGCTCCTGCTGTATGCCCCTAGACATTCTTTATACAAAAACTCTCCTTGGTCTTTAATTTTCCCATCTGTAAAACAGGACAAGAACACCTACTTCAAGAAGTTTCAGTGATTAGAGATAATACATCCAAATGCCAAACACAATGGATACTCAATAAATCATATCTTTAAAAAATAGGTAAAAATGATCAGAAAAATTAGATAACCAGCACAGAAGAGCTGGTTACCATCTGCAGATGTCTTCTGCTCAATGCTACAAGTGCCCCTCCAGGAAGAAGTGTGTGCCCCAACTGCATTCTTGCAGGCCACACAGAGGTTCCCTCTTCACTGGACTCCGGCTTATTCAGCTCTGTCCTCTTCACGGCTGCCTCCCTGTTGTCCTATCACTCTGTATCGCTCTCTCCTGGACGTGTCTGCCTCTGGCCATGTGCCTCAGCATCACTTTCGGAAATAGGTGAAAGTGCAGGTGCTCTGGCTGAGACTTGGTGGGAGGTGGGCTCCATCAGCCTGGCTTCTGTACCACTTGCTCGGGGTCCATGGTCTTCACGGGTTGGGTCAGGTGGAGAGAGGAGACCTGGGTGGCCTGAAGTGCTCGGAGGGCAGCTGGAGCCCGTGTGCCAGGGGGACCCACTTACGACCCACGCAGCGAGCAACTGAGGTGAAGGCAGAGGCTCAGAGGCTGCAGCTGGAGCTGTGGCTGAGGGACTAGGCACCAGGTATCCACCAGGTTTTATTCTCTGGGGGTCTCCCATGCACCCAGCACAGAGCTGGGCATACAGTAGGTGCTCCCTTAATGATATTGAATGAATCCATGGATTCATTAATGAGGAAAATGGCCTGGCATGGTGGCCTCGGTCCTGGGAAAGGAGAGTGGTTGTGTGTGTGTGACATTTTAATGGACCAGGGATTAGAGAAAGGATGACTTAAGAGAGAGGGAAAGCAAGAGCCTCAAAACTGGGAGTGGGGTGTGTTAAGGAGTTGAGTAAGGGGAGGCAGGCCTGGACTCAGGATGACTTGGTGGCTGCCTTCAAATGTCTGAAGTACTGCTCAGGAGGAGGGAGCTAGCGGGGTGATGGGGCAGGATGAGAAGCCAAAGTTCATTAACATAAGGAAAACTGTCTAAAATTTGTACTGTCAATCACCAGCACAGAGGTAGTGAGCTCCCGGTCACTGGAAGGGTTCAGCCAGGGCTGGGCAGGGCTCGGCGGGGCTACTGGAGAGTAGAATCTCAAAGCTTTTTCTTTCCAAGCAATAGCCCATATAAAAGTGTAGTTCATGTCGTAGTCCTCAGCACAAGCACCCACAGTTTTTTAAAATGCTGGTCCCGGCCCACTCCACTGGCATGAGGCCCAGTGCTCAGCGCAAGCCTGGGGAAACCGTCACGCTTTTTGGCCCTGGGGTCATGTCAGGTCTGGCACTCTGTGGCTGTCTTCTCAAGGAGTTCTAACTCCTGTTAGTATCATCGGAGAAGAACTCATTTAAGAAGATACATCTTCATTTTAAAATCTCAGAAAACATTGGATTTCCCTGGTGGCACAGTAGATAAGAATCAGCCTGCCAATGCAGGGGACACAGGTTCAATCCCTAATCTGTGAAGATGCCGCATGCCCCAGAGCAACTAAGCCGTCCGTGTGCCTCCACTATGAGCCCATGTGCTGAAAATACCGAAGCCTACGCACCCTAGAGCCTGTGCTCCACAAGGAGTAGCCCCTCTAGCCACAACTAGAGAAAGCCTCGTAGCAACGAAGACACAGTTCAGCCCAAAATCAATCAATCAATAATTTTACCTGGATTTCTAAATAAATCCTGTGCCACTATTCATAAAAATTAATAAATAAAATTTAAAAAAAAAAAAAGACAAAACAAAAACTCACAAAACATTTACTCTTTTCTTATAAAAGAAAGTCAACTTAACTGTGTCAGACTTTATTTTTTGGGGCTCCAAAATCACTGCAGATGGTGACTGCAGCCATGAAATTAAAAGACGCTTACTCCTTGGAAGAAAAGTTTTGACCAACCTAGATAGCGTATTGAAAAGCAGAGACATTACTTTGCCAACAAAGGTCTGTCTAGTCAAGGCTATGGTTTTCCTGTGGTCATGCATGGATGTGAGAGTTGGACTGTGAAGAAAGCTGAGCACTGAAGAATTGATGCTTTTGAACTGTGGTGTTGGAGAAGACTCTTGAGAGTCCTTTGGACTGCAAGGAGATCCAACCAGTCTATTCTGAAGGAGATCAGAGATCAACCCTGGGATTTCCTTGGAGGGAATGATACTAAAGCTGAAACTCCAATACTTTGGCCACCTCATGCGAAGAGTTGACTCATTAGAAAAGACTCTGATGTTGGGAGGGATTGGGGGCAGAAGGAGAAGGGGACAACAGAGGATGAGATGGCTGGATGGCATCACTGACTTGATGGACGCGAGTCTGAGTGAACTCCGGGAGTTGGTGATGGACAGGGAGGCCTGGCGTGCTGCGATTCATGGGGTCTCAAAGAGTCAGACATGACTGAGCGACTGAACTAACTATACCAACAAGCAAAAAGAGTAAAAGCAACCCACTTCTGAGAGAATGCCAATGTTAGTCTTTGAATGTATTTCATTTTAGGCTTTTTTTCTTCACTGTAGATAGTTCTTTTAAGAAACTTTTGCAATAACATGGCATAAACCATCTTTTCCCTGATTGCTGTATATTCTTTTACCAGATTATTCTTTAACAACTGCATTATATTTCACTGTATTACTGAGTCATAGGAGCTTAACAAAGTTTTCATGGACATCCATCAGGCAGTTTCCAGTTTTTGCTATGTACATATGTCTTAGTGTCTTTGCCCTGTGATTTCATTTGGATTAATGCCTAGAAGTGAATTTTGAAGAAGAGAAGTAAAGTCTTAAGACTTTCATTATGTATTAACAAATTTCTTTCCAGAAATATATCAATTTATAATCCCAAGAGCAATTATGAATGTGTGTTTCCCCATAAGCACATCAATCCTGGCTATTGTTATTTATTTCAAATCTTTACAAATGTGATTTTTTTTTACAGTGGTATCTTATTTTGATTTTGCATTTCTTTAAATACTCGTGGGATTGAAAACCTTTGTGTATTTCTTAGTTTATTCATGCACTTTGTTCCATCTTTATTTTATTTTAAAATATCTTTACTTTGTTATAAATAATATTTAATATATAAATAGCAAATACATATTTTTATTAACATATATTTTACAACCCCACGTATAGATCAGGAGATTACAGTTTGGGGCTTCCCAGATGGTACAGTGGTAAAGAATCCACCTGCCAACGTAGGAGACTCAGAGATGTGGGTTTGATCCCTGGGTCAGGAGGATCCCCCGAAGAAGGAAATGGCAACCCACTCCAGTATTCTTACCTGGAAGATTCCATGGACAGAGGAGTCTGGAGGGCTACAGTCCAAAGGGTCACAGTCAGACAGGCAAACAGACTCTTTGTATACACGTTTTAAATATACAAATATTATGCTTATATTTTAAGGATATCTTTCAAAATGTGCAAATATTTTTCTTTAGTTATTTATAATTGCTTTGCAAGTTGACTTATGCTTTTCATTTTACATACAGGGTTAGCTTTCTGTTAAAATATTGCAAAATGTATTTGAAATCCAAAATGATGATATTTGGGTTTTGCATGTTATTCTTCTGTCCTTGCTGCCCCCTCTGCCTCCTCCCTCCCACCATGCACACTCCAGAAGAAAATAAATGAGAACTCCTCATGGTTGGTGAACTTTATCTCATTTTTTCCTGCCACTCTCCAGGTCATAGATTATAACCATACAGAACAGAAGGGTCATGGGAAAAAAGGCAACTGTGGATACTCTATGTCCTGGATTACTTGTCCCTATAATCTCAAACTCACCCACGCTGGCAATTCTGGCCCCATTCCCTTCTTGGGCACAAAGCCTGGCATCCTGACTCTGCCCCACGTGGGACCGAGGAACCGAGGGATCGAGGCGCATTGGCCTGCATTCCCCCTGGTGTCCTCCATGGGCTACCCCCAGGGGCTCGTCGAGAAGATTCCAGGGTGGAAAGGCCTTTCGGAGCCTTGCCTCTCGGGCTAGGCACAGCCACTCCTGTCTGGGATCTGGCCTCTCAAGCTGCCAGTACGCACCTGCCATGCCAGCCTTGACCTCTCCACTGCAGTTTCTTCCACTCTGAGAAGAAGCTATAGGTGCTTTTGCTATTGGAGGAGGTTAAGTAGCAAAAGTGAAAAGCTGTGGAGAGAGACAGACCTGCATTCTAAATCTGGCTCTGCTCCCTGTTAGCTGCAAATCCTGGACAAGTTGCTTAACCTCCCTACCCAGAGTCACTTAGGGAGCTTGTTATTGCTTAGTCACTCAGACTTTTTCTGACCCTATGGAACGTAGCCCATCAGGTTCCTCTGTCCATGGGATTCTCCGGGCAAGAGTACTGGAGTGGGTTGCCATGCCCTCCTCCAGGGGATGTTCCCACCCAGGGACTGAACCTGTGTCTCCTGTGGCTCCTGCATTGCAGGTAGATGCATCTCTGATGAGCCACCAGGGAAGCCCTGGCTGGGCCTTAGAAGGGCAAAGTTTTCATTGTTTATGGATTTTCTAGGACGCTTGAGAGTTTACGATGTGGTGTACAGGAGGGCAGACTCTAGGAGGTCCACCATGCCCCTCATGTAGGCCAGGTCCTCACTACTTACTCGTGAGAATCTCTCCTCAGAACCACCTCCCAGTTAGAACTGTGATGGTTTTATGAGTCAATACATTAAACGTTAGAACAGTGCAATCGGGTCAAGCTATAATGTTTGTCTCAGAAATACTCATTTGTTTCAATGCAATGATATATGAGGGAACAAACTGAACCTACCCAAATTTCACATTTGCAGAGGAATTATTTCATCTTTGGGAAACACTAGGAGAAAGCAGAAAATCACACCCAGATGAACTAAGCCACATAGGATTATAAAACACACACACACACGGCCACACCACAGACACCTCCAGCTACCTCAGGTTACCACATCCTTCCCCGTCTTGTATCAGATAACTGATACCCTCCACCATTCACTGTAATACACAGCGCCGTGTCCAGGAGTCAACATCCCTTCCAACACCTACACCCAGAAGCCAACTTCACATCTTTCTTGAGGAAAAGGGCTGTTCTTATTGCAGTACTAATGAATTTCTTGAGCTTTCCAGGTGGCACAGTGGTAAAGAATCTGCCGGCCAGTGCAGGAGATGCAAGAGATGTGGGTTTGATCCCCAGGTCAGGGAGAAGGAAATGGCAACCCGCTCTGGGATTCTTGCCTAGAAAATTCCATAGGCAGAAGACTCTGCCTGTCTACAGTCCATGGGGTCGCAAAGAGTCACACACGACTGAGTGACTGAGCACACTGAATTTCTTAACCATTCAACGTGAAAAACTGTGCTATCATTTTTACTAGGTGTATTTTTTTTTGTCATTAACAAACTTTTTGAGTGTTGTGCCCCAACCCATTTCCTCCATAAGCCCTGTGAGTTTTATTCCACGATTTTGCAGAGTACTGTGATTTTTAGTATAGCCAGGACCGACTACATAATTTGTGGAGCTCACTGCAGAATGAAAACGCCCTTTGTAAAAAACTAAGAATTTCAACATGATGGCAGCAGAGCATTCAATCAAACTTAGTGCCCTCCTAAGCCTGAGGTCCTGTCTGTCTGCACAGGAAAATACCATGAAGCCAGCCCTGGGTGTAATGGAGCTGACTACGCTAGCATGTGGCTGTTGTTCAGTCTCTAAGTCGTGCCTGACTTTTGCGACCCAATGGACTGCAGCACACCAGGCTTCCCTGTCTTCCACTGTCTCCCGGACTTTGCCCAAATTCGCGCCCATTGAGTCAGTGATACTATCTAACCGTCTCATCCTCTGCCACCCTCTTCTCTTTTGCCTTCAATCATTCCCAGCATCAGGGTCTTTTCCAATGAGTTAGCTCTTTGCATCAGGTGGCCAAAGTATTGGAGCTTTAGCTTCAGCATCAGTCCTTCCAAAGAGTGTTCAGGATTGACTTCTTTTAGGACTGACTGGTTTGATCTTCTTGCAATCCAAGGAACTCTCAAGAGTCTTCAGGACCATTGTTCGAAAGCATCAGTTCTTTGGCACTTAGCCTTCTTTATGGTCCAGCTCTCACATCCATACATGACTACTGGAGAAACCATAGCTTTGACTATATGGATCTTTGTTGGCAAAGTGATGTCTCTGCTTTTTAATATGCTGTCTAGGTTTGACATAGCTTTCCTTCTAAGGAGCAAGCGTCTTTTAATTTCATGGCTGCAGTCACTGACTGCAGTGATTTTGGAACCCAAGAAATGAAAATCTGCCACTGCTTCCAATTTTCCCCTTTCTATTCCCCATGAAATGATGAGACTGGATGCCATGATCTTAGTTTTTTGAATGTTGAGTTTTACGCCAGCTTTTTCACTCTTTTCTTTCACACTTATCAAGAGGCTCTTTAGTCCTTCTTTACTTTCTGCCGCTAGAGTAGTATCATCTGCACATCTGAGGTTGTTGATATTTCTCCTGGCAATCTTAATTCCAGCTTGCGCTTCATCCAGCCCAGAATTTCTCACAATGTATTCTGCATATAAGGTAAAAAAGCAGGGTGACATTGTATAGCCTTGATGTACTCCTTTCCCAATTTGGAACCAGTCCATTGTTCCGTGTTGAGTTCTAACAGTTGCTTCTTAACATGCATACAGATTTCTCAGGAGGCAGGTAAGGTGGTCTGGTATTTTCATCTCTTTAAGAATTTTCTACAGTTTGTTGCCGGGGTCCAGCCCCGGTGGACCCAGGGAATTCAAAGCGGGGACGGTGTTGGCGAGGAAAAACTTATTTATTTATTAATATAAGATTAGATTAGGAAGAAATAGTGTAGTAGGAAAATTAAGTGGAGAAAAGAGGCTGAATAACTTGGTTTACATGGAAAGCCAATAAAGTTCCAGACAAGGAGCTTGCACCGTCTACGTTAGGCCACCGGTGTCCTCTTGAATAGCAGGGGGTGCCCCATCTTGGGCTCCCTCTCGCGTGGATCTTAGAAGCTGGGGCAAGTAAGTAGACATGGCAAGCCTCCACGCCCCAGATGGGAATTCAGCCTGAAATTAGAGTAAAGAGGAGATACGGGGAAACCAGTCCTTCCAATGACTGGCCTGGCCTCTATTGTCTAGAAAGGCCTTTTATACCTTTTTGATTGTACATAGAGATCAATGGGTAATACAAAATTATGCAGCGTTAGCAGCCCAGACTCTTATCAAAATCAGGCTTTTCTCTCTGCATACCTAGTTGTATACACAAGTCTTAGGTGATTTACATCATCTTCCAGCCAAAAGGGCCAATTAACATTTTACAGCCTTTTTTCTGATAAGGGTTTACCAACCAGAAGACTTATTTGTGTTGATCTTCCCAAAGTCTGGTGCCACTCTCAGAAAGCACTAAATAAAGTTACATTCTCTGCCTTTTAGATAAAGTTACATTCTCTGCCTTTTAGAAATCAAGCTTGTACATTTGCAAGTTTTCAGTTCATGTACTGCTGAAGCCTAGCTTGAAGGATTTTGAGCATAACCTTACTAAAATTAGAAATGAGTGCAATTGTGCAGTAATTCGAACATTCTTTGGCACTGCCCTTCTTTGGGATTGGAATGAAAACTGACCTTTTTCAGTCCTGTGATCACTGCTGAGTTTTCTAAATTTGTTGGCATATTGAGTGCAGCACTTTAATAGCATCATCTTTTAAGACTGTAAATAGCTCAGCTGGAATTCCATCACCTCCACTAACAAGTGGTATGTACTCAATAAATGTCATTCCTATCGTGGTTTCTTTAATCTGTAAGCTATTTTCACACTCTGAAGTAGAAATGCTATAAAAACCCAGTCATTTATTCATCCATTTGACAAACATTTATTGAGAATCAGTAGGAGTCAGGCACTGTGCTGGGCATGGAGACCTGGGGGAACTTGAATGTGTCACCTAAACCCAACGAAGGGGATAGAGCCAACAGGCTGGGCCAGATGGACTTGGGCTTCCCCTGGTGTTGGATGTTGGTAGAAAATTCTCCATCGGTCTCTCCTGTTTCTGCAGGTCTCAGGAGGAGCAGAAGCGTTGACAGCCTTTTGTCCTACACCAGTGGACCCCAACCTTTTTGGCACCAGGGACGGGTTTCATGGAAGATAATTCTTCCTCAGACCAGATGAGGGGTGGGTGGTTTCAAGAGCATTACATTTATTGTGCACTTTGTTTTTGTAATTATATCAGCTTCACCTCTGATCATCAGGCATTAGATCTTGGAGGCTGGGGACCCCTGTTCTACACCATCTTTTCAAGGATGTTTACAAAGTGTGAACAGTGTTAGAAGGCAGAGGTAATGTCTCCCTCTTCTGGGACAGAAGGCTACTTTGTTTGCAGTCCAGTATAATCATGAGAAGGTCTGCCTTGGGGGAAAGGTTGAGCAGGTTTTCTTGAAGCCCCTTAAAGAGACTGGGATTTCCTAAGATCAAAGTCCTCAGCAAATACTCAGGCCTGCCTCTGCATTGCCCTGTGGGACTGCGAGCACAAGGGAAGCAAATACGAACAGGAAGTTCAGGCTTCCTCCTGCACCTTGAGTCATAGAGTCCTTTGTCTCTGACCCAGGAGTCTCCTGTCTTCTGCCTAAATCCATGAGACTGTGCAGAGCAGACCAATCCAGGAGGGACCAAGAGGAGAGACCAGGCTGGGACAAGGACTCCTGGGAAACACCTGAGCAGGAGGGCATGTAAGGAAGCTAAGGTTTGCTTGGAAAACAACCTCAGCAAAGATCTGATGAATAAGCTTCAGCTGAACCCTGAGGCACTCTGAGGACCAGCCAGGGGGAGAGGGAAACCGGAGAAGTTGCTGCAGGAAGAGGGGAGTGGGCAGGAATCCCTGGGGGCAACTTGAGGAGGGCTTTCTCCTCAGCAGGCAGGCGTGGGCTGCCTGGAGGTGCAGTCAGAGCTTCCTGATTAGGGGTTGGAGATGGCAGCAAAGCCAGTGAGGAAGGGTCTGAGGTCTCAAAGAATCTTTGGGCATTGGAGGGAAGTTGGGAGGGAGTCAGGGCCAAGTCTGTTCCTACAGAAATCACCTCCTCCTAGAGATGATGACTTTCACAGCCTGGTCCCCACCCACCTTCTCTCTCTCCCTCCCCTTCACGAACTCAAAGTCCTCCATCCTAGGAAGAAAACAAGGAAACCCCCGAACACAAGCACCTTCTGCACAAAACCTCCTCCCCACCTCACCTCCCAACATGGGAGATGGTGCTCCTCACAGAGCTGGCTGCTGGGAGGCTCCTCAGGGCTTCTCAGCAATCCCCCTTTCTGAATCTCCCCCAATTCATGGCAGTTATTCCGGGTTCCAGTCAGGTACCCAAAGGATTTCACCTACGTTCTAGGAAATGTGGGTGAGTCAGCTCGAGTACTTCTCACGTTTCTCATAGGACCATGCAGGCTGGCAGCACCAAACTGCCAACACCTTGTAGGAGCTCTGGTTTCATCGCCTCATTTATTCTTATTACCACTCTTTTCACCTGCACACCTGGGCTGCATCCATGGGGGCTGGACTCCTGATCTGCCTCTGTCAGAGGACCATTTTCCTGTGTGCTGAGGTCTCTCCCCACAGTGGCTCTTCCCCGTGGTTCAGTACTTCAAGGTCTGGCCTCAATGCCTGATGCATCCAACCTGTCCATTTGCTCAGGTCTCCTGCTCTGAGTGAAGTGAAAGTCACTCAGTCATGTCTGACTCTTTGTGACCCCATGGACTATACAGTCCCTGGACTTCTCCAGGCCTTCTGGAGTAGGCAGCCTTTCCCTTCTCCAGGGGATCTTCCCAACCCAGGGATTGAACCCAGGCCTCCTGCACTGCAGGCAGATTCTATACCAGCTGAGCCACAAGGGAAGCCCAAGAATACTGGAGTGGGTATCCTATCCCTTCTCCAGCGGATCTTGCCGACCCAGGAATCGAACTGTTAGGGGAAGCACACCGACTGAAACTGCCCACCCTGGCCAGGCACCATAGTAACCATTTGCATGAGTGGTTTTATGACAGGAGGTCCTGGTAAGGAACACAGAACTAATAAGCCACCACCAAACGGAAGAGTTAAGGAAAGGTCAAAAGGAGACACCACCTGTCTGACCACCTCCCAGAATCCTTCTCTCTGGCATCCATCCTGGCTGAACAAAGTGTGGACCACCAGGAAGGACTCTGAGTCAGAATGATTGGCTAAAGACAACCCGGAAACTAATCCCATCACCATAAAACCCGAGCCATGTGGCAGATCTGTTCTCCTGGGTTCTCTTACCCTACTGCTCTCCACCTGGGTGCCCTTTCCCAATAAAATCTCTTGCTTTGTCAGCACATGTGTCTCCTCAGACAATTCATTTCCGAGTGACAGACAAGAGCCCAGTTTCGGGCCCTGGAAGGGGTCCCCCTTCCTGCAACAGAACCGGGGTCTCCTGCATTGCAGGCGGACTCTTTACCAACTGAGCCAGCAGGGAAGCCGTGAAGAAGCACTGCTTTGCCCTCTCCACTGTCCCCTTAATTTCCCCACTGCTGTACTCGTCTGATGAAAGGCTGTCCTTTAGGTCCTGCATTTGGTCATTTATATGGAAACACACACTCACAAATATGGATAAAACACAAGTGAATTTCAATTTTGCCTCTCATTCCTGCCCAGGGCTGGTAGCGCAGGAAGGAGAAGCTCTAAACAAAGAATAAGGATTTGGGTTTCATGTTCCCTTTTATTTTCCTCCTTTGCTTCCTGTTTATTTTGGCATCTATAGTGACAACAGTTATAAAAATTTTGTGTTTTAATTAAATACTATAAAGCAATTGGAAAGAAACAACTCACTTGTTTTGCTGATAGAAAATGCATTGATCAAAATCTCACCTAAACTCAGACTCATATGTTTGTTGCCTGCTTGATCTCTTTACTTGAGTACCTCCCACCTCAAAACAGGCCCAAACTAGAATGACTGGAGGGCTGATTTACCAGGTATAGGCTCAATTTATGTTGTTGTCCCAACTGCTGGAGAAGACTCTTGAGAGTCCCTTGGACTGCAAGGAGATTAAATCAATCAGTCTTAAAGGAAATCAACTCTGAATACTCATTGGAAGGACTGATCCTGAAATTGAAGCTCCAGTACTTTGGCCACATGCTGCAAAGAACTGACTCATTGGAAAAGATCCTGATACTGGAAAGATTGACAGTAAGAGAAGGCGGCGGCAGAGAAGAAGATGGTTAGATAGCATCACCAACTCAATGGACCTGAATTTGACCAAATTCTGGGAGACAGTGGAGGATAGAGGAGACTAGCATGCTGTAGTCCATGGAGTTTCAAAGAGCTGGGCACGACTGAGCGACTGAACAACACTCCAGTTGCTCCAGTGGTGCCCCCTTGTATTTTCAAATGTGTGCTGGTCTGAACAATTATAATATGGTCACCCTACAGAAAAGGAACTCATGTTCTCCCTCTTACAACCTTCCTCCATGCCTCCAACTTACCACTCCACTGATGTTCCAGTTCTCGGTTACTGGGACCACCCTCCTTCCTGTGGCTCAAAGTGGAGGACAAGAATGACCCTGTCCCAGCGGGTCTTGTGGGTTCTATCTCTGAAACCTTTCTCCAACGAACCACTTCCCACCTCCCTCCCACTGTCTTTCTCCAAACACCATCATCTCTTGCCTGGGCTCTACCATGAAGCCTCCTCTCTCATCTAGTCTCGCTGCTTCAAAACTTGGTTTCCATACTGTTTGTGTCAAAAGTCTGATCATGTCATCCCTGCTTAAATCCCTGCAGTGGCCTCTCATTACCCTTAGATGAGCAGTGCCAAAAGGAGCAGACAGGGGGTTAGGGTGATGAGCCCAGTGAACCATGAGTTTCATGTATTTAATCCTTTAGGCAAACTATAGTGATCTTTACTTTGATGACACAGGGTGAGGGGTGGGGTGGGTCCTCTGAGAGCCAAGTGCTTGTGTGCCTGCTCTTGGCAGAGGGGCAAAGTAACCAACAGCAGTGGCCTAACTGTCCAAAGGGACCAGTGGTTAGGGTTTGGCTGCCCAGACATGTTAAAAGCAGTCAGACAGTCAGGGGCTCGCCAGGCAATAACAGTCATGAAACCTTTTAAAGCATTTTTAGAAAGCCAATCTCACACTTAAATTAGGTTAATAAAATAAGTATAAATAGTATACACCATTACATCACATATCATAATAATTTAATGATTAACAAAATATATTATTTATCAGAAGACATTGGAGCCTACATTTGAAGTCCTGACATACACATTGCATCCAGGACCTGCAACGTTTCACTCCTCTGTGAGATAGCCTAGTGTCAGAATAAGAAAGTAACCCTCAAAAATATTCTTCCAGGACTCGCCTCTTCCGTGCCCTTGCATGTTATGCTTCTTAGTAGCTGGATTCAATATGATTGCTTCTGATTCTCAGAACCTCATTCTCTCCAAAAGGCCCCTCTCTCTAAACCATAGTCCTTGAAGAACTTACTGACTTGAGCATAATCACTGCATAAAATGACCTTATCTGCATATGATTAACAACAACTCACTTGATCTAGCCTAGCTGACCATCTTTCAGTTTACCAGGACCCTGGTGGGGATAGTAATCACAGGCTTATAAGCCCTGTGGCTGGGCTTGCCTACCTCCATGCCCCACCTCTCTTCCAGAGCAATTCGTACAGAAAGAATAATACTATAGCCCTTTCACTTCCATGAGCTGGCCTCTCCACCCAGTACAGCCCCAGACTCTCATTAGAAACAACGTTTTGACTCTATTTCTATGTCCACCTGCCCTGTGGGAGACAGTAACATTTGCTGAGAATCTTCTATGTGCTGAGCTCATATGAATGATTATTATTATTCCCACTGTGCAGATGGGGAGACTGAGGTTCAGCTAGGAAGCAGCTTGGCAACTCCAAAGTCCTTGCCCTTTCCCCTGGAGCACTCACTCTGCCTTGGGGGCTCACACCCTCCTTCCTGAAAGGAGAGCAAGCCGGTGAGTAACTCTTCCCTCAGGCTTGTCTCTTGGACCCTGGGTCTCTTGCAGACCTTGCAGCCACAAGGGGAGCAGACGTATCAGTTGCAATCCTGTTGCCTCTCTCTTCCTCCCTTGTCCCAGGGTTTCAGCGCCTCAGGGAGTATGTGTGGGAACTGAGGGCTGGGGAGTGAGAACATTCTATTCACACCTAAAGAAGTAATTTCAAGGGAGCCGGGCAAAGTGGGAAGTTATTGTTCCCCATCAAGGGAGAGTCTGGGTTTGTGTAGATGAGAGAGAAAGTGTGAGTCTAGCTCTTCCCCACCCTTAGTGAGCAGTGTGTCTGCATTGAGGTGAGTGTGGGGGTTACCCTGGGGGGTAGGGAGTTGGCTGATCAGTCCAGTTGTGGAATGCCCAAGGACAGGACAGGGTTGTTTTTTTTTTTTTTTAATATATGTTATCCTGTTCCTTGCCCACCCTTATTTTCTTCTTCACGGTCAGGAAGTGTGACACCTTCACCCAGCTGTAGCAAGCCCACTTTTGAGAGTGAGCACAAGGCTGAAATTGAGGTATGGAGGAGGGTGTGGTCAGCTCCAGGGGGCCCTTCTCTCCTGGTCTCACCACTTTCCTGGGCAGTGGAGGGTGGTCTGGGCACAGCAGGAGGCGGCCAGACTGGGAGCTCCTGGGGCTACTGCCTGCCCGCTCCCTCCCCTGGGAAATTTGATCTGGCCATTAGTCCTGCCCTGCCCATTTCCCTGGGTCACTCAGCCATCGCTCCTTGGCGACAAGAACAGGCATTTGAGGATTTCCTGGGCCAGCCCAGAGGAAGTGGGCTCACCTGCCGGGCTTCCCTGCAGAGGCCGTGATCTGTTAAAATGTCCCACACCTACCCGAAGGACTTCCCTGGTGGCTCAGACGGTAAAGCGTCTGCCTGCAATGCAGGAGACCTGGGTTTGATCCCTGGGTTGGAAAGATCCCCTGGAGAAGGGAATGGCTACCCACTCCAGTATTCTTGCCTGGAAATCCCGTGGACAGAGGAGCCTGGCAGGCTATGGATCCAGATTCTTTGAATCCACGGGATTGCAAAGAGTCAGACATGACTGAGCGACTAACACTTGCACTTTCACACTTACGCTGGACAAAATTTCTTCAAATAGGTTGTTACTGGACTGGATAAGTGTCCCCTCCCAAACTCAGGTCACCTCACAATATGACTGTACTTGGAAACAGTCTCATCTATGACCATACCACCCTTAGAGCACCGGATCTCACCGGATCTCAGAAGCTAAGCAGGGTCGGGCCTGGTTAGTACTTGGATGGGGAACAGTCTTCGCAGATGTAATCAGCTAAATTACACTGTGGTCATCCTGGATTAGCATGGACAGCACTCCAGTGACTTTTGTCCTTATGAGAAGAGAAGACAGAGACACACAGACAGAGACGGCCATGTAACTGTGGAGGCAGAGACTGGGGGAATGCGGCTGCAAACCGAGAAATGCCAAGGACGCTCTCAACCACCAGCTGGCAAGGAAGAATTCTTCCCCAGAGACTTCAGAGGGTGTGTGCTCTGGCCAACAGCTTGATTCAGGCTTTCTGGACTCCAGAGGCAGGAAAGAATACATTTCTGTTGTTTCAATCCACCAAATATTTGGTCCTTTGTCACGGCAGCCCTGGGAAACTACTGCAAGAAAGAGATCCTCTTGGTTCTCCCTCAGGGAGCTTGCTCCATTGCCCAACAGACTCCCAGATCTCAGGGCCACAAACCCAGAAGGCCTGTCGGTAAATGCCCCTCCCCTGTGTCTAAACCCTCTCGATTGTGACCCTGTGAGACAAGGCTGTATCTTGTTCATCTCAGCATCCCCTGTGGCAGGTGCAGTGTCCGCCACACAGGTTCACAGGGTAACAGAGCTGTTGGAGTGCCAGGCTGACCCTGAGTTTTGTTGTCTCCACTGTACCCTGGGGAGTAGGGCTTGCTGGGGTTCCCGGGCTCTGCTCCCCTTCCCTCCCTTTGACCTATCCCTTGAGCTTCAGTTCGCTCCTTTCCCCAGGGAGCCAGGGAGGAGAGGACCACACTTCCCAGCTAGCTTTTGCTGCAGGACTACTTCCATTTTCTTCTGCTCTGACCCTCAGGTTACTTTCCCCCACCCCATACCCTGCTCTTTCAGATTTCTTCTGGATTACTTTCTCTAGAATATCACCTCTGTATCAAGGCTCAGGTATTCATGAGAGGCCTGGCAGCTGGCCCTGGATCAGGGCTGGGAGCTCACCCCAGGAAGACATCCTTGAGGGACTTTGTGTGTGTGAGTGCTAAGTCACTCCAGTTGTGTCTGATTCCTTGCGACCCCATGGACTGTAGCCCACCAGGCTCCTCTGTCCCTGGGATTCTTCAGGCAAGAATACTGGAGTGGGTTGTCATGCCCTCCTCTAGGGGATCTTCCCGACTCAGGGATTGAAACTGCCTCTCCTGCAACTCCTGTATTGCAGGCGGATTCTTTACCACTGAGCGACTAGGGAAGCCTGAGGGACTTGACCTGTTTCCCAATCCACCTGCAGAGTCTTTAATCCACCCACGGTTTTAGCTCACCTGAGAAATGATCTTATTTTATGGTTGGTTTTGCCTCTACCATCAGACCCTCAGCATTAGAGATTTAATGGGCCCTGAAGAGTCAGACAAGACTGAGCGACTTCACTTTCACTTTTCACTTTCATGCTTTGGAGAAGGAAATGGCAACCCACTCCAGTGTTCTTGCCTGGAGAATCCCAGGGACGGGGGAGCCTGGTGGGCTGCCGTCTATGGGGTCACACAGAGTCGGACACGACTGAAGTGACTTGGTGGCAGCAGCAGGTGTCCAAAACACACTCACACTGTGTAGACATAACTAATTCACACTAATTGACTTCCTGCTGTAGGAAAAGGAAGGTCAGAGTAGAGTTGACAAATATACCAGTCCTGATTCTAGTTTAAGGAAATGAGCTTAAGTATGAAATCAAACCAGTCAATCTCACAGGACATCAATCCTGAATACTCACTGGAAGGACTGATGTTGAAGCTGAAGCCCCAACACTTTGGCCACCTGATGCGAAGAGCTGACTCACTGGAAAAGACCCTGATGCTTAGAAAGAGAGAGGACAGGAGAAGAAGGGGGACAGGGAAGCCTGGTGGGCTGCAGTCTATGGGGTCGCAAAGAGTTGGACATGACTTGGTGACTGACTGACAGCGAGATCATCTGCGTTTCTTGTAATAAGGACAAGTAAATGGCCCAAGTGTCCAACATAATTAAATAAATTATATGGCGGTCCGACCGATGAAGTATTATGCAGACAAAAACACGTGTGCAAAGTGTTTCATAACAACAAAAGAAAATGTTTAGGTTTAAAGTTGCATGGTCCAAAAGAATCCACAATCATCTACTATGTGATAGATTAAAACTATGTATATGAGCTATTCCCAGAGAAACATCCAGAAATCTATCAGTGATTAAGAGGAGTTTTTCAAACATACTGATGATGTTTTTCTTCTCTCTATTTAAAAAAATATTCTCCTTATCTGGTATCATGAGCATATATTACTTTCATAATGGGGGAAAAAAAAACCAGCAATGGTAAACTTTATTTTAGAAGTCTTTAAGGCCTGGACTGTCTGCAAGAACCATGTGTTGGAGGTCTGTGTGGACCACCCTGTCTGAGAGGGCAGGCCTCCATCATCCAATCCCCGTAATGACAGCACTTAGTGTTGCCTGTGGACAGAGGTTTAGGCGAGAGGCAGTGGTTCTGACTAGGGTGCTAGGATTCAGTTCAGTTCAGTTCAGTTCAGTCGCTCAGTCGTGTCCGACTCTTTGCGACCCCATGAATTGCAGCACACCAGGCCTCCCTGTCCATCACCATCTCCCGGAGTTCACTCAGACTCACGTCCATCGAGTCGGTGATGCCATCCAGCCATCTCATCCTCTGTTGCCCCCTTCTCCTCCTGCCCGCAATCCCTCCCAACATCAGAGTCTTTTCCAGTGAGTCAGCTCTTCGCATGAGGTGGCCAAAGTACTGGAGTTTCAGCTTTAGCATCATTCCTTCCAAAGAAATCCCAGGGTTGATCTCTGATCTCCTTCAGAATGGACTGGTTGGATCTCCTTGCAGTCCAAGGGACTCTCAAGAGTCTTCTCCAACACCACAGTTCAAAAGCATCAATTCTTTGGCACTCAGCCTTCTTCACAGTCCAACTCTCACACCCATAAATGACCACTGGAAAAACCATAGCCTTGACTAGACAGACCTTTGTTGGCAAAGTAATGTCTCTGCTTTTCAGTATGCTATTTAGGTTGGTCATAACTTTTCTTCCAAGGAGTAAGCGTCTTTTAATTTCATGGCTGCAGTCACCATCTGCAGTGATTTTGGAGCCCCCCAAAACAAAGTCTGACACTGTTTCTACTGTTTCTCCATCTATTTCCCATGAAGTGATGGGACCAGATGCCATGATCTTAGTTTTCTGAATGTTGAGCTTTAAGCCAACTTTTTCACTCTCCTCTTTCGCTTTCATCAAGAGGCTCTTTAGTTCCTCTTCACTTTCTGCCATAAGGGTGGTGTCATCTGCATATCTGAGGTTATTGATATTTCTCCCAGCAATCTTGATTCCAGCTTGTGCTTCTTCCAGCCCAGGACAATCTAATAACCATGGAGGGCAAAGCGCAGAGCAGAAGGAGCAATGGAGCCATGGGGACAAGGCCCGCACCCACCACTGACCAACTGCGTGACCTGGGGCACTCCCTTCTCCCTGGGCTGGCATCTCTTCGTGATAGAAGGAGTGTGGACCCCATGTTTGCCAAGGTTCTTCCAGTTCTAAAATCATGCTGAGATTCTCTTTTTCTTTCCAAAGTTGAAAAGGGGAGCCTACACATAGGTCTCAGATAGTAAATCTGGACCCTTGGATGCTGGCTTTTTGAGCGCTGTTGCTAGTTTCCAGGCTGAGTTTTCTTCTCCTTAAAGGTGAGTGAATGGATAAATTTACATTCTTGAGCCTCACATCACTCCTGCCACTTCACCCCTGCCTGTGCACTCAGCATGGCCCCTTCTTCTTGGGAATCCCAGGTCTGGAAGACATTACCTGGGGAGGCATTAGTCCCCCTCTGCCTCAGAGGGAAAATGAGAAAGGAGCTAATTAGCGTGAAAATGCAGGACACCTTTAAAAAAGGGGGCTTGAAACCCAATCTTGGGAGAATGAGAGGGGCCTTTGTGTGGCCCAAACACCAGGGCCCCTGCTTTCATCACGGCCTGGGAGCCATGACCTCATGAGCAGAGCTCCCCTTTCATTACTTTGGGTAAGTCCTCTGCAGTGGACTGACGCCGACACGTAGCATACTCCCTTTGCGGGTCCAGGCGCAGAAGAGAACTATCCCCCCACCCCCGCCGCCCCTGCCCCACAGCGACATCAGTCCCCTTGGTCTGTATCTTTTGCAGTGTAAGAATCTTTTCCTTACCTTAAAAAATCAGGTTTTGCCCTCTCCTGCGGAGCAGGAGCCAGACCCACTAAGCCCACAACCCCCTCACTGAACTGCTGAGTACAGAGCCTTGGACTAACTTTGAGTTGTGCAGGTCTGGGTTTGAAACCCAGCTGAGATGGTCAGTGTCTATACCTGTAAACTAGCCATCCTCTTTCAAGTGAGTGTCTCAGGTTGGGTCCTTCTGGAAGCAAACGCTGAGATGGAGTGAAATGAAAAAGTACACTGGGGAATAACACCTGTGAAAGGAAAAGGGAGAAGGCAGGACTGGGTGAGGGAGTGAGCACAGCTGACAAAGCCACACGGTCCCTATGGGTTATGCAGGACGCTCCGGTGTGCAAACTGCCTATTAAAGGGAGCAACCTAAATGTCCATCAGCAGAGGAATGCATAAAGATATAGTACATGTAGACAATGGAATATTATTCAGCCGTAAAAAGGGATGAAATTGGGTCATTTGTAGAGATGTGGGTGGACCTTGAGACTGTCATAAAGACTAAAGTAAGTCAGAAAGAGGAAAACAAATATCATATATTAACTCATATGTGTGTGGAATCTAGAAAAAATGGTATAGATGATCCTATTTGCAAAGCAGAAATAAAGACACAGACAAACAGAACAGATGTATAGATACCAAGGGAGAAAGGGAATGGGAGGAACTGGGAGATTGGGATTGGCACATATACACTATCGATACTAGGGATAAAATAGAAGACTAATGAGAACATACTAGGTAGGCCAGAATCCTGGAGTGGGTGGCCTATCCCTTCTCCAAGGGTCTTCCCAACCCAGGGTTCGAATCCAGGTCTCCTGCTTTGCAGCCGGATTCTTCACCAGCTGAGCTACCAGGGAAGCCCACTATGTAGTACAGGGAACTCTGTTTAATGTCCTGTGATGACCTGAATGGGATGCAAGTCCAAAGGGGAGGGGATCTACGTACATGCATGGCGGATTCATTTCTGCTGTCCAGTAGAAGCTAACACAACACTAAAGCAACTCCAATAAAAATTAATTTTAAAGAAGAGTTTTTTCAAGGGGAACTATGTTCTCAATATTTAATGATAAATTGGAAGCATGTGTAAGAATTTTTATTAAGCCTCATAACTATAAAATAAAATGATCTTGTGGGACTGGAACTATCCAATTCCTTGGACCACTGCCTTGCAGCACTGCCTAGTCATTGACCTGGGGTTGCCACGAGAAGTATGTCGTCTTGGCATGAATGCTGAGGTGCATCCTAAAGAGCTAACAGCTGGTGTTATCAACTAAACGCTCTCCTTGCAGCCAACAGTGAATCCATTCTAAAAGGCGCATCTCTGTGCCTTTGAGGAATAACAGTTTAGTATACAGGTGCCCACCGGGCAGAGGATAAACTCTCAGCTCATGTTTTTTTAGCTTTGGGGCCAGACCTAGGTTTGATATTTAATCACCCTGGTCTGTCTTTCACCAAAAATTCTGTTAAGTTGGTTTAGCCAGAATCCACTCACCTCCTGTTTTTTCTTAGTAATTTTCTATCCACTGACCCGCCTCCCTGCTTCTTGGTTATAGCTTTCCACTTGTCCATGAGCATTTGGAGTTAAGCCCAGGTCTATACCGAGGTCCCTTTTCTCATATTGCAAGAGTTCGGAATAAAATCTATTTTTTTATGCTCTAACTATTGTTCAGTTCTACTTTTTTTTTTTTTTTTTTTGACATAATACCCTTATTTCACAGATGAGGAAAATAAGAGAACATGATTTGCCTTGGGTGGCAGAGCTGGGATTCAGGTTCAGGTGTCCCGAGCCCAGTAGAGGTCTTGACCATCACAGTGGCTTCTGGAGAACTCTCTGCACCTCCAGTGCTCCTTGCATTGAGAAGTGGGAGGCTTGTTGTGTTAGGCTGACAACCTATCCAGCTCTTACTTTGGTCTAACCTGAATGTTTTTTTCTCCTCTGTAAACTGGAAACTGTAGTCCAGAAAAATGTCACCAAACAAAACATGGTATGAGTAAATAGAAAGAACTCAAGAGCAAAAACTGACACAGCAAAATGATTAAGAAGGCCAAGTTAACTTTGGTGTCTGTGTAAATTTGTTTCAGCGATATCTTCCTCATATCCTGTTCCACTGTTCTATGCTTAAAATTCCTCTTTACCTTTGTGAACTTCCTTCTCCTGGGAGAGAAAGGGATCAACTGGTCTGTATGGAAGTGAGGGGACTATTGAGGGGACTATTGAGGGGACTATTGAGGGGACCATGCTACTTCTCTGTAGTGTTTGCATTATACCTGGATGGTCCAGGCTTTTGATTTTGGCTGTAACTGGAATTTCAGCTTCAGAAAGCAAGTAGCCAGCAGGGTGGTGGAGCCTTCCTGGTCCTCTGAGATGGCACCACAGTGTAGCCTTCCAGCCCTCCCTGGATGACTGCAAGTTCTGCCTGGGAATGTGGACATGCCGATTCCTCATCCTGGGCTGTGCAGTGGAAGCCTGAGCTTCTTGTTCAGGGACCAATCACTCCACAGATTCCACGCTCAGGGAATCAAGTCTGGAGGAACCAGAAGCAAAGGTTCTAGATGTGGCAAAGAGCAGGGCAAGATCACCATTGCTGTCCTTTGCAGAACTAACTAGCAACCTTCTCTCACCTTCAGGTTCTGCCTGGCACACCCAGCTGAGGCATTCTCTTCCTTCTTAGTTATGCCTGCGAGTCCCAAGAAGTCAAAATAGGTGACAGGAGTGCCAAAGTCTCCAGGAGCAGCCCCTACTTCCTCGTGGGGTCAAAATTCCTTCTCCCTAGGTTCTACTCTCAACCCCACTGTCCACCTTAGATTCCTCAAGCTTGCTTCCCCAGGCTGCCTGAGACTTTAAAGACTCTGACTCTGTTACGCCCTCTAGTGGAAAGAGGAAATCCACCATGCGGTGAGGGTGGACCCTTTTCCTGACATGGAGCAGATATTATTTTAAGATTTTTTTTTTAACGTGGGCCACTTTAAAGTCTTTATTGAATTTGCTGCAATATTGCCTCTGTTTTACGTTTTGGTTTTTTGGCCACGAGGCACGTGGGAATACTTAGCTCCCACATCTTCTGCATTGGAAAGTGAAGTCTCAATCACAGGATTGCCAGGGATCGCCTGACTGAGCAGATATTCTGAGCCCAACGCTCCACCCCACAAATTGCATATGGGGTATCTCTGATTCCTGCCTCTCACCTCACATCTCTCCTCCCACTTTCTATGTTTCCTAGGATCTTCTCAAATTTCATTCCTTTGCCTAGGCATACAGCCCCAAACTCACTGCCTCTTGGCCCCTCTCTTCCCTGTTCTGACCTGCTCTGTCTACTGAAATGACTTAGCTGCTCCCGCTGTGACAGTCCAAAGTGCTAGTAAGACATGGGCGGCCCAGGCAAAACACCAGGCAGGAGGGTGGGCTCATCTGAAGGCCCCTCATTTTCAGGGTGTCCAGGTTTCGATTCCCCTCCATGCCCCTCCCCCTACCTGGCTCAGGCTGCCTAGGAATGCAGAAATGGGTGTATCGGTGTTTTTATTCTCCCTTGGTGGGGGAAGGGGGTGGAGGCTGAGGAAAGAAAAGACGAGGCAAGGATGATTGGCGTGGGGGCCACACCTTCTTTTGTCCTCTTCTGGTACTCTGGCCCCTCCGTGAAACTCACCTATTTAAGGCCAGCAGCCAGTGGTGACAGATTCACCTCTGCTCCTGTGCCGAGGACCTGCCTGGGGGAGCGTGAGGGACCCTTTCTGGAGCCATGAGGGGTACCCACTGGAGGAGGCTCCCCTGCGTGTTCCTGAGCTGCTTGTGTTCCTGCCTCTGTGGGCCAGCGGTCCTGGGTAAGTGATGCACTTGGGGCAGCATTTGGGGCTGGGGGTGGCTGACTTCACTGAGCCTCCGAGGAGCTGCAGTCTTTCGTGGGGGGACAAAGAGAGAGGCAAAGAGAGGTGAGTGGGCAGAGATGGCACAAGATGAGGGAGAGAGAAAGAGAATGCTAGACAGACAGAGGAAGGAGGAAAGAGAGTCAGAAGCAGGGAGACGTTGGGAGGAACAGCCTGGCTTGGGGAAAACCCGCAGGGAGAACCAGGTAAGCAGAACTGTGGGGAGAGAGAGAAAGTTGAGGAGAGGGAATGACACGGAAAAACAGGAAAGCTCCGTGACCAAGCTGGAAGAAAAACTTATAGAAAGATGTAAGGTCAGAGGGAAAGACAAGGGAGAAACAGATGAATCAAAACGAGGTGCAGACAGAGGGAGGAGGAGGAGGGAGGAGGAGACAAGCAAGTAAGTGTTAGTCGCTCAGTTGTGACCGACTCCTTGTGACCCCATGGACTGCAGCCCACCGGGCTCCTCTATCCATGAGATTTTCCAGGCAAGGATACTGGAGTGGGTTGCCATTTCCAGAATTCTCCAGGGAATCTTCCCAATCCAGGGATCGAACCCAGGTCTCCCGCATTGCGGGCAGATTCTTTACCAGTTGAGCCACAGGGGAAGGGGTCAATAGCCCACAGCAAAGATGCAATCACAGCTCCCTTGCCTCCTCAGGAGGCCTGAAAAAGACTTCACCTCACTTGAGGACTCATTCATCATAAGGTGGGTCAGAGGAACACACTGTCTTAGAGATAATGAGAGGCACAATGCCAGGGATGTGGAAGATTCCATCTTCCTTGCCACATTTAAGGGCTTGGCTAAGAGCAAATGGAACCCCCACAATCTCTACCATCCTCACACCCACCCCCTCATCCTCGCTACTCATCACAGTGAGGAAACGGAGGCCAGTAGGAGCCTGCAGAGCCTGCAGCTACCAGCCATTCAGGGCGTGTTCCTGGGGGCAGACTGAGGGGTGTCTGTAGAAGTCATGGCCGTGGGCAATGGGGAGAAGATGGATAGGATTTAGGGACCTTGGGTGTGGTCTTGGCTTTGCCAGTGAGTGATCTGGTCCTGCGATCAGTTCCCATTGTATATCTTTCCAGGCCTCACTTCCCCATGCAAAAAGCAGGGTGGTGGATGGCATGACCTCTGGATTGCTAAGTCCTTAAGTTTTAGCATTCTGTGATTTAAAATCAACACACAAAGAAGTTTAGTACCAGCTCTGCGCTTGGCCTTGCATTAAGGTCATCAAGCTCGAGAGGAGCCAGGAAGTGTGTGGAGAGGAGCCCGAAAGGGCAAGAAGTGGGGTGGCAGTAGGCGAGAGAAGGTGGGTGGGGAGTGATGGTGTGAGTGAGGGGTGGACCTTGAAGGTGGAAGGTTGTTCTGAAGCCGCACACAGGTGCCCTGGATCTGAGTCCCGTGCAGTGGGTAAGGGCACAGGATGGAACAGGGCCAGGAAAAGAGGGGGAGTGGGCTGGGAGTTGGCCTCCCAGGCATGTGGTGGAGTATCCAGAGGGCCTTGGAGGGAAAAGTAGTCTCCATGGGTCGGGCAGTGAGCCCCCCACATCTGCCGGGTGGGGGCTTCTGGAGAAGTGGGAACTGGTCAGTCCCATTCTCTTGGCTCCCTGAGGGGGTGCCTACAGGTGACTTGCCTATGTCTGAGCCCAGGGTCTGCTTCCATACGGTGCCAGCACCCTCGTCCAGGCCAGAGTCCTCTCTGGAGCAGGTGTCTGAGCCTCCACCCCAGGTTGGAAGGAGAAACACTGGGGTTTCCACTGAAAGTGTTATAGGGTAAAGGCTGCTGTAGGAAAAAGCCCTGGCTCTTGAAGGGAAAAGAAGAGAAAGGTGGGCAGAGGCGGTCTGGACAGGGAGCCAGCAGGGACTTGGTGTCTACTGGTGGCTTCTGGTAGAAATGGCTCAGAAGGAAGCCTGGAAACCCTAATTCCACACCCTCTGGCAAGAAAACTAAGTCAAAATAAGCCTCAGTCTCCCATACTCTCAGTGGCCTAGTAACTGAAGGGCCACCACCCTCCACAGCCCCTGGGAGGTGCGACTGTAGCAAGCGCAGCACAAGGGAGATCCACAGTCACCAAGGGCCCCAGGGGAAGCCTCTCCTGTCCCCTTCTCTCTAAGAACCACTAATCTATCTAGGAGAGGCCCACCCAACTTGCCACCAGGGGAATCTGAACCCTCCACTGGGGTCTGCCCCACCTTGGGAAACCCTCCCTGTGCTTGGGCACATTCAAAAGGAGAAAGTCCCTGAACAAGAGGTCCTGATAGGAAAATCCATCAAATTTAGGTCGATAGCTCAGCAAAATGTAGAGCAAAAAGCAGGAAGTTAAAACCAGAAGACCCCATGTCAAGTTTTCCACTTACCAGCCCAAGGGATAGGAGAATAGAACATTTAGCTCACCGACTTCATTGGCAAAATTAGTGAAATGAAAAGGCGCTATTACTCAGGGTAGTGGTGAAGATAAAATAAGGTTGTATCTAGTACAAAGCAGGGGCTTCCCAGGTGGTGCTAGTGGTAAAGAACCCACCTCCCAGTGCAGGAGACATAAGACACAGATTCGATCCCTGGGTCTGGAAGATTCCCTGGAGGAGGACATGGCAACCCACTCCAGTATTCTTACCTGCAGAATTCCATGGACAGAGGATCCTGGCGGGCTACAGTCCATAGAGTTGTAAAGAACTAGACATGACTGAAGTGACTTAGCACACACTGACACAGTACAAAGCAGAAGAGAGACAGGGACCACTGCATGTTTATTTTATTTTAAAATGTATTAAACTATAGTTGATTTACAATACTCTGTTAGTTTCAACTGTACAGCTTCAGATTCTTTTCCATTATAGGTTATTATAAGATATTGAATACAGTTCTATGTGCTTTACAGTAGGTCCTCGTTTATCTATTTTGTATATAGCGGTGCATATTTATTAACCCCAGACTCCTAATTTATCTCTGCCCCTCTTTTCCCTTTTGGTAACCGTAAGGTTGCTTTCTATGTCTGTGCAGCTATTTCTGTCTTGTATACAAGTTCATTTGTATTATTATTTAGATTCCACATGTAGGTGATATCATGTGATATTTGTCTCTGTCTGATTTATTTCATTTAGTATGATAATCTCTAGGTCCATTCATGTTGCTGCAAATAGCATTATTTTGGGACCACTGCATTTTAGAGCTGGGAGACTAGGGCAGGAGGGTGATAGAGGTAGAATGGAAAGGACATTTCTGTTGGCTTGGAGACATTCCCATTCATTTAAAAGATCTATGATCTCTTTAAAAAACACCTCCCATTTTCCTGTAGGTTTGCAAGTGTCCACTTGGTTTATTCAGAATGTGGCTTCTTACATGTAAAAAAATGAAAATAGACCATTTTTTAACTTCATACAGAAAAATAAGCTCAAAATAGGTTAAAGACCTAAATGTGAGACTGGGCATTATAAAACTCCTAGAGAAAAAAAAAAAAAAAACCATAGGTGAAACACTCTCTGACATAGATCACAGCAACATCTTTTTCGATCCGCCTCCTAGAATAATAGAAATAAAAATAAAAATAAACAAATGGGATCTATTTAAACTCAAAAGCTTTTGCACAGCAAAGGGAACAATAAACAAAGCCAAAAGACAACCCACAGATTGGGAGAAAATATATGCAAATGATGTGACTGATAAAGGATTAGTCTCCAAAATTTACAAACAGTTCATGACGCTTAACATAATAAGAAGAAACAACCCACTCAAAAAATGGCCAGAAGACCTAAATAGATATTTCTCCAAAGAAGACATACAGATGGCCAATAGACATGTGAAAAGATGTTCAACATCGCTAATTATCAGAGAAATGAGAATCAAAACTACAATGAGATATCACCTCACACCAGCCAGATTGGCTATCATCAAAAAATCCACAAACAATGAATGCTGGAGAGGGTGTGGAGAGAAGAGAATCCTCCTACCCTATTGGTGAGAATGTAAATTGGTACAGCCACTACGGAGAACAGTGCGGAAGTGCCTTTAAAAACTAAAAATAGAGCTAACATATGACCCTACAACCCTACTCCTGGGAATATATCCAGAAAAACCCATGGTCCGAAAAGACACATGCACCCCAGTGTTCATTGCAGCACTGCTTACGACAGCCAAGACACGGAAGCCACCTAAATGTCCATCAACAGAGGAATGGATAAAGAAGATGTGATACTTACATACAATGGAATATGACTTGGCCATTAAAAGAATGAAATAATGCCATTTGCAGTGACATGGATGGACCTAGAAAGTGTCATATTGAGTGAAGTAAGTCAGACAGAGAATGAGAGATAACATATGACATCCCTCAGATATAGAATCTAAAAAGAAATGATACAAATGAACTTACAAAACAGAAAGAGACTCACAGAAAACAAACTTAGAATTGCCAGAGGGAAAGGGATAGTTAGGGAACACTGCTTAAAAACACTACTATGTTTTAAATGGTTAACCAACAAGGACCTATTGTATAGCACGTGGAACTCTGCTCAATGTTATGTGCCAACTTGGATGGGAGCGGAATTTGGGGAAAAATGAATACATGCATATGTATGGCTGAGTCCCTTCACGGTTCTCCTGAAACTATCAAACACTGTTAATTGGTGATATCAGTTCAGTCGCTCAGTCATGTCTGATTATTTACAACCCCATGGACTGAAGCACACCAGGCTTCCCTGTCCATCACCAACTCACGGCGCTTGCTCAAACTCATGTCCATTGAGTCTGTGATGCCATCTACCGTCTCATCCGCTGTCATCCCCTTCTCCTCCTGCCTTCAATCTTTCCCAGCATCAGGGTCTTTTCCAGTGAGTCAGTTCTCATTGGCTATATACCCCAATACGAAATAAAAAGTTAAAAAAACAAACAAACAAAAACCAAATGACACAGTACACTAAAAAAAAAGAAGAAGAAGAAGAATGTGTCTTCTTGCATGAACTGATGCTGAATGCAGCTCCACCGTGGGCAGATGCCCCGTGCTCAGACATGGTGGCTGCACAGTTCCTTGCACAGCAAGCTCCTCCACACCCTTGGTTACTGGGCTCTGTTCCAGATGCAGGGGCTGTCCTTACAGAGTTTGACACACCAGTAATTTATGTCTCCCTTGCCAGGAGAGGCCAAGAAACGGTTGGCCTTTTATGTGCTCAAACAAGTGGTTTGCTACCGTGTCTGTTCTCTGGTTTTGTGGCCCCTCTGAATGCTTCAGAGGGCAGGACTGAAGACTTTCCAAGCCATCTCTCCTGCTAGTTCCTACCTCTCGCATTCTACTAGGCTGATTCATGGCAAGCAGACCCCTACTCACCGTTGTGTCCTCATTCCCAGCACAGCACTAAAGAGTTGAGTTGAAATGAACTCCATTTTTGCATTTCCATAGAGCTTTAAATACTCAACATTTTCCTTGAGATTCCAAAGTGGGCCCGGAAAATAGGTGTCTGTGTTTTGCAGCCTCCAGAGTCATGGCCAGTCCTGTGGAGGGCACTGGCTTGTGCAACAGGAAGCCGGATTCTCCACATGTGCACTTTTAAGGTCTGCATAGACATCTCTGATCTGTATAGAAGTCCCCAACTAAAATTGCAGCTTGAATTTGATAATGAGTTTGAGGAAATTCAGAACAGAAAAGAGCGAGGAGTTACTCATTCACTTGCTGAATTTTGACTCGTGCCAAATGTTCTAGACACAAGGATAATGAAGTCATGGTTTCTGCCTCCAAAGCTTGTGTGAGGTCATGCAGCCCATAAATCGGGGAGCTGGGCCTAGAAGGTGGGTCACCGCATTAGCATTATGACACACAAGCTCTGTAAACCAGCCTGGCTCATCAATGGAGGATGAACAGAAGCACCCACACCTCATGCTGAGATGGTCATCTGTTCATTCATTCACACATTTGTTAGTTAAACAGCTATTTAAGGAGTTGTGTCTGACATTGTTCCAGGGCAGCGCTGTGTGAACACAAAGAAGAATGAATCAGCCAAGGCCCAGCCTCCTGCAGCTAACATCTAGTGTGCAGAGAGTTACGAAACAATTACAGAAAAATTCCTCAAATGTGGTGTTATGTTGAACAAGTATTATGATGAGAGCAAAGTAGGGAAACTTCATTTAGATTAATAAATTCATGAAGGCCTTTCTGAGGAAGTGCTGTGCATATGAGCTGAGACCCAAGTCTAAGTAATAAAATGAGGTGGAAATTGTGGAGGGGAGAGGGGTGGAGGAGGGAGAGGGAACATGAGCCAGGCAGGGCAAGATGTGCAGGGTAAGGAGAGACCTTGGCCCTTAGGAGTACTTGAAAGAGGTAGGCAGATCCAGATGTGGTAAGACCTTGTAAATGGTGAAATGGAGTGTGGATTTTAAGGAACTAAGATGGGCAGACATGGGATTCCCAGGTGGTGCTAGTGGTAAAGATCCTGCCTGCCAATGCAGGAGACGTAAGATATTCGGGTTCGATCCCTGTGTTGGGAAGATACCCTGGGGGAGGGCATGGCAACCCACTCCAGTATTCTTGCCTGGAGAATCCCACGGACAGTGGAGCCTGGCAGGCTACAGTCCATAGGGTTGCAAAGAGTTGGACATGACTGAGGTGACTTAGCACTTAGCACAAGATGGGCAGACAGTACAGGGTTATAGGTAAAGCAGTGATATGATCAGGTTTGAACTTTGGAATGGCTGCTCTGGATTCCTGGAGGGAAATGGATTGGAAAGGGGCAAGGGGGAATTGGAAACCAGTTAAGAACTGGCTGTAGGAGTCCCAGCAGAAAGTGCTATGGCATGGCCTAGTGGTAGCAGCAAAGATCTGGGAAGGGAGTGGTAAAATCATCAGCAAGCTGACCTTCTGCCCTAATAAGGACACGGTCACAAGGACTGCTGCCTTTGCCAGGCCCTCAGGGCTTCCCAGGTGGCACCAGTGGTAAAGAACCCTCTTGCCAATGCAGAAGACGCAAGAGATTGGGTTTGATCACTGGGTCAGAAAGAGCCCCTGGAGGAGGGCATGGCAACCTATTCTAGTATTCTTGCCTGGAAAATCCCATGGACAGAGGAGCTCAGTAGGCTACAGTCCACGGGGTTTAAAAGAGTCAGACGTGACTGAAGCGACTGAGCATGCACGCAGGACTTTGTAGAGACCAGGACAGCAGGCAGTGCAGAGTGCCTTTTACTGAGTTTAGATGCTGGGCTAACTATTTTACATACTGTACCCCTTGGTATTACTAGCATCTACCCTCATCCCAATGGCACCCCACTCCAGTACTCTTGCCTGGAAAATCCCATGGACGGAGGAGCCTGGTAGGCTGCAGTCCATGGGGTCACGAAGAGTCGGACATGACTGAGCAACTTCACTTTCACTTTTAACTTTCATGCATTGGAGAAAGAAATGGCAACCCATTCCAGTGTTCTTGCCTGGAGAATCCCAGGGACGGGGGAGCCTGGTGGGCTGCCGTCTATGGGGTCGCGCAGAGTCGGACACGACTGAAGCGACTTAGCAGCAGCAGCAACCCTCATCCCACTTTTACAGATAAGGACCTCAAGACTCAGAGAGGTCAAGTAACTTGCCCAAGTTACATGTGAATGTTGGTCAGTTTGACATTGAAACTGACACTTAAAAAAAAAATTGAAGTATAGGTGATCTACAATGTTGTGTTAGTTTCTGGTATACAGCAAAGTGATTCAGTTATATGAAGAATATATATACATATATGTGTATATTTATATTCATGCTCCTTTCCATTATGGTTAATTGAAAGATCATTGACCATAATTTCCTGTGCTATTCAGTAGGATCTAGTTGTTTATCTGTTTTGTATGGAGCAGTGTGTATCTGTTCATCTAGTCAAAGCTATGGTTTTTCCAGTGGTCATGTATGGATGTGACAGTTGGACTGGCTTTGAACTGTGGTGTTGGAGAAGACTCTTGAGAGTCCCTTGGACTGCAAGGAGATCCAACCAGTCCATCCTAAAGGAAATCAGTCCTGAATATTCATTGGAAGGACTGATGCTGAAGCTGAAACTCCAATACTTTGGCCACCTGATGCAAAGAACTGACTCATTGGAAAAGACCCTGATGCTGGAAAAGATTGAAGGCGGGAGGAGAAGTGGACAACAGAGGATGAGATGATTGGATGGCATCACTGACTCAATGGACATGAGTTTGAGTAAACCCCGGGAGCTGGTGATGGAGGGAGGCCCAGCATGATGGAGTCCATGAGGTCTCAAAGAGCTGGACACGACTGAGCAACTGAACTGAACTGAGGGTGTATCTGTTAGGCTTCTCTCAGTCTTTGCTCAGTCGGTAAAGAATTTGCCTACAATGCAGTAATTTGCCTGCAATGCAGGAGAACCAGGTTTGATTCCCAGCTCCAGAAGATCCCCTGGAGAAGGAAATGGCAACCCACTCCAGTATTGTTGCCTGAAAAATCTCATGGACAGAAGAGCCTGACAGGCTACAGTCCATGGGGTCACAAGAGTCAGACACAACTTAGCCACTAAACCACCACCAGTGTATACCTGTTAATCCTGGATTCTTAATTTATCCCTCCCCTCTTCCCCTTTGGAGACCATAAGTTTGTTTTCTATATCTGTGAATCTGTGGAACTCACATTCTTAAGTACTCTGTGGCCTTGTCTCCATTGACTTGTCCCTGTCAGCCTCAGAAAGGACCTTGTTAGGGGGCATCAGAGGTACCATGTTTGTCTGGAATCACAGCTAAAACAACCAATCAAACATTAAATTATAATAGCTACTACCATATCATTTTCCCACTTCATTCTCTACTCCTTCAAGTCTAAGACCAGCTGACCTGTGTTCTGAGGGAAGCAAGACAATGGAAAAATCACTGATGTTGTTATAGATCTCTTAAGCCTTTCTTCCTTTTCCTCATCAGTAAATGGAGCCACCTTCTTAGAGCTGACAGAAAAAAATTATGTCAATAACATCAAATAAAATAATTTAGAATTCATTTTTATAGCTGGCTTCAAAGCAAGAACTTTGTCTCCTCTTTCCAACTATACTCACTGAAGTCATATCCCAAACAATGCCTATTGACCACCATTTCTTCACCTTGGATATCACCACAAGTTATTTAATCTAATGTCTCCCAGCATCTGGTGTGGCAATACCAAGGTTACCCTGATGATAATCCCAGAAGCTCTAGAACCAAGTCAAAAAGTGTCACAATCCACTTTGATCATCAGCTTACTGGCACCACTCCAACTTTCCTTTTCAATGCCCCCATCTCCAGCTTCCACCATCTTGGTCTTGGAGCTCATCTCTCCCTGACCCCCACTAAGGCAGGCACACCTTCCTAGCCTAGGGAAGCCTCAGGAGTCTGACTACCTTTTGCCACAGCCATGTTCACGCTTCCCAGACTGCGGCCATTGTATTGGTCTCCTCCTGGCTCCTGGACCCCTGTGACAGTCACAGGAGAAGTAGGTGCCGTTTAACCCTCTCTCCAACCTCAGCTGAAGGAACCAACCAGGACATGAGGATACCTTGAGTTCATCCATTCAACAGATGTCTGTGAAGTAATTCCTGTACACCAGCCATCATTCCAATGGGCTCAGTCATCGTAAGGGCATTAGGAATTAGCATCTTTCCTCATCTTCAATTCTAGGAACAATGGAGGAAAATACCCAGCAGACACAACAGTGGCCACAGTCTCTTTTCCTCTAAGATAACAGCGAGAACACGAAGCACAGCCACCGTTCCATTGCCACAGTTCCTAGAGCAGGACTCCAGTGGCCTTCACATCCTTCATCTAACACCAGCCCACCACCTCTGAGGACGGCTCTGGAAAGGCTTCAGCTATCAAATCCCGACCACAGAGGGGCAGAAGCCTGAAATCACCCCCAACAAAGAAAGCTCTCAGAAATTTCAGCCTTTAGTTGCCAAGAATGTCCGAGAGGACGACATCCTCATCCTTGACCTGGGAAGTGCAGCCCCAGCTCTCTGTGAGCAACGAGTCATACATCCTCGCTCCTCCTCTGTGAGAGGGACTGCGGCTGCGTCTGCATGAGCTCGGGGGCTGTGCCCATTCTGAGGTGGACACATGCACAAATCTGGGCTCCCTGCACAGGACAGCAAGGCGAATGGTTCTGTCTCTTTCCTCCAGCTTCTACACACCTTTCAGGGCACTGCTGCCCATCGGTGAGTCAGTTTTCTCTTCAAGGTGAATCTTGCCGTTGGGTGATTTCCTTGGCACTCCACTGCCCTAGGCACAGCTGGCGAAGAGCCCCACAAATCAGAAAACAAGCGCAGAAAGCTGAAACTTTGTGGGTGACACGCTGAGCAGGAGGCTCTAATCCACTCACCTCATAGTTAGCAAGTTCTCTAAAGGCTCAAAAGGACACAGCCCTGTTTGACAAGATTTTTCTCAAAGGAAGATATTGGGCTGTTCTCGCTCATCCACTGCCAATGGGACTATACTTTGGTATGACTTTTCTGCAGAGAAATTTGGCAGTATGTATTAATGACATGGGGCTTCCACGGTGGCTCAGATGGTGAAGAATCTGACTGCAACGCAGGAGACCCCGAGTTCAATTCCTGGGTCTGGAAGATCCCCTGGAGAAGGAAATGATTAGCCACTCCAGTATTCATGCCTGGAGAATTCCATGGACAGAGGAGCCTGGCAGGCTACAGTCCATGGGGTTGACACGACTGAGTGATTAACGCTTTCAGCTTTCATTCATGACATGAAGACTTTTATAAGCATTAACCAGTCATTCTACTTACAGAAATTTATGTTGAAGAAATGAGCTGAACAAAGAAAACAAAACAAAATATCATTCAGATGGATAGTCATCAAAACTTTGTTTATCATAGCAATACACTGGAAACAGGCTAAGTGTCCAACAATAAGTTAATATAGGAATATTATTTGATGTAAAAATGATGTCCAGTGTTCCACAAGGGACACAGACTCTCTCTCTCTCTTCCCTTCCCCTCCACTCCCAACACACTAGCAACACATGGAAAGAACATAAAGTAAGGTTTATTAAGGAACAGTGTACAAGCAAAGGGTACATGATTCTTGAGCTCCCATTATTTCACAGAGAGGTGGTTATAGCAGGACACAATGGAGGAAGTGCTCTAGGAGAGAGACCTGCCCCAGTGCTACTGCTGTTTGTAGGGAGATGGGAATGGTAACAATGCAAGTATTCAGGTTGAGGGAGTGGCTTTGTTCGTGAAGGGAAGCCTCCAGAGCCTAGTCAGTGGTGTTTACCTAGACATCCAAGATCTTGCTGTTGACCTTAGCTGGCCCAATCCCCCTGAGCCAGCTCTTCCAGGCCTACAAACGGAGGAAGACAAAGAACTGCCATCCAAGATAGAAAAAGTCTGTCTTTCTTCAGGGTATCTGCACAAAGAATAAAAGCATGAAGAAATGCTTATTATATCAGATAAAATTCTTTAAAAGAATGCAAAGTTATGTATACTAGGTAACTATGTATTTTTTAAAGCTAAGAAAAATTATAGAAGGACACATACCAATGTGATTGTCTGGGTAAGATTATGCAGTTTGGTCTTTCAAAGATTTATATTTTACAGTTTTTATATAATGAGTATGTCTTCTTTAATATATTTCAATATCATTTAACTTTGTCCATAAAGATTAGCCATATCATTTGTTAGGTTTATTCTTAGGTACTTTATATTTGTCCCTAACAAAAACACTACCACCAAAAAAACTTTTTTTTTTTTTTTTTTGCTGATGTATAGGACTGACTTACTGGATCATATGGTAATTCTATTTTTATTTTTTTTAAGGAACTGCCATACTGTTCCTGCCATCCTGACTATACCATTTTATGTTTCCACCAACAGAGAACAAGGGTTCCAATAGTCCCACATCTTCGTCTGCAAATGGGTAATTTTACTTATTTCTCGTTCCAATTTGGATGCCTTTTATTTTATTTTATTTTTTCTTATGTAATTGATTTGGCTAGAACTCCCAGTACTTATCTTGGACAAGTTACTTATTAAGATTGAGTCTCAGTCTCTAATTTGTAAAAGGAGGGCACTTAACTAGATCTCTAACATAGCCTGTTTCTTTATAATTTCTTCCCTTTCTAGAAGATACTTTTAATAGAACAAGTTTTCTATATGATAATCTTCTACTTACACAAAAGTAGATACTGGCTAGAATTTTATTCTATTAACTATTGGATTCTTCTTGATATTTATTAAATTTTGTATTGCTTGACCTTTGGGCTATAATTTTTTTGTATTATAGAGCTTCCTTGGTGGTTCAAATGGTAAAGAATCCACCTGCAATACAGGACACCCAGATTCGATCTCTGGGTCAGGAAGATCCCCTGGAGAAGGGAATGGCAACCCACTCCAGTATTCTTGCCTGAACAATTCCATGAACAGAGGAGTCTGGAGGGGTATAGTCCATGGGGTTGAAAAGAGTCAGACACGACTGAGTGACTAATACTAATATCCAGTACTGTGTTGAATAGAAGTGGCGAAAATAGGCACCCTTGCCTTGTTCCTGATCTTAAAGAGAAACACTGCAGTGTTTCACCATTGAGTACGGTATTTGCCATGGCATTTTCATATATGACTTTCATTATATTGATGTAGTTTCCCTATACTTCTAGTTTGTTGAGGCTTTTTATCATGAAAGAGTGTCAAATTTTATCAAATGCTTTTTCTGCATCAGTTTAGGTGATCATGTCATTTCCCCCCTTCATTTTGTTAATATGATATATCACATTGATCAAGTTTGTTATGTTGAATCAATATTGCATTTCAGAAATAAATCTCATTTGGTCATGGTGTATAATCCTTTAAATATACTGCTGAACTCAGCTTGCTATTGTTTTGTTGAGGATTTTTGCATCAATGTTCATAAGGAATATTGTCATAAGGGATATCATTTTTTTTTTTCCAATAGTGTCTTTGCCTGGGTTTAGTATCAAGGTAATGCTGGCTTAAAAGAATGAGTTAGAAAGTATTCCTTCCTCTTCAACTTATTGGGAAAGTTTGAGAAGGATTGGTGTTCATTCTTCTTCAAGTGTTTGGTAGAATTCACTAGTGAAGCCATCAGGCCCAGTGCTTTTCTTTGTTGGTTCAATCTCCTTACAAGTTATATGTCTATTTAGATTTTCTATTTGTCCATAACTTAGTCTTGATAGATTTTGTGTTTCTAGGAGACACATTGATCATTGTATCTAGGTTATCCAGTTTGTTGGTGTATAACTGTTCATAGTAATCTCTTACAATCCTTCAAATTTCTGTAGAATTGGTAATAATGCCCCGATTCTTATTTCTAGTTTTAGTAATTTGAGTCTTCTTTCTTTTTTTTCCTTTAGTCAGTCTAGGTAAAAATTTATCAATATTGGGTCTTTCCAAAGAACCAACTTTTAGTTTAATTAATTCTCTCTATTGTTTTTCTATTCTCTATCTCATTTATGTTTGCTCTGATCTTTATTATATCTTTCCTTCTGCTAGCAGTGTGCTTATTTTGTCTTCCAAAAAACCAAGTTTTGGCCTTATTAATTCTGTTTTCAACTCTTTTTCTATTACTGAACTCTGTTCTTAATTATATTGTTCATTCAGGTTTCTTTTTCTTTTTTTTTCTTTCTGGTTTTCCTAGGCCATCTTTTCACTGAGAATTCCAGGTTATGCAGAAGATACTCAATTTATAGAAAACATTTCTTATACATTATCTGGCATTTGCAGGTTTTGTAAAGGCTTATCTCTTCTGCCATTTTGCTGGAAATGGAGCTGCACTACTTTCATCAGTGAACAAACAATAACCTTTACTTAAGAATTTGGGTTGTGCAATCATAAAACTTTTGCTACTGATATTGATTTTAACAGAGGTGATGCAGGTTCTGAAAAGGTTTAATTGCTGAGAATCTATAATAAGTTTAGTAAGTTTGGTATGTAAATAGTGTCTGTCTGGTGACTCAAATCCAGATGACAGAGTATTGCTTTTATTTATGTTCTTAGGGAAATATAATATCTGATGATAATTGCAGAGGTATGTCTTCCAATCCAAACTAGAGAAACCAAGTTTTGCAAATTTACTGAGGAGAGAGCAAGTATAGAATATGGAATCCTATAAACAAGTCTACTCATTATTCTGAATAAAGGAAGTCCCCTTTTAAAGTTGAAGCAGATTGCTCAGATAAGTGCTTAATAAATACTTGTGGTACTGAAAAAATAAAATAAAATTGAAGCAGAGTCATTTTGGGTGAAGTAGAAACCCAAGGACTTTCTAACACAGGTTTGCAGCTCAATCCATGCATTTATCCATACCAGCTTAGAAGCGTGTCACCTGTAATTAGTTACTATTAATAAATAGTAGGTGAGTCACTTTCAACAAATTATAGCTACAGGGTGAGTCACTTTTAATTAATTAGAGCTGATTCATAGTCACTCTCACTCACTTGAAAGTCAAAGTTGTACTGAAGTATAGTGGACTTAACGATGTCGTATTAACTTCTGCTGTACAGCAAAGTGCCTCAGCTATACACATATATATCCTTTGCCGTTATGGCTATCACAGGATATTGAACATACTTCCATTTACTGTAGAGCAGGAACTTGTTTATCCATCAAATTGCTTTCTTAAGAAGAGAAAGTGGTGAAGTTGTGGTCAACTCCAGGAACGGCACTCAAACCTATATTCTTCTTTAGAAGTTTGTCTCGCTGTGAACTACATCCCTCCAACTAGTTGTGAGCATAGAAGTTAATTTTTTTTTTTTTTGAGAACAGCAAGGGGGCTAATAGAAACTAAAAAAAGTATGTTCCTGAGGGAGGAAAAAAAGACTCAAGGTTTCTTGGTTTCTTTTTGGTTTTGAAGACTTGTGGACCTTAAAGATAAAATTCAGGAGGATGGTACACTCTCCTGGCTGGCTGAGGCTTTGTCTGTAGTTAGTGCAAGTGCAGCCAAATATTTAAAATAAAACAGGTTGAAATTTAAACATTCTTCCTGGTAAATAAACTGGGGGAAAAAAAAAAAACAACTAGCCATGATCAATTAGATTAACATCATGTTATGATGTGGCCAGGGCTAGAGTATGTGTACTTACTCATGAGGTTTCTGCTAAATTGGGAGAAATATAAAAATAAACATTAAAAAAGGTAGAAATTTAATTTGCTTTTTAAAAAAATGCTATAATTCAGGTTGAAAGAGTTAACACTCCTATACACCATGGAGTTTAAAATAGTCTGGTCACTTCTCTAGTCTAATCCTGCCTCCTTCCTCATAAGGAAGATGGCTATAAGTTGTTATATTCTTGAGATTTTTTTTTCTTAACTGTTTGAAGCATCCCTGATCAGGCCACCTTACTCTGCAGGAATCCTGCTCCTCCATCCCTTAGTCTTTATTGTAGCATTTTTCTAAGCCTCCCTCCAGGCATGTTTAAACCTCTGACCTGGTACAAGTTTTACTGACCAGACCTAACTTGGGATCATTTAGCCTCGGTGATGCCTGGCAACCTAGGAATGCACACCACACCTTGAGACCGAGTGCTTTCCTCCTGCAAGGAGACTATTTACTCTCCACAGTGAAGGAATTTGTCTTCATCTTTTTGTCTCTCCGTGCACTCTTAAGGGAAGGAGTATTTGGTAACTTTAGCAAGAAGACTGGCCATTTCAAATAAAAAATATTAAAATTTGATTTTATTCAAATTCTTTGGGAAAAACTAATGATGCTTTTTCATTTCAAAAGCACATTCCTTTTATGGGATTTTTTAAAATTAGTGTAGGTAGTTGACAAATTCCCAGGTAGATCAGTGGTAAAGAATCCACCTCCCAATGCAGGAGACCCTGGAGATGCGGGTTTGATCCCTGGATGGGGAAGATCTCCTGGAGAAGGAAGTGGCAACCCGTTCCAGTATTCTTGCCTGGAGAATCCCATGGACAGAGGAGTCTTGCAGGCTACCACCATGGTGTTGCAACTGAGTGACTGAGCACAAACACACGTTCACAGCTGACAAAATTACTTTCGAGGCCTTGAGTGAATGTCAGAGCACTCGGCACCTAGAGGAGTGTTTTGAATCTGGTTAATCATGAAAAATCTGCCCCCTTCGAGAAAGTATTTTAAAAAACAGGCTATTCAAAAGGGAGAGGATATATATAGATATCTATGGCTGATTCATGTTGATGTTTAACAGAGAACAACAAAATTCTGTAAAGCAATTATCCTTCGATAAAATAATTAATTAATTAAAAAGAAAAACTGGCTATTTTCCCCTTGGAGAAAAGAGCTCTTTTCAAAGAAAAAGTAGTGTCTTAGCCTTAATGTTCATGTTACTTAAGAGAACATCTCCTGATAAATGGGAAAGGTATTTCTGTAAATAACTAAATACTGCAAATTTACTAAAACTGAATTCACTGTTGTATACAACAAATTGTATTGAAAAAAAATTATTGTCAACCTAAGGGTTGAATCAAAAAAATGTTAGCTCTGTGTTTTTTTAAAGAAAAATTTTTTAAAATTAAAGGTAGTTTGGGGAAAAAATCAGATAATGTACCTGAACTAATGTAAAATATAAAATGAAATTAGCTTGTCATCAACAAACTGCTACTATTACACCTCTCTCTTGAACACTGGATGTAGACTTTTGTTGAGAGCATCTGTAAAAAAGGCCATCCAATGACTTTTATGGGCCCTAGGCACTATTGTCTTCCTGGGCTTCTTCCTCTGATTAAAAAAAAAAAAACGTAAAAGCTGTATTTTATGACTGTGTTGGACTAATGCAATCAAAGGTGGATTCATTATTACATATTCATTACTATTACATTGATTTTCCCCCCTTCTGATTGAAAAGGAAAGTAACAGGAATGTATCCAAAAGTAGCTTAGGCCCGGCTCTGTGCCTCACCTACTTGCCGGCCTGCTGGCAATTGTAACGCAATGGTGCCTTGAGAAACAGCTTGCTGAGGTTTGTTAAAACAGCTTGCTGAGGCTGGTCTGTTTTCAGGACCTCTCACATGATTTTACAAATAACCAGAACTCATATTATTCCCAGTTAAAAAGCAAAGTAGGGAAAGTTCTGGATTGTAAGTAGAGGGACCACCCAAAAAGATGACAGTAAAATGAAATAAAAAATATATATCTGAATATAAGAGAGTCCTCCCCCGAAAAAAAATTTATTCCAGAGAAGAGGGAGTTACTTATACACTGAGTCCTCATAAATTCTCTTGTATTATTAGGTGCGGTCCCAAATGGTTTGGGCTTCCCTGGGAGCTCAGTTGGTAAAGAATTCGCCTGCAATGCAGGAGACCCTGATTCGATTCCTGAGTCAGGACGATCTGCTGGAGAAGGGATAGGCTACCCACTTCGGTATTCTTGGGCTTCCCTGGTGGCTTCCCAAATGCTTTATACTGATAAACAAAGTCATGTGAGACAGGACAAGTAATTGACGTGTACTGTCAGCAGTACATATATCTAGTCATGGGAGGTATCAAATACACAAGTTCACAATATTTCCCTTTTCTTGCTTTTTGAAGAAGCTCCTGATGGGTCAGCAAAATTCTTAGGTGTTTGAGATGAGATACAAGAGAGAGAAGGGCTTCCCTGGTGGCTCAATGGCAAAGAATCCTCCTGCCAATGCGGGAGACATGGGTTCGACTCCTGAGTTGGGAAGATACCCAGGAGAAGGCAATGACAACCCACTCCTGTATTCTTGCCGGGGAAATCCCATGGATGGAGGAGCCTGGCAGGCTACAGTTGAAGGGATCCCAAAGAGCTGGACATGACTTAGCAACTAAACAACAATAACGAGAGAGAAAGAAAAGAACATAAGATTGTTGCTGGGGGTGGGGGTGGAGGCCGAGGCCGGGAGTGAAAACGTTTTAGAGATGGGATTAGGAGACAGATGGGAAGGAAAACTGAGAGATGAACACTAGGTTAAGGAAAAGAAAAAGAAGCTATGAAAAATACAGAAGGCTATTCATCTCCTTTATCATGTTTGAACAATATTTGTATAAGATATGCAAAAATTTGAAATTTTGTGATTGAATAAATGGTATGTATATTTTAATTAAAACACTGTTCTAAGATGGAAGCTCATGTAGCTTGGCTTCCATATAAGCCTTATATGGGGAAAGTAGGAGTGTATTGAGCCAGTTTCAATGACCAAACCCAGAAAATTTATGGTAATGGAGGAAATGTTAGCACAAAGACACTCATTGCAGTATTATTTATGACTAGGTGGCACAGTATTGGTAGAAATCTTGTTGTTTGTTGTTTAGTTGCTAAATCATGTCAAACTCTTTATGACCTTGTGGACTGCAGTCCACCAGGCCTCCCTGTCCTTCATTATCTCCCGAAGTTTGCTCAAACTCATATCCATTGAGTCAGTGATGCCATCCAACCATCTCATCCTCTGTTGCCCCCTTCTCCCCCTGCCCTCAAACTTCCCCATATCCAAGTCTTTTCTAATGAGTCGCCTCTTTTCATCAGGTGACCAAAATATTGGAGCCTCAGCTTCAGCAACAGTACTTCTAATGAGTATTCAGGATTGATTTCCTTTAGGACTGACTGGTTTGATCTCCTTGCAGTCCAAGGGAGTCTTAAGAGTCTTCTCCAGCACCACAATTCGAGAGCATCCGTTCTTTGTCACTCAGCATTCTTTATGGACCGATTCTCACATCCATACATGACTAGTGGAAGAACCATAGCTTTGACTATATGGACCTTTGTCCACAAAGTGATGTCTCTGCTTTTTAATATGTTGTCTAGGTTTGTCATAGCTTTCCTTCTAAGAAGCAAGAGTCTTTTAATTTTATGGCTGCAGTCACTGCGGCCAATAATTTTGGAGCCCAAGAAAATAAAATCTGTGATTTTGGAGCACAAGAAAAGAAGTCTTAGACATGGTTTAATAATTCTGCAGCCACTCATTATGAAGTACTGTGATATAGAGTGCTACATGTGAAAAATAATTGTGTTATAAACTGCAACGTCACAGAAGGAAACTCTTGTCTCATGAGTCTTTGTATCTTATATTTACAGGCACTGCCCAAACCCAGTGGGCATCTTTGACAAGCAGACACTGTCTGACAAGCAGTGTTACTGAGGACCTGTCCCCTTCCAGCATCAGCCACACACCTCCCACATCATCAGAACTGATGACAGGAACAACCTCAGCCAACATCACTGTAGGTCAAGCAAAGGAAATATCACCCTCTGTTACTAGTAATTTTGATCCAGTGACCTCAGCAATCTCAATAGCAGCTGGAGGAAAGAGACAATCAAAGGCATTTTCTCCCAGTTCCACTACTTGGGACACATCAGCATCTTCTCAAAACTACCAGGCTCTGCTCAGAAAGATCAAGGAAGAATCCCAAACCACCACCATCACAGCAGTGAGGCAGTCATTACCTTCATCCTCTTCAAGTGGACATGCAACACAATTGAAAACTACCCCTGAGACATTCCTTTCAGGCAAAACAATGTCTTCAGTCTCATCCGGTGTGAGTCACATGCTTGTAACAAAATCAAAAATGTTGACAGCACCAACCTCAACAGACAGAACGTTCTCCCCATCAAATGTAAGCAATACATCTCCAATGACATCAGCATCTTCTCAGAACCACCATACTCCGAGCATGAAGATCACGAGAGGAACACAAACCACCACTGTCACAGCTGTGAGAACATCAACTCTCTCATCATCGACACGTGCACACAAATCTACAGAAGGCACGTCCCAGAGGACACCTCCTTCAAGGGCAACAACCACTTCATTCCCACCCTATGTGAGGCATACACCTACAGTAACATCAAAAATATGGAGGACAAAGTCCTCAGCAGACACCACTGTAGGAAACCCGAGAAACACATCACCAACTCTACCGAGACATATCCATCCAGTCTCCACAGTGTCAATGACAAACGGACCAGAGAAACAATCAACCTTACCCCCTTCCACCATTTCTACCAGGAAAGCATCAATGTCTTCTCAGAACCACCAGACCCTGAGTCTGAAAACCACCAGTGGAACCCAAACCACCACTGTCACAGCTATGAGAACATCAACTCTCTCATCATCGACACGTGCACACAAATCTACAGAAGGCACTTCCCAGAGGACACCGCCTTCAGGTACAACAACTACTTCATTCCCACCCTATGTGAGGTACACACCTGCGGTAACATCAAAAATATTAGGAACAAAAAGGTCAACAGACAGCACTGAAAGAAACACAATAGACAAATCCCCTTTTGTAACTGGAAGTTCCGCTTCCAAAGCTTCTACACCGTGGCAGTCATCAGTACAATCTACTTCATTCTCCCAGTTCTTCAACTCCACGAACAGTGGAGGATGGTTTTCCATTCTCACTAAAGCAAAGACACAAAGACCACAGGATGGCCCTATACTAAAAGTTCAATCTCTGCAGATGTTTCTCATGAGATATTTACTCCACATAAAACAATAACACTCACTTCTTCATCCTTCAGTGACAGCCACACAACTCAGTCAGAAAAACAACCATTGTCAACACCAGTAGCTGCCAGTACATTGATCACAGAAAGAGCATCCACCTCCCCTGCTAGTATTTCTTGAGTTACATCTAAAGTCTCAACAATAGACAAACAGGAAGAACTAACCACATACCGCTATCTGAGCACATCTCAGCATTTTCCCAGACTCACAGGACACGAGGGACAGAGACCACTGGGGGTATTTTTATCAGCAGCACAAGCTCCAGAATGACTCAAACCTTCAAAACAGTCATGTCTGTATCTCCTTCATCCAAACTGTAATAGTCCCAACAAGGCAGTCAACCCCACTGTCTACCAGCATCTCTGCTCAAGAATCATCAGCTATTTCTCAAATAGTGTCCACACAAGGTACACAGACCATACAAGAATCCCAAACCATGAATTTATTTTCCCCCATGATGAGCACAATCAAAACAGCCTCATCTGCAACTTCATTCAAACCAAGTGGACACTCAACCTCCGAAAGTGTTCCTCAGGGTACACCCACCACAGATGAAGTGACAGCCTTCACCCCAGCAGCCTCCAGGGACAGTCACACAACTCAGTCCACTACCACTGTCATGGGACTGTGGACAGCACCAACTCACCACGACACCACCCTGGGAACCTCAGCTGGCCCCTCACTTTCCATAACAAGCACCACTAATTCTTTATTCTCTCAATCAGCTCCTGGCCCTGCAGTCACCTGGAGCCCCAGCACCCGATTCACAAGTCACCCCCCTCCTCTGTCTGTTACCAGCACTTCTCCAACATTCACAGGCTCCACCGTGAAGGCTGAGACATCAGGTAGGGGGGCCTCTGGGGTCTTGGTCTCTTACAGTGGCCCAGTTAGCTCATTCGGCCCAGAGGAGTGCCTGAGAGAGGACCTGAACTAGCACTCCCAGGCTGGAAGTCAGGTCCATGAGAAGATGAAGTCAGTGGCAGGCATGGTGGGTGACAGGCTCACCATCCCCTCTACCCCAGGAGATAACTGCTTTTCCGCAGAGGGTGGTTTGGGGATGACCAGAACACAGGTTTCTAGCTGTCTCTCCCAGCTCCTAAAGTCTGTGACTCTCTTAAATTCTACTACTCTCTGACTGTCAGACCCACTCCAGTCTTCTTTCCCTGCCTGCCCAGGAAAAATCGCAGCCTCACAGAGGGCAGACTGCAGGGGAAGCACAGCATCACTACCCTCAACAACCTCCCAGACCCTTACCACCTCCACTACTGGGACTTCTACAGGTACCCACTCCACAGCGGCATCAGTCCCTGTTAACCCTGGGAAAGGCAAGTGATTCCATAGAGCTAGAGCCTTTCCGCCCTGGGAGGGAGAGGATGGAGCTAGACATGGTGGTTGTAGTTGTGGCAGCTGGATTGTATCTACCAATAACGGCCGTTGTGAGTTGTTGGGGGTTCTGTGGATCTCTCCACTGCTCCATCTGGGTCATGGGAAGTCCAGCTGCTCTCCCTATCCCCTTGATAGGGATGAGTAACTGAGTGCTTAGTCTCATCCTGCTTGTTCACAGACTATGTTGTTTCAAATCAGAAGAGCCCTACAGGGGACAACGCAATAGCATCAGAGTTGGGTGCTGAGGGGCTGGCTCTGCACATGGTGCTGGGCTAGGAGCTAGAGATACAGAAATGACCAAGGGGCTGTTTAGAGAGAGACATATCTTCCGCCTCAGTAGATGCCATTAGAGGAACAAGCCCAGGATATTAGGTGCACTTATTGGAAGCCCCTGAGGGAGTGTCAGGGGTGGGTTCAAGGTGAAGAGGAGGCTTCCTGGAAAGAGTAAATAGGAACTGGGGAGAGGAAGTGTCCCATGCAGGCAGGAGGGCCTAAACAGCTGGAATAAAGGCATGGACAGGAAAAGCAGTACTGGTGAAGAATTTGGGGTTACCAGAAATAAGGTGAAAAGTGCCGAGAAGCAAGGCTGATGTGTGAGGGAATCTTGTAGATAACAGATCGTGTAGATGCCATCACAGCTGGGGTCAGGAAGAAATTTGCGGGAGCCCGGGAGAGCCATGTCGGGCTTCCCAGGTGGCTCAGTGGCAAAGAATCTGCCTGCCAATGCAGGAGATGCAAGAGACTGGTTCAATCCATGGGTCGGGGACATCTCCTAGAGTAGGAAATGGCAACCCACTCTAATGTTCTTGTCCGGAAAATCCCATGGACAGAAGAGCCTGGCAGGCTACAGTCCATGGGGTCATCCGGGAAGGCTTCTTGGAGGTGAAATGCCCTACCAGCCTTAATGACTTTTGGGCCCTTGAGAACTTCCTGCTCCTCTTTGTACCAACCCAGGTGTTCTCCTCTTCCCCTACGGGTCAAGTGCTGGAGGCCAGGAGTTTGTCAGGAGGAGCGTGGACTTCACCTCACCGCTCTTCAAGCCCTGGATCGGCTTCCCGCTTGGCTCCTTGCTCTGGAATTCCCTCTACGTGAGTCCCCAACTGCAACCCAAAGGACAGGCTCATGATTTGCATTCCACGGGCCCTGCTTCCCCTCCAGGGCTCAAAGATGGCCCTGTGCCCATGACCAGCTATGACTAGGACGCTTGTCAGGACCCTCCTATGTCTCTGCCGCTGGCTCTGTTTACGCACACTGTCTTTAATGACAAGGCACCAGCTGAGGAAGACAAGCAGTGAGGCTGCCCCCCGCCCCTGCCACACACACAGGTGGACAGAGTGTTGTTGCCTCAGTAGAGAGGCCCTGAGGCCCTGTAATCTCTCCACTGTTTTCATGGCCCCCCACCCCCCCCTTTTTTTGAGTAGGAAGCCCTACTTAGGGAAACTCGACTGAGGCTGTTCAAATTTTCTGTAATTATTTTCCTGGTTCCCTGGTCCAAGTACTTCATGTCTCATAGAAGAGGGCTGAATGGCAGTTTTGGCCCTCGACAAGGGGGCTGAGCCAGGACACGCTGTGAGAGAGCCAAACAGTGATGGAGTGAGAGTGTAAATTTTTTCAGCTCTAACTGACATGGCACAAGTTTCAGGGGTGGGGGCCAAGGGATTTACCCAGAGGCCTCTGCTCTTTGGTGGGCTGGTCTATGGATGGGTCTGCCACTGAAGCAGGACAAAACCTACTACCTTAGGAAGCTCTTAAGATGTGAGGACTGGCCTAAGAATGAAGAGTTTTTGTGGGAAAACTATGTACTGGGACTCTCCCAGCAGGCAGGGAGATGGATGAGACCATTCATTTCCAGGGGTTGTTGACATCTCCAAGTTCTACTCTCATGAACCCCAGGAGCTGGCCAAACTCTGGGATGCTCCCTCCCTGAATGCTAACCAGAGGAACCTTTGTGCTCAGTTCACAGATAATGGCCAAATCATTTTCCCGAAGTCAGACTACCAGATTTTCTCCTACCTCAACCCTCCCCTTAGAGGCTTTTCATCTAGGACTCTGTGGCCATGGTGGCTCCATTCTGGGACGATGCTGATTTCTCCAGCAGCCGGGGAACCAGATTTTACCAGGTGGGCCTTTCAAAGCTCAGCACACAGGGTTCTCCAGCAGCCAGCAAGGAGAGACAAAGGCCTGTGTGGAGGGTCCTGCAAGTGTTCCTGCTGTCGGAACCCTCCTGTCAGTGGGTGAGAACTGAAGCTTATATGAGGGTGGGGAGGAAATAGATTAGGACACAACCATGGGAAGACTATAGGTGGTGGCTATGGGTTGGCCATCCACTGTTTGGTTTTAGAATGAGGTTGCAGGGGGTTCATCCTAATAAGGCCGAGTCAAGCAGGGCCCCTGCGAGTGCTCCTGGGTTCGGTTAATGATTCCACTCAGAGAGAGCTCTCAGTGTAGTGAAAGCTACTGCAGGCAAATACTGATCGTGCCCTGGCCATGGACAAGACACTGTAGGAGGCCCAAATGTGGAGAAGCACACACCTGTCTTAAAGAGCCTCTTGTTGGACCCAAAGAGGTACAAATGGATGCAGGTGGCTGCACCATCAGAGCCAGTTTATGCTAAGAGATGCACAAGTTCAAGTTAGAAGACTTGGGTTTCTGGGTCTTGACTATCCACTTCATAACACCCCAGGTTTCCCTGCAGATTGATCTTCAGGTCACTAACTGGAAACATAAGCCTGGGAGGGGGAAGGATGGGAGACATGGGGGGACTAAAGTGAGCAGAAAATGGGGGGTCCCTCAGGAGTATTGAGATGGGATCCTTATTTCCTTGTCCATATCTGCCTTCTTTTCCTAGGAATATGAGACTCTCTATGATGACTACAACACACTAGTGCAGAAGGTGGAGTCTTCAATTAATATGTTAACAAAGACCAGAAACTACAAAGCCAGGTGGACACTAAAGATCACATGGGTTCATGTCCCCGCCTATCCTGCCCAGGTGACCATCGGGGTGAGTGGACCAGTGGGCAGTGTCCTGTGAACCATCTGAAAGTCAGGCATCCTAGAATCCTAAGCAGGGACCACTTTTCTAAACTCCTCTCTGAGTCAAGGACAGATGGCTGATTAGAGCATTTCCCTCCCAGCCCACCTCTTTGCCTCCCTGTCCCCCATCCCCACCACCTCCAACCCCCCCTGCTCTGTCTCCTGAGCACTTACCACATGGCAGGGGTGCCTCAGGGCTTTGCTCACATGCCTCACAGCAGCCAGAGCACTGGGTATTAGAAGACTGAAACGAGGAGGATGCAATAAGTAAAAAGTAAAAAAAAAAAAAAAAAAAGTAAAAATAAGTAAAAAGTGCTAAGTCACTTCAGTTGTGTCTGACTCTTTGCGACCCTATGGACTGCAGCCTGCCAGGTTCCTCTGTCCATGGGAGTCTCCAGGCAAGAATACTGGAGTGGGTTACCATGCTCTCCTCCAGGGAATCTTCCTGATACAGGGATGGAACCCACGTGTCTTATGGCTTCAGTATTAGCAGGCAGGTTCTTTACCACTAGCGCCACCTGGGAAGCCCCCAAAACGGCTGGCTATTGGCAATATTATACGGCTCAATCTAATGTTATTATCCACATATTAGAGATGAGAAAGATGACGGTTAGAGAGGTTAAGCAACTGCTCAAGGTCACCCAGCTAGCAGATGACAAAGCCAGGCCAGGAACCAAGGTTCTTCTGACTCCAGACTCTGGCTCTTGACAGAAAAGCATCCAGTGGAGAGGGGCCATGCCTCATGCTCCCCCTAGCCTTCCCTCTGGGGCCTCACCACTCTGGCAGTCACAGAGTTCTTCCTTGTGTCTGACCTAAAGTCAGCCATTTCTTTATTGGCTCAGCAAGTTCATTGCTTACTCACTGTGTGGAAGCACAGTGCTCGAAATCTGCCTTCAGAGAACCTCCAGTCTCACCTGCATGGGTCCTCTATGCTATTCAGGGTGAGGGGACATTTGGACAATATCCTTAAATATCCCAAAGGGAGCTCCTCAGGCCTCTCTCAGCCTCTGAGGTCTTGGCTAATCTCTCTGCTGAAGCTTTCTCAGACAGACCCTCTTCTAACAGGATTCCAACCCAGAATCCTCTACCTTTCCTCGCTGAAAAGAAGTCACAAAGAAGGCAAATCCACCACAGCAGGTGCTTTGACAGTCAGGGTGGAGTCTCTGCAAAATTCCAAACTTGCCTTTGCTCTCAGAGGTCAGGAAAAGGTGATGTGGGTGTCAGAGTAGGGGTGTGGGATGGGTGATGGGACACCCCAGACCTCTCACAGGCATCCCTGTTTGTCTCCAACCAACCCCCAGACCAACACCTACCAGGCCATCCTTTCCATGGATGGGAGCAGGTCCTACGCCCTGTTTCTCTACCAGAGTGGTGGTATGCAGTGGAATGTGAGCGGGCGACCAGGCAACCCCGCCCTGATGGGCTTTTCCAGGTAGGACAGGGATGGGCTGGCAGCCGTGAGCAGATAATGGGAGCTGGTGCAGAGCAGGGCTTGCACTGCACACACACTCTAACCCCCAGAACTGGGCGGGACTCTTCCTCGCCAGTGCTTCTGACTCAGGCTGATTCTGGTTTCCACTTGTTTCTGTTTCAAATGAAAAGACCCTGCCTCACCCTGCCATTCCCTTTCCTATCCCAGTTCCATGCATGGTGATAATCAATCCCAGAGCTTTGACTTCTAGGATTTCCACTGACTTTAGCTGACCACTCTTGACTTGTCAAGTATCAGTCAACATTTATTACACCAAGTATCTAACAGGCATTATTTCATTTGACAATCACAACCACCCCATGAAGGAGATACTATTTATTATCCATTCTGCAGGTAAGGAAACTGAGGTACAAATGGATGAGTTATTGCCCAAAGAGCTGGAAAGTAAGTGGCAAAGCAGAAAGTTGAATAAAAAATATAAGGCTGAAATCTGCCTTCCTGACTTTATTAAAACTTTTTATTTTATATTGAAATATAGCCAATTAACAATATTTTGATAGTTTCAGGTAGACAGCAAAGGGACTCAGCCGTACATATACATGTATCCATTCTCCCCTAAAATCCCTTCCCATCCAGGAACTCCCATCTAGAGTTCCCTGTGCTATACAGAAGGTCCTCGTTGGTTATCCATCTTAAATATACTAATGTGTACATGTCGATCCCAAACTCCCTAACGATCCCTTCTCCCCATCCTTCCTCCCTAGTAACAGTAAGTTTGTTCTCTAAGTCTCTGAGTCTGTTTCTGTTTTTTAAAAAGTTCATTTGTATCATTTCTTTTTAGATTCCATGTACAAGTGATATCACACAATATTTTTCTTTCTCTGAATTATTTCACTCAGTATGACAATCTCTAGTTTCTGATGGGCTGAGAATTAACCTCTCACCCAAAGGCACCAACAGCTTGTGTGGGGTCAGTGGCAAAGAGGGAGAGCAGAGAGATGGATGGGCTGTGGTTGCGGACGTGGGTTCCCAAATGTGGGAATGGCTCATTCTCTAACACAATAGTTGTCAACCATGATGTATGTGCAGTTGGTTGTGAAGGTCCCATGTAATCTGTTACTGGTAATTCCCGTAAATGCTTTTCTCCTAGAATGTGTTCGGGATTGTCCCTATAATTACATTGCTTTCACTTGCTTTTGAACATGCCCTGGAGGAGAAAGGACTGGAATTATCTAACTAGCTAGGAATTATCTAACTAACTAATTATCTAACTCGCACCATTCTGAGGGTACCCATGGAAGGTGTCATATCCATGTAGGTCATCTGTCCCGTGTCAAAGAGGAGAAAGGATCTGAGTGGCTGCTCTGAGGCATGACCCAGAGAGTCTGCAGGCCCCACTCAGGTTTCTCCTTCCTGGTGCAGGGTTTAAATACCATCCCCTAGGCAGGAGGGTGGGGTGGGGTGGCACACACATTGTCCGGACCCTCCTAACTCGAAGACTAGCTCTTAACCTGCACCATCAACCGTTCCCTATAGCACCACCTCTCCGACACCTAGTTGAAGGGAAACTAACAAGAAGGAGGCCTGAGATGTTGTTTCAACCCCTGTCTCAGGACCAGTTCACTGCAGTTTGTGCTCAGATGTGAGATAAATTAGGTCCTCCCACCCCTCCTCCATCTGCCTCCTCCCCTCTCCTGCCTAGCACAGGAGGTCAGTGATTCTGGCTGGCTGCCTGACCAACTGGCTCGATAGCTGATGGGCCAACTGATAACTAATGACTGGCTGGACAGAGTGGGTGACTGGCTGGTTGACTCGCTGGATGAATGAGCAACTTGCCGACTAAGGGGAAGGACTCTGTGTGTGATGAAGGTCAGATATTCTTTTCTTTGCCCACAGTGGAGATGGGTATTTCAAAAACAGCCAGTTGACATCCCATCCAGTATGGGAGAAGTATCGTCCAGACCAATTCCTGGATTCCAACTCAGGTAAAAGCACCACCTTATCAGACTGGAGGGACTCAAGTCCTCTTCTGTCTCCCACTCTGTGTGCCGTGACAGTCCTCAAAGGGCAGTTCCCGTGCATGTCCGCAAAAGGGTGTTTCCATACCATCTGACCTCCCACTGGTGGGATCTGGCCTGGGCACCGCCCAAGAAGCAACATGCCTTCTGCACCCTCTTGCAGTGCAGAGTGTCCTCCCTGGAATCAGCCCGAAGCCAGCAGGACTATGAGAGGGGCCCAGATCCTGGAAGTGAGGACACGGGTATGGCAGGAGGCGGGGACATGAATGGGCAGTTAGGACAAGTCTCCAAGTGTCCTGTCCCAGAGCTGGGTGAGAACCCACATGAGATCTCTTAATGGATTTACGGAGAGGAGTTCCAGGGGGTCTGACATCCATTCCATCACCGTTTGTCCAGTACCTGCTGCGTGCTGGAGACTGTGCTAAGAGCCAGAAGTATGAAAACGTTTTTAGAAAGACCAACTCGGTTTGCCCTCAAAGAGCTCTCACCTTGGTAAGAAGGCCAGTACTTCAGGCTCCACGGGCCTCCTCCAAGACTTGTACTGCCTGGGGGCGCCAAAGGGAAAGAAATGACAGTTTCCAAAGCATGATAGAACAAAAGGTATTTTAGCATTAGAAATTAGCCATGTGGACCATGAAGCATAAATCCAGCTCTGTTTCTTCTGTGGCAAGAAAGTCTGTAAACATAAGCCAAGTCAGATCATTGGTGCCATCTGGTGGAGAAAGCGCTTCTATCAGACGGGTGATTTAGTCGTTCAGTTGTGTCTGCTTTGTGACCCCATGGACTGTAGCCGCCAGGCTCCTCCGTCCATGGGATTCTCCAGGCAAGAATACTGGAGTGGGTTGCCGTGTCCTTCTCCAGGGGATCTTCCTGACCCAGGGATTGAACCTGGGTTTCCTGCATTGCAGGAGAATTTTTTACTGACTGAGCTATGAGGGAAGCTCCATCCTATCCAATTAAGGCCCTTCTATCCAGATGCCTCTGCTTGTGACATAAGGGGTGCAATGTGATTATGTGTGTGTGTGTGTGTGTGTGTGTGTGTGTGTGTGTGTGTGTGTGTTGGGGGAGAGTATCTGGCATGTGTCTCCTGATTGTGGAGAAAATACACAAACAGATATCATAAAATGACTATCCTTTTCAAAACCTTATCAAACTATAGTCATCTTGATGATTTCTTCTTTTGTGTGGGAATAGGATCAAAATCTGATACATTATGTCCTATTGAATTCTGCTGTATTCTGGAGCCCTGTTTCTCACTCATGGCAGCTAGGGGGGCAGTAAATAACTTACAGTTAATTAAATGTCTGGGCTTCCCACGTAGCGCTAGTGGTAAAGAACCCGCCTTCTATGCAGGAGACGTAAGAGACTCGAGTTCGATCCCTGGATTGGAAAGATCCCCTGGAGGAGGACATGGCAACCCACTCCAGTATTCTTGCTTGGAGAGCCCCGTGGACAAAGGAGCCTGTCAGGCTATAGCCCATAGGGTCGCAAAGAGTGGGGCACAACTAAAGTGACTTAGCACTCATGCACACAATTAAAGGTCTATTTAAATTTCAAACGCTCTTCAGGGATTCTTCTCCCAGTTACCTCCACTTTCCAAGGATGGCATCTGGACACAGGGGAAGCTCCCCCAGTTTCATATTGTTGGAGCAAGTGTCTGCTTCACATGCCAGCTTCCCTGTGGCTCCCCAGCTGGCCTCTGAACATCAGCCTCTGTCCTGGTTGCTTTGGCCACTGGTATGTCTGTGCAAGTGTCTGAGCGTGTGGCTGGTGGCATCACTCACTGAGATACAAGGTGCATAAGGAAGAGCTGGTCTGGGGGACTGAAAGAACTGGAGATTAGAGTCGCAGGCAGGAGGGTGGAGAATGGAGTACACTGAAGCCTGGGCCAGGGTTTGGCTCTGAGTTGGGTACAGATGAGGTCTCCCTGCCCAGCACTTGTCCCAGGATCTCACCCTAAGATCCAAGTTTAGGGCTCTGAAGCTCACATCGGAGGGACTTTTGGGGAGGAATCACAGCCAATCTGCATTTGGCCCATCCCTGGAAGACTGTCCAGAGTGCAGGAAGTGGCACACAGAGGATGCGCTGATGAGTTTTGCTTGTCCCTAAAGCTAAATGAGAGCCTGTGGCCCCACGCCCTGGGATATCCCCTTCTTCCTTTTCTTCCCCAGGCCTCCGGGGGCTACAGATCTACAAGCTGCACAGAGAATAAAAGCCCAATTACCGTCTCCGGTGTCTGCAGTGGTTGAAGAGACAGCCTCAGTGGCCCAGCTGGGGCTGGAACCAGATCTCCTGCCCTTGCTCCTGGATCCAGGGAGTATTGGATTTAAGATTCCAGTTCAGCAGAGGTAACAGATCCTTCTGGTCTCTGGCAGCACTCCCACTGTCCCTATAAGCCCGCTCACTCTCCCTCTGGCCATGCCTGACCTTTCCCTTTTGGGACTCCCTCCGTTCCTCCCCAGAAACACCCCCTCGCCATGGCTGCCCCCACCACAGGCATCCCAGGCCTGAGAATGTCTGGGCTTGTTGCAGGCAGCAGGCAGCTGTGCAGCTTCTCCTCCTGGCGTGGGGGCGTGTGCTGCTGCTACGGACCCTGGGGAGAGCTGCTCCAAGGCTGGAAAGTGCAGAGTCCTTGGCAACTTGGTAAGTGTGTCCGCCGACAACTCAAGCCTGCCTTTTCTGGAGCTCTCTGTCCTTCCCTATCAGGGACCAGCTTGGGCTCCATGCCAGCAGTGGGACCAGCAGAATGAAGGCTCTCGTCCCTGTTTTCTCCCAGCTATCTCCCCTCCATTTCCTGATCTTGTAACACCAGAAGTTTCCAGCATCCCTTCCAGCTGGCATCCTAGGGATTTCTGATTGAGCTCCTCTTGCCCCGTCTCCACTTGGCCCATAGCCCCAGCTGATAGGGGCATCTTTCTAGGGAAGTGGCAGAGGCCTGGTCTGACCTCATCAGCCAGGACCCAGATTAGCAGGCTGTCTGGGGGAAGACATGGAGTCATCCTGAAGAGACCCTCCAAAGGAGCTGGAGGGGATGGGGATGGGGCCCAGGGGAACATGTGTGCTCCCTTCCTCCTCCCTGTAAAGGCAGCAGCCTCCTAGTCCCCAGACCACCAGCCACAGCCTCTTGCTCCTAGCACTTTGAGAGTGGTGGGTCTCAACCCTCAACCTTTAAGAAAGGAAGAACCCTGTGCCTGCCCACCAGGGGCTTTGCTGCCCATGTCTCCACCAAGCCCACAAGGGAGATAGAAACTGGTTCATGGCCTAAGGTCATTGAGCAGAGTGGGATCTGAACTCATGTGGGCCTGACTTCCAAACCACATCCTTGTTGCCCTTATCATCCTGCCCAAACCTCCCAGCTGGGTCCTGCAGGTCTTCCATCTCCACTAACACGCTGCTCTTCTGCACAGACCAAGAACTGGAGCTGCCATTTCAACAGCAAGCCCTCCTTCTGTGCCCTGTACCAGCTAAGGCAGCCCCTCCCCCGTCAGCTGCACTGGGTAGCAGCCCTCAGGTTTCAGTGAGGCTGCTGGGGCCCAGCCCTTCCACTTCCAGAGCCCAAGTGGAAGACCAAGGGAGCGATACACTCTTGGGGTTTGAACGGGGACAGCACAAGCTTCCTGGGGCAGGACTGTAGTCACAAGGGAAGATGGAGGTGTGTGCGGAGTGTGGCAGAGGAGGGATTTGACCTTGGGGGAGGGGGAGGTGTGGTGGATCGGGGGCTAATGAGAGGAAGTGGATGGGGTGGGGGGCACACAAGTGCAAGAGGACTTTCGGGGAGGGTTAAATGCTCCCTGAGCACCTCCCCAGGCTAAAGTCTCCCAGGCCCTTCTTTCCCTGGTCTGCCCTGCCAATGTGTTAGTTACTCAGTCGTGTCTGACTCTTTGTGACCTCATGGACTGTAGCCTGCTAGGCTCCTCTGTCCATGGGACTCTCCAGGCAAGAATACTGGAGTGGGTAGCCAATCCATTCTCCAGGGGGATCTTCCTGACCCAGGGATCGAACCCAGGTCTCCTAAGTGGCAGGCAGATTATCGCCCTGCCAATGTGGTACCTCCTTTTTTCCAGCCTGGATGGTTGGGGACCCTCACATCACCACCTTGGATGGTGTCAATTACACCTTCAATGGCTGGGAGACTTCCTGCTGGTCTGGACCCAGGACAGAAACTCCTCCTTCCTGCTGCAGGGCCGCACTGCCCAGACCCACTCAGCAAATGCCACCAACTTCATTGGCTTTGCTGCTGAATACCGCTCCAGCAGTCTGCACCCTATCACGGTGAGTTGGAGGTGGAGGCACTCGCCTCACACAGAGCCTTTAGCTCAGGGACCTTCAGTTGGAGACTGAGGCCCAGGTAGAAAAAGAGAAGGAAGAAGGGAAGGGGCTAGAGGCGGTGAGGATGCATCCTGCCAGAGCAGTAGTTCAAATCAGGAGTTTGGGATTAACAAATACACACTACTATAAATAACATAGGCCTTCCCCAGGTGGCTCAGCGGTAGAGAATCTGCCTGCAGTGCAAGAGCCACAGGAAACGTGGGTTCGATCCCAGGGTTGGGACGATCCCCTGCAGGAAGGCATGGCAACCCACTCCAGTATTCTTGCCTGGCGAATTTCATGGACAGAGGAGTCTGGCGGGGCTACAGTCCATGCAGTCACAAACAGTCAGACACAACTGACGCGACATAGATAACCAACAAGCACCTACTGTATAGTACAGGGAACTCTACTCAATATTTTGTAATAACCTATAAGAGAAGAGAATCTGAAGAATTACATATATACATATATCCTATATATGAATGTATGTTTGAATTTCTGTGCTGTACACCTGAAACTAACACGATTTTGTAAATCAACTGTATTTCTATAGAAATAAAGAGTCAACCCTGGAGACACTGGCTTAAGGTCCGGTGAGACTGAAGAAACAACATCCAGCACCTTGTATTCCTTACAGCAAAATAGGGATAATAATATTACTTACCTCACAGGGCTGTTGTGAGATTTAAAAGCTAATCTCAAACGTACCTTGCTCAGAGCCTGGCCCAGGCCAAGCACCCTCATGCATGGTAGCTAGCATCACCTCATGGTCAAACTCCCCATCACTTTCACCACCATCCAAGCGCCAGGCTCCTTCCTCTGTTTCTGGCCCCATGCAGGTTGGGCTGAGGTCTCTACCAACTCCCTTCTAGGTTCAATGGCTCCTTAAGCCCAATAACACAATCCATGTTCAGCTCAATAACCAGTCCATAGCATTTGAGACTAACGGTGAAGATACAAAAGGTAGACTGGGCCTCTCCTGCCTCCCTGGGTCAGGGTTGTCAGGGTACCCAGCATTGGGGAGCAGGGTGCTGGGGTGGAGAGGCGTGGTCTTGGGGCGGAGCAGCATGGTCTTCACCCCACGGTCCCTCCGACAGCCGTGCCGGAGCAACTTCTTCACTGGAGCCAGGCCTTAAACTTCCCTCTTCACTTCTCTGCCTCCTCTGGGGCCTCCTCCTCAGTCCTCAGGGAGAAGAGGGTGGGATGGGCCGCGAGCATGTCCTGTGAGTGTGCTTTGTGGCCACTGGAGAAGGACCATGTCGGGCATCTCCTAGCTGCTCTGAGGCTCTTCTCTGCATCTATAAACTTTACTGCTGACAAGTCCTGGGCCTCCAGGGCTCCACTGCTGGCTTTTTCCTCATTTGTCTCCCAACAATCTAGACCAGGAGATCTTCAGCAGCTCTGGGGTCATAATGACCCACTACAGCTCCACGGTATCAGCCAGTTTCGATCGTGCCGTTGCCGTTGCCGTCTCCGTGCTCGCTATCTCCCACATCCTCCACACCTCCTGCAGCCTTTCGAAGGGGTATCAGAGCCACACTGAGGGCCTCACGGGTAAGGAGCGGGCAGCACTCTGCCTCTGCAGCAGAGCTCAGACCCCCAGCCCACAGGCAGCTTCCCCTCCAGTGCCCCTGCGGACATCCCGAGTAGTTTTCTTTTCTCAGCGGAGGAGGAGGTGGGACCTCTTCAGCGGCCTTTGAGGCTCACTTCCCATCCTCCTTAAGCTGCCGGCCCAGGGCAGCCGAGGGGCCACTGAGGATGGGCTCTGGAGAGCGTGGGGCCGGCAGCCGCCCTTCCCCCACCTCCCTCCCCCCTCGGGCTTCACACCCTCCTTCCATCCCCTGCATTCCCTCCCTTCTTTCTCCACTTCCTCCTTTCCCTGGAGCAGAGGATAGGCTCTGAGGTTATAGTCCTCTCCCCTCCTCCTGAGCAGAGAGCAGACGCCACCGAAAGAGGCTTCCCAGGCCCCCTACTCCTCCCCACATCTCCCTGTGCCCTGCTGGATGCTCCCTGGGGAAGGGAGGGCCGCCTCCCAGGGTGGCTGAGTCCTGCTCGGTCCCTCAGGCTTCTGGAATGGCAACCCAGATGATGACTTCAGGATGCCCAATGGCTCCACCATACTGAAAAGGAGCTCCGAGGAGATGCTTTTTCACTATGGAATGACCTGTGAGTCTGGGCCTCAGGGTCTTTGAGCAGATGGGGCAGGTCCCGGGTGAAGGAAGCTGCTGTACTGTCCCCCTCAGACCTATGGGAGCGAGACCTCTGTCCTTCATGAGAGAGGAGTAGAAAAGAAGAGACCTGGGGATGCTGGTGCCACCTCAGCTTTGTCCCCTCCACCCCAGATTTGTCCCCTCCATTCCCATCCCACCCACAGTCCTTCCTGGAAGAGAAGATGAGGGAGGTGGGTGGCCTCACTCCCTAGAGCAGGGATTTCCAGAAGTAGAATCTGGAAGTCACTCTGTCCTCTGCAATCCCAAACTTATATAAAGCGAGGGTAAGGGGTGGACACAGGTGGCATTAGTGATAAAGAATCTGCCTGCCAATTCAGAAGACGTAAGATACAGGGGTTCCATCCCTGGGTTGGGAGGATCCCCTGGAGAAGGCCATGGCAACCCATTTCAGTATTCTTGGCCTGGAGAACCCCATGGACAGAGGAGCCTGATGAGCTATAGTCCATAGGGTCACAAAGAGTCAGATGTGACTGAAGTGACTTAGCACACAGCACACACAAGGGGTAGACACAATAGAATATAGCTGGAGTCCCACCCTGGTGCCACCATCATTGCATCACATAATGTGTTTTAGGGAAAATCAACGGAACAAGCCTTTTTGGCAAGAGGGACGACCATTTGCCTTCAGCTTCACCCCCGTCTTCCTTTCACAACTGCTGCAAAACACGTCCTTGAATAAAAATTTGACCTCTTCTTGTCATGGAGATGATCAATGCATCTTCGATGTCCTGGCCACAGGAAGCGAAAAGCTTGGAAAGGACACTAGGGCGGTATTTTGAATCTACCAGCAGATGAACACTACTCTGAGTAAATGGTGTGAGGCCTGGGGAGGCGTGTGCAGAGTTAGGGCACAGATAAGGGGACGCCCTTCCATGACACTCCTTTGAGCTACACGTTTGTAAAATTTAACAGATTCTTTTGCTCAAGCTATTACTCTACTCAAACCTTCCCATGACTTCCCAGCTCACTCTGTTCTTAACGATGACCTTCAAAGCCCTATCCAGTCTGACCCCATTGCCCTTCCAAACTCTTCTCTTAGGACTTCCAGCCCCACTCCCTCCACACCAGCCTCACTGGCTTCTTTGTATTCCTCAGACATGCCTGGCTCCCTAGCAACTCAGACTGCACATGCAGTTCCCTTTGCCTGCTACGCTTTGCCCAGGGTGCCTGGCAGGCTACCCCAGGTGCCTGGCACCCCTCACCTCCTTCCAGTTTCTATTCAAATGTCACCTTCTCAGCAGTGCCTTTCTTGGCTAACCTGCCTAAAATTTCAAATTCACCCACACTTCCTATTTGCCTTCCCCGTTTTGTTTTTCCTCCTTAGCATCTATAACTATCTATTAGTTAGTAACATATTTTCTAATTTTCATAGGTATCTTTTTTATTATTTGTTTGTTGCAGCATCCTTACTACGTAGAACAGTGTCAACCATAGAGTAGGTGCTCAATAAATATTTGTTAAGTGACTGGCTGAATGAATGAATGAACAATGAAGTGGAAATAGCAGGGCTCCAAAACACAGAGACCAGTGAAAAGGTTACATTCCCTCTCTATTCCTGACAAACACAATGCCCATGACGTTACCCTCATGGTTTTCAGTCCTCTTCCAAGTGTAAAACTCCTTAATAGTCTGAACAACGCTGTCCTCTGATTCACTTCATATTACACCTGGCATAGCATTCTGATCAGGAAAGAACTTGAAATAAATCCTGTCTGGGGAGAAGGTTGGGCAGTACAACCTCAGCCTGATCTTCATGGGTTTGTGAGCTGGCGCACAGACTAACTCCTATTTCTGGAGATGGGTCCCAGCCTGAGGAATGCCTCCCGCAAGCTAGAAGACTGAAAAGAGATGGCCCAGAAGGTAAGGGAGTATCCTGCCTTAAACCCCACATCCCTTCTTTGTGTCTCAGATCGGTACCCACCCTCTATCAAGGGTCCTGATGTGATAAAAGCCTACATGGGACAGACCACAGTGGTTAATTACACCAGCAACGCTAAGGTGTAATCACATTCACCTCAGAGAAAACTGCACGGAATTCAAGCTCTTTGGTAAGAACACTTGGCTGGGGGTTAGCGGATAAAGTCAGAGTCAAACTTTGGGTAATTTTGCATTATTATATCCTGTGCAACTTCATGTCACTTCTTCACTGGAATATCCAGGTCCAGCATTTCTTAGGAATGATCGCTATAATTCAAATAGGTGCCCCGCCCCCCATCCCCAGTGAATAGCAGTGATGGGCTTATGGAAATTTGGCCAGCTAGCTAGACTGCCTCTAGGCATATACAACTTATTCAAAGATTCATTTCATCTCAGTCTTGAAATACGTTATCATCTTCATGTAATCAACAAATTATTAGAATAAATATGTCAATTAACAGGTACTAAATTTAAAACATTGCCTATCTATTAAAAGAAGGATATCACATGGAACAAGATTTAAGGAAATACAAAAGCTTTATCTGGTCCATTTCTCACTATTTTTATGTTTGTCAACTGTGTTTACCTCACATTGTCTCTCGTCTGCTTTTCTGTGCTTGGGCCAAGGAAAGCTTCATCTTTCTCTCACAGGAATGGTGTGAAGACCCCAGTTCAGGCCCGTAACCATGATCTGGCTCAAGAGTCAAAGCCCAAAGAACTCCCTGGCAGTCCAGTGTTTAAGACTCAGCACTTACACTTTCACTGCCATGGGGCTGGGTTCAAACCTGGTTGGGGAACTAAGATCCCACAAGCTGTGCAGCGTGGCCAAAGGAAAAAAAAAAAAAAAAGAGTCAAAGCCCACGGCTCGCAGCTTGCCTTCTGCTGCCAGCACTAATTAAGCTGGTGACTGTTCTTTGCTAAACCAAAGCCCTTGGGGACCTTATTCTGAACTCTGAACACGTCTCTGACTCGTTTTCTTTCTCTGTGCCTAAGAAGGGACTGCTTTGGCTGCACCCTGTTGCTTTACATGGCATCTTCCCAGGTGTCAAATTAATGGCACCAGGAAATTTTCCCGCCCACTTGGCTCCTATCCTGAAGACCGACAGCCTGGAAGTTACACTCGTCTGTTCCCTACTATCAGCTCTTCTCAATTGACCGTTTTCAGGAGACGTTCTTAAAAACACAAGACAGGTTGGGTCAGAAAAGTCTTTAAGTGACGTCAGGGCGGGGTTGGGGCTGCTGTGAAGCTGAAATCAGTTTGGCCTGCAGTTTAGCCTGGGGAAGTGTTGGGAGGTGGGGAGCAAGTGTTCGGAGGATCCTGGCCTTCATCCTCCGTCCCCCTCCTGATAAGCCATTCTGGTGTAAGCCCAGGGGTCTCTGCAAGGGGCGGGGCAACTGCCTTCTGCTTGCAGAGTGCTGCCCCACAACCACTGAGATGGGCTGGTGCCACCTCCAGTTTGGAGTGTAATCAGGGCCACCCCAGGAAACTAACCTTGCTCAAGGAAACGCCACAGAAGATCAGAGGGGTGGTCTGAGAGGGGTGGGGGAAATCCAGCATCCACACCTGAGGTATCAGACAGCAGAGCAGATGGGGCTCCCAACTCTCAACGATCTTATCTTCCTTGGGACAAAGAATGGGACATTGCTATGGACACCAAAGCTGCTGGAACCATTTACTCTGGAGATTCTAGCAAGCAGTGACCAGGGAAGCTTGTCATCTGTACTGAAGCCAAGGACAGTGGTCTGTGAGTGCAAGGCAGAGAGCCAGTGTTTGTACAACCAGACCAGCTGGGTGAGCAACTCCTCCCTGGAGGTGAGTGTTAGAGAATGAAATAGGGGGAGTTTCCCTGCGGAGGGGAAAGGAAGTAGGAATTGAAAGGGTGTCATCCTTCAGCCCCTTTGTGTCAGGTGTTGTGTTGGGAGGAGGGGTCAGTGGAGCAGATACCAACCTCGGGTCACAAACTTACAAAAGTATACAAAAGAACTTTCTTTAATGCTTGTAGCTCAACTGAATTTTTATCTCCCAGCTCCCATTCAGCCAGGTTGGTAGGAAACTTCCACCTCAGGCTTTCTTGGAGTTTCCCAGTTGTTTCCACTCCCTGGTTCTGAAATAAGACAGTGAAGCGTGGGGTAGGAAGATGCCTATGCAGTCCCTGGGCCTGAGTCTACACAGATCCCAGCTCCATGGGCCCTCCCTTCAGGCTCCATGGGCCCTCCCTTCAGGCTCCATGGGCCCTCCCTTCAGGCTCCATGGGCCCTCCCTTCAGGCTCCATGGGCCCTCCCTTCAGGCTCCATGGGCCCTCCCTTCAGGCTCCATGGGCCCTCCCTTCAGGCTCCATGGCTTCTGTGCTTTGCTCAGACAAAAGAAATCTCCTGTAAGTTGGCTTAGGGTCCCATCTGCATAGAAACACTGCATAGCTACTTTTTTTTGCTGGGGGGAGTCATTTTCACAGTATTGGGAAGAGAAGTACAGATCCCCTCTGATCTTAGTCCCCCCCCAAAAAACTTTTTTCCCCTTTTACTCTCTTCCTCCAACAATGCGGGAGACCCGGGTTCAATCCCTGGGTCAGGAAGATATCCTGGAGAAGGAAATGGCAACCCACTCCAGTATTCTTGCCTGGAAAATCCCATGGATGGAAGAGCCTGGTAGGCTACAGCCCATGGGGTTGCAAAGAGTCCGGACACGACTGAGCGACTTCACTTTCCAACTGAAAGGAGCATCTCTTTAGGAGTTTGGAGAAATCCTTCTCCATTCAAGTTTTTAGCCAAGATACCTGGCCTAAGTAATGAATTTGGCCCCGTCTCTTTTGTTTTCTCTTATCACTTTTGAGGGGAGCCAGAAAGGAAAGTGTTTGGCTGGCAGTACTCTACCACCCACCACCTCTTTCACATCTTACACATACACACCCTCCTCCTGAGGCATGAGCAGAGAATCCCCACTTGAAGGGACCGAGGTAGAGGAGTCCAGAAGGCAGAAAATGAAAAAAATACAGATTGGGAGGGTGGGAAGGGGGAGAGATTAAAATCCATACAGCATTTTAGATATCCCAAGATATCTAGACTTGACAGTAGAAAGTGTTGAAAGGTTCCATTTCAGGGAGCTTTCGAGCGTCGTCTCGTAGGGGAGATAGAAAAGAGAGACATGAGCTTGCTGAGAATCTGACTGGTTCCCCTCCCTGTGCCCTTGATCTAGTTACTGCTTGCTCTCGCCATGCTCAGCAGCGAGTCTCCTTCTTGGGTGGGAGTCAGCAAGGGAAGGGAGAGCAGCAAACCGGGGCTTATGTGGGATCCAGTATTCCAGAGATGGGAGAATATTTTTTTAGCCACCATCTTACTCTAGAAAGGATTTCAGGCAAGGGGATTTGCTGTGAAAGGGAAGAGGCTGGGACCCCGGGGCAGGGGCTGGGCACAGAGCTCAGGATGGCCCAGGGAGGCCGCACGGCCTGGAGGACAGTCTGCCCTTGACAGGGTCGGGTGGGCCCAGGGCCTGTTCGAGAAGGTGGTCATTGGATACCGACATAATTAAGACAAGGACTTGGGATCCATAGGTTTTCAGACCAACAGGGTGGGTTACAGCAACACGCCAGAAACCGTTAATGGTCCAGCTCCTTGGCCGCCCAGTGTGGGAAGGGCTGCGAGGCCTGCCCCCCGAACCTGACTGGGGATGGACCTCACTGTGCATGTGAGCTGGAAGCAAGGCCTTGGCAGGAAGTTCTGGCGACAGGTGATGTCTCGAGGGAGGGCCTAACACAGCTGGGCAAACCATTTCTTCCCACTTTCCAGTGAGGCTTTAGAATGTTCAGTGCAGGTAGGTATGGTAAGGAGGTGAGGTGGGTATTGTAGGTGTGAAGCTGAAGGAGAAGAGGTTGTACAAGCCTGGGGGAGGGGTCAGAGCAGAGCAGCCCTGAGGCACTGTTGGGAGAAACCCAGGGCAAGAGACTGAAGCCTGGAGAGGGGAGGAGACTTCCAGCAGCATCAGGGGAACCAGAAGCCAGTGGCGGCGGGTCCTCAGGCTCCTGGGGATTTTCAGATATGCCAGGCCCAGGGTCTCAGGACGCCTGGGGGCAGGGGCTGCTGTGGGCATCTGGCAGTATGGGTGCCTCATCTTCCCTTTGAGTCCTCCTCCTGCCATCTGTCCCTTGACCTCTGAGCCACCAGTCACTGGGGACATCACGGAGAGGCGTCCACTAAGCCCCTGAAGCACCCCAGTGAAATCTAGAGACCACTACATATTCAGAGCAGAGACCAGAGAGGGTAAAACCACAGCCTCATAAATGCAGAAAAGGGGACAGAAGTGAAGAAAACAGGCTGGTGGGCTTTCCTGGAAGAGGGTCCTTTCCTGATGGGGAGGTTCTGATAAACACTCCATTCCCTCAGCGGACATGAGAGAACCCTTATCTAGCAGAGAAAAAAAGGGTTGCCTGGCAAAGAAATGTCTGGAAAAAGAAGGATAGTTTGGGGTCCAGAGTGGCCCACAAACAGAACATAGTTTAAACGAGCTTTGCGAGAAAGAAACCTAGCCTGTCCTGGGAACAGCTTTCCCTGGGCTGGGGCCTGTCCGGTGGTGCTTGGTGTGGCGCTGCTGACCTCTCGGCTTCCCCTGCAGCTCTGGAGAAACCCTTCCTCTGTCAGAACAAGTCCTGCCCTGAGGAATACTGGTACAACAATGGCCTCTGCTCCGCCTCCCACACTGTGGGCTGCCAGCCCGTCTGCACCTGCCCCTCAGCCTTCACCGGCTGGGAACAATTTCACTCCAACCGTCCATCAAGGTTAAGACCAGATCCTCTGCCATCCCCACTTCTCTTGCCTTGGGTGAAGTTGGGGGACTCCAGGCGCCAGGCTAAATCCCTCAAACCCACAGGACAGAGCTCCAGATTTCCCTCAGGTGGTGGTAGATTGTAGGCTATGGGAGCGCGTGGGTGGCAACTGTCACAGCAGGAATCGCCGGCCTGAGCCGTCTGCTGAGAAAAGATTGAAGGTGACCTCACAGCTCAGCACAAGTCAAGGGAAGCTTGACCGTCATCCAGCGTGCACTAGGGTGAGGGTCAGCAGACTTGGCCGCCTCTTCTGAGACCTTCTGTCAGTGTAGGATAGGGTGGTCTCTCTGGGCTAGGTAAACCTGTGAGGCGATTATGAATCTGCTTTTCCCATCTCCAGAGCTTCCTTTAAGGATCATCCAGCTCTCTCTCACTGAAGACGAAAATGCCTCCCAAGCAGATGTCAACGTCTCGGTCAGTGCTGCAGCTCTGGGTGGGGGGCGGGCCTTGGCAGGTTCAGGCAAGGTTTTAGCCCTGGCTTGTGCCTTCTGAGTCTCAACATCCATCTGGATTCTACTGCCAGAGGAGGCAGGAGCACCTTGCTCCAGGGAAGGCTGAGGGTGAGGAAGGCAGGAAGGCCCAGGATGAAGATTTCCAAGTGGGGTGGAATGGCCAACTCTCAACAAATAGAGTCCAAGGTGACTGGGTCAACACAGCCTCTCCTTCTGGGCATCCCTTGGGACCTGCACTTGGATATTATATGGAAGAAACAGGGCATTTCACATCCAGGAAACCTTCCTTGACTTCCCTGAGGGACGTTCTCTTCCTGGCTCCCATGCCCTGGCCCATTGCCCAGTCACAGGCTCAGGCACAGTAGTTGTTACTGAGGCTCTCGAGTCCTGCTGCCACTGCTGCTCGGTCACTTCCATCGTGTCCGACTCTGTGCGACCCTGTGGACTGCAGCCCGCCAGGCTCCTCTGTCCATGGGATTCTCCAGGCAAGAATGCTGGAGTGGGTCGCCATGCCATTCTCCAGAGGATCTTCCCAACCCAGAGATCGAATCTGGGTCTCCTGCATTGACAGACAGATTCTTTACCGCTAAGCCACCAGGGAAGCCCGTATAGAATCCTGCTGCTGCTGCTAAGTCGCTACAGTCGTGTCCGACTCTGTGTGACCCCATAGATGGCAGCCCCCCAGGCTCCCCCGTCCCTGGGATTCTCCAGGCAAGAACACTGCAGTGGGTTGCCATTTCTGGGCTCAAATCCTGGTACTACCACTCACTAGAGCAGGTATAATGATTAGACAAATTATTTGATCTTCCATCTGTAAAAATAAAAATGATGATAGTACTTAGGTCAATGGTTTGTATGAAGGTTTAAATGATTATGTAAAGTGCTCAGTTCAGTGCCTAGAACACAATGTGTTAAAAAAGATTATCCAAATAATTATTACTGCTGCTATTACTACTACAGCACTCTACACTCTGGTAAAATCTGTTGACATTTGTCTACTGAGTGACACTATGGCCTTTGAGAAGGGATTGTTCCTAAATCATACTGATATCCTGAGCACCTGACTGTCCCCTAGGTCTAGGTCTGGCTAAATATAATCGATGTTCATTATACAGGTGGGGAGAGAATGAATGGGTAAGTCAAGAATTAGAGGCAAGTTAGGGGCTATTCATTGAAAGTCCTTCACTCACCAACAAACTTCTATTAAGCAGGGATGTGTGCCAGTCACCAGACTAAGCTGGGGTGCGGGGATGAAGAAATGATGAGAAACATTCTGGTGGTCCAGTGTCCTCATATTCAAAGAAGGAAATAGGGAGTTCCCTGGTGGCCTAGTGGTTAGGATTCCGAGTTTTCACACCGTGACCTGGGTTCATTCCCTGGTCAGGGAACTGAATTCCTGAAAGCCGAGAGGCTCCACAAAAAAAAAAAAAGAGAGAGAGAGAGAGAGAGACAGGGATGAATAAGTTCATTGAAGTGGGAAGGGTCTCCTCTGTGGACTGGGCCTCACCCTTGCTTCCACTCCCCACCCAAACCCCATCTCTGCCCTAGGTGGCCTATAGACTGAAGAACCTGGAGTTGTGGGCCTTTCTCTGGAACAGACAAGTGGATGAAACGTAAGCGGGACTGTCCCTGCCTGGTCCCCGGGTCCTCCTCCAAACTCCTCTCCCCTCTCGGCCCCTCCCATACAGTAAACCTTCAACAGCACCAGCGTCAGGAAGCTCCCTTCACCACTGGAACATCATCTCTGAGTTCCAGTACCGCCCTGAGGGCCCTGTCATTGACTTCCTGAACAACCAGCCGTTGGATGCAATGGTGAAGGTGTTCTTACCCCCAGCTCCCCAGATGAGGGGGAAGAGAAGTGGGGGGCCTAGGAACAACGTGGCCTTCCACTCCATCTCTAGGAAGGATGTGTACAGTGTGATGGCTTGTGAGTACTATCTGGGGGATAGCTCCTGGGACAGGTGAGGGGGAGGTAGGCAGTGAGAGCCTGTCACAGGTCTACAGCCCACACAAACCCATAGCTGAAATGTATTCTGCAGTGGGCCACAGATAAGAAGCAAGTTAATTTAGTTTTTTTCGTTGTTGTTGTTTGTAATTTTTGAGAAAACTTGTGAACATTTTACCCACTAGCCTTCTAGATTCAAGAACAGGAGCACAAAGTACTGCTTGGTGAGTCCCCGTGTATATAATCCCCAGCTGCTTCTTTCCATCGCTGCCAAGGTTTTTCTCTCTCTAAAACTGTTAATGATTGGGTTAAAAGGCCATTGCACTTTATAAACATAAACAAAGACATTCTTTCTGCCTCTGCCCCCCAACTGGAGACAGGAAGTTGAAAGCTGGAGACCTGACCCATGGGCAGAGACTCCCTTCCTGAAAAAGCGTGACCCTCTGCAAAAGCCATCCCCAATCCAGGTCTCAGTACCCCCACCTGGAAAATGAGATGGGATTTCCGAGGTCCCTTTCAACTCTTACAGCCCCTAATTATGCTGGAACAGGAATAAGATAGGTTGGCAAACTTGCTGGAGAAGGAAAGAAATAGCTCACCCTATTTTTTTAAGTCACGCAGAAACTGGCAGGGACTACGCCAAACCCAACAGAAGCTGCTGTTACTTGGATCAAACAAGAGCTCCTTCTAGAATCCAGGCTAAGCCTCCTCCCTCCCAGCGGCAAAAATTTGAAATCCTCCAAACTGCTATGTGTGTGTGTATGTGTGTTTGCGGATGGGGGATTGACTTTTAGTAGCAAAAACAAACAAAACCCCCATAATTTTTACGATACAAGTACAATGTGTTTATTATAGAAACTTCAGGAAACACAGATTAACAAAAAGAAAAAAGAATCACCCCTAATTCCAAACCCCAGAGACAAACCCATTTTGTGCATATTCTTTTGAACTTTCTTGTATGCATAGGAACCTTCACACATATCAATTTATTATTTTTTTTACGATAAAATGATCAAGTCATGCCTAATGTTTGATAACTTCCTCGTTACTCAAATAATTGTGAACGTGATGGTTGGATGGCATCACCGACTCAATGGACATGGGTTTGGATAGACTCTGGCAGTTGGTGATGGACAGGGAGGCCTGGTGTGCTGCGGTTCATGGGATCGCAAAGAGTCAGACACGACTGAGCAACTGAACTGAGCTGAATGCCTTGTCTATTGTATACACATTTCATTTGATATTTTATAACATACGTGCTATATTTTAAACAGAATTTTATACTAATAGTGACCATTTATTGAGGGTTACTGTGTCCAGTACCTACTGAGTACTCTGCATATATTATCACATTTAAACATCTAAGCAAGGTAGTTTCCTTTTAAAAATAAGGAAACTGATGTTGAAAGAGTTAAGAAATTTCTCGTAAATCACACAACTAGTTAGCAGTAGAGTTTGAGTATCAGTTCAGTCTGGCTGACTTCACAGCATACGCTCTTAACCGATGCATATCTGGAGCTTATCAGTTGCACAATATGCTTTGTTTAACAAAACCACGGAGAAGGCAATGGCACCCCACTCCAGCACTCTTGCCTGGAAAATCCCATGGATGGAAGAGCCTGGTGGGCCGCAGTCCATGGGGTCGCTAAGAGTCAGACATGACTGAGCGACTTCACTTTCACTTTTCACTTTCATGCAATGAAGGAAATGGCAACCCACTCCAGTGTTCTTGCCTGGAGAATCCCAGGGACGGGGGAGCCTGGTGGGCTGCCGTCTACGGGGTCGCACAGAGTCGGACACGACTGAAGCGACTTAGCAGCAGCAGTAGCAGCAGCAGCAACAAAACCACTCTCATGAAGCATTGCTGCTCTTATAAACCATGCTGCTCTGAACCTTCATGAACATATGTAGTTTTTCTGTGGTTTCCAATTATGTCTCAGGATAAGTGCCTGAACATGCAATTGTTCATCGAAAAGGTATAGGCTTGCGGTTAATCAGTTGTTTTCCATGTTCACTTGTGTCTTACCAGACACTGAATGTGAGCATGCTGGCAATTTGCTTGCAATGCAATGGCTACAAGGACTACCGCCTGGTCTACAGCCCCCAGGGTGGCTTCACCTGCGTGTCCCCCTGCAGTCAGGGCTACTGTAAGCACGGAGGCCAGTGCCAGCACCTGCCAGATGGGCCCCGCTGCAGGTACCTAATGGTGTTTGAAAATTAGGACCATTCCCTTTGCCAGTGAGAGAACAGGGATCAGAGAAAAGGGGAGATGGAAAAAAATGTGTGAGTGCCCATGCTGGGTGGAGAATAAAGATAGTATATTACCTCTGCAACTCAGACCAGCTACTGGGGGCCGGGGGGGGGGGGTATTATGCCCATTTTAAAGATGAGAAAACTGCAGCTTAGAGAGGATAAGAAACCCAGTAAGTTAAGCAGCAGGATCCGGGCTCCAAAGCCAAACCCTTACACATGATTTTACTTCTTGGGTGGACAGCCTGCTACCTCCTGGTGGAAACGGAACCCTCTGTCTTGGGTCTAGACCTGGCCCTCCTTAAGATTACCACTCAAGGGTGGTCCTCTCAAACTGGCGCCCGTTGTCTTGTTACTTCATCACCAGTAGTGAGGGAGTGCACTGAACCAAAGGCCTACTAAAGAGAAGGGCAGCGCCACCTGGGCCCTCTTATCACAAGAGCGCCCTCGCTTCTTATGACAAGAGCGCCCTCTTATCACAAGAGCGTCTTCGCTTGTCCCCACTTGCAGATACACCCAGCCCGCTCCGCATCCGGTCCATGGAGGGTTAGGGGCAGGGCTGGGTTTTTGTCTGCGCATGCTCACCTGCGGCCAGCCCCGCCCCCTCCGGGCGGTCCAGGTGGAATGGACCGTCTGTGAATTCACCCCACGGCTGCCTGGGTTGCCCAGTGGTCTTCCATCAACTGGGCAGCAGGGCTGACTCCACCCGTCCCCTAGAGGGGGGCCCAGCCTGCCTGGAAAACCTCCTTGGCAGGAGAGGAGGGATGGGGAGGATCAGCGCTAGCCTCCTCCCCTGCTAACCGCGTCTCCCTTCTCTATCCCCAGCTGTGTGCCCTCCTCCATCTGCACGCCCTGGGGCAAGCGCTGTGAGCAACTGAGCATGAAACTCGGAGCCTTCTTCAGGATCCTCTTCGGGACCCTGGGCGCCATCTTGCTGCTGGGGGTCGCGGTGTTTCTGATCCTGCGTTTCCGGGGCTCCTGGGCCGGTTTCTCCTACCCGCTGGACTCGAGAGCTGAGGCCTCGTCCCGAACACGAACACGGGCGGCTGTGGCCTAGGATACCTCCGGACCCACCCCAGCCTCACCTGCACACACTTTCAGGCATCGTGCTTTTGGGATACTGGAAAAAGGAAGATGACTGATGATGATTCATTATTCTTCAAGAATGGTTAATGGGAATGAATAATAAAGTCAAGAGCACACCTTGTCAGTACAGAAGACACAGAGGCTGACAGGAAGAGGTCGTAAAGATCTACTATATAAATAGATGGGTTCTCACGCAGACCTACCCACAGAGAGGACACCAACCTACTGAAACACAGCAGTCACATATCAGAGTTGATGAGGTGATGGCTCTAAATTAAAAACCAAAATACATTTGCATGCAAAACTCTCCAGTTCACTTCTAATTAAAGCCTATTTAAATAAAATCCTTCTGGCTTTTTGTGTTTCCAAAGTCATGGGTTTCATTCATGATTTTCCTTTGGTGGCTGAAGGTCTTGGCACAGAGGGTGGCGGGAGCAGAGGTCAACTGGACTCAGTCCTGCTTCAGCCCTCAGTTACTCCATGTTGGGAAGTTGGGTTGCTCCAGCCCAGATTTGGATCTTTTCTTCAGCTTCCATATCACTTTCTTCCCCTACCCACAACACAAGTCAAGGCCTGGCCCTCTGAGGAGGATGGTGGAGATATCCCAAAAGGGAGTATCCCCAACTCTCTCCGAGGACCCCTCCCTGCCTTTCTGGTCTGCTGCTGACTGTGTTCCCTGGAGGAAGGATTGAATCATGACAGCTCCCTTTCCAGGAGCCACTCCATCCTTAGATCTAAGGTCCCAAACCCATGATACACTTTCTTTGCCCTTTCCTGGGCCCCAGTCAGAGCTTTTGAGCTGCTCCATCCCAAAGTTCCTTAGCTTCATTCTGCTTGTTCCCAGGAACCTGATCAATTTCCACCCCCTTCCTTCTCTCTTAGCAGGCAAAATTTTATCCATATCTGACAGAACAACTCCAGAAACAACTGGTCCACACCTCCTGTGTCTAGAGCACCTCAGTTCCAACTCTATGCAGAAACTTGATAGTTGCCTTTTGGTCTTATCCCAAACCGGTAAAGAGAGAGAGAATCTGATTGGTGTAGCTTATGTCAGTTGTCCATCCCTGATCCAATCAAGTGTAGCCATAGGGTATAAAAGGTGATCACATGATACAAACTTGATGTTCAAGCTCAGACTTGTAGATGTGTGTGAGTGATGTTGAAGGAAGTTCCCAAAGAAGCTTGATCTCTGATCTAAGCAGAGGCTCCAAACTGCTTTTCATTAGAGAATGACTTCTCCCAGCAGATGAAGCTCCTGCCAATATGTACAAGGCTGTTGTTTTACCTTCAAATGCCCCATAGTGTAATCAAGTCTCCATATAGAATCACATTCATTTAATCACAGCATTCATGTGTCAAGAATTAAGCACACTGGAATTTCCTAGTAGTCCAGTGGTTAGGACTCTGCACTTCTGCTACCTCCACTAGAAGGGGCATGGATTCCATCCTTGATTGGGAACTAAGATCTTGTATGTTGCAGTCAACAAAAGAAAACAAGAATTAAGCACATAGCTCAAATGGGTTCACTGGTGAAATCTATCTAACTTTTCAGGAAGAAATTCTACCAACTGTATAATCTCTTTCAGAAGATTGAAGCAGAGGAAGTCTTCCTAACTCATTCTGTAAGATCAGCATTTTCCTAACAATAAAACCAGAAAAATCCATCAGAAGAAAATAAAACTATACATCAATCTCTCATAAACATAGAAGTAAAATTCTCAACAAAATATTAGCAAATCAGATCCAACTATGAATAAAAGTATTATACACCACAACTGAGTGGCATTTATCCCAGGTCTGCAAGGTTGGTTCAACATTTTTAAATAATGTAATTTATCACGTCAAAAGACTGAGAAAGAAAGAAAAATGATCATATCCATAGATGCAGAAAAAGCATTCAACAAAATTCACCACCTTTTTATGGACTTCCCAGGTGACTCAAGAGGTAAAGAACCCGCCTGCCAACATGGCAGGCATAAGAGGTATGGGATCCATCCCTGGGTCGGGAAGATCCCCTGGAGGAGGGCAGGGCAACCCACTCCAGTATTCTTGCCTGGGGAATCTCATGGACAGAGGAACCTAGCGGGCTATAGTCCATGGGGTCTCGCAGAGTCGGACACAACTGAAGTGACTTAGCACAGCGCAGCACACAGCATAACACCATTTTATGACCAAAACTCTCAGCAGACTAGGAATAGAGGGGAACTTCCTTAGCTTGATAAAACCTTCTTTCTCTTTCTCTCCAAAAAATCCTACAGCTAACATCAAGCTTAATGCTGAGAAACTCAAAACTTTTCAGCTAAGATCTGAAATAAGACAAGGATGGCCTCCTCTAGCTTCTCTTGCCTCTAAGGCAAGAATGTCCCAAATCACTGCAGATGGTGACTACAGCCATGAAATTAAAAAATGCTTGATCCTTGGAAGAAAAGCTATGACCAACCTGGACAGCATATTAAAAAGCAGAGACACTACTTGGCCAACAAAGGTCCATCTAGTCAAAGCTATGGTTTTTCCAGTAGTCATGTGTGGATGTGAGAGTTGGAATATAAAGAAAGCTGAGCACTGAAGAACCAATGCGTTTGAACTGTGGTGTTGGAGAAGACTCTTGAGAGTCCCTTGGACTCCAAGGAGATCCAACCAGTCCATCCTAAAAGAAATCAGTCCTGAATATTCATTGGAAGGACTGATATTGAAACTGAAACTCCAATACTTTGGCCACCTGATGCAAAGAACTGACTCATTGGAAAAGTCCCTGATGCTGGAAAAGATTGAAGGCAGGAGGAAAAGGGGACGACAGAGGATGAGATGGTTGGATGGCATCACCAACTAGATGGACATGAGTTTGAGTAAGCTTCCGGAGTTGGTGACGGACAGGGAGTGTTGCTGTCCATGGGGTCGCAGAGTTGGACACAACTGAGTGACTGAACTGAACTGTCCCCCTCTTACCACTACTTTTCAACATTGTACTGCAAGTCCTAATTCAGTAGGGCACACACAAAAAAATTTTAAGGTATACAGATTGGAAAGGAAGAAATGAAACTATTGTTGTTCACATGACATGTTTGTCTCTGTAGAAAATTTGAAAGAATTCTTTTTTAATCTTCTAAAACTATTAACTATAACAAGATTGTAGGATATAAGATGCACAAAAGTCAATTATTTTCCTATATACCAACAATGAACAAACAAAATTTGAAATTAAAAGCACATTACCATGTACATTAGCAACCAGTAGAGTTAAATACTTAGGTATAAATCTAACTAAATATGTTGTTGTTGTTTTAGTCATTGAGTTGTGTCTGACTCTTTTGTGACCCCATAGTCTGTAGCTCACCAGGCTCCTCTGTCCATGGGATGTCCCAGGTGAGAGTACTGGAGTGGGTTGTCATTTCCTTCTCCAGTGAATCCTCCCAATCCAAGGATGGAACCCGCATCTCCTGCATTGACAGGCAGATTCTTTATCACTGAGCCACTAGGGAAGCCCAATAAAATATGTACAACATCTATATATGGAAAACTATAAAAACTGATGGAAGATATCATAGAACTAAATAAATGGAGCGATATTCCATGTCCATGAATTGGAAGACTCAATATTGTCAAGAAGTTCTTAATAGCTCTTCCCAGCTCAATCTACAGATTCAATGCAATCCCAATCAAACCCCTCCCCAGCAAGATTTCCTATAGATAATGACAAACTGATTCTACAGTTTCTGTGGAGAGGCAAAAGACCTAGAATAGCCCATTCAATATTGAAGGACAAGAACAGAGGACCTATATTACTCAAGTTTGTGACTTTTAAGCTAAGTACTTTACAAACTACAGTAATCAAGACAGTGTGCTATTATTAAAGGATCAGACAAACAAATCAATGGAACAGAATAAAAAACCCTACAAATGGACTCACATGAATATAGTCAACTGATCTTTGATTAAGGAGCAAAGGCAACACAATGACACAAGACAGCTTTTTAAACAAATGGTACTGGAACAACTGAATATTCACATGCAAAACTGTGAATCTAGACACAGACTTTACACCCTTGACAAAAATTAACTCAAAATGGATCAAGACATAATGTCAAACACAGAGCTATAAAACTCCTGGAAGTTAACATAGGAGAAAACCTAGATGACTTTGAGTATGGTAATAATTTTCCAGGTATAGCACCAAAGGCATGATCCATGAAAGAAAGAATTAATAAGCTGGACTTCATTAAAATTAAAAACTTCTGTGACAATATCAAAAGAATGAGAAGGCAAGCCACAGACTTGTGCAAAATATTTCAAAAGATAACATCTGATAAATAACTGTCACCCAAAATATACAAAGAACTCTTAAAACTCAGGAACAAGAAAACAATCTGATTAAAAAGTAGGCAAAAGACCTGAGCATAGACCTCACTGAATAAAATACATGGATGGCAAGTAAGCTATGAAAAGCTGTTCAACATCATACATCATTAGAAAACTGTAAATTAAGACAATAAGATTCCACTCCACATGAGAGGCTTCCGTGGTGGCTCAGTGGTAAAGAATCCTGCTGCCGGTGCAGGAGATGTGGGTTTGATCCCTGGGTTGGAAAGATCCCCTGGAGAAGGAAATGGCAACCCATTCCAGTATTCTCGCCCGGGAAATCCCATGGACAGAGGAGCCTGGCAGGCTATAGTCCATGAGGTCACAAGAGTCAGACATGGCTCACACATCCATGAGAACGGCCAAGATCCAGAACACCGACAACACCAAATGCCGAAGGATGTGGAGTGAAAGGGATTCTCATTCACCGCTTCAGGGAATTGTAAAATTGTGCAGCCACCTTGGAAGACAGTTTGACAGTTTCTTACAGAACTGAACACACTCTCACCATATGACCCAGCAGCTGCACTCCTTGGTATTTACCCAAATGAACTGAAAACTTACATCCACTACAAAAACCTATACATGTACGTTTACGGTAACTTTATTCATAATTACAAAATTTGGAAGCCACAAAATTGTCTTTTGGTATCAGTTCAGTTCAGTTCAGTCACTCAGTCGTGTCTGACTCTTTGCGACCCCATGGACTGCAACACACCACGCTTCCCTGTCCATCACCAACTCCCAGAGCTTGCTCAAACTCATGTCCATCGAGTCAGTGATGCCATCCAACCATCTCATCCTTTGCCATCCCCTTCTCCTCCTGCCTTCAATCTTTCCCAGCATCAGGGTCTTTTCCAGTGAGTCAGTTCTTCGCATCAGGTGACCAAAGTATTGGAGTTTCAGCTTCAGCATCAGTCCTTCCAATGAATATTCAGGACTGATTTCTTTTAGGATGGACTGGTTGGATCTCCTTGGAGTCCAAGGTACTCTCAAGAGTCTTCTCCAACACCACAGTTCAAAAGCATCAGTTCTTTGGCACTCAACTTTCTGTATATTCCAACTCTCACATCCATACATGACTACTGAAAAAAACCATAGCTTTGACTAGACAGACCTTTGTTGGTAATGTCTCTGTTTTTTAATATGTTGCCTAGGTTGGTCATAGCTTTTCTTTCAAGGAGCAAGCGTCTTTTAATTTCATGGCTGCAGTCTACGAAATGGTATATGAATAGATAAATGAACTATGATACTTGAGACAATGAAATACTATTCAGCATTAAAAAGATATAAGCTATTAAGCCATGAGAAGACATGAAGGAAAGTTTACATACCTTATGATTTCAAAGATATGATGTTCTGGATAAGGCAAAACTATGGCGTTGGTTAAAAAAAAAAAAAATCAGTGGTGTCCAGGGACTTAAGAGGGAGGCAAGGATGAATCAGCAGAGCACAGAGGATACTTAGGGCAGGAAAATTACTCTGTACATTACTGCGATGGCAAATGCATGTTATAATACATTTGTCAAAACCCATAAAATATACAACACCAAGAGTGAATGTTAACATACACAATGGACTTTGGGTGCTAATATTATGTCATCATAAGTTCATCAGTTATAACAAATGCACTCTGATGGGGGATGTCAATGGTGGGGGAGATTGTAAGGTGCTGGGGGAAGGGGCTATATGGGAACTCTCTGTACTTTTGGCTCATTTTTACTATGAACATAAAACTACTCTAAAAATAAAATTTATTAACTAAAAAACAGTAAAAATTCAAATAAAAGAATTAAGCACATAAGAAGAGAAATAGGTTGGGGGTGGGGCGTGGTCCAGCTGTTAGAAAGAAGGGAATGTAAAACAAAGAGGGAGGGATGATTTAAGTGTGATGGACTGGTGAGACTGTGATGTCCTGACCGCTGCAGTCCCAAGCTATGCGATGAGGACTTTATAGTGTGACTTGAGGTGGGCGGGGGGCAGGGACATGCAGAGAGAGGAGGAAGGCTCTCCTTTAGCTTAAGGTACAAAAGTTACATCTCATCCTAAACCCAGTGAGGACCCTTGACTGATGGATTGAACAATGCTGTGCAAGGCATGATTGTTTTGTTGTTTTGTTTCCAGTCCCCCCCCTTGAAAAAATCTGTTTCATTTAATCTAGGAACCACTGGACTTTTCAAAATGATAATAACAAGTCACTCCCTAGAATTAAAATATAAACACACACCCAAAGCCACATAAAAAGAAACATACTTGAAACGGTAGATAAAGCTTTAAATTTCAGTGGAGTGCTAATTTAATCAGGGAAACTATAGCATTTTTGCTATCTTCATTTAAACAAGTTATATGATCTCTGCTACCCACTCCAGTATTCTTGGGCTTCTCTTGTGGCTCAGCTGGTAAAGAATCCACCTGCAATTCGGGAGACCTGGGCTTGATCCCTGGGCTATATGGGAACTCTCTGTACTTTTGATCCCCTGGAGAAGGGAAAGGCAACCCGCTCCAGTATTCTGGCCTGGAGAATTCCATGAACTGTGTAGTTCATGGGGTCGCAAAGAGTCAGACACAACTGAGCGACTTTCACTTTCATGATCTCCGTGAATCTCGACTCTCTGCATCCAAAAGGGAAGTCATCCTCTCCTTTTCTCCCTAACAAATGCAGGCATCAAATGTTTATGGGCATGAAAAAAATCTTTCCATTAAAGGGAAACTCTCAAGTAGCAGGCTTTTCTTTTATGATGTTATTTTATGCAGAAAACATTTCTTTTGAAATCTCCGAGGCCATGTAAACATTAGAGAAACAGCACAGTATTTTCCAATGTGTCACTGCCACTTTGGGCAGAATCTGTCCCATAGCGATCTTTGGGTTGTGTGCTCAGTTGCTTCAGTAGTGTCCGACTCTTTGCAACCCCATGGACCGTAGCCCTGCCAGGCTCCTCTGTTCATGGGATTCTCTAGGCAAGAATGCTGGAGAGTTGCCATGCCCTCCTCCAGGGGATCTTCCCAACCCAGGAATTGAATCCGATCTTATGTCTCCTGCATTGGAAGGTGGGTTCTTTACCACTAGAAAGTGAAAGTGAAGTCTCTCAGTCGTGTCCGACTCTTTGTGACCTCATGGACTATAGCCTACCAGGCTCCTCCCTCCATGGGATTCTCCAGGCAAGAGTACTGGAGTGGGTTGCCATTTCCTTCTCCAGGGGATCTTCCACTAGGGGCACCTGAAAAGCCCTTTGGGTTAGTGGTTTCTTTCTTTCTTTTTTTTTTTTTTTACCTTTTTAACCTTCTTATTTCGTAATGAGGTATAGCTGACTAACAAGCAATGTTGTGATTGTTTCAGGTGAATAGTGAACTCAGCTATACATATACATGTATCCATTCTCCCCCAAACTCCCCTCCCATCAGGACGGCCACATAACATTGAGCAGAGTTCCGTGTGATATCCTTGCTGGATATTCATTTTAAATACATCAAGACATGATTGTTATAGCTACTTTATGTCATCAAACCTGCTAAGAGGAAACTTTATAAAACAAAAGCAAAGTGGAAATAGGGAGCAAGGCACCTAGTCCTAAAGTCTTTCCTCCTCTCATCCATGTTCAGACACCAAACTTCTTCTCCCACTGAGAGATGAAGAAGGAGCAGAAAGACAGAATGTGTGTGATGGATGATCCTATCAGAAGCAGCAGCTTTGTCCAAAGCCTAAGAGAAGCTTGGGGGTTTGCCACAGCAGAAGGAAACTCACAGACCTGGAAAAGGGAAGAAGTGGGGACACTGATAGGGGAGGAGGCATTAAAAGTAGGGTTGCCAGATATAGCAATAAAATTACAGGAAGCCCAGTTAAATTAGAATTATTTACAAATGAAATTTCAGCATAAAATGCCTGTGAACTATTTGGGACATCCATATATTTTTAAAAACATTCATTGTTTATCTGAAATTCTACTTTAACCGGTTGTCCTATATTTTATCTGGCAACCTGGTCAAAACAGCTGGGATGCTGTGCATGTAGAGAGAGGGTGTCATGGCAAAGGAGGATGGCGCCTGGGAAGAACAGGCTTAGATCAAGGACACAGCTGCACGTTTCCATCAACTTCCTGGCTCTGTGATTCTAAATAAAGAACTGATGGGCTCTTCTTCAGGGTTGCAGGCAGAGAAGAAGGAGCAGACCACTCATCCTCACCTCTGGTTGGTGGCAGGCAGCTGAGACACTCTCAGTGGGCACTGAGAGTGAAAGGAAGCTGTTTGGGGAGAGGTTTGGACACAGGTACCCCTGCCCAGCCTTCCCTGCTCTCAGGAACCTTCCAAAAACTCCCTCTGGGCCTGAGGAAAGCAGCTTTTAATGACCAGGGTGACGCATAAATGATCACTGAGAGGATATACCAATGTACTTATTTATTGATACCAAAAACATGCCCACTCGTTGGAATTTGGGGTGCATCCATGGGATTAGTTACCATTCACTGCTTTCGGCTGACTGGTGGCTGGTCCCCCTCACAAGGGATGAAGGAGGGAAGGACAGGCCGAGGCAGAGGCTTCAGTTAAAGTCTATCATCAGAAAAGTTCCGTCTGCTGTTGTCCTCATCGTGGCCTTGCGTTTTTGCCTTCTGAATACTCAGAAGGTGAATACTCACTCACAGGTGACTTTAGACAGGCTGTCTTGTTTAGTCCTCACCCACCTTTGTCTTTATGAAATATGTGGCCTCTTCATCTCACATATACACACCTTTGAATCTTAAATAATTGGAGAATTTTCTAAAGGCACTGATGGTTCTTGCTGGTTTGGTATCATTACTTCTGCTAACTTTGGTCATTCCAAAGTAATTCCAGTAATTCCCTCTCCCTCCCTCTTTCTCTTTCACACACACACAGAGAAGCATAATTAAACTCTTACACCTTAATTCCTAAATACTTCTATCAATAGTTGGTGTCGCCCATATTTTACAGATTTTTTTGGCTTCCGATATTAGAAGTCACCACTGTATGTACATGTATGTCCTTATATGTATGTAATTAAGATTAAATTATGCACTTTAATAGGTATCATCTGTTTCAAAGAAAGGTATCAAAGAAAGAAAGAAAAACGATTTTAAAATTGGATTTAAAAAAAAAAAAATTGGATTTATACAACAGCAGTGTTATATAAGCTGCTCTCCATTCATGCCTAACTATAGTGCAGCTTAATTATATCATTTTTTCAAATATATCATTAAATTTATCAAATTTAAGAAATATACATTAAATATACATTCTATTACTTCAACACTGAATACCATTTTCTTACCTTTTAAAGCCCAGTGCTCCTATATTTCAAGGTCATCTGCTCACATGGCCCATCACCTAAGTCATTCAGCAGCAAATATCTAAGTGCTCTCCATGGCTCTGTGCTAGGTTCTGTGGCTACAGAGATGGGTACTATATGGTGCTTTGTCCTGATTTTAAAAAACTGTAAATAAATAAATCAAGACATAGCATGTTAAGTGTTAAGAAGAAATGAAGAGACTAAGAAACTAACTCCTCTTTAGGGAATTTGAGAAAAGCCATCATGAGAAGGTACTGGATGGACTGGGCTTCTAAGCATGAATAGGAGTTTTCCTCTCCCTGCTAACTTTAATCCATGTGGGAAGAGACATCTTTGAATTCCCCAAGGCACACAACATGGTCTTTCTTCTGTTGTTGGTGTTGAACAAATACACTGAAATGAAAGTTTACATTATTTTTGTCCAATCTACTTTGTAAAACTCCACTCTGCAAAAGGAAGCAGGTCAATTAAATACACATACTCCCCTTATTCAGAGTCATATCCTAGTTGTTATATTTCCTTCTTTTACTTAACAAATATTTACTGAGAGCCTTTTATGTGCCAGGCACTCTCCTGACACAGGGATACTATAATGTATAAACTCTTCATTCTAGTTGAAGAAGATGTAATAAACAAGACAAATAAAGTATGTGTTATATCAGCTTGTGATCAGTGTTACAGAGGAAAAGCAGAGGAGAGTGGTCAGTTAGGCCCACTGAGAAGGTGGAAGAGGTGGAGGAGTTAACCACGTGGATGTCTGGAGGAGAAGCGTTCTAAGCAGACTGAGCGTGCATTCAGGACCTGACACGTTTGAGGAACAGCAAGTCAGTCAGTGGGGCTCATGTGCAGTGAGCAAGTTCAAGAGGCTGGAGGAGGTGTGCGGCTCATGTACAGTTTTGCAGGCCATTGTAGGAGTGTGGCTTCTTCTGTGAGTAATGTGAGGGTTTAAAGCAAAGGAGTGGCAGAGTCTGCCATACATTATAGAAGGACAGCTCTGGCTGATGTTCCAGGACTAGACAAGGGGTGAAGGGTAAAGGTAGAGACAGGGAGACCTGTTAGGAAGATACTAGTCACCCAGGTGAGAGATGATGGCAACTTGGACCAGGGTGAGAGCAGTGAAGATGGGATCACATCCTGAGCATATTTTGATGACACTAGAGCCAAGAGAATTTCTTCATGAACTGGATTTATAATGTGAAAGGAAAAAAAAAAAAAAAACCAGAGAAATAAGAAAGAGTTCCTTGCAATTGACATTAACTGAGATGAGGAAGATGTAGGCAGAGCAGGTTTAGGGGTAAGCTGAGTACTTCGATCTTGGAAATATTGAATGTAAGGTGCCCCTTGGTGGAGATCCACTCAGAACCACACACGAGGAGAGGCTGAACATATACGTTGACAATGGTTTTGTTAAACTAGACAACTCCAGACAACTAGAGATGGGATTTTAGATGTTTCTTTCTTTCTCCTCCCCTCCTCTTCTCAATTCTTTTTTCTCCTTCCTCAGTCCTTTTGAATTTCTCTAAGCGTTAAAAGCAAGTTTTACTTCTATAATAGAAAAAAAGTCCACATTTAATTTTTAAAAGACAGTGTGACTTGTGAGTTATGGGAAAGGAATGATTGAGCACTGCTTGTGTCGAGAACTTGAAATTCAAGTCAATTTACCAAGCATTCTCTGTGATCTACTCCAGCCCAGGTGTTCTTCTGAGTTCAAGGAATCCTGAGATGAATAGATATGGTTCCTGCTCCGAAGGAGCTCACAGTTCAGCAGGCTCCAGGGCCAGTGCAGTAATCAAATTTCAAGCCAAGAGCCAGACGAGCATGAAGGAGGAAGGCAGCGGTGAAGGTGCACAAAATTCCTGTACCATATAAAGTTAGCCCCGAGCCACACTGAGTGTACTTTTAACGCAGGATGCAAGCACACACACTCTTTACCGAAGTACAACACACGTGCCAGCGGAAGCCCAAGGTCGTCTCTGCAACAAGGGGCAGACCCCACCCCCTCCCTACACATTACCCCCAGGCATATGTGAGCCAGGGTCCCAATACTGGCCGTGATCTGCTGATCTGCATGGGAACCTTCCAGGTACATCTCTGCACAGTTACACGGCTCCGGATGTGGTGGGGCCCAGGTCATAGGCAGCACTGCTCCCTTCTGCACGCAGCTTTGCCTGGTTGCAGCTGGTGTTCTTCAGCCACTCCTGACACGCAGCAGGGAGACTTGGACAGGAAACGTAAGCGTGTCCAGTTTATCGCTGAGCTGGTAGGCAAAAGGAAATGGTGATACTTCCAGCCCTTGTGGCCCGTGAGCTCACCACAGGCCAAGGACAGGAAGGGACAGAGGACGTATGAAGAGGCCAGTAGCGCTTCCTGAGCCTCTTGCAGGCTGGACACAGGCTCTGTCATTCCTACCATTTAAATCCCACAGTAACCTTATAAAGCAGGGACTTCTCTGGGAGCTCCTGCCTGTCAATGCAGGAGACGCGGTTCCATTCCCAGCTCAGGAAGAAAACTTAGAGAAGGAAATGGCAACCCACTCCAGCATTCTTGTCTGGGAAAATCCCATGGACAGAGAAGCCTGGTGGGCTATAGTCTAGGGGGTCGCAAGAGAGTTGGACATGATTTAGAGAATGAACAACAAAAAATCTTGTAAAGCAAATTCTGTGTGTGGGGGGTGTGTGTGCGCACACGTGTGTGTGTGCTCAGTAATGTCCAGCTCCGTGCAAACCTTTGGACTGTAGCCCACCAGGCTCCTGTTTCCATACAATATTTCAGACAAGAATACTGGAGTGGGCTGCCATTTCCTCCTCCAGGGGATCTTCCCATTCCAGGGATTGAACCTGCGTCTCTTGTGTCTGCTACATTGCAGGAGGATTCTTTACCGCTGAGTCATCAGGGAAGCCCCATAAAGCAGGTAGTACTAGCCTCATTTTACAAGGGAGGAAAGTAATATGGAGTCACTTACAGAAGTTCACACAGTTAGGAACTGGAGCTCATACTCAGATCTACCTAGCTGCAAAGCTTCTTGTTTGACCTCTGAACTTTCACCAGTAACCAGCTCACAACAGGAACTGATACCCACCACCTGCATGGCCTGGTTCCTACACCTCAACTGATCTGCTCCTATCTCCACACCTTCTTTCTGACCTCTGAAATAGTTTCCTGTTTGAGGGGTTCAAATCGGACATAGCTTTAGCTGGATTCACACTTGCTACTTGGATTATCATGTGCCCTGGGAATCTGTCATTTATTTGGCTGTCCCTCTTCAAAACCCATGCTGTGTTCATTGTTTAGTTGCTAAGTCATGTTTGACTCTTCTGAGATCCCATGGACCCGATGGACTCTAGCCTGCCAGGCTACACTGGAGTGGGTTGCTGTTTCCTTCTCCAGGGGGTCTTCCCCACCCAGGGTTCGAACCTGCATCTCCTGCATTGGCAGGCAGATTTTTCACCACAGACCACCAGGGAAGCCATGTTCAGAGACTTTCTTATGGGAGTCCTAAGGCCCCTCTTCCACTAACAGACCTACTGGGCCCAAATATTCCCTCTTCCCATCATTCCTTGGCAGCAAGATGCGGACATAAGAGTTAGGCTGAGCTGACTCATTCTAACCTTCCAGTGACTCACACCATCCCCCCAAACTGTAATCCCAGAATTCCAGCGCTAGAAGCTTTGTCCAGGGATCTGGGTTTTAGGTGAATTTTCCCAGCTTCTACAAATACAATCTTGACGTCCATCTAGAGCACACATCTATGATCTTTTTCCCCCCTTCTGTCTAGCATCCCTACCTCCTTTGTAGTCTCTCATTCCATTCCATGTGGCTTAGGTCAGGCTGCCAGTTGTGGTAGCCCTTCCACGTCCATGAGCTCAGTCCTTCCTTCAGAGGCACTTGGGAAAGACAAGGGCCTTGTGAATCTGGCACTGTCACAGCTGCCTTTCCTCACACATGAAAGACTCTGAGGAATGAAGGGAGCAGAGCTAAGAGGGGAAAAGAAAGGGGAAATCCTGATGATCCTGTTTGAGCTTCTGGATCCAGCCAGAACTGAAGCTGGACAGCCACTTCTAGTTTTTTCAGCCAATTCCCTGCCTTTTAAATAAGCTCCGATGCATTGGGTTGCTGCCACGTGCAGCTAAAGTCCTGACTGTCTGTCCAATAATAATATTAACCTTCTCCCAGGGGCCAGAAAACCTGATCTTCCCATGGCCTAAGGAAATTGGGATATAGCAGAGAGGGGAATTTAGTACTCAGAAAAAAACAGACAGAAACAAAGCCGGGGAGAGATTCTTAGATTTCATTCCTAATACTCCACAAGAAACTAGACCCTCCCTAATATAGCAGCAGCTCTTCTGTATCCTGCAGATCTTTCCCAGCGTCTCCGAGAACCTCTCGCTGTCCTCTACTCCCCGGCACAGAGTGCCTGCTCACCTGATGCATCAGCCTCTCTGCCACGCTGGGGTCAGTGAGGTCTGCAGGGGAGGCCACACTCAGCCTCAGGAGGAGGAAGCCTCCGTCTGGGCCTGCAAATTGAGAACCATGAGAAGACAAAAGCATGGTAAGTCATTTCCCAAATCAGGATGTGCATGTGGTCCCCAGCTTCTGCCCCTGCTCTGTAGATGTGCGCCTACGCTCATGTATAAGTGTGTCTATGTTCACATGGAGTGTTCCCTCTCTTCACTGCAGAGAGAGGATGCCTTCTCTCCAGTAATTGGACCCATCATAATGTCTTCCCAACAAGAGGGAAGAAAATGAGGAGTAAAGGCCCCCTCCACATGTGGAGAAGTCAACAGAGTAGTATGAGGAAGGAGAAATGAAAGTGGATCTAGAATATTCTGACGGCCTGGGGGCCCTGGATGAAGCTGTTGGGAACGGGGCCAGCCAGAGAAAGGCCACAGAGAAGCTGGTCTCTGAGGGGATGTGCTCAGCCAGTTCTTCCAGTTCTAAGGCGGCAGCTGTCTTTCAATCCAGCCTTCCTGACTTAGAGGCCTTGTAGACAACTTCATTCTTTCCTTGAGCCTTAAGCTTTACCTGCCACCTTTTAGTCAAGTCTTCCTAACAGAATACTACTGGAATTAATCGAGCAATTGCACTTCTAGAAGTTTATCCTACAGAAAATAACACAACTGAAAAATGTATTATTTACTGCAGCACTGTTCATGATAACAAAAATACTGGAAATGACTAGAAAACATTGGTTAAATAAATTTTGGTAAAACAAAATACTGAGAAGCCATACCAAAAGATAGCTTTGTATCAAGAGATCTGTGTTTATCATATGTTCTATTTGCATAAAAAAGAAGATAAATATTGTCTATAGCTATATGATATAGTATCAATATCTATATTATATTGCTATAATAAAAAGATATCTTCCCCCTTCCTTTTATGCTTCCATGTGCATATTGCATGTCCAGAAGAGGATTCACAACAAAGTGATACCATCAGATATGTGTGAAAGGCAAATTGGGTAATGAGGGGACAGCAATAGAAGAAAGACATTTTAAGATGTAATCTATGTACTAATTGAAATTTAAATCATGTCAATGTATCATCTAATCAACACATAATAAATGAAATCTTTTTAAAAGAAAAATATTAATACATTAAGCTTTAAAAATAAAAGCACACCAGGAGACTCTCAGTTTTGGAATCAAACAGATTTTCATTTGGAATTCCACTGCTACTTTTTAAATTATCTTTAAATGTATTTCCTCACTTGTCAGGTAGAATAAGAACACCCACTCCGTAAAATGGTTTTGAAGGTTTAGTTAGAGGAGATAACATGCAAAGCCTGCCGTCAGAGTGAACCTTCAGTTGCTACCATGCTTACTGGCTGTGAAATGTTTTTATATCACCTCTGCCTGAAATTCAAAAGATATTCAGTAAGGTGGTTGTGATTAATATTTTTATTTCACCTTTCCAAAAAGGCCTGGCAAGCAGAAGATACTGCTGGGATGAGGCATGTGGAAAGATGATGGGAAGTGGAGGGGAAGTCTCCAGGCTGACCAGAAGCTATTCTGACTGCTGACAAGGGACTTCTTCCCTAAAGAAGTTGTCTCAAGGTGTGGCTTTCAACTCCCAAATCTTTGTCCAATTTACTGATTGATTTTTAAGCCACCATTTACACTTGCAAGTGCTGTTTAATTGCTGTCAGGGCTGACTCTTTGCAACCCCATGGACTGTAGCCCGACAGCCTCCTCTGTCTGTGGGATTTCCCAGGCAAGAATACTGGAGTGGGTTGCATTTCCTTCTCCAGGGGATCTTCCTGACCCAGGGATTGAACCTGCTTCTCCTGTTTGACACCTGGGAAACCCCCACCATTTATGTTACCAATCCCGTAAAGTGCATCCTGGAGCTAAACTCTCATGGGGTCCCAGCTGCTCAGACGGCAGCTCCTTGGGCCTCATTTCCACTTGGTGCGGCTCTGGCTGAACCAGAGGCTTTCAGAGCATGAAGGCTATGTCTTTTAAATAAAATTTGGCCCCTTCCTGGTGCACAGTAGTTACTCAACAGTTAATCTCATAGAATGGCAGAACTGGAAAGGACACTGCAACCCCCTCCAGCTACGGGCAGTGAAACTGAGGCTCGGAGGGGAAGGGACAGGCTGGGACCTGTCCTACATCACTCAGGGCAAACACAGCATCCCAAACCTTTCTCCACACTTCTAGCGCTGAACTTTCTCCATACCCTACCTTAATTCTGCTTCTTACTGGTTTTGTTACTAGAACATCATGAAGAAGTGGCATCTGAGACAGGGCTCAGAAGAAGCCTCCAGATTCATTTTTCCTTTCTCTCATCTCCTTAAACACACAGACACCAAACTCCAAATTCCCAAAGATTACATACCGGGAAGCCACTCACCTGGGGTAATGCCTGTCCACCTTGTCCGAGCAGGGGTGGCCAAGGTTGTTGAGGGCTTCCCTCCACCTGCGCTGGCTGTTTTCAAGGTCTTCGCTGAGTCTGTGGTCTTGGCTGAGGTGACACTTGTTTCTGAGCTACTGTTGGTCGAGGCTGTGATCTTGGTTGAGGAGACACTTGTTTCTGGAGTGCTGTCGGCTGAGGCTGTGGGGCTGCTGTTGGCGGAGGCTGTGGTCTTGGCTGAGGTAACACTTGTTTCTGGGATGCTGTCAACCGTAGGCAGATGGGAAGAAGGAAGAGAGCTCCTGCTGATAGTGGGAACGGGCCCACTGAACGTGCTGGGTGTGGTGGAAGTCTCTGAGGAGGTGGAACTCGTGGTGGAGGTTTCTTCGGAGAAGCTGTAGACCGTAGCTGAGAACTCAGCAGGGGAAGTCACGTTGCTTACTGTTGTCGCATCCTCTGTGAAGACTGTAATTATCCCTGAGATACTGGTGTCGCTTGTTGTCTCAACAGAGAGGCCTGATCTTTCTTCCAAGAGACCCTTGCTGACTGTCACCAAGGTTCCACTTGGGCTGGTGGCCTTGGCTGCTGTCGTTTCCTTTTCTGGGGTGCTGCTGGGGATGGCTGTGCCTGCAGGTGTGACTGATTCCGTGGAGTGGGCGATTGTCCAAGTCTCAACAGAGGTTGTGTTCCTAGTAAGGTGTGATTTTGCTTCAGTGGAGTCAGGCGAGGCTGACCTCTCAGGAGGGGACAGGGCATGTTCTCCTACAGAGCTGTGATCTATGTGTGAGGTCCCAGGGATGGCGGCAGTTGGTTCTGTTTCCATAACTCTGCAGTTGATCACCTTGATGTTGGTGATGTAGGTTACCAAGGCTTTGGTCAGAGCAGTGATGTCTGATGACAGGACTTGTGAGGTGGTGACGGCTGGAACTGAGCTGTCAGAGGAGGCACTGCTCTCTGAGGATAGGGCCTCGGCTTCTGCAGAAATGTGAATGAATTTCAAGATTCTCTTTGCTTCTTCAGAGCTGTCAAAAGTGCAAAGGTTCTCAAAGACAGCTTTCCAGAGCTCACTGCCTGTGACAGTGTCAACTGTGGTCCTTACACGTCCCGTGGGGCTGCCACCTGTGGACGATGCTGCCGTGGGAGGAGAGATCACAGCCGTGAACTCGGAAGGCTTTCTTGTCATGAGAGCCATGGTCTTGTCGTCCCTAGTCTCTGCTTCTGAAATGGAGCCGCCTCTGATGAAGGTCCTATCAGAGGTCTGGATGCTCAGGGTCTGAGCTTCCCAAGAGATGTGGTTTGGCACAGAGGGCTCAGTGAGGTCAGTAGCCTGAAAGACTTCCTCTGAGCTTGTCCAGAGCTCCGGAGTCACAGCAGGCAGTTCTGTGTGGCCTGATCCACTGGGGCCTGTGTTGGGTAAGAGCAACTCTGTGAGCTGTGAATCCCAGGGCACTGACTTGACACAGGCTCTTAGATTTATCCCTAGGCACTGCTGGGAGGAAGCAGGGAGGAGGGATCATGTAACCTTATTTTTCAACTATATTTTCAAGGAAGAGGAGGCAATATTGGGAAGACAGCCCCTTGTAGCAGCCATGGAACTGAGATTGCCCTGGCTGAGGTCCTCTGATGGCCCACTTTAGGCAAGCCAGTCCCCAAATTGAGATGCTTATTGGTCTGAAGCCATCAAAGTGAATGAGTGGGCCAGGATCCCAATTCAAGGGGGAGCAAAGAAAAACAGAAGATCCAAGTGAGCCAAGAACTGTGGAGCAGGAACCACAACTCTCAGAACTTTCTAAAAGAATCCTTGTCACCTCCCTATCGATTTTTTTGAGCAAACTTCAGGAGTAGTGGAGGACAGAGACACCTGGCATGTTGTAGTCCATGGGGTCACAAAGAGTCAGACACGATTTAGTGACTGAACAACAACTCCATAGGGCAGAACGTCTCTGTTCACTTGAATGACCCTCTGAGGTCATGTGAGTGGAGGGCCAGCAGCCGTTTGTTCCCCAGGGGAGGCTGCAGCAGGATTATTTATGAGCTGATAGATGCCTCTCCCGTCTGCCAAGGGGGAGGGCTGAGGTATCTCTTGAGGCTGCTGCTGCTGCTAAGTCACTTCAGTCGTGTCCAACTCTGTGCGACCCCATAGATGGCAGCCCACCAGGCTTCTCCGTCCCTGGGATTCTCCAGGCAAGAATACTGGAGTGGGTTGCCATTTCCTTCTCCAATGCATGCATGCATGCTAAGTCGCTTCAGTCATGTCCGACTCTATGCGACCCTACGGACAGCAGCCCACCAGGCTCCTCTGTCCACAGGATTCTCTAGGCAAGAATATTGGAGTGGGTTGCCATTTCCTTCTCTGATCTCTTGAGGAGGGTTGCCAAATTTAGCAAATAAAAATACAGGCTGCCCAGTTAAATTTGTCAGATAAATAAAGAATAATGCTAATGATAATTTTTTTTTGGTATGTGTATTTCTCATGTAATATTTGTTGTTGTTCAGACCCTCAGTTGTGTCTGACTCTTTTCGACCCCATGGACTGCAGCACGCCAGGCTTCCCTGTCTTTAACCATCTCCCAGAGCTCATTCAAACTTACATCCATTGAGTCAGTGATGACATCCAACCATCTTGTCTTCTGGTGTCCCCTTCTCCACCTGCCTTCAATCTTTCCCAGCATCGGGGTCCTTTCTAATGAGTTGGCTCTTCGCATCAGGTGGCCAAAGTATCGGAGCTTCAGCTTCAGCATCAGTCCTTCCAATGAATATTCAGGGTTGATTTCCTTTATGATTGACTGGTTTGATCTTCTTGCAGTCCAAAGGACTCTCAAGGGTCTTCTCCAACACCACAGTTAAAAAGCATCAGTTCTTTGGCACTCTGCCTTCTTTATGGTCTCTCACATCCATACGTGACTACTGGAAAATCCAAAGCCTTGACTATACAGACCTTGGTAGGCAAAGTAATGTCTCTGCTCTTTAATATGTTGTCTAGGTTAGTCACAGATTTTCTTTCAAGGAGCAAGCACCTTATAATTTCATGGCTGCAGTCACCATCTGCAGTGATTCTGGAGCCCCTAAAAATAAAGTCTGTCACTGTTTCCATTGTTTTCCTATCTATTTGCCATAAAGAGATGGGACTGGATGCCATGATCTTCATTTTTTGAATGTTGAGTTTTAAACCAGATTTTTCATTCTCCTCTTTCACCTTTATCAAGAGATTCTTTAATACCTCTTTGCTTTCTGCCATAAGGGTGGTATAATCTGCATACCTGAGGTTATTGATAGTCGTCCTGGGAATCTTGACTCCAGCTTGTACTTCATTCAGCCTGGCATTTCGCATGATGTACTCTGCATAAAAGTTAAATAAGCAGGATGACAATATAGGGCCTTGATGTACTCCTTTCCCAATTTTGAACCTGTCTGTTGTTCCATGTCTGGTTCTGTCGCTTCCTGACTTGCATACAGGTTTCTCAGGAGGCAGGTAAGGTGGTTTGGTATTCCTATCTCTTTAAGAATTTTCCACAGTTTGTCGTGATCCACACAGTCAAAGGCTTTAGCGTAATCAATGGAGCAGAAGTAGATGTTTTCTGGAATTCTGTTGCTTTTTCTATGCTCCAATGGATGCTGACAATTTGGTTCCTCTGGTTCCTCTGCCTTTTCTAACTCCAGCTTGAACATCTCGGAGTTCATGGTTCACTTACTGTTGAAGCCTAGCTTGGAGAATTTTGAGCATTACTTTGCTAGCATGTGAAATGAGTGTGATTGTGTGGTAGTTTGAACATTCTTTGATATCGCCCTTCTTTGGGATTGGAATGAAAACTGACCTTTTCCAGTTGTGTAGCCACTGCCGAGTTTTCCAAATTTGCTGGCATAGTAAGTGCAGCACTTTCACAGCATCATCTTTAAAGATTTGAAATAGCTCAGCTGAAATTCCATCATCTCCACTAGCTTTGTTTGTAGTGATGCTTCCTAAAGCCCACTTGATTTTGCAGTCCAGGATGTCTGGCTCTAGGTCAGTCATCATACCATTGTGGTTATCTGGGTCATTAAGATCTTTTTTGTACAGTTCTTCTGTGTATTCTCGCCAACTCTTCTTAATATCTTCTGCTTCTGTTAGGTCCATACCATTTCTGTCCTTTATTGTGCCCATCTTTGCATGAAATGTTCCCTTGGTATCTCTAATTTTTTTTAAAGAGATCTGTAGTCTTTCCCATTCTATTGTTTTTCTCTATTTCTTTGCATTGTTCACTCAGGATGGCTTTCTTATCTCTCCTTGCTATTCTTTGGAACTCTGCATTCAGATGGGTATATCTTTCCTTTTTTCCTTTGCCTTTGGCTTCTATTCTTTTCTCAGCTATTTATAAGGCCTCGTCGGAGAACCATTTTACCTTTTTGCATTTCTTTTTCTTGGGGATGGTTTTGATCACCGCCTCCTGTACATGTAATATTTAAGACATACTGAAAAAGTCATTACCTGAAATTCAAATTTACCAAGTGTTTTATCTAGTAACCCTGCTTTCGAAAGGAAAAAGACGAAAGCATATGCACACTTTTGGGGGGTTCTGATGGTTTAAGATGGCCTTTTCTGAGACCTACTGTCCCAGAAGTACCCAAGGACCCTCAGGAGGGCCAGTGCCATTTGGTCATCTCTACCCAGGACATCAGAACAGGCCCTTGGCTTGTCCTCTTGTGTCTCCCACTGGATGATGAAGGAACACTGGGTTAAGAGGCAAGAGACCGCGTTCTGGTCATAGCTGTGTTGCCTGCTAGCTGGAGTCTGATGATTTACTGGGGCAAATCCTGACTCTGTCTCCTACCAGTGAGCGTCTCCTACCTGCCTTGTCACGGGGGTGGGCACCAGAGAGGAGGGGGAATACGGAAGCGCTTCCATGGCTAAGCCTTCCGGGGGTCGTTAAGCACCCCTCCCCGCACATGTCCTCTCAAGGAGTCACCTGAGAGCGGGCGGCCTGCTTTCACGCAGCGAGAGTTCCAGGCTGTACCCACGAGCTGCTCATGCGGTCATGGCCCTCGTTCTCATTGCCGTTCAGAGTGGTCTACCGACACACACAGGTCACACTTTTGCAGGGATGTACTTGCTTCTCCTCACTTCAGTTTCTCTGAGGCTCCTCAGTCCCCACAGCTGGAGGCAGAGCTTCTCTGCGGCCCCACACAGCCCGAAACCCAACAATGGGGTCTGATGCTGACCTCCCCTGACACATTTTCTTCCTTTCTTGGGAGCCCCGTGGTGTTATCCTGCTGTGGAACCTCCTCAGGCTTCCCAAACCCATTGCCTGTTCGTCTTCAGGGCTCTTACGACCCCCAACCCAACTTTCACACCTGCCCAGGGTCTTCTCAAACAGAGCAAAGCCCATCCTGGCCCTTGATAGCTCTAGAGTGCTGCAGCTCTCCTGAACCATTCCTCAAATCAAACTTGGGAAGAGGAAAGCATGTGGACTTTGGACCCGGAATTCGAGTCCCCTCTCCTCTGTTTGCTTGCTGCTTACCAAACTTGTGACCCGGCCAAGTCTGCTGGCTCCACGCCTGCATTGTCCCATCTGTAGAATGGAGCTTGAGGCACCTAATTCACTTGATTGGGAACACTACATTAAATGTGCAGCACACGCCTGGGAGATAATGAGTGCAGGAGGCAGTGTGGTCCAGTGGTTAGGCATGATGTGTGGAATAAAATCCTGGCTCTGCAGAGTTACTTCATGCTGGTAAGAAGCCTCAGTCTCCTCACTTGGGGGGCAGGGGATAGATGAGGGTAAGAATGTATCTCTCACAGGGCTATAGTGAGGATTAAAAAGCTAGTGACAGGGGTATATGCAAAATCTCTGTACGTTCCTCTCCATTTTGCTGTGAAACTAAAACCGCTCTAAAAAAATAAAGCTTCAGAAGACAGTGTGTGATAATGATGTGTCACTGTAGAGTCCTCGGTTGTAACACATGTATATTCCTGGTGAGAGATATTGATAATGGAGGGGGTGGTGAGAAGGTAAGGAGACAAGGCCTCTTTAGGAATCTTTGCACTTTCTGCTCAGTTTTGTTGTGAACCTAAAACTGCTCCAAAAATTACAGTCTATTTTTACAAAAGATAATGCATGTGACAAGCTAGGCACCGTTTCTATTACAGGTCAATGTTCATTCTTTTCTTTCATAAAAGCCCTGCCTCTCTCAGAATCCACCCTCCACAAGCCATCTGTGACAGTCAGACTTTTCAAACAAAAACAGGTTTTTACAACAAGCACCTACTGTATAACACAGGGAACTCTGATCAACGTCATATGACAGCTTGGATGGGAGGGGAGTTTGGGGAGAATAGTGAAAGTGAAAAGTGAAAGTGAAGTCCCTCAGTCGTGTCCGACTCTTTGCGACCCCATGGACTGTAGCCTACCAGGCTCCTCTGTCCATGGGATTTTCCAGGCAAGAGTACTGGAGTGGGTTGCCATTTAATGGATTCATGCATATGTATGGCTGAGTCATTTTGCTGTGCACATGAAGCTATCACATCATTCTCAATCAGCTATACTCCAATATAAGATTTTTAAAATTTTAATGGACTTTTAAAGGAAATCTGTGCTAAAACATTAACTTGAAGGAGAAAGAATCTTGTCAAGCCACATTCTTTGGCTTTAATCAGATTTATCACCAGCCTGCACCCTCTGACTCCCTATTCTTCCTTCCACACATGCTCACACCCCCACAGGCATAAAGACAAACCCATAGCAACCTCACATTTGCGTGGACTGCAGCGTCACAAGCACTTAAGCTGACCCTTTGCCATTGTGTACTCTTTATCAATGACAGTCATACTTCAAGTGGGGCTTCCCTGGTGGCTCAGTGGTAAGAATCCATCTGCCAAGGTAGGAGCCAAAGGAGATGTGGGCTCAATCCCTGGGTTGAGAAGATTCCCTGGAGAAGGAAATGGCAACCCACCCTGGTACTCTTGCCAGGATAATCCTATGGACCGAGGAGCCCATGGGGTCACAAAAAGCCAGATACGACTGAGAAGACACGCACACCATACTTCAAGTATAGTTTTATGCATGCCCGGTCGCTTCGGTCATGTCCAACTCTTTGCGACCCTAGGGACTGAAGCCCACCAAGCTCCTCTGTCCATGGGATTCTCCGGGCAAGAATACCGGAGTGGGAAGATCCCCTCCTTCAGGGCATCTTCCTGACTGAGGGATCAAGCCACATCTCTTATGTCTCCTGCATTGGCAGGCGGGTTCTTACCACTAGCACCACCTGGCAAGGCTGTATAGCTTTTTGATTGATTGTAACTAACCCAAGAGAGCTACTTTCACCCACAAAGAGCTGTAGCATAGAAACTCCCACCCAGAGTCAGGAGAGAAGCCCACAGGCACCCTCTCACCTCCTTACCTGCAGAGCTCCTGGGGGCCCCAGCCTCCCAGCAGCAGAAGGAAAGGAGCAGAGCCAGGCACAAGAGAAATCTCATCGTAGCTGGGACTCCGGCCACCATTGCCAGCAGCTCTGCCCACTCCTCACACTGCCGCCTTTTCCTGCTTCCTCAACCTGCGGAGGACGGGCGGGCCACCTGCTTAGGTGTGACTGGCTAGTTTCCAGGATGCAACCAGGTGATCACAAGTCCACAGGCTGAGAGCTGGCAGGTTGTGTATACGGACTGACAGGGAGCCAACACTCCTGCCCCGCCTTGCCTACTGATTCCTCCTCCCTAAAGTTTGAAGATACAGAATCCTTTCTACAATGACATTCACCCCCTGGTTCCTGCAACCAGGGAAACCATGGCAGAAAGTGTTTCATACATGCTCCCCCTTCCCACAAGCTTCCCTCCCTTGTGCATGGGATCTTGACTTTTAGTTAGAGAGACATGGGTTTTATTTCTAATTCTGGACTTATTACTTCTATGAAAGTGAAAGTGAAAGTCTCGCTCAATAGTGTCCGACTCTCTGAGACCCCATGGACTATATAGTCCATGGAATTCTCCAGGCAGGAATACTGGAGTGGGTAGCCTTTCCCTTCTCCAGGGGGCCTTCTCAATCCAGGGATTGAACCCAGGTTTCCCACATTGCAGGCAGATTCTTTACCAGCTGAGCCTCAGGGAAGCCCTATTACCTCTATGGTCAAGGGCAAACTAAAGAGCTCTCTGAACCTCAACCTCCTGATCTGTAAAATGGGCCTAATCCTTACCATGGGATTTTTCAGGCAAGAGTACTGGAGTGGGTTGCCATTGCCTTCTCCAAATTCTTACCTTACTGGGCTGTTTTTTGAGGATCACATGCAATAAAAAGGCTCTAACATAGTGCCTATATATTTGGTGCTTATTGAAAACATATACATTTTAAGTGCTCAATAAACGAACCCTGATGTCCACTTGGATCCTCAAATCATAGAAGGAACAGCCCCCTGAGGTTTGCAGGAGACAACTCTCTAGTGTGGGGAAGGACTCTGATCCCTAACATCCTTCTGTCTTTACGTTCTGGGATCCTACATCCCAGCCAGAGGCAGGATCATGTCCTGGGCCAGCCTGTAGGTGCAGGGCAGGGAGAGCACACCTCGAAGAAGGGAAAGGGTAAATGTGCTGGTCCGAGTCCCCAGGCCTGGGAGGGGGGACACTGAGGGCAATGACTGAGGGAAGTTTAGGGATTTGGCCACAAGAAGGGGAATGAGGCTGCAGAATCTATTTCCAAATGCCCCAGTGAAGAATCTTATCCCCTCAAAGGGCCCAGGACGTAGGCTGTTATGGCCATGGCCAGAGGCCAGACCTTGGGGGTCTCAGGGCCAAAGTTTTGTGGAGAAAGCAGTTCTAGAGCAGAGGAAAGCTTGTCGGACAAGCATCAAGAAACTACAAAAATCTCATGGCTGGAAGGAACTTTAAAGTGGAATCCCGGAGGTCTAGGTTCTGTTTCCAGCTCCTTCCTTAATTATGGCCTAGGGGCTGTGTGATTTGGCTTCTCTGGGCCTCTGTCATGGCCTCTGAGGTCATCTTGGCCATGACGGCTGAGGTTCTGCTTCATGTACGATGCTGGCTTCTAGAATTTCACCCTGGGGACTTCCCTGGCAGTCCAGTGGTTAAGACTCCTCAGTCACAATGCAGAGCGTTTGGGTTGGATCCATGACTGGGGAATAAGATCCCACATGCCACGAAGCATGGCCAAAAGATTTTAAAAAGTAAAGTAAAAACAGAACCTCTCCCGTGCTGGGATAAAGGGCTCTGTGGCCTGGAAGGAGAAGGAAGTCATTCTAGGGCATGGGGTGGGGGTGAGGGGGGTGGGCAGGAAGACTCAACGAGAGGAGAGGGGGCCTGTCTGGGACTCAGCCTAGCACTTGAGATCAGGGATCCTGGACCCCGGTTCCAACCACACTGTTAATCTGTAGAGTCTTCCTGCCAGGCTGAGACCTTCCACCATCCTACTCAACCTCAGTCCTTCACTTTATAAAATGGGAGAATGAATTTCCCCTTGGGGGAGTTTAGGAGGCCCTGGGGCCACAGCAAAGACCTGAATTCTATTTGATCAGATCTAGTAATGAGTCTAGTGGTCTGCAGTCCATGGTGTCTCAGAGTCAGACTCGACTGAATGACTGAGCACACACATAGTAATGAGTGAGTGATTTAGCATGAAGTTTCACCCTTGAGAAAACAGAGGAGAAATTCAGCAAGAATGTGCTACTTTCTGCCACCTCCCTCTCCTCCTGACCCACCTGTCTGCCCCACCCCAGCGAGGAGAGAGACTTCCTCATTCCAGCAGCTGGTGGCTTAAACTACAGACCAAGGTACTCCAGGTACCCTTTTCACCCCTCCACCATGGAATTTCCTTCTCCATTTCCTTTTTCTTTTCATCATCTAGTAATCAACAGCTCAGCTCCAGCCCAGTTGCCTATTATGGGATCTAACCAGGAATCTACTAGAAGGGAAGCCTGACTGAATGCTTTCCTGGGTTTTGCTGAAATTTGTCAGTCCATCTTCCTCTGCACCTGGGGGAATTTCCAAGGCTGGACACATGACTGTTGACCTTGAGGCCATAATAGTCTTAACCAGAAAGCCCCTGGACATTTTGTTCAGCCCAATTCAGGTCTCACCCTGAATGAGCATAGGAGGCTAGTTTTATTAATTTAGCAAACATGTGTGGAGCACCTTGCTAGATGTCAGACACTGTTCTAGGCACCCAGGATACATCACTGAGTAAAACAGATCTCTGCCCTTGTGGAACTAACTCCCTGGTGAACCAAGAGAGTTCAAACAACAAACATAAGTAAGTGAATGGTATAGGGATGAATATTATGGAAAAAAGTGGGGGGAAAGATAGGTAAGAAGAACCTGGTGTGTGTGGCATGCAGAGATGAGGGGCAGGTTGCAGTATTAAATAACACTACGGGATCAGAGCCATGACTCCAAGTTGGTGAGAAAGTTAGTCAAGTGGATACATGGGGAAGAACACTCCAGACAGCAGAACTCATAGAGAAAGATCCAGAGACTAAGGCAGGACCTAGATCAAGAAACAGCAAAGAGCCATGTGACTGGAGCCTCATGAGAGAGCAGAGTTGGGGGTCAGGGGAGTAGGGTGATAAGGCATGGGTGATAAAGGGCCTGCCAGCCTTGGCGGCTGCTCTCTGAGTAAGCTGGGAGCAGCCCCTGGGGAGTTTTGAGCTGTGGAGTGATGAAATCTGACTTGGGATTTGGAAGGACCACTCTGGCAGCCCTGTGCTGAAACAGAAACTGGGAGTTAGGAGGTTTCGTCCTAGTTAGGAGGTTTCGCCCTAGTCCAGGTGAAAGATGAGGGTGGCTCTGATCATGATGGTGTCAGAGGAGGTAGTGAGAGTCAATCAGATTCTGGCTATGTTTTGAAAGTAGAGCTGATGTGATTTCCTGCTAGATTGATGTGGGCTGTCAAAGGAAGAGAGAAGTCAAGAAAACTACAGATTTCTCAGCCTGAACCAATGGAAGGATGGAGTTGTCATCTGGGTCTGGCTTTCTCATCAAGAATATTTAGAACTCCCTCCCCCTCAATAAGCCAGTGCACATTTTAGGGATGAATTTGACTCAAGACAAGAGTATCCAGTAAAGCCTAAGCACTGGCCTGCAAAGGGTCTGATAAAAGAGTTAACCCAGTGAAGTGTCCTTGAAATATAAGGTTCTAGATCTGCTAGGCCACTGAGCTATAGCATAGCCCCACAGGCCGCATCAAACAAGTTCTGTGTTTGTTGGGAGGCAAAGCTTTTTCCTCTTCCAACCTGGATGCAGTGACTGGAGGCCAGCTGAGAAAAGACAGATGAACAGAAGAAGAGACAAAGTTTACTTACAAGTGCACCACGAAGCTGTTCTCACTGAAAAACCAGAGATAAAGGTTTCTACACCGCCCTTAACAAAGGCACAGAGCTTAGCACTGCTGTGGGAAGACATGGAAGGTACCATTGGCAGTCTGTCTCCATGGCAGCTGAAATTGGCTGGAAAGTCCCTTGGACAGGGATTAATGGCAGCTGTATTTTTAGAAGGCTCGGCTTTAGTCAGACAAGAGAAGTTCAGATAACATTTCTTTCTGCATCTTTTGTAGGTCAAATGTTTCCTCTTTCAAATAATCTTTATACTTCTCTGGTGGTCTAGTGGCTAAGACTCCAAGTTCCCAATGCAGGGGCCCAAGGTTCGACCCCTGGTCAGGGGAGTAAATCCCTGCAACTAAGAGTTCCAATACCAAAACTTAAGATCCTGACTCAGTGCAACCAAATAAATGTATTTTAAAAATATTAATCTTTATACCAACTCTGCGGGTCTGAGTGAGTCCCTGCAGGTACCAAATGTATAGATAAAGAGAGGTGGGAGGGAGCATCTAAGTTTGCAAAGCCCTGAGAACAGACTCCTCCATATCCTAACCCCTATTTCCTTGGGTATAACACAGAAACCTTTGTTTCTGGGGAGCCCTCTCTTTCTTCATTTCTTTTATTAGAGTACAGTCCACATAGAGTCAGCTCCGCCAATCTCATGTAGTATACAGCTTGGTGAATTCTTAAAATTCAGCATTCAAAAAACTAAGATCATGTCATTCAGTCCCATCACTTCATAGCAAATAGATAGGGGAAAACATGGAAACAGTGACAGACTTTATTTTCTTGGGCTCCAAAATCACTGCAGACAGTGACTGCAGCCATGAAATTAAAACATGCTTTCTCCGTGGAAGGAAAGCTATGACAAACCTAGACATTGTATTAAAAGGCAGAGACATTCCTTTGCCAACAAAGGTCCATATAGTCAAAGCTATGGTTTTTCCAGTAGTCAAGTACAGATGTGAGAGTTGGACCATAAAGAAGGCTGAGTGCCAAACAACTGATGCTTTCAAACTCCAGTGCTAGAGAAGACTCTTGAGAATCCCTTGAAAAGCAAGGAGATCAAACCACTCAATCCTAAAGGAAATCAATCCTGAATATTCTTTGGAAGGACTTATGCTGAAGCTCCAGTAACTTTGGCCACCTGATGTGAAGAGCCAACTCATTGGAAAAGACCTTGATGTTGGGAAAGATTAAGGGTAGGAAGAGAAGGGAGCAACAGAGTATGAGATGGTTGGATGGCATCACCGACTCAATGGGCATGAGTTTGAGCAAACTTCAGGAGATAGTGAAGGACAGGGAAGCCTGGTGTGCTCCAATCCATGGGGTCACAGAGTTGGACATGAGTGACCGAACTGAGCTGAACACCCAGGATGCATTCACTACTCAGATCAAGATATAGGATGTTATCAGCATCTCAGTAGGCTCCCTTGTGTCCTTTCCAGTCAATATCCCTCCAAGGACCACCATTCTCACCTCTATCACCTTAAAGTATTTCTGCCTATTTTTGAACTTCATATAAATGGGACTATGCATACATAATTTCTTGCATCTGACTTCTTAACTTTATGCCTGGGAAATTCACCCATGTTGTTGTATATAACAGTGGTTCATTCTTTTTTTGTTTTTAGGTAGTATCCATTGTACAAATATACCACAACTAATTTTTCTGTTTTCCTATTGATGGACTTTTGGGTTATTTCTAGTCTTTCACTATTCTGAATAATACCGCTATCAATAATCTTGTATATATCTCGAGTATGTATACATACACCCAGGAATGAAATTGCTGGGTCACGTGTCTAGCTTTAGTATACAGCATCAAACAGTTTTCTAAATTAATTGTGCCCACTTACACTACACCAGCAACATATGAGAGTTCCAGTCTCCATGTTCTCATCAGCACTGGTATCACTGGCCCTTTTAATTTTAGACATTTTTGTGGACATGAATTTCTCATTGTGATTTTGACTTACATTACAGGGAGCCCTCTGCTTTCTCAGGGTTTTGCCCAGGTTGCATGCCACTGCCAGGGAAATGGCTTTCACGGGCAAGGTACTAGAGGGACACAGGGAGGAATGATGCAGGGCTGGGTAGAAATCAAATTTGCAAGCACACGTGCACCACCTGCACACTCAACTAACGAGGAACCTGTGCCAGTACTGGAACACCTGTGGGGACCCTGGTTGGGGTGGGGGATAATGAAGGAGAGACAGGAAAGAATGGGATGGAGTTTCTAGGCATTTGGAAGGAATGAGCACTGATTCAAGAAAGGAGAAAGAGCCTGCAAATCAGCACTGCTGGGCTCTCTATGAGGCCCACAGCCTGATCCCCACTGGAGAGGTCACATTCCACATTGCCCTGAAAAACTCTTCCCGGCAAGGAAAGGACATCTCAGGCTCTGGAGGTGTGGGTGGGGCTCTCCCAAACAGGGTCCAGGGCTGTCTCTCCCTCGGGTTCCTGCATCCCTGGGCAGGAAAAGACATCTGTGGCATAAAGCATGTGCTCCATAGAGCCAGGAGGTAGGACAGATTTCATGCACCATTTCAAGTCCTCTTTGCCTTGCTGCCTATTCCAGCCACTGCTGCAGGGACCAGCTTCCCAGCAGTGAGCAAGCAGAGCCTTGCCACGTGCCATCTGGCCTCTGTTCCAGGACCTCCCTGATACTGAGGCTTGGGATGCTTCTGGGGGCTATTCAGCCCTCACACACAGCAGTGAAGAACTGGGAGAACTGGGAGAACTGGGTCCTGGGGAGCAACTCACGAGCCAAGGAGAATGGGGGCCCACAGACAGATGCTCCCTGTTTCATTGCTGGGACAGATGGTTCTCAGACACGCTTCTTGGAAGGTTCCAAGGATGGAGCAGCCATCAGCCATAGCAGAGGCCAACTGGCTAACACCTTTTAACTGGCTCTCCCTTCTCCTCTGTGCCATTTCTCCTTTTCCCACTCCTCTGGATCATGTCCCTAAATAACTCATTCAGGCTCTGCTTTCAGAGAAACTAAGCTAAAACAGACCCACTAGCCAACAACTAGGCTCTGTGCTGACAGGGCATCCTATGCTATTATCATTTACTAGAAGCCAATGTTCAGATTAGCAAAGGTCTAGAGCGAGCCTTGGATGGGGATGACCAGTCTTTCTGTCTAGCTGGAACCAAGGTGTGGGAGAGGGACCAGCAGGAGGTAAGGCCAGAAGGGTGCCTTGGGTCCATGGAGTGGAGGACTCAGCAGGCCACGCACAGGTGGCTAGCCTCATTCTGGAGACAGTGGGAGGCCAGTTGTGGTTTCTGAGTGAGGGGACCTGGCAACACCAGAGCTCTGCTTTGCAGGGTACGATGTGGTACAATGTGGGCTGAGACCAGTAAGGGCAAGAGGACCAGTAAGGGGCTGTGACCTAGGACTTGGGCAGTGGCATATGAGGGGGGCAGATGTGAACTGTGTTGTGAGGTAGAATTCAAAATACTTGGCACCTTGCAGAAGAAAACCAGGGCATAGAGATGTGAAAAATGCTCCTCAGCTTTGGAGTCCAGGAGGCTGGCAGGAAGGGCACTGGGCATAGAGCAGGAGGAAAAGACGGCTTCAGTGGACCCCAAAGCCAGCGGCATCATTTTTTCTAGTGCTTTGAAATCCTGCTCAAGGAGACCCCAAGGAAGCCGCTCCCAGCACACCAGAGCAAGGTCCCCTGCCACTTTTGGCCCCGTGGGAAGAGAAGGGGGTGGGCAAGAGGTCACAGGCCTCAGGCCAGTCTGTCAGGACTCATAGGCAGTACCACAGAGCCAGGGAAGGAATACTGAGGAGAGAGGCTAGAATTATTCAGTCACAGCACTGCTAGGTTTTCACTTCCTGCTTTCAAGATACATATTTACTATATTTACTGTAGCCATCACAAAACAATAAATATCGTGAGCCAAATTTCTGTTTTATAACTTGTCTGACTGATTTTATGAACATTTAAACGAGTTTAGGACAACAGCAGGTTTCCGTCTTCCTCTGGTTGAACCAACGGGGAAGCACACAGGGCGGCGGGGGGCAGAGCTGCAGCGCCACTGGGTCTGGTGTCGCAGCCCTGGCGGGCCCAGGGCGGGTGGCTGAGCTCTGCTCTGGGGGCCCTGCTGGTAGAGGCCAGGGGAGGAGTTCCAGGCAGGCATCAGGCTCTCTTCTTGAGTCCCTTCACGGTGAGAGGGGAGCCCCGGGAGGTTGGTTTGGAGAAGCTGCTGGACCTGAGAGAGCAGTAAGTGAAGGCCTGTTCCATTGCGTTTCCCCAAATAACAGCACTGTCTTGCTCATCTGCCAAGAACCAGACCTCTGCACAAGATCCCTACAAGGCAAGCTCTAGGATACAGATGAGGAAAGGAAGGCTCAGAAAAGTTAAGAAGGCTGAAGGCTGAAGTTTAGCCAGGGTCTGAACCCAGGTCTATCTGGATTCAGATGGACCTATCCGAGTTCTTTCCATTGTCCTGGCTGCCTTTCTTTCTGCCCAATGCTGTAACATGCCAGGGTGGGGGCCACGAGCTTTCCTCCAATGCTGGGCACAGCTGGACAGACCAGGGCTGAAGCCAAGACTCACAAGGAAAATAAAGGACAGATGATTTAAGGTAGAGAACAGCAAACCACGGTCGGTGGACCAAATTTATCTTTCTGCCTGTTTTTTTTTAATAAATCACAAGTTAAGAATTTTTTTTTTTTACATTTTTAAATGGTTGAAAAAAGTCAAAAGAAGAATGGTATTTCATGACATGTGCGAATCATATGAAATTAAGTGTCAGTGTTCACAGGCAGGAACCCTGGCTTCTACCATAAATCCGTGGTTGCCATGGTGCCCCACCCACCACAGGCCCTTTGCCCCCTTTGGTAACTGCTCCTTAACTTTGGGTCCTGGAGGCCAGGGAGGCAGGAGCAGCTTGCTGGCCACCCCTTCTAGGGGCATCTCCAGGGCACTCACCATGCGCATCCAGTCTACATCACTTCTGACAGCCCTGGATGGATTCTCCATCCTCAGCACCATCTGCAGCATCATGCTGGTAGTTTGAGGAGCTGAGAAAACATGGTGAAAGCTCCTGTCCTCATCCCTGCCTCCCACCCACTCCTGTCTGCCCTCAGAAGTCTACATGGGACTGGTCAAGAGGCATCTATACTGTAGGAGAAGCAGGGACCATTAAGGGGAGCCCTGCCACCCTTATTTCCCTACCCAGTTCCCCAACCACCTCTCCTTGTGGGACCCAGAAAAGTAGCTCAGGAAGAGCAGCAGGTAGCGAGGAACTGTGGGCAAAGCAAGCTGGGAGGAATGTATAGGCCCTTTTGATATGAAATGGACAAAATGTCAGGATCTTGGGAATGTCAGGGACCTTAGGAATCACCCAGTCCATACCCTGGCCTTGGCCTGAAGTACAGGCAAGGGGCTTGCCTCTGTCAGTCACAGCCTCTAGCTCTCCTGGGGGTGGAAAGGAGCCTGCATGTGCCTTCCTGGGCTTGCAGACGGCATGGTGGTCTGGGCAGCAGTCTGGTACCACGTGGCAGAATTCATCACAGTAGCAGCTTCCTCTCCTGCAGTGGTGATCCATTCTAAGGCAGCAGAGGGGCTGGGATTAGAAGCAGCTGCCTGGAGAAAAAGGGATGTTAAAAAGAGACAGATTGGGCTTCCCTGGTGGCTCAGTGGTAAAGAATCCACCTGCCAGTGCAGGAGACACAGGTTCGGCCCCTGGTCTGGGAAGATCCCACATGCAGTGGAACAACTAAGCTCATGGGCCACAACTCTTGAGCCTGTGCTCCAGAGCTGGGGAATCACAACTACTGAAGCCCGTGCACCCTAGGGCCTGTGCTCCACAACAAGAGAAGCCACCGCAATGAGAAGCATGTGCACCACAACTAGAGAGCAGCCACCGCTCACCGCAACGAGAGAAAAGCCAGCCAAAAATCAATCAATAAAAAGTGTTTAAAGAAACAGATTTAACCAATAGTGCTGAGACACTGGATATTCATATGCAAAAGAATGAAACTGGACCTCTACCTCATACCATATACAAATATTAACTCAACATGGATCACAGACCTAAATGTAAGAGTTAAAACTATAAAACTCTGCATGCTGTCATGACCTTGGATTAAGCAGTAGTTTCTCAGGTGTGGACTTCCCTGGTGGCTCAGATGGTAAAGAATCCACCTGCAATGCAAGAGACCCAGCCAGGTTTGACCCTGGGTTGGGAAGATCCCCTGGAGAAGGCAATGGCGATCCACTCCAGTATTCCAGAATTCCACCAAAACCACCGTGACAAAAGAAAGAATAAAGGAGACTTGATCAAAATGTAGACGCTTTGTGCTTCTAGGGACACTATTGAAAAAGTGAAAAGACAACCCATGGGATAAGAAAACATCTGCAAATCATATAGGTGATAAGAGAATTTTATTCAGAGTATGTAAGAACTCTCACAAACTATAACAACAAAGACAAATAACACAATTTAAAAATGAACAAATGATAGAGGCTCAAGAGGGAGGGGACACACGTATACCTATGGCTGACTCATATTGAGGTATGGCAGAAACCAACACAATATTGTAAAGCAATTATCCTTCAACAGGACGTGAATTATGTACTTGAATTATGCTTCAACAGTATGTGAGCCGAGAATGTCCAGATGTCCAAGCTGGATTTGGAAGAGGAACCAGAGATGAAATTGCCAAATTCCACTGGATCATAGAAAAAGCAAGAGAACTGCAGAAAAATATCTACTTCTACTCTATTGACTACGCTAAAGCCTTTGACTGTGTGGATGACAACAAAATATGGAAAATTCTGAAAGAGATGGGAATACCAGACCACCTTACCTGCCTCCTGAGAAATCTGTATGCAGGTCCGGAAGCAACAGTTAAAACCAGACATGGAACAACAGACAGGTTCCAAATTGGGAAAAGAGTATGTCAAGGCTATATATTGTCATCCTGCTTATTTAACTTACATGCAGATTACATCATAAGAAATGCCTGTCTTGATGAAGCACAAGCTGGAATCAAGATTCCCAGGAGAACTATCAATAACCTCAGATATGCAGATTACATCACCCTTATGGAAGAAAGTGAAGAGAAACTAAAGAGCCTCTTGATGAAGGTGAAAGAGGAGAATGAAAAAAGCTGGCTTAAAGCTCAACATTCAAGAAACAAAAATCATGGCATCTGGTCCCATCACTTCATAGCAAATGGATGGAGAAACAATCAAAACAATGACATACTTTATTTTCTCGGGCTCCAAAATCACTGCAGATGGTGACTGCAGCCATGAAATTAAAAGACGCTTTCTCCTTGGAAGAAAAGCTATGACAAACCTAGACAGCATATTAAAAAGCAGAAACATTACTTTACCAACAAAGGCCTGTCTAGTCAAAGCTATAGTTTTTCCAGTAGTCATGTATGGATGTGAGAGTTGGACCATAAAGAAAGCTAAGCGTCAAAAAATTGATGCTTTTGAGCTGTGGTGTTGAAGACTCTGAGAGTTCCTTGGACTCCAAGGAGATCAAATCAGTCAATATTAAAGGAAATCAGTCCTGAATATTCATTGGAAGGACTGATACTGAAGCTGAAGCTGAAGCTCCAATACTTTAGCCACCTGATGGGAAGAGCCAACTCACTGGAAAAGACCCTGATGCTGGGAAAGAGTGAAGGCAAGAGGAGAAGGGGACGACAGAGGATGAGTTGGTTAGATGGCATCACCAACTAGATGGACATGAGTTTGAGCAAGCTCCCAGAGTCGGTGATGGACAGGGAAGCCTGGTGTGCTGCAGTCCATGGGGTCGCAAAGAGTCAGACACAATTGAGCGACTGAACTGAACTTCAATTAAAAATAAATAAAAATTTTTAAAATGAACAAAAGATATATCTAAAGAGGATACACAAATGGCCTATAAGCACATAATTATCAGGAAAATAAAAATTTGAGTCACAATGAGTTACCACTTCACCACCATTAGGTTAAAATGAAAAAGAAAACAAGTATTGGTAGGGATGTGGAGAAACTGGAAACCCTTACATTGCTAGTGGAAATATAAAATGGTGCAGCTACTTTGCAAAACTGTTTGGCAGTTTCTCAGAATGTTAAATGTAGAGTTACCAAATGACCCAGCAAATCCACTTCTGGGTATATACGGAAAAGAACTGAAAATATATGTTCACATAAAAACCTGTCCAAAAATGTTGAGAGAAGCATTATTCATAATGGTCAAAAAGTGGAAATAATTCAAATGTTTAACTGATGAGCAGATAAAAACAAAACATGGTATTTTTACACAATGGAATGCTATTCAGCCATAAAAATGAATGAAATGCTGATATATGCTACAGCAGGGAGGTACCTTGAAAATATGATACTAAATGAAAGAAGTCAGCCGTGAAATGTCACATGTTGTTTGAGTCTGTTTATGTGAAATGTCTGGAACAGGCAAATCCGCAGAGACGGAGAGTAGATTAATGGTAGCTAGGGGTGGGAAGGTGTAGGCAATAGATGCGTGACTGTCAATGATGCAACATTTCTTTGGAAGGTGATGAAATGTTCTAAACTTAGGTAACAGTGTTGGTTGCACCACTCTGTGAATACGCTGAAAATCATTGAATTGTATATTTTAAAAGGATGTCTTTCACATTATGTGAATTATATCTCAATAAAGTTGTTACTAAAAAGAGACCGAGAGAGAAGAGTGACAAAACAAGAGTGGCAGGAGTGGCAGCAAGGGAAAAAGAGAGGCAACAGAGAGCAGAAGAGCTGCGGCAAGAGGGACAGAGAAAAACCACAGTTAGGAGGTCTCCAAGGTCCCTGCTCACAAAGCAGTTCGCCAACCCCAGTTCCTACTAATTCCCCAAGGTGTTCAATGCAATTATTATCACAGTGGTAAAGAATTCACACAGGAAATGCTGGTTCAGTCCCTGGGATGGGAAGATCCACTGGAGAAGGAAATGGCAACTCACTCCCATATTCTAGCCTGGAAAATTGCATGGACAGAGGAGCCTGGTGGGCTACAGTCCTTGGGATCTCAGATTCAGACACTGAGTGACTGAGCACTGAACACATGCTTATCCACTGCAAGATGAGGGGGTTATCTTCTGTAAGACGAGGAAGACAAGGCACTGCCAGGTGGAGAGCATGGCCCAAGTGACCTGGTGAGTCTGCGGCTCAGGTCGAAAGGTGCCCCAGGTGCTCTCATGCCCAGAACTCTCAATGTTGTTTTCCCTTTCCCTTGACCTTCTCATTAGGTTCACACTTGCCTGGGGCTTTGTTTAGGGATAAGCTGGAGGACATTCCAGAGCTGACAAGATCAACAGGGTGCAAGCCACAGAGAGGATGTGGGGCCAGGTGTGGCTAGCCCACCCTGTTGTGGAAACAGAGGCCAGCAGGTAGGTGTCTGGTGAAAAGGGAGCCAAAGACCAACCCACGCTCAAGGTGATGGTGGGAGGGGCTGGAGCAGTGACCTCTGAGTTTGGTCAGGAGACCTGTTCTGGTCAGGAGACTCCTGCTAATGATCAGTTTCCCTTCTCACACCAGCCCCCTTCCCGCGTGCCTGGTTCACGGTCAGGTTGTCACCAAGACCAGGAATCAATCAAAAGACTGTCCCAGGAGGGACTTCCGTGGTGGTCCAGTGGATAAAACTCCGTGCTCCCAATGCAGGGGGCCCAGGTTCGATCCCTGGTTGGGGAACTAAGATCTCACATGCTACAGCTAAGCCCAAGTGCCTTAACAACTGAGCCCACGCACTATAAGTCTCATGCACCACAACTAGAGAAGCTCATGTGCTGCAATGAAGACCCAGAGCTGCCAAAACAAATTAAAAACAAAAACAAAAACACTCATTTCAAAGATAGGAGCAGTCCCAGGGACCATACAAATGAGGACCATAGCCTATGTGGGAGTCAGAGATCAAGTCAGTGGTCTGGTGATACTAAAATCACGCTTTTAAAAGACAGGAACTGTCCCAGGGACTATACAAATGAGGACCATAGCCCACGTGGGAGTCGGAGATCAAGTCAGTGGTCTGGTGATACTAAAATCACGCTTTTAATAGACAAGAACTGTCCCAGGGACCATACAGATGAGGAACATAGCCCATGCAGGAGTCAGAGATCAAGTCAGTGGTCTAGTGATATCAGCATTTATTTTAACAGTTTAGGATGGGATGGAATGGAATGGAGTGGAGTGGAATAGAATAGAATAGGAAACATCCATATATATTGTATACGTAAGTTTCTCGGGGTTCTTTTTGAAAATCTTGTTTGCTTTTATATACATGTATTTAAGTACTGGATCAAAGGATGAAATATATTTCTTAATGTGGATTACGGCCAGAGAAGTTTGAAAGACACTGATCTAAAAATAGAAAAGCCATGTTCTTAAGGTCATGGTTGAGTGGGTGATAGAGCTGAGAGAGGAACTAGCAAGCCTGACTTTTTCCCTGTTTTCCCCACAACATGCAGGCACAAGGTTCTCCCTCAAAAAGCCACTGGCCACTGCCCTCTGGCACTCTCTAAACACACTGCATACTCCTGCTTTTGAGCCTTTGTTAAAGCTGCTTCCTCTGCTAGGAAGGCCCTTCCCTCTCACAACCACTAGAAGAAAACATTCTTATCCTTCAAGGTCACGATTAAATTCAGTCTTCCCAGAGTTGCTAAGGAACTAGCTCATTATTTTGAGAGTGATAAATGGAGACTCATTTATCCAGTTTCCCACACAAACCACATAGTTGAAGAGGGAAAGGTCTTCTTTACAGAACTCCAGCTAACAAATGCAGGAGTGACAGAGGTAGAAAACCACCATTCGTCAATTCCCAAGCCCCTCTCGCCAACGAAAAAATGGATCTAGGTGACAATCGTCACTGAAAGTTAAAATCGTTAGAGAAAGATCGAGGGGGACCTTTTTTTAACGGACCTACATATGAATGCACCTGGCTGATGAACTTTAACACCAGTAAAAGTGAGATGACCAGATATTGCTTGTCTCCTTCATGATACAGTCGGAAGCACACAGCCTCACCTACAGAACATTCTTACCAAAAGATATGAGCCTTAACTACCAGATTTCAGGTAATGCAATGGACAGAGGAGCACCCACCAAGATCAGATCAGACAAATCCAGAATGCAGGGCTATCTACAAGACAAATGGTGTGGTTTCTTCAACAAATACACAGCATAAAAAAGAAAAAAGGCTGATATAGATTTAAAGAGACTTAAGAATATAACAACTAAATGTAATGTATAGACCTTGTTTAGATCCTGATTCAAATAAGCCAATTGCAAAAAGGCCTTTTTGATAGTTGGAGAAATATGCACACTGATAGGTATTAAGTGGTAGTAGTTATTTTCATTGTTTCAGCTCTGATAAGGTATTGTGGTTATATTATTTTAATATGGTAGATAAGAATTTGGGCAAAGTGTTGATAATTTTCAAGCTAGCCAATAGGTTCACTGGGTTCATTAAACTATCAAATTTAATGAACAAATTTTCATAATAAAAATTTTTTTAAATAAATTTGATTTATCCTGAGAGGACTTCCTACATCCCCTAGCTGGGATGTAGGGTTTAAATTTTTCCTTTTACCCTTAAAACCTGTTGATTTCATTATGTTAACATTCAGTTCAGTTCAGTTCAGTTGTGTCCGACTCTTTGTGACCCCATGAATTGCAGCACGCCAGGCCTCCCTGTCCATCACCAATCCCCAGAGTTTACTCAAACTCATGTCCATAGAGTCAGTGATGCCATCCAGCCATCTCATTCTCTGTCTCTTTTCCTCCTGTCCCCAATCCCTCCCAGCCTCAGAGTCTTTTCCAATGAGTCAACTCTTTGCATGAGGTGGCCAAAGTACTGGAGTTTCAGCTTTAGCATCAGTCCTTCCAAAGAACACCCAAGTTAACATAGCATTAATCCCTGTCTCAATCATTGTTACCATCTTCTTTCCAGAAGTGTGTATCTGTCGTCCTACCAGCTCATCAAAGGCAGAAAATGCATCTCTGTAGTTTCATTATCAAGTAATTTATATTTAGTTTAAAAGATCTGAGTTGAACTTGGGCTCACACTTGCGCTCCCAGGGGCATCCAAATGTCAGGACAGATTTACAGTTCCTAACAGCGCTGACCAGTCCCATCAGAAAAATGACAGCACAATAAGGGAAAGAAAGTCCACCCCATGGTGAGCAAGCACTCATTCATTCACTCATTTATTCCTTTTATTCTATTCAGCAACTTTTTGGGCCGGGTACTATGGTGGATCATGGAGGTACATTCCACTGCCCTGCCCCACCCAACAGTTCAGAGAAACACCTTCCAGGAGCTCAGTCTAGTGAAAGGAGAGGCATCTCACTACAGGTAACCAGAACATTGCCATACTGCCTGGTAAGTCCTGCGCCACAGGTTAGAGGAGAGGGCTGTGGGGTTGGCAGAGAGGCAGTGCACCCATCAGGAAACAGCTTTCTGGTGGGGAGCCAACAGCTCAGGGACTCCCCTGTGACCATCCCATTGGCTTCAGATGAAGAGGCTTATAGAAGTGACAAACTAAGGGGCCAGGAAAAGCCCCAAACAAGGTGGGGTGAAGAACCCAATGCTAATAGTTTGCAGCCCTTCAGAATAATATTCTTAAATATGTTTGACAGTTTTATAGAGAAGAGGGTAAGCATGGCCGGGGAAAGGTGTGGAAAGGGGTCATGAGGCAGACTCATCCTCCCGCTACAGTTTTTACAAGCAACGTATTAACACATCTTTTGTTGCTTAAGCACACCTTAAGGCGCCCATCCTTGCAAAAAGTATTCCTACCAACGATACCCAGTTTTCTCCCAAAAGATATTCTGGCAGATATAGCTTTCTCCATCCCACTGCATTTCCAGGAATATTTTAGCAAACCAAATGGGTTGGTACCCAGTGAGTCTGCCTATGAATCCAGATCTGGGCTTGTCACACCACCTTCACTCCTAGCCCTCTGACAGGGCACATTCTAGAGCTTTGTGCTGCCTCCACTCATAGGAACCTCTTCTAGACATTCCTCTGGACTCTCCAACAAAAATAGACCTTCCCAAGTGAATCACCCAAAGACATCTTATAAATATGGATGTGGTACATAGAGAAGCCACCTTAAGCACTGGTAGATGCTTAGTAAATGTCTGAATAAATGAATTATTTCATTAATAAATTAGCAAACATAGAAGGATCATGCCAGGGACAAAAATGGTTGAGTAAATGAATGAATGAATAAGAAAGAGACTAGAGGCCAGGTCCCTTTGACCTGCTAGCCTGGCTCCTCACCTGTCTCCTGGTTTGGGGCCACAGGGCTCAGCCACAGTAGGAGGAGGAAAACCAGCCCCATGGCTGCAGGCATCAAGCAGAGACAGTATTTCAGGGACCAAGAACAGGACTTTAAATACCTACTCTTTCCAATCAGGTTATTTGGTAAACTCACAAGGAGGAGCCTGCTGACACCTGGACCATCACTGGCAGAGGGCAGGGGTGTGGCACCAAGACAGGGGCACAGGTGTCCCAGCTGCTTGGAATAGCTTGGTCAAGCAGAGGTAACATGGCAAGAAGCAATTTCCTATCTTCTGGTGTTTCCAGGCCCTTGGGAAGAGCAGAATCAGAGAAACCAGAGAGATTGCTACCAGGGACTACGGAGATCATCTGGTTTGACCAGCCTGTTTTATATAGATAAGGTTCTATCTTATAAGGCCCATAGAAGACAAGAGGTAACCCAAGTTCACACAGCTCAGTTATTATAGAGCTGAGGTGTAGAGCTTGGTCTCCTGGTTCACTCCAGTGTTCTTTAAACCAAATGTAATAGAATTCAGAAATGCTCCTGGGAGAGCCCATCAGCCTGGAAAATCATCAGGGCAGCTCTATTACCTCCTAGCTGGTATAAGTTGTCTATACCACAGGAACGCTGACAGAACAGGCGGAGGTTGAGACGTAGAGACTTGAGGAGACTGTCTACTATAGGAAAATGTGAAAAGTAAGGTGATTCCAAAATCCTTTAAGCTAGGCTTCAGCAGTATGTGAACCGAGAACTTCCGGATGTACAAGCTGGGTTTAGAAAAGGCTGAGAAATCAGAGATCAAAGTGCCAGCATTAATTGAATCATGGAGAAAGCAAGGGAATGGATAGATAGATGAATGAATACATGAATGAATGATTGCTGGGCTGCAGTGGCCCCTTTCCCCTCCCCTGTTGAATAGTCTTCTCACTTTTGGCCTGTGAAGATCTCAAGTCTAAGTTAAATATTGGGAAGAGAAGCTTAGGGCTTTCCAGGTGGCTCAGTGGTAAAGAATCCACCTGCCAATGCAGGAGATGTGGGTTTGATCCTTGGGTTAGGAAGATCCCCTGGAGGAGGGCATGGCAACCCACTCCAGTGTTCTTGCCTGGAGAATTCCATGGACAAAGGAGCCTGGAGAGCTACAGTCCATAAGGGCACAGAGAGTCAGACACGATTGAGCAACTAAGCACACAAAGAGAAGCTTGAGAACTTGCTGAAAATCAAGTTTTGGCTTCCTGTGAATCACATCTAGTTTGTAACAATAAACAAAGAACCTCAGGACAAGTAAAAATGTTGTACAATAGCTATTTTTCTCTCTGGTTGGAAAACATTTGAATATTCTATCAAGTTCAGCAGTCTTTTGTATGTCTTCAGCATTCTTCTCTCAGCTTACCTTATAGACATAACAATTTTTAAATACCTAGTATATTTTTAGGGCATGTAAATATCATCATATCTCCTGGCAAGAAAAAGCTGGCAGTTTAATAATAAAGTGAGTGAAGGGCATTTGGAATGTTATCCACTCTGATAATGACTGTTGAACAGAACAAAACAGAAACAGTTGCAGACAAACTTGAGGGAGGAAAAGGGAGATGAAGACATTTTCATCACTTCAAGATTTGGGAAAGCAATCACTGCAGATATCTGCTGGCACAAGAAGAGACAAGAGAGCTAAGAGGGGAGGTAATCAGACGCAAGGTCAGAACAATCCCATCCCCTGTCTCACAATGTCCTTCCTGTTGGTTCTTGTTCCCACTGACAGGCAGAGAGGGAAAACATTCAAAGACAGACTGCTTCCCCAGTGGTTCTCTCACTCTCCAGGAAGAGTCATGTCTATTTGTGTGAACCCAACTATTAGGAGTAGTTGAACCCACAGAACTTGTCTGTAGGAGAGTCCCCTGGGGATCTCTGATCTGGGGAAAACCAGCAGGGACACCTTAAAGACAAGTAGTGCAGAGAGACTAGAGAGCCGCAGGGTCAGCTGGCTTTATAATCATCTCAGCTTTGGATGAGTTCGGGCTCTTTGGTTGGAAGAAATCAGACCTGCTCCTGCTGGTAGTGAAGAGGTAGACAGAGAACAGTCTTTACAGAGATCCATGTGGCAAAGGGGAAAACTGATCACGTTCATCTGACTATAGGACCCCAATGTGGGCTGACCCTGTTAGGGTCTCCTCTGCCTAAGACCTCAGCACAGGTTCTTCTGGCTTAATTTGGAAGGCTGTGTGTGTGGCATCTTTGGGGATATCACTGGGCTTTTGCAGAGGGAGTGCTGCTGAGCTCGGGGTGATTAAAGAGGACAGGAAAGACCACTGCTGCAGCAAAGCTGACCCTTGTCAGGAAAGATCCCTGGAGCGGCACTTCGTGTCTGCTTGCCTCAACATAGGACAGGCGATTCCTCACACTCATTCATTTCATTCAGTTACTTGTTTATTTGTTCTATTTGGGAAAATACTAAATAACAACATTGTGTGACAAGTGCTCTAACAGGAGGTTGAGAGAGAGTGCCAGGGGCTCACAGTGGGCGGGTAGAGTAGAATGCAGGCAGGGGACACTGTGATGTGGCTGAGCGAGTTCGCAATAGAGGACAGATGAAGGTGTAGTTTGGAAACAGCTAATAGTTCAGGGAATGGCAGGAGCTCAGGCTATGAAGCTGAAGTGTGATCATGGATTAAAGGTCCTTTATGTGCCAGCAGAAGAAACCAAACTTTATCTTGTGGGGAGAGAACTGTTGGTGAGTTTTAGGTAGGGGAGTAAGACCCCACAGTAAGGCTTTCTTCCTTCCCACCGCTCCAATCTCCTTATTCCCACTATGGAGGGCAATTGGCAATGCTAACCAAAATTACAAATGCACAGGTCTTTTGTGCCAGTCATTCCTCTTTGGAGAATTTACCTGACAGATACGCCTGCACCCATGTGAATGACACAGAACCAGGTTTTTCACGGCAGCATCATTTGTGTTAACAAAAGATTGGAAACAACTTCCGTGTCTCTCAATACCTAAATGGTTGAATCAATTATATTCTACCCATACAGTGGATAATGTATGAGTGAGTGAGTGAAAGTTGCTCAGTCGTAACCCCCATGGATTCTAAAAACAGAATAAAGAAACTTTTACTGTAGTGATATAGGAAATTCTCTAAGATACACTGATGGGGGGAAAAAAAGCAAGGCACAGAAATGTGTATACAGTATGCTAGCTTTTAAAGAAGTGTGAAGAATTATATATATATATATATATATATAAAATTTGCTTGTGTTTACATAAAGAAACTCTGTATGGATAAAAAGAAAAGTCACAAGTGACTATCAAAGGGGATAAGGCAGAAACTGGACACATGGCTACAGAAATGGGAGAGACTTCACTGTATTCTTTTCTGTGGATTTTAATCATGTGAATGTATTATAAAAGTACATTTAAATATTATTAAGTGACCAAGAAAGGACAGCGAGGGAGGGAAAGAAAGGTGGGGGTGGGGGTCCCTATCATTCCCTTTCCCCTCTGCAGGCTTCATTTCTGCTTTCGCGTTGCCAGAACTTTCTTTTGGTGAGCTCAGTGGCTAAGGGCTTCCAGTGGTTAAGGAAGCCCTTAACTTTTCTTTCAGACCTTGGTGTAGAGAGATCTATTGTTGGCATCTGGGCTGAATTTCTTTGTTTCGATTCTAAGTAGAGAAAGGCAGGGCGGTGAGGGGGAGAGAAGAGAAAGGTACCTTTTACTTTCCTCTCTTTCCCTCACTGCTGCTAGTGCTGAAGCAGCTTTGTGCTCGCTGTGGAAACAAGGGTTTGCAGGAGAGGCCGGGAGTCTGGCTGTTCCCGCAGTGGGCTGGGGGAATGGGGAAATAAAGCCATTCAGGAACCACGGGCATCACTGTTTGAAAAGAAAACAGGTGAGAAATTGCAGAGGCTGAGAAAAGGATAGGACTTCCCTTGGGTTTGTTTCCTAATGATTACAGGTCTCCTGTGCTGCGCTGTTCCAGACTTTGAGTCTTAGAGGTCTGCTGTAGCTGCTCTCTCTGCAGGGGATGGTCACTAGTACTCCCAACATCCTAAGAAACTCCCAACCATGCAAGGCTTCTTTTAACCCAGGAACTCTCATCTCGCTGGTCTGGTGTTAAGTTTACCTCCAAAACCAGAGCACAGCTCTCTGCTTTCTGTTCCTCCCCCAGAAGCAGTTCACAGAACTGAGGAAGGCGAGGGTGTATGCCCAGCACACCCTCGTGTTCTCCATGCTCCTAGAATAGTAGCTGTAAGTAGATTCTCTTTCCTTTTTAATCACATTCATCTTTGATCTCACAATGGGAATGCCTGGGCCATCTGGCAGCTGCTTCACCAAAGTTTTATAAGCAGTTTGATATCGTGGAGATTAGAAGTGGGAGAGGACTCTGACTGGCAGAAGAGCCAGCAGGATATGGTGGGCATGGTGATCCCTTGCTCCCATCCTCTAAGTCAAACGTTCCAAGGAAAAAGGAATTTGGGCTGGGTCTCGCTGTAACCAGGTTGCTATAAAAATTAAGCCATCTCTTTGTACCATTAGGGGGTAAAGTAAACCTACACACATTTGGGGCCACAGAAAATGATGAATAACATAGTGCCACAAAGGATGACTGCCTGGCTCACAGTTCCCCTTTGTGGTATACCCCCAGTCCTCAAGAGGGAGTCCCCAACACAGGCTCAAGAGGTCTGCAAATTCTGCATTTGAGGTTCCAGAGCTGCTCCGGTCTCTGCCCTTTCTATTCTTGGTTGCTAACTTTCCTTGGATTCTGTAATGTATACAAGTATTTTTCTAATATCTTGCCCTACCCACATCGCCCACCCCCATTTTTTACTCCCTATTTTAAAATGTCAGAGTTAGAACAAAATATTTAGAATTTATCTTGTTTTTTAGAGGGTTTGGTGAGATGACAGTGACAACGGTATGTCATATTCTAGTCTAGACGAACATAATTTCTTTCTCTCCCATCTCCCTGGGATATCCACAGATTCTACTCGTTTTGCTCTATTTTCTGCAAAAGTGGACGCTGATATTTTTAACCAGATCAGTCACTCCTCTGATTAAAACTCTTCAGTAACTTTCCAATGTTCTTAGAATAAAATGTAAAATCTTTGGTGCCCAATACAATAAAACCTGCAATTCTTAGTAGGTCCATTTTGCAGTTCCTTGCCCAAACTCCTTCTATCTTAGGGTCATCATATATGCTAGTCCCAGTCTGGGGCACTTTTCTCACTACTCTGAGTCTCATTTTGGGGGTCTTGGTTAAAGCATCGCCTTCTCAGGGGCCTTAGTTCTCTTCAATCTAAATGAGGTCCCCTTGTTATTTTTTTTTAACAGCATCTACCCTTTTCCTTGGAGAAGGCAATGGCGACCCACTCCAGTACTCTTGCCTGGAGAATCCCATGGATGTAGGAGCCTGGTAGGCTGCAGTCCATGGGGTCGCTAAGAGTCCGACACGACTGAGTGACTTCACTTTCACTTTTCACTTTCTTGCATTGGAGAAGGAAATGGCAACCCACTCCAGTGTTCTTGCCTGGAGAATCCCAGGGATGGGGGAGCCTGGTGGGCTGCCGTCTATGGGGTCGCACAGAGCCGGACACAACTGAAGCAACTTAGCAGCAGCAGCAGCATCCTTTTCCTTTACAGCTCTTATTTATTACAGCTCATAATTACACATTCATTTTGGTAACTCTGGGCAATGTCTGTCTCCCCAGCAAGACCCGACATGCCTGAAGAGGGAGGGCCTACATCTGTTTCAGTCCCTGTGACAACCCCTGAACCCAGTACAGAAATCAGCAAACAGTAGGTACCCACATATTTGATGGATGATTAAATAGGGAGAGACTGGCATGGCTGGAGAAGGTTGAGATTTAAGATAAGAGCCTGAATTTGTGTGCTAAGAAAAGGAATGAAATTTAAAGAGAAAAATCACCATAATGTGACAGCAGGTGGTGAGGAGACACTGCTTTCCTAGTCAGAATTGCCACCTGACTCAAAGAGAAGGAAATTAATTTTCAAACCAGGGTGACTAATGGTTAGGTTTGAGGAAATATGATATTTACGTTGGCTTTAGACATACTGGCTGGAGCTGACCAAAGGACACTGAAGGGGAAATGTTCAGAAAGCTGCAGGGTGTAACTGGAGCTCCAGCAGGCCAGCAGCATGAAAGAGAAACTCGGAGAGGGTTGTTCACAGAAGTGGGGACTGAAGCATCTAAGACAACTCAGACGCTGTGGAGAGGAAGATTTACCTCGCTTCAGGGGGCCGTTACACCAAGGCGACCGGTAGTGGGCACACCCCGTGCATTGTAAAGTGCTACAAAGTACTTTATACACAAAGACATAGACATCTAGAATGGTGAACTAATCTGCCCAAGGTCATGTGGCAAGTCAGTGACAAAGCATTCCAACCCACTTTTCCTGACTTGTAAGGTCCAGTGTTCTTTGCATAACAGAAATTTCCTGAATTTTTCGACATGTCCACTTCCTGATAGTCAAGATAGGCAAGTAAAAAGCAGAATTTCATTTCCTTAGTTTATTAAAGATGACAATGAAATGTTAGGCTGTGTATGAATTACAGCAAGTAGAAACTCAGTTTGGAACACGAGTTGTACACACACGAACATCTATTTAGACTCTTGCTCCTGTTATGTGAATTCAACAAAAGCTCTAAAGCCTTGGTAGAGTTAATAACAGCCTCATTTAAGTGGAAAACATCTGCCTTCCACTCTTCTGCTATGTCTTGAATCTTGTCTCCACCTTGCAAGCAAACTCTTTTTTCCCTTTATTTATAGAAAAGAACACGTCTTCCCTCCTATTTCTCTCAGAAGGAACTCTCTTCAGTGCATTTGGAGCTTCTCCCCACAACAGCGGGGATTTTCAGATACTAATAAGTTGCAAAGTGCTTTCAAAACACCCCATCCTCTTTCCTCTCTCCCCCTACTCTCAAATAAATAAATAAATGAATGGTATCCGGTGTCAGGGTCACTAAAACAGATATGCAACCTGGAGGGATAGGGTTGGGGAGCTGGAGAAAAAAAAAAAGTGAAAACCCAGGAGCACGAGATTGCTGAGGTCAGCTTTAGAAAGTGTCAGCGTCTTCTGTCCTTTCAACCTGTTACATGAAACACGCACGACAGGACATCTCTCCTCCAGTGTAGCGCCTTGGAGTAAGGAGCTGGATTTTCAATTTAAACCAGAACTGGAAGTAGAGCTCATCATTTTCACAAACACTTTAGTCTGAATCTGAGGCCTAATTCTCAGCGAGACTAGAGTTTCACGTCATTCCGAAGCTCCTTGATGGACCAGGGAGTTTCTAGCCTGCCCTTCAACACTGGGCTGGGCTGGAGGCTTTGGCTTTCCCAGCCCCTCTGCCCCTGCCATGAACTGAAGGGAGAGCAGCCTCAGGGTCTTCCAGCCGGACATGGCCTTCAGATCCCAAGTCTGAGGCAGAGGGACCAGTGCCAGACGTCAGCTTCTTCCCGCTCCCTCCTGTCCCGGGGGAGCCTCAGCTCTGTTACTTTACTGCCCCTACTACTTCCAGTGACACTCCTGGTTGCCTCTGACTCAGACACTCAGCAGCTTCCACCAACCACGTGCAACTTTCTGTTCAGCTTCCCGGGGCAGCGCCGACAGCAGGTTTTTTCCTACTAGCAACCAACTATGGAAAGACAGGCACCCAGGAAGCAGTCAGTCCCAGAACTAAAATGCTGTGGGCTTTAGTTTACAGAGCTGCCAGCCCTTGGAGCTGTGACCCTGACCAGTGCTTTACATACCGGTCAGGAGCTACAGCAACTTAAAGAATGCCACAGACATATACACGGTCCCTTCAAAAACTTTTCCCATCAAAACACACATTAAAAAAGAGTGTGGGTGTGTGTTAAAATTAGTAATAAGGATGGCTGCATATACTACCATCACAAGGCTAAAGAGTTAAGTGCATAATTGGCATAAAGGTTCTTGTTATCATAAGAACACAGGAACATTCATGCTCACAGCCACAAACTATCAAGTCTTTTAACACCACTAATAGCAGGAAGCTTTCACCTCAACTTTGACAAAATAAACTAAGCTAGGAGCTCAGCTGCTGGGGAGGGTCCCAGCCCCACTGCAGGAGGGAAGGGAGAGCATGGAGCTGGGCCAGGCTTCTACTCAGAACTGCAGTGACCTCCTGATAGGACAGAGTGGCAAGAGACTCATGGATGAGATGCTGGATGGGCTTCTGTCCTCACTTTAAGATGGCACCAGGGACTTGTCTGAGCTTGAGAGGTCACACCTGCACCAGAGCTATGTTGACTGAAAGGGACCTTATCACACAAGGGGAGGCCAACAGCTCCTCTGACGGAACAAATGCTCCTTAAACAAGAGTTGTGGCCTCACTTATGCTTGAAATAGTCCTGGTCTAAGTATCAGTTCTGGTCTTTGTGTCAAGTCCCCCAGGGTAGATAAAGAAAGTCAGCCTGTGATATCATCTATGCCTAAAATACAAGAAAGTTATGACTGCCTCTTCGAGGTGTCTGAAGAGTCCAAGGTAGCAGTAACGCTGTTTTTATGGCCTCAGAAGCACCTACATAAGAATGCCCATGGCGCAGTCCCATTCTCTGATGCTTCTCCTCAGGGTCTGACCCTGTTCCAGGACTGGGAGAGAGAAAACTCCACCCTCCTGTTTCAGCAGCAAAGGAGAAGTGAGTTCGCTGAGAAATGCCTGGCTCAGAAGCTCCAGAATTAAAACAAAATAAAACTGGAAATGATTCTTGAGATGCAGCTGAAACCAGATCTGGTCCAAGTGGAGAAGGCCATGGATGTCGGAAGAATTGGGTCTCATTGTTCATTCCCCTAACAGAGGCACTGGAAGCTTCACTTAGGGACCCATGTGTCAGCTCTGATGGAAATGCTTGGTACCTGCAAATTGTCACAACAGACTGGACCCCACCAACCTATATAAGATTGAATACACATGGACATTAGACAGATCATAAAAATTAATAATGATGATAAGTTAAAAAAAAAAAGATAAAACCAAGTGGGGAAAGTCCTTAGGAGGGTGGCTCAGTTCTGCACTATATGTGACCCTCGCCCCTAGAAAGAGCGCTTTCCGTGCTTTCTCAGGTGGTCTCCAGGTCGGTGGCCTCCAGGGCCAAGGCCTCGGTGGGTTCCTCCTCGTAGTCGGACATGTAGGACTCCAGGCTCTGCTTGGCCAACAGCTCCCTCCGGGCCTGCAGCCGCTCACAGCGGGGACAGCTCCCAGACTTGAAACAAGTTTTATGGTAGCATGCTTTACACTCTGTTCAGGTTGGGAAGGGGAGAGAGAAGAGAACAATCTGTGTCATCTCAGGCTGGAAGCAAGTCACTGCCAGGACCCTTCCTATAGCCACGGCTTAGTGTACCTGTGGTGAGACACAGGGAGCTGCTGAACCAAACCCAGCTTCTGTTAACAGGGGCAGCTGACGGGAAATTAATAAGCCCTGGGCTCTGTCCCATGCTGGGCACCAGCTCTCACCTTCACAGATCCGGCACTTGTGGAGCTCAAAGGGGAAGATGATGTCATCTTCATTCTGGCAGAACTCACAGATGAAGCCCTTGGCTTGGCAGAGCTGGGGAGGATACAGACAGGCAGAAAAAGGAGGCAAAGTTCACCAGGAACTGGCCAAGAGGGTGAATACAAGAGGGGTGAGGAGCAAAATATAAACAAGACTTGAGGGGCTCCAAGGGCTTCCCCGGTGGCTCAGTGGTAAAGAATCCACTTGCAGTGCAGGAGACACAGAAGAAACGGGTTCAATCCCTGGGTCGTGAGGGTTCCCTGGAGGAGGGCATGGCAACCCACTCCAGTATTCTTGCTGGGAAAATCCCATGGGGTCTCAAAGAGTTGTATATGACTGGAGCAACTGAGCACACACGTGCGAGGGGCTCCAAAGTGTTCTCCAACCTTCAGGAAAGAGACTGGAGCTGGACTTAGCATGACAGCCAAATTGGGCCCAGGCTGGGTAGTGTCAGACAAAGTTTTAAGATGGAGACAAGAAAGGCACGAGTTTGAGAAACTCCAGCCACAAGAGTGGTTCTCAAAGGAGAGATGACAAGAAGGAAGGAATGGGGCCACAAAGGGCTTCCTAAAGTAACAATTCCAGTGTGGGTAATGATTTTATTTTGAAATGGGAACCACAACCAATTAAGATGAAATGTAAAGGCAAGGACAGTTTTCCAAAATAATATCCAGCCTTGGGCCAGGTTATAGTGAAGTCTTTCCAACTCCCCCTGCTACACAGGAGCTCTACATGTGCCCCATTTTAAGTTCTAATTCTGGGACTGTTGCAGCAACACAGCCTGGACATATTCTAAGACGGGGAATTCTAAAAATGGCATTTCTGCTATGTTGGATAGATCAGGAACAATAATAACTTGCATCTACAGAATATTTAAATTTACACAGTGGTGGTGGTGGTGTAGTAGCTAAGTTGTGTCCGATTCTTGCCACCCCATGGACTGTAGCCCACCAGGCTCCTCTGCCCATGGCATGCTCCAAGCAAGAACACTGGAGTGAATTGCCATTCCCTTTGCCAGAGGATCTTCCTGTGGTGTTTCCTGTGGTCACAGTGACCGAAAATGCTAAGACAAGACCCTGTCCTCTGAGTCTAATCCAGGGTCCTCCTCCCACATCAGGGCAACTCTTTAGTGAAGGCCCACTTAGTCCTGTCCGTTTCCCAGGAGAAATGCCAACACCACATCCTCTTCTAGTTCTAGATTCCTTAGATCTGGGTGATTTAGCTGTTCATCAACCCTGGGGAGAGCAAGCCTGTGCAGTTTCTCTCACAGTGTTAACAGGCCAACTCAACTTCCTGGAATTCAACAGCATGAACCCTGGACCCACGCTCCTCTTCACATCCCTAAGTAAGGGCCCTGCAGCATGCTAGAGCAAGAGTTTCTTACCACACATCGCTCTACATGGGCAGCCCCTGCCCTGGTGAGCTCAGCAAGCTGGGGCCCCAGCTCCCCCTTCCTGGTGGCAGTCAGGTCATTCAGTGAGTACAGGTGGAGATCCTCTGTCAGGTGGCCTGGAACGGTGTCAAAGGCATCCAGAAGCCTGCAGGAAATGAGGGGAAGTGGGCAGAGGCAGAGAATGAATGCTTTGTGTGGCCCATCAGAGAAGGATTTCTATCCAGAAGCTGGTTAGGGATGAGAAGGGTCCTAGAAATAATGAAGGTGGGTAACACCCAGCCCACCCAGGCTACCCCAACCCTCCCTACAACCAGGCATCTGGAGGGTGAAGTGACTTCTATGCCCTTCTGCAGAGTGACTCGCATCAGCTTGCCAAGAGTGGTGGGCTGACCCTGGATGGAATAACCAGAGTACCCCTTCCAGAGAGAAGGATATATAGTTACTGCTGTAGTTCTTGTTTACTATTTCTAGAATTTTCTGCATGATCCCCCTACTCTCCTGCTTTACATAACAAGGGCCAACTGCTGGGACACGTTTCTTCCAGAGACACTGACTGAGCCAGAGGTCTGTGGCTTCCATCAAGACTTACTCTTTGGCCAGTCGGCAGGTCTTGAACATGTTCTTCATGTGACAGAGCTGGATCCGCAGCAGCTGAAGAGAAGGGCATTGTGGGGGTGGGTGGAGGGGTCAGAGGGGGTATGGAGAGGGAAACAATCATCAGAAAGAGACTGCCTTTAAACCCTGCAGGTCTAGAAGGCTTGCATGCAGTAACCAGTGCCAGGCCTTTCTCTATACCTTTAACTCAACAATATGCTTCAAAATGACCCCCACTTAGGGAAGGCCCTTTGCTAGGTCTGCCCAAATCACATACACAGCTGGGAGCCGCTGAAAAATCCAGAATCCAAACTTTTGGCCTGACACCCTCTTCTCTGTTCACTTAATATTTTCAGTGAAGGGGAGAAATCCTGCTTTTGCCATCGAATGCTAACTGTAGAGCTGCCTCGCCAGGTTTGAGACTAGCTAGACACTCTGGAAATGGTAAGAGAAAGTGCATAGAGAGAGCGAGAATGATAAGATGGTTCCAGCTCTGCATGACAACAGAGAGGACTGTGGTGATCTTGGGAAACCGCTAAGAACAGGGGGTAATCTAGGCCGTGACCTTTCCGAGGGTCTCACCCGGACGTGATTGAGCAGCTTGACCTTCCTATAGAGGGCACTGTTGATGTCCTGCACATTGAAGAGAGGGTCGTTCCAGATCTTAATGAGCAGGTCCTTGGAGAAATTGCTGACGTAGTACTTGCTGAAATCCCACTTGCGTAGAACGCGGCTGGGGATAACCGTCTGGGCATTCTCGTGGCAGCACTGACAGAAGTACTTGCCCAAGTACTCACAGTACCGCAGCCGCTTGATGTAATCTGAAAAAACAGAAGGTCAACAGGTCAGAGGCAGCTTTCCCAACTATAAGCTGGTGAGGTAGCCTTGCTGTTCCTTTTGAATTAGAAGGAGGGCTGGTGGGTGGACTCCAACCACCTCTGTCTGAGTTCCCAAAGCCAGGAGAAACCCATACAGTGGGGCCTGTGGTTTCTGTGTCCCAGACTGGAAGCCACTGAGGAAACGAACGCTGCCAAGTTGGGAAGATCCAGTCTCCAAGAACCTGGCTGAGAGTACAGTAAGTCCCCTACATACAAACGAGTTTCATTCTGAGAGCATGATCGTTAAGTCCAGCTTGTTCATAAGCCCAACAAAGTTAGCCAAGGTATCCAACTAACACAATCAGCTATATACTGCTGCTTTTATGCTTGCTCTGGACATCCTGGGCTTGAAGTAAAGACACTGTACTACTGTACTCTATACAGCTGTTGTTGAGTCACTCAGTCACATCCAACTCTTTGTGACCCTATTCACTTAGCCCACCAGGCTCCTCTGTCCATGGGATTTCCCAGGCAAGAATACTGGACCGAGCTGCCATTCCCTTCTCCAGGGGATCTTCCCAACCCAAGGATCAAGGCTGCGTCTCCTGTGTTGGCAGTCAGATTCTTTACTGCTGAGGCAGCAGGGAAACTCACTCTATACAGCACTGAACAGTAAAGCACACAAAAGCACAGCCACTTGTAGAGGATGCACGCCTGTGACAACGTACACCAGACACGTGGACTTCCGTGCTTGGACATGTGAACTTGTGTTCACACCTTTGAAAGTCCACAACTCAAAGGCTTCTATGGAGGGCACTTACTGTACACAATTTTCTCTGGGAATGGGCTTCTAGAAACCATTTCCCTCTGATTACTAGTGTTCTTGCCTGGTCCTACCCCTTCCCTCTTCCAGGCCCCTTCTTTGCCTTTCCCCCGTTCGGTGCTGTTAGCTCCTCTTACTGCCCCTCTGACCAGCTCCCTTGCCCATGTGTGTGAGAGAGTTGAGCCCCTGGAGGGGGCATGAGGGTCAGAGAAGACACTCACCAGGATCAGTCCGGATGCCGCAACCTGCGCAGCGGTAGTTCTGCTTGGCCACGGCGATTTTCCTCCTGAAGGAAGGGGAAGGAAAGGGGCTGCAGATACCAGCTTTATGAGGCCTCTGTGATGTACAGGGTGAGGACACAAACACAGGTCTCCCGGAAGCTGGGAAGGGAGGGGAATTCACCTATTTGTTTTTAAGAGTTGGACAAAACAAGCCTATTGGGAGAGCCCATTCAAAGCAAGGATGGCAAGGTTAGAATTTAGGCCTAGGCAGTGATTCTGCCCAATAATGAGCCACACTTTCTGTACAAATATAAGAAATGACAAATAAAGAGGAGAGAAAAGGAAAGAAAAGCATCCCTCCCTCTTAAGAGGGAGGGGGAAGAAAACAGCTCATAAAACTATTGGGAGGAAGGCAACAGGTTGGGAGACCAGTGATAAACGACCTCTTTTCCAGTTAGCTCTAGGAAAGAATGGGAGGTCTAAGAGTAAAACTTGCAGACAAGAAGGATAATCCTCTCCCTCGGCCTTTTAGAAGCTGTGTGGGAGGTACAGCTACAGGTAGAGAGAAGAGGGTAAGGAGACAGTTCTGACAACCCACAGAGAAAGTATCTGTTTTCCAAAGGGCACAGCCCCTGACAACTCACGTTGGGGCTGGATGAACATTAAAAATTATCTGTGGCCGGGGTGGCGCCCACTCCAGGTTGCCGCGAACGCGGATACGCAGCTTGTAGATGTCAGCATGCTGCCCATCATCTGGGGAGATGGGCAGTGAGTCAGGGATGGGCAGGAGCTGCAGAGTAAAGCACAGGGTGATCTTCCATGGACAGTCTGGGGAATACATTCACTTGACCCTTCTGAACAAAACAGAAACATAATTAATGAAAGACTTCTCAGAAACACCTAAGCAAGGGCTTCATGGAACCTTGGCCTCAAAATAAATAAGGGACCAGGCTATTAGAAGTGAGGACCTTGGGCTTCAAGAATCTAAAGGAATGGAAACAGCACCCCAGTTGGTGGCGCCTCTCGCTAACGCTGTCCCTGAGCCCACCCTGGGCCTCTTGGTGCACCAGGGTGTGTCATGCCTTACTCAACTGTAGAGCAAAGAAGAACCTTTTTTCAGTTCTTTCAGATACTCTTCCAGGGTCTCAAGGTGGTCACAGCTCAGGTGTGCTGCCCCAGGTCTAGTGAGCAGTCGTGTGCGGTAACGACAGGGAAGGAGCTGCCACCTACATGCATAGGCATGTAGGTAGGCATACACATGAGTTAAGTCGCTTCAGTCATGTCTTGGGTCTTTAAGACCCTATGGACTGCAGCCCGCCAGGCTCCTCTGTCCATGGAATTCTCTAGGTAAGAATACTGGAGTGGGTTGCCATGCCCTCCTCCAGGGGATCTTCCTGACCCAGGGATCGAACCTGTGTCTCTTATGTCTTCTTTACTGGCAGGTGGGTTCTTTACCCCTAGTGCCACCCTGGGAAGCCCAAGACAAGCATGCACACACACCTTCATTTATTCATTCCACACATTTGCAGTGAAAGGCTTCTACGAGTCAGGAAGGAAACAAGTACATTCATGCTAAACAGTGGATGTATGACAAAGAAGAACAATATCAGGAAGGCTCACAGCCTCCTGGGGCTGGGCGGTGGGTAGAGAAGTAGAGCTGAAGAACCTACCTTCTGAGGGGCATCGTGCTCTGGAACGAGCCACTCCAGCTCCGAGGCGGCGGGGAGCTGCATCCCCTCAAACTGCTTCAGGAGCCCCATGGCCACTGCCTCAGCAGACGTGGAGTGCAGGAAGCAGTGGGAGCTGAAGTGGAGAGAGTCAAGGGAGGCTGAACAGGGAAGACAGGAGGATAGGAGCCCTCCCTTTAGGACCCGACAACTTACACAGTGATTTCCAGGCTGAGAGAACACTCACAGCCACCCCAGGCCACAAAGCTTTCTTTCTCATCATTTTCAGACTTGTGTGTACAGTGGAAAACACAATGGTCCACACAGAGTTCTAAGACTTGGGCTCAGGTACCATTTACTAGCATTCATGACAATGCTGGTCAAGAATTCTGTGTCAAATCCTTTCTCTAAACTTTTGTTTTTTGGAGGCCATACCACACGGCATGTGGGATCTTAGTTTCCTGGCCAGGGATCAAACCCATGCCCTCTGCATTGGAAGCGTGGAGTCTTAACCACTAGACCTCCAGGGAAGCCCTAAACTTCAATTTCTTTAACTGCAAAATGGGAATGACAACACCTGTTTACAAAGTTGAGAGAGTCAAACTGCTCTGTGGACTCTAAAGACTATTGCTGCTCCCATGTGAGCTTCTATCTCCTCTAGCTGAGTCTACTATGGGGAACCTGTTCAGACAATCTGATTTCATAGTCAGAAATCCTGATCACTGTTCTCTCTTTTAAGACCTCATCTTCTCGGGGTCTCTGATATAATCAGACTTATCAGAGAAGGAATAATCCACATTGAAAGCTTCGCTTCCACCAGAGCCCACCCTGTTTGAACCCACAGTCTTCTCTCTCTTTCCCTGGCTCACCACCACCAGGTAGGCTGGTCACATTAACCTTGCCTCTTTGTGGATTCAGATGGCGCCACTCCATCCATATGCCAAGAACTGGGTTTATTTCTCCACATATCCCAAAGTTGTATTTAAAAAAAAAGAAAACTACTTACAAGGACTGAGAGGAAATGAAGGATTTGCTGTTGGAGGGCGTGCTCCTTCTGATGTCAGAATCTAAATGGAAACAGCAGTTAAGGGGGACAGGAAATAGAAAGGGAGGAGGTAAGGATAATAATGGACACTAGTCCAAGCTACTGCCAGCTAAGCACTCAGGGCGGCAGCAAGGTGCCACATTCTATGCAGGATAAGGAGCAGAGTCCAGGTGAAGGTCTACATACAATTTATAGTTTGACTCTGTTCAGGTCACTCTGTTCTGTTCACCGGGCTGAATTAGTGACATTACACACAGCATAGAGAAGGTCAAAGTGGCTACAAATCCAGGTGGAAACACAAACTCTGACTTGGTTTAAAGCAGTGAAGGAAAAAAATGAAGCATTCTAAAGGCAAGCAGGGACATACTCTGTACCAAGCAGCGACAAATTACTCTAATTTCTCTCTCATCGTCTAAACCTCAAGCCCTCTTAAATGATAAACTCTCAGAAGTAAGAACTCTATCGAATCAGTACCCAGCACAGAATTTAGATCATAGAGGTTACTCATTAAATGTACTTGGAATTGAAACTTTGCTTCTAACATCTGACTGCTATTGGTATCACCCCTGAATGTGAGAAGTCTTCCATGTCTTTAACAAAGTTTCATGGAAAGACTCCCTTCCTTTCTGGTGGCACAGGGAAGAAACGAACTTTCCTATGGCTTGGCAACTCCCTGGAGATGCCTGGTAAACAACATATTTTCATGGAACTATTCAACATGATCTTTATTATAGAACTTGCAAACACAGTCATGGGAAACTATGGCAGACTTTCCAAAGCCTATTTACAGTAAAGAATTTTGAAGAGGGTTTCTAATAATGATATGATTGAATCTCTAGAGATCTCATCTACCCAAATAATTTTAATAGAAAGAAGAAAATATAGCATTCATGTTCAAGAAAGGCAGACAGAGCCTGTTCAAGTCATGGAAATAGGACTATTCTGATAAGTCTCATCCCTCACTTCCTTTGATGCCTCATGAAAAGACCTTTTCCTAATTAAACCTACACAATGACCAATCTACTGCATTTAAGCCCCTAAATAGAGCACCAGGCTTAAATGACATTACTCTGCACTTGGCCATGAGTTGCTCAATTGTTCTTCATGTTTCCTCTGTACACATATATATTTTTATGGATCACTAGATTATAATATCTCCTTGTGAGGAAATGAGATCATGTCTGATTGTTCTGTTTAGCCCCCAAATACTTAATACAGTGCTCTGTATACAAGCATATATTCAAATAGTACTCCTGGCCTTGAGGGCCAGGCTTCAAAGCTATAAGTACAAGAGAGGAAAACTGAAACTTCTCAGCTTTCATATGCTCTTTAAAAGCATAGAAAAACTTAAGACAGCAACAAAATCTTTGACTAGTAAATAATAAATCCTATTTTATTTAAGAAGTTCATGTATATCATATACTCTGAATTTGCACCACCCAAATCCACTTCCCAAGATACTGCTAGTCTGTATTCCATTCTAAATAGTGCTGTATTTCATTCCAAATAAAGCCCAAGAATACTGGAGTGGGTAGCCTATCCCTTCTCCAGAAGATCTTCCCGACCCAGAAATCAAACCAGGGTCTCCTGGATTGCAGGCAGATTCTTTACCAACTGAGCTATCAAGAAAGCCCTCTAAATGGTGCTATTGGAGGGAAAAAAATTCTAGGTAATAGCAGACCTCGATAGACCACTGGGTTTGCAATGCTGATCTGAGTAATACTAAACTGCCTTGGATTGTACATAAGTTTTGCCTTGTCCTTAAAACCCTCAAAGAGCTTTGTATATGATAGGTTTTCAAAAAATATCTCCTAAATAATTGGCTCAAAGCAAAAAGCAAATTTCAGCCTGTTTAGGATAGAAAAGGAAAAAGAAGAGAAAATCTTAGATATTCTTGAGTAAAGAGCTAACAGTTATTACTGAGGGCCAGGCTACTAAAGAAAACATGGCATGCCAGAGAGGAGAGGTGGTGGACAATTCAAAGTTGCTGAAAACCACTGTCTTCATAAAAGCTATTTAGCACTTCTTCATCCTCACATTCTTTGAGAGAAAAAAAGTCTTTGGAAAATAAAGTGAAGTCATACTTTATCCTGTTTCTTCATTTTTACCAGAGGTACAGTAACATCCTAGCTAATCATGAATATTTCCAAGAGTGCAGAAGGTTACACAAGTTTGGAAGTGAGGATGTTACCCCAAGAGTGGAGAGAGAGAGGCAGTGCCTGATACCAAAGGGACATCACACCTGTCTCTCGTCAGCGCCATGAAAGCCTTGCGGATACTAGGCCTCTGCTGTATCCTGCTCACTCTCTAGTCAGTTCAAGCAGACCATTAGCTTAGTGTGGTTGGAACACTAGCTGAAGATCTGGGTAAAAGTAGATCAGGGTCTAAGATAATTAAGGAGTAAAGAGAGAGAAGAAAGCTACTCAACTGAATGAGTTAAATGTACCCCAAATGAGAGCACTTTAGAAAGAAGTCTGAGAAGCTCTCCTTCCAAATGGGAGTTTGGAAGTGAGGATATGAATTATGAAAAATTTTATCAATTATTTAAGGAGAATTGATCAATTCTTTAATGATTTCAAGCGTTTCTGATGTTTAGATAGGATAAAGCTATTATTATGGACTGGGTAAGTTAAATGATATAAAAACAAACAACAAAATAACAACAAGTTATTAGAAGAATTTTTGTATGTCCAGACATGGGCATTGGAATGATCAGGGAAGAACTGGTTAAAATCCTGTACCCTAGTAAAATCTGCATATTTTTAGATAAAACAATCAAGGCACAAGAAGAGAGTCAACTTCAGAACTTACTGGCCAATCTGATGGTGGGTTTCAACCTGTTTTCCCTTCAGCAGATAGGGGGATACCCAACATTCAGAAATCCAACTCTAATGAATTTTCTGCAACTGCTGATTCAAGAGGAAACACTTTAAAATGGAGAACTACAATTACTCTTGTCTTAGAAGGAGAAAAAACATTATTAAAAGAGGGAGGGTAGGGAGGAGCAACCGATTACCTTGAATTGGATATAATTTTTAAACTTGCCAAAAATATAGTTCATGAACTTTCTTCATTATATATTGTGACAATTATCAATTTATTGCCTTTCGGCTCCATATCTGCCCTTCTTTTTGTCTGCTCTGTGATAACGGAGTTGGACTTGAAAACATTCATCTTTTGCCAGCTGGCACACTGTTAAGCTTTTGCCAGCAGAGGGCACTGGAGAAACACTAGAGGAGGAAGGGGATTCTCTCGCTGCTTCTGGTATGCTCCCCTAAGCAGACTCCTATAGTGCAAGCGACTCCCCAGGGTAAGCATGGCCTCAGAAGGCTGTGCAGCAGAGTGCCACTGGTGGTATTTTTCATAAATGGCTTCCCTTGCACCTCCTGGGAAAGCTTCAGAGCAGGTGCTGCAGGCCTGGTACCTCCCATGAACCACTTCCCCTTCCCCCAACACCCCTTGAGTTCTGAGGAACACCACTCCCTGGGGGCAGCCTCCCCCAGCACCCCAGAGAATGGTTTCCTGGTGAGGGCTGTTGGCATGGCAGCTTTCATGAACAACATCACTTGACACTCTCAGGGCAGCTCTGCAGCTTCAGAGAACTTCTCCACCATCCAGTGAGCAAGGAGGCCTGGACCTCAGCCTTGAGGGTATGGCTCTCTTCTACATTCCCTCCCTGTGGCCTCTACTTCGGCCCTAGAGATGGTGACTACTGCTTATATCTGCTATTCCTGTATTCCCTAGAGTTCTCTTTACTCCTTATGAGCCAGTCTCCCATTACTTCAATCCCCCACTAGAGTTAATGATTCTTTATATTAAATTTTCCCTATTCAAATTGTCATGTGGTGTCTGTCTCCTGAATGGACCCTGACTAGGTACATCTACACAGAAGACTGAAATTCTAGAAAAAGGAAGATTAAAGAAGAACTGATGAAGTTGCAGTGGAAAAGGAAGAAGGAAGGAAAAAACGGAACTTCAAAACCTGAAAAACCAAAGAAATTGAGAAAATTGCCTAGGATCAGGAGTCTGTGAAACATATTGTATCAATTTGGCAGATACCATCAGAAGAAACAGATGAAGTTCAAGAAGCCAGACACAAAAGATCACATACTGTATGACTGCATTTATACAAACTGTCCAGAAAAGGCAACTCTATAGAGATAGATTAGTGGTGGACTGGGGCTTGGGGTGCGAATGTAAATTAACTATAAATGGTAAATTAACTATAAATGGGCATGAGAGGGATCTTACTGAGGATGATGGAAATGTTCTAAAACTAGAATACGGTGGTGGCTGACAACTTGGTACATTTACTAAAACTTAGTGAGTTGTATACTTAAAGTGAGTGGATTTTGATATGTAATTATTCCTTAGTAAGATTGTTTTTAAAAAATGGAATAGATGTTATGAATACAAAGCTTTCTATGAATAAGCTTTCTATGATTACAGGTTTATATCCACTTTGCTGCAAGGAAGAAGTAACCTTCAAATTTATTTCCTTCACAAACACTTCTGGCTCCATAAGGTCTACTTGCTGAAATAGGATCTAAGAAAGTGATCATTTTAATCAAAGTATTATAATTATACAGAGTATTTACCATAGATGATGTCTACAGTATGGTGCTTAACTAACCTTCCTTTGATAGAATCCAAAGAGACCCTTCAATAGCATATACTACCCAAGGTGATCAAAAAGAAACCTCTAGACATGATCAGAAAGACTGCTAATGAGAACTATACTGACACTTTTTAGAAAGACTTTTGTACTAGTGATAAACTTGCTTAAAGATCAGAAACAAACAAGAAAGAACAGAAAGCAATAAGGAAACCTAGAGCAGAGAAAAACGAACTGCAAATTATGCTTTCATAATTGGGAATCTGTGTGTAGAAAGTTAAATCACTACTTTGGAGACACTTGCTTTCCCACCAAGCCCTCAAAATATGTGGGATGGTGAGTCACAAGAAAAAGTAGTATTTTAGTTGAAAAATATTTCATATTCTTGGTTTATAAAAAATACTTTAAAGCACCCAAAATGGGGGAAGAAAGAATGCTAGGAAGACCAAATAAAAGTATGCTTTCTGGCTAAAGCAGATTGAATATGCTCTAATTAAGAAGTAGCTGACAGTCAGTAAATGCACATGCAAAGGACTTTGGTTGTGAACATATCAGAAACCACTTTTTTTGTTTGATTTTTGGTTCTTTTGTCACCCGGCATGTGGGGTCCTAGTTCCCCAACCAGGGATTGAAACCATGTGAAATCTTAACCACTTGACCACCAGGGAAGTCCCAGAAACCAGTTTAAAAGTGAGTTAGGGGAATTCCCTGGCAGTCCAGTGGTTAGGACTCAGAATTTTCACTGCCAGGGCTTAAGTGCAATCCCTGTCAGGTAACTAAGATGCCATAAGCCACAAGGCGTGGCCAAAAAAAAAAACAAAAACAAAAAGTGACTTAGGATTGTTACTTCTCAAGTAAGACTATGTTAGAATAAATTATAACAGTTTAGAAGTAAAAGGTACCTAATTACTTTTATTTCTCTAAATCTTAATTTAATCTTATACATATGATTATTTCAAACTCAAGTGGCTGACAATATTAAACTGCTAATTAAAAATTAATAAAATAATTAACTGTTAATTAAATTAATAAAAGCCCGAATTTTGTTGTTTGTGTGTTTTAAAGCCACTTTGAACAGACAAGTGCTACTTGTTTTCGGTTAACCCCATCTACAGAAAGTCTACTTGTTTGGATCATAAGGCAGTTACTAAGACCAAACATTTGCAGCAATAAGTCCTAATTGTAAACAAAGTACCAGAAGAGGTAGATTTCTGAAAGCTGGCTCTGCAAATTCAAAACTCTGAAGACTGGCAGCTTCTTCTATACCATTCTATCTGACTTTTGCTGTCTAAATGTGTGTCAGTAACTTAGCTCTAGGTTTGAATTATAATTTCTTCACCTGACCACTTCTTTCTACACTGTCCATTACCTCCATCAGCCACAATGACCTTTAATCTAAAAGAATCTCTATAGAGAAGGATCAACAAGGACAATCTCAGAGAGGAGGACTGTTGGAGTCATATGAGGAAGAAGAAAAGGGACAAATGAACTTATTTATAAAACAGAAACAGAATCACAGATGTAGAAAACAAACTTATGGTAACTGGGAGGAAAGGGGTAGAGGGATTACCTGGGAGGTTGAGACTGACATATATACAGTACTATATATAAAACAGATAACTAATAAGGCCCTATTGCGCAGCACAGGGAACTCAGTATTTTGTAATAACCTACATGGGAAAACAATCTAAAAAAGAGTGGCTATTGTATATGTATAGCTGATTCACTCTGCTGTACAGCAGAAACTAACACAATGCTTTTAAATCAACTATACTCCAATAAAAGAGAAGGCAATGGCATCCCACTCCAGTCTTCTTGCCTGGAAAATCCCATGGGTGGAGGAGCCTGCTAGGCTGCAGTCCATGGGGTCACTAAGAGTTGGACATTGAGTGACTTCACTTTCACTTTTCACTTTCATACATTGGAGAAGGAAATGGCAACCCACTCCAGTGTTCTTGCCTGGAGAATCTCAGGGATGGGGGAGCCTGGTGGGCTGTTGTCTATGGGGTCGCATATACGACTGAAGTGACTTAGCAACAGTAGCAGCATACTCCAATAAAAATTAAAGAAAAAGAAAAGAAGTGAATCATTCCTGGTTGGCTTAAGTTCAGTTTTCCCCAGACAGTTCTCTATACCTTTTGGTTCTCATAACACTGACAAGTCACAGGTATGTACAAAAGCCAGTGCAAACATTCACAAACATGCATGTATGAGCATACCCACGCTTCTAACACAGGCTACCTGAAAACAGCAAGGCCACTGACACTGAGAGTCCATTCTTTGACATGTGAGTCAGGTTAGATCCTTCACTACCATCTGTATAATAATGATTATAAAAGGGGGCCCTTTAGTATTCAGATAGGAAGTAAATCGATGAGAATGACAGTTCTGTACCACATGTTCCTGGAATCAGGACTTGACTTTTGCTCCAAATGCTAGCTGACACTGTTTTTAGAAATCTATATCCACAGTTAGGCTATATATATATATATATGTATGTATGTATGTATATATATATATGTATGTATGTATGTATATATATAAATTGTTATATATTTTGTTGTTATATACTATTAACATATATTATATATATATTATATATACACACATTGGTCTCTGTTCAGTTTCTGGCATAGAGCTCTTAGAAACTTTGAAATTTCCTAAGTGATAAGAATGTCTATTATTCATGAGCCCTTTTCCATTAAATCTGAGTTTAAGTTAATCAGATGACTCATGGGGCCACCCAGACAACTTCAGGAAGGTGCTGGTTGCCAGAAGAAAAAGGTAATTAGAAGATTAGAACTTTTAGCCCCACCTCAGGATCTCAGTCACCAATGGCCAATGACTTAATCAGTCATGCTTGCTTAATGAACCTTGATAATGATGAGGTTTGGGAGAGCTTTGGGACACTTTGGGACCTTGCCCTGTGAACGTCCTCTTCATGTGACTACTCATTTGTATCCTTTATAATAAACTATAATTATAGAGTGCTTCCCCGAGTTGTTTGAGTCATTCTACTGAATTATCAAAACTGAGTGGGGAGTTGTAGGAACCCTTGGGTTTGCAGTTGGTCACAGAGAAGTACAGGCAGCCTGGTGACCCTACTGGTAGCTAGCATCTAAAGATGGAGCCGTCCCATGGGATTGAACCCTAGATCTGTGGGCCCTGTGCTAACTCCAGGAGTTAGTGTCACAACTGAAACGTAGGCCATTCAGTTGGTGTACAGAGAACTGGAGAATTGTTGGAAAACCACATACCAAAAAAAAGTTTTAAGTGACTATCTATTATTGTTGTAAAGAGAAATCAGAGGCATTAAGGAGAACAAAGAAGGAAGACTTCCCAAAGACCTGGAAAAATATATGTAAAAACTGTATTTCTAAATGGGGAAGAAACCCAGCTACCACATCTGGAGCTGAATGGGTTCTCAAAATTGGTATAAACAGGAAGTCACAGCCTCATGCAACAAAAGATCTATTCATCATCATGTTACAATGGAGATCTACAGACACAATTCACCTCTATAAGAAAATTACTCTTGGTTCCAGTCATAGGCAGAGAAGGCAATGGCACTCCACTCCAGTACTCCTGCCTGGAAAATCCCATGGACGGAGGAGCTAGAAGGCTGCAGTCCATGGGGAGGGTGAGAGCTTATGTCCCTGAACTGTTTGGTTTTCTGTTTGTTCATTTGTTGGTTGCACTGATAGGAAGATGAAAAAATTTATGATTTTCAGTATGGATTAACCCACTAATCATGGGTCAATCTGATTTAACACAACTGCCTTTCCAGATAAGAGCCCTCCCCCTTCTCTAAGCAGAAGCTCATAAGAATCTGTGATTCTGCTATGCAAATTAGCGTGACCAGGACAGAAAATAAAGCTCTACTTTGAAAAAAAAAAACAACTTGACATTTTCCCTCCATTTTGCTTTTTCCCTGCCAGGGGCTCTTTTTTCCCTTTTCTCTTATGATTATAATAAAGCTCCTTTTAAATACTTCAAAACAATTTCATTTGTATTATGGGGCACAAGAGAATAGGATTCTAATTTCACGTAGGTGTGGGCCAGCTTTGGACTGCTAGGAGGAGGAATTAGAGCAAGAGTCTGAGATAAAGGTGCAATTGAGGAAGAAACTCCAGGGTGACATCAACAGCCAGCCCACTCCACTGGAACAGTTTCTTTCAGTGTTCTTTTCTGCTTCAATGTTAAATAGGTTTTGTGTTTTTAATAAGAGAAGTTATCCCTACAACAGCTGACAACATTCCATAATGAACCATACTGAAGACTCCCTATTTAGAGAAAGCTTCTCGGTCTATGATTCCAAATTGAAAGAGTTAATGAAAGCTCCCTTGAAAAGTGTTAAATCATACCTTGGATTTCAAATTCATCAACCTCATCATCGGCAGAGCCAGAGTCAGAGAACTGTGCTGAATCACGTGAACTGAACTGGGAGCTGCTGGAAGTGAGCCGAAAGCCTGTTAACGTTAAAAAAAAAAAACAAAAAAAACACAGTAATGAACAGGACAGAAAGAGGCATCTGACACTTTCTAGGGTCACAGCAAAAGCAAACTGGTAGGACTTCAATAGAAAAGTAAACAGAAGCTTGACTGGCAGTTATGCTGGGGAAATGGAAACCAGCTCTTGTTTCCCTTTCTTGTTTGATCTCCTTAAAAGTTTCACATAAGCAGGAAATACTGCTCTCTGGGAAGGAAAACTGCAACCAGTGGCCTCAGTTCTCCTCATATCAGAAACCTATTTTTTGGAAGCTATGTCTGAGGTAGAACGTAGATGAATTTCAGGACTCTGGTCTAGTAGAAACAAAAAAAAAATCAGAACAACACAGAAAATCTTTCTGACAGCAGAGGAACCCTTGGCTTGGGTGTAACATCTCATATGAACATATAAAGACAGCAAAGGAAGCCCACGAGGTACCACGTCTTATCCAGAAGCCCTGAAGGGGAAGGAACAGGCATTCACAGCCTCACTCACTTCCATGCTCCATCTCCTGGTACCCGGGGAGCAGGTTCTTGGTGCGGATCTGCTGGCGACGAAGGCGGATCTTCTGCTTCAGTTCCTGGATCTCCCTGTCACTGTCCTCCTCCCCTTCCTCCTCTTCTAGGCACTGGCTCAGCATGTTGCACTTCATCAGCTCGATGGCAGCGATCAAGGACTCTGATATACTGAAGTGGGCATTCTCCTGGGGAAGGAGAGCGCCAACAAGGGGACACCTCAGGGACTGGTCTCGTGGAAAGGAATTTCCAAGATGTCTACTGCTTTCACTCGAAACACCCAGGGGAAATGCACACTGCCACTGGAGAGAAAGCTGATGGCTGGAAAATCTGTTCCAGGTTCTCTCTGCTCTTGTATCTGGCCATGCCCAGCCTTCCTGTCCCACTTTTCACATAAAAATATGACAGAGAAGTCAAGTTTTTCCTAAACTGGCAGGCAGGTTCCTTACCAACAGTAGCACCTGGGAAGCCCATAAAATGCTACAGGGACATTTTATTTATTACATATCTGAGCCTTAGAACAAAATAGAGAAGCTGATTTCAGGGACAGTCTTTATCTAAGGTTCCAGGGTCAAGGTCATGTGACTAAAATTCAATGTTTCTCTGCCCAAGGGAGCTTTTAAGGCAAGATCAGTAGTATTTTTGGACTCAGTGAGGAGCATAAGCTCCCTGAAGAGTTATCCAAGGACAGAACTTGTTGAGCTTATCTTTATGGTGACTTCTCTGTATTGTAGTTTACACACGTGTTATTGCTATGCACCCAAAACCTGTTTAGGACAAATGGCACCATACCCCTCTGGCTGGATCTCCCTGCTGCTGCTGCTAAGTCACTTCAGTCGTGTCCGACTCTATGTGACCTCATAGACGGCAGCCCACCAGGCTCCTCTGTCCCTGGGATTCTCCAGGCAAGAACACTGGAGTGGGTTGCTATTTCCTTCTCCAATGCATGAAAGTGAAACGTGAAAGTGAAGTTGCTCAGTCGTGTCCCACTTTTAGCGACTCCATGGACTGCAGCCTACCAGGCTCCTCTGTCCATGGGATTTTCCAGGCAAGAGTACTGGAGTGGGGTGCCATTGCCTTCATGGGCTTTTCAGTGGCTCCTTAGTGTCCTCACCTTTTCCAGGTCTGCACAGCTGCCGAAGTCTTGCTCAGACAGGTAGCTGATAAGGGACTGTCCTTCTGATGGTCTTCGGAACATGCCTTCTCCTGAACATAGGTACTGACTGCCCTCTGTGGGAAAATGGAATGTGGATGTCAAAAGCCCTGGCTTTGAAAAGCAAATCTTTACAGCCAAGCTTCTTTGAGAGATTTGATTATTTTAATGCTAAAGATGCTCAGAAGTCTTTCCCAATAATAGGTTAGAAAGATGTCTACCTTCTAAAGGAGTTTCTCTAAATCTCAGAATCCCAAAGCACTAAGTGCCTAGGTTACAGAATGGTGGAATAAATGGAGAGAGCCTGGAGACCACCCTTTGGCCACCTAAATTTAAAGATGACTTACGCATCCTCCTACCCACAAAAAAACAAAAAAAACCTGTGCTGTGAATCAGACAAGGAAACAAATATCTTCTTCTTATGGATAATTTCAATGCGGAGTTTATCTTCTGGTCATTAGGCTCAAACACTCAAAGGCCTCTTTTCAAGGTCTCTCTCATCCACTCAGAGAGCCACTGTAGCTGGCTCACCAGACATTCACGGTGGTAGCACCCACAGCATAAGACGGTGGGACTCCTACAGCAGAGAGGAGCAAGAAAAAATGGTGGGGCCGTGTGATTTCTAGCACAGGGGTTGAAAATGATGAAGGGGAGGGTGAGACTGTATGGTGTGCACCCTCCACAGAGCTAAGATGAGCCACACAGCTCAGAGTGTGGCAGGCACGGGGGGAGCAGAGCAAAGACACGACTGCAGCCTGGCCTTCCTAGTGCTCACTTACCATACTCCATGTACAGAGAGCTGGGTGTGCTGACTTCACTGCTTTGACCAGAGTAGGACAAGGGGCCTCTCAACTTCGACTTATCACTGCAGGATTCTAGTGTCAGTGGCCACCAGGGAGCAAAAACACACATACGAGGTGAGCAACACATATATTCCCAACCTTGGAGTTTCAATATCTAACAGCTCCCATTCCCCACGCCCTCCCGGACAGGAGAGAGGGGGCACACCAACAGGACACAATCCAAGAATGCAGAACACATGGAGGAAGGGAGGTGGGAAGTCAGTGTATTCTAAGGAGAAAAGAGAGAAAGCAAGACCCGGAAGGCAGCAACACAAAGGCGAAAAAGAAATCAACATGGATTCATGATCGGTTCTCTCCTCTTCCATCTTCAAGTGTTTCAGGAGTATCAGCCAATTTCTGCCCTCTTGATAAACCAGTTTAGAAAACAGTCCTCACAAACACATTGCAGCTTTTCTGATCCCTTGACACTAGACTTTAGAACAATATCAGAAGGGTTAAAGTCACTAAAAAAAATACTAGGATATGGCCTCTCTTGAGCCTGAAATATAAATTTGTCATACTTATAAATTTAACCTATTTTTGAACTGGCAGAACAACAAAATAACACCCAGCAATATCCTTAAAAGAGCATCAGAACAATGCTAGAGAAGCCAAGGATGATGGCCCTGTAACCAAGGGGCTCAGCCCCAGGGCTGTGGACTCAGCCTTCCTGGAGAAGGAAGGGAGGGGTTTCAAAAGAAGGTTGCAAGGTAGGAACTGTCTGCGTAGAAGTTTTCAAGGAACGTTGAGGGCTGAAAGGGGAGGAACAGCAGCAGGCACAGTTTGCAGGAAATGGAAACGGATCTTCTCCAAAGGGAAACACAAAATTTCCCAGCGCCACAGAAGGACGAGCAGGCAGAAAAGCAGGTGGGTGCCTGAGAAATGAGCAGGACGCACTGGGAGAATGAATCACTGAGCAGCATCCGACCCATTTCCCTGACAGATGGTGCCGATTTGTCAACTGCTCCTGTCACAAAAAAATGCTCCTACATGGTAAGCAATAACTCCGTGCTCCCCTGGTGGCCCTGGCAGCGGGCTCTGCTCCTTACTACACACCAGCAGTCACCGTGATGTCACGGTGAGAAATCATGACTCAGACACAACCTCTGAGGTCCCTGGTCAAACTCAGTGCACAACACACACTCCAATACCAGCACCCTGTTCATTTACCAGGAAAACCCTAGCACAGAGGGAAGGATGATGCGTGCGAGAAGCTGCATATGAAAAGGCTGTCCAGCTTTGCTCACTGACCTCACTACCTCCTGATGCTGCCCATTCGACTGATCAGCTCTAATTCTCAGAACTTCCTCATACTGACTTGAAATCTGTCATCTCACAGTTTCTCATCTCCTTAAGGGCAATGCTCTTCTAAACAAAAGTCCTGCAGGCTTGTCTCTCTTTAACCTCGTTGCCATGCTAACATACCCACTGTCTTCAGCCATTCATCATTTTCAGTACACCCTAACCACTCTGCTTTGCAGGCACATTCCAGCATCAGTATCTCCATGCATTATGTACCCAGAATGGAACACACGTGCAGTTTGAATACCACTGTGAAAACCAAAGACACAGACTTAAGTCACTAGAAAAATCTTGTGTGATGGCTGGAATGAAGGGGTAGGGCTGGGGGAGGTGGAATTTACAGGGGAAGGAAGACAGATAAAAAGGAAACAGGGGACTCCAGGCGAGGCAAAAACATGCACTCACATCCAAGACCACAGAAAGAGGAGAAAACGTATTCTGGTGTTAATTCAAGGAAAATAAAGTAATTCATAATAAGTACTCAGTTATGAGAAAAATTCTGCCATTGATTCATCATGATGTCTTAACAAATAGCAGGCCTCAGTTTCACCTCTAGGCAATACAGGATTGACAAGTATGAATTTTACCTCCAAAAAGCTGCTGAGAGAAGGAACGAGGCATTTGGAAGTCATAAGCAGAAAACATATCACATAAAATATTGGTATCATTTTACGACCAGGTCCAAGGATCACAACAGGACCAGACTAGCCAGGCTTGATTGACACCAGAATGGAAAAGGAAGTTCTTCACTAAGCAAGATGGTCACAGAGGAGCAAAAGGAGGCAGGGGGCGGTGGACAGAAAGGAGGAGGACTGGCTCCCAAACCTGCAATGGGATCTTCAACTATAATGGTGATATTCCTGGGGCCTCCTGTATGTAGACAGACAGGTACAGAGGAGAGTCCAGAAAATGAGAACAGAGAGTGAGAAAAAGAGTGTCTTTTTATCCAGCAAAGGTGGGGGTGTAACTCCTGAGAGGGAAACCTAGTACAGACGGAGGGATGACACGTATGAGAAGCTGCACAGGACCCATACTCCCTCAGACCCTCCTGCTTAGGTTTTCTCTGGCTCCCTTTTCCAATGCAGGTTACTGTGGTTTCTGGAATCCACATGGATTCAAGAATGGGGAGAGGGGAGTTTTACATGCTCAAAGGCCAGCAACCTGGAGTACAGCAGACACCACATCTGCCCCATGAGATGTGAAGTAAGGGTCTAACCTATGCACTGTTCACATCTAAGAAACCTCATGGGAAGACAGACTTTGAATTGGAGGTTTCTTGGTTTCTGAACCAGTTCCAATGACCCAACCCACATTCTTGAGGGGAAAACAGAGGCAAAAGTTTGCAATTCAGAAGTTTCAGATGAGGGCCTTAGCTCTCACCTATTAGAAATTATAAACAGAAATCAACAGCAGCTCTAGTTGTAAAGAATATCTTCCTTTTATGCTCTTAATTTTTTCTGCTTTATTTTGATACTATAATCCAAAGCTTTTCCACCCAGAACTGGATTTGAGCACAAAGGTCCATGTTCCACTTGCTTTTATGGACATGTTCTTACAAATGAAACCCAACCAAAGACCGCCAGACACCAACAACCTAGGAAAGATGATGGCAGGGAAACAGCAAACGCAGTGACACCCACCTTGGCCGTGCGTGGGGTGCTCTCTGCTAGCAGCTGGTGTTTGTGTGAGGGTGGTCCCAGTAGCCAAGGCCTCCTTACCCGACTGCCTTTCAGCCTGAATTACTGATGCAGCGGTCAGCCCACCTATTTGTTTACTAGGTCCCATCACCTGACACTCACTACATCTCTAGTGTTAATCAGGGAATCCTAGTATCAGTTTGCCTCTCTCTTATTGTTATTATATTCTGACCAAACTTCTCAGGGAAGGAATTTAACAGGATTATTTTTAAAGCTCATTAGTACTTCCCCTCTGTCTGAGAGACACATTTAAAACTTAGACTATGATTAGTCACACTATCCTCTGATGCTAAAGAATTATGAAAGAATCCAAGAAAACACTTACTATTTAGCAATGTATAAATGAACAAACCTAAGTATCCTCAGAGAGATTCTGGATTTAGATATCCACATTATATTACGAACTTCTCTTTTTCACTATAAGCAGGACACTCTTCATATCTTCAGAAACATAACTTCTCTTCCTGCCATTTGAAGACCCTTAAGAACAAATCCCCCTTCCACCGGTAATTCCGGAGGCCACCTTACTGACATGTGGTTGGTGGTTATCATTACCTGGGGCTCCTCTGGAGGCAATGTTGGTGTCCGAATGGGAGCGAGTATGGCTCTTCTTTGTTCCTCCGGTAACAGTGAGCGTTTGCCCCTCTGAGAAGCTAGATCTGCGAAGGACACTGGACAACTGGCTCTGCCTACCTCCCTCCTGGTCCCCTAGAGAAGAAGCAGCAGAGTCTGGCTTCTGAGAGCTGCTGGAGGAGAACAAGTTGGAGCTGCTGCTCTCGGTATTGCTGCTGTGACTCTGACAGCTGGTGGTCCGGCCCCGGGGGTCCTGGTTGCCAATGGCCAGGTACTCAGGCCCCTCGCTGGCATCACTTGGGGAGTCATTCTGGCTGCTGACCCAGGATGCTTCCAAGGGGCTGGTCAGAGTGCTGGAGCTCATCTCATTGGGGGTCGAGGGGGAGTCCTTGGCTAATGCAGTGACTGGAAGCAGAGGGTCTAGGACGGTTTGATCCTCTGCTGCTGAGACATGCCCTCTGCTTTCTTGAGGTTTTCGGGGCGGGCCAGAGAGTGAAAAGGAAGTAGATCTTCTTTCTAGGATATGAAAAGAAAGGGAAGGGAAAGGTGAGCTGGGAGCTTTTGAGCTGGTATGTATGAAGGGCTTCTCCACAGCTAAGGACTGAACTCCCTAAATGGGGGTGCCCAGGACATATGATGTCACCTCAAAAAAGGGTAAGTCATTCAAAGTAAGTAAAAATTTACTGAGAAGCAGCTAAGCGAAAAGCATGAGCTCTTGAGACAGTGGCTTCTTTGCTTACAGTATGCATTCCCCATCTATAAAATGAGCAATAATAATAACACCTACCTCGTAGGACTGTTTTGAGGATTAAATGAGATAATATACACAGACTGACGACAACAGAGCCTGACATGTGGCGGGTACTGAAGGAATGTTAGCTATCATTACTGAAATGCCTTCTTGGCGATGTGGATTAGAAACCCAGCGGAAACTAAAACATCTCTTTCCTCTGTTACTTTAATGATTCTACTGCATTATCTTAGGCTAGCTGCTATATTCCTCTTTAAGACTTCCATACTGAAAAAAAAAAAAAAAAAGACTTCCATACTGAGACATAAAGTGTGACAAACTGCACCGACCAAGGCTCTACTATAGCCAGTGGGTGACCAACCACTATGTCCTCTGTTTTCCAAGACTGAGGATACATGCCTTCACAATCCCTCACTGCCCCCATACCTAAGCTGTGGTGCGGGATATGGTGGAGACTGGAGAAGGACCCAAAGTAGGAATGCTGAGCACTGTTGGTTGAAGGGGTAGATGCGGAACCAGGCAGAGCTGTCAGGCTGTGGCTCTTTGTCACCAGGAGTGGGCTCTCATGCTTTCTGGCAAACTATGGGAAAAAAAAAAAAAGTGTCAGAATCAAGGATAGTGGCGCTCAGAGGAAGAGGACAGTATTATAGAAACACTGGCAGAAACTGGCCTTTGGCAGTAGGTTTAAACTGCAGCCAGGGCCTGTAGAGACAGCATAGGTACCCTCTACCACAGCACACAACTTTGAAAGCTCAAAGTCTTGGCAAACATCACGGCTTCTGCAGCTGGAATTCTAGGTGATCAGACCAGGAATGCTTTATCGTGAAGGCAATACAGCAAAGGGCTTAAGTCTATGCACGAGGAGTCAGAATTCAGATACACTGGAGCTCAAAGCCAGGCCCAATTACAAGTTATTTAGTCCAAACTTTGGGCAAATGATTTACCTACTCTGTCCCTCAGTGGCCTCCTTTATAAAATGAGATTAATGTCTACTTTACAGAGTTGTGAGGATTAAACAAGATGACGCATGTATTGTGCATAGCACCATGACTGGCATGCAGAGAATATTCAATAGGTGGCAAGCAAGAATCAAAATTTTAAAACCAGGAGAGATAGGGGATCCCTCCACAAGAGAAAGAGGGCTTGTGATTCCATTCTAGCCAAGGCACTGATATTAGTGATGGGATGAGTGACCTAGAGAATGAAAAATAAGCAACACAAAATAACAAAATTTCCTTGGAAAAAATGATCCTGCCTAACATTAGGCTGCAATACAGCTGATGCTCTGTCTACAGTCAGCTTGATTCACAATCATCCCTCTGCCATTTTCTCAAGCCTGCCCTTCAGGAGGTGCTTACTCAAACTAAAGATATTTTAAGGATTGGAAAAAAAAAAAAGACAACTCCCTCCTCAAATAGACCTAAGCTTATTTATAAATAGGCTTTTCACTTCAACAGATACTTACTGGTACCTCCTCTTCTTTTCTAAGTTTTCTGTTTGTTTTTAATGAGAGCTTTTCAGCTCATAATTGCCTAAGTGAAGTAGTTTGCTACACAGGGTTACATCACGGTGAGGTCTAGGAGGCCAGAAGACAGACACAGATAATTCTCTGCCCCCTTTACCATAGAAGCATCGATCTGAGCCAGCAGGCGAGGGTTGTTCTGTTCCACTGCTTCCAGGCATTGGAGCATGGCTGTGACGTGGGCATCACTTAGCAGGAAAGCAGTATCTGGGGAGAGAAAACTACGGCAGTGACGGAGCCCCGTAGGGAGAACTTCAGCCTCCCTATATGGCCCTGGGAGAAGGTCAGGGAAGGAGAGAGGGAAAAGGCAAAGATAAGGAGAATCATATCACTGTGGATAAGGGACAGATAAAGTACAGAAGAGGCTAAGTCATGTGCAGTATAGCTAAGAGGCCATGACAAGAGGCTACAAAATCAGAAAGACCCAGATGTGATCTCTGGCTTTGGGTGACTCTGGCCAATCACCTGACCTCCTTTGAGCTCTGCTTCTCTGATTAGAAAATAGGGGTATTAATACCCAACTCTCAGAGTTACTGTTGAATGTGTATGTATAAAAAATAGATAACACTGACGAGAACATAGAAAACTCTCAGTAAATAGTATAAATTCTTTTATTAATGCTTTTTATTGTGCTAAAAGCCACATAATATAAAACTTACTATTTAACCATATCTAACTATACAGGCCAGTGGCACTAAGCACACTCACATTGTTGTACAACTCTCACCACCATCTCTCCCCTATCACTGTCCTAAATTGAAACTCTGTCCACATTAAGACACTCTAAGTCCCCATTCTCCCTTTCTACCCCCCATAGTAGTTATTCTTATTGATCTGTGTGTATAAGAGTGGGGAAATACCTTAGCATAAAGCGTGACTGTGTTTTATATAAGATGTTAGAGAGAAGACTAGATACATATTTCTGATTAGAATCTCTGTGATATCAAGTAAAAGTATGAGACCCCTGGGTAAGAGTGGGTCTATAAAGAATAGTAAAGTCGAGGCGAATGAGGAAGTCCATGCAGCAGTCCTGGAGAGGTGACCTCTACCTACCTGTGTAGAATTTTCTGATGTACTGTCTGTCCCCCAGCAGAGGTCGGAGCTGGGCTGAGAGGCAGTGGCACTGCAGGCTGTGCTGCAGCCACAGCTCAGCCACGGCACGCTCACTCACGCCATCCGTGCCGCTCTGGCCGTTCTCATGCAAGTTGATAAACTGAGAGCAAAGAAGCATGAGTCAAAATATACATCCTGATCAATCCAGCAAAGTTGAGGCCTAATGGCATGAAAACTAAACTGAGCAAGGTCAGAGGAGTTAATCAGAGGTATCTGCCCTCCAGCTAGCATCTAGATGTTGTAGAGGAAGGAGAAGGAGGGAAGAGATTAATGGCCCTGCTGCTGGTGTGGACCACTAGAAAGGGATTAAGCAGTTAAGACATAATATGCAGGTCCAGGAGAGGACAAAGCTGCTATATCCGTCTCTTTATGTTCTAACTCCAAAGAGGCATCTATTCTGGGATATTCAGAGGAAAAATGAACTTGACCCCCTGGGTTCTCTCCTAGAGTCTTCTATTTCAGGTATGCAGGTCAAGAAGCAACAGTGAGAACTGGACATGGAACAATGGACTGGTTCCAAATTAGGAAAGGAGTCCATCAAGGCTGTACACTGTCACCCTGCTTATTTAACTTATATGCAGAGTATGATGCCAGGCTGGATGAAGCGCAAGCTGGAATCAAGATTGCTGGGAAAAATATCAATAACCTTAGATATGCAGATGACACCACCCTTATGGCAGAAAGTGAAGAAGAACTAAAGAGCCTCTTGACGAAGGTGACAGAGGAGAGGAAGAAAGCTGACTTGAAACTCAACATTCAAAAAATGAATATCGTGGCATCCGGTCCCATCACTTCATGGCAAATAGATGGGGGAAACAGTAACAGACTATTTTCTTGGGCTCCAAAATCACTGTAGATGGTGACTGCAGCCATGAAATTAAAAGATGCTTGCTCCTTGGAAGAAAAGTTATGACCAACCTAAACAGCATATTAAAAAGCAGAGACATTGCTTTGCCAACAAAGGTCCATCTACTCAAAGCTGTGGTTTTTCCAGTAGTCACGTACGGATGTGAGATGGACTATAAAGAAAGCTGGGTGCCGAAGAATTGATGCTTTTGAACTGTGGTGTTGGAGAAGACTCTTGGACTGCAAGGAGATCCAACCAGTCAATCCTAAAGGAAATCAGTCCTGAATATTCTTTGAAAGGACTGATGCTGAAGCTGAAGTGCCAATACTTTGGCCACCTGATGCAAAGAACTGACTCATTGGAAAAGACCCTGATGCTGGAAAAGATTGAAGGCGGGAGGAGAAGGGGACAACAGAGGATGAGATGGTTGGATGGCACCACTGTCTCAATGGACATGAGTTTGAGCAAGCTCCAGGAGATGCTGAAGGACAGGGAAGCCTGTGTGCTATAGTCCATAGCGTCACAAAGAGTCAGACACAACTTAGTGACTGAACAACAACCACCAGAAAAGAAAAACCTGGGGTAAGAAATCTAGGAAAAATGCCCCCAAAGATTTTCCCAAAGAGAAACCACCTGAGCATCTCTTTCTGGCTCTCACCACAGCATTCTCTATTTGAAACATACTTCTATTGGCTATTTCTAAAAGCAAGGTTTCATAGCCTACCATCAGTGCAAAAAAAAAAAAAAAAAAAAAGTATGGATGGCACTTTCAGGTAGCTTCTAAGAGGAAATGATTCTAGCAACACATTTTGGAAAAGAAAGTTAGAAAGGGGTGTTTGGTGGGAAAAATAAAGTGATAAGGACCAAAAAAAAAAAAAATCCATGTAAGAAAATCACTGTGCTCTGGTCTTTTCTCAGAAAAAATGGCCAGAGTGACCACCCTGTTATTTGGTTCTCTGATCATTTAAAAATACGTTACTTTTCCAGACATCGCCTCAGCAATGAACCTGGCAGTAAGTGTGATATACATGAAACAAGACTGGTCATGAATCAGTAAGTACTGGAGATGGGTGATGGATATTTTGGGTTCATTTCACGAATCTAATTTTGACTACGCTTGAAAATTTCCACAACCAAAATTTCCACAATCATTTGGCAGTGATTGCTGTGGAACTGGTTTTGTAAGCCAAGTTACCTAACTTCCTGGAGCTCGGTCCCTGGCTGGGAATCAGGGCTACTATACTGAGCTGAAAGAACAGGAGAGTAGAGGGCTACAACGGAAGCTAAAGTTGTTGGGAATGTATTAGGTTCCATTTGACACTGGCCTCCAGGAACCTCACATTTTTTTGTATTTGGTATATCCTCTTCTTCTTAAGCAGTTACCACATATCAGTCCTACTTACCCCTAACCATTCAGAAAACTTCTTGCCATTTGCTCAGGATTCTGAAAAGCTTCATTCTGGTCCCATATTTGCAAATCTTTTGAAAATAACAAAACTTTATACCTCTTCCCTAGAGGAGGGAAAGTGGCCTAAAGCAAGGAGTGTGTAAGGCTTATCTTTTAAAGCATCCTCCTCTTAAATCAGTCTGACAGGAATAATTTCCTCTCCTTAGTTAATAGGAAACTTGCCATATGCCATTCCTCTAGCCTAGGAGACTCTGCATACAGAACATCAAACAACGAAGCCTTGTGGTTGCCTTTACTTCTTACCTTCTCCACATGAAGGGCTGAGTGGGGACTGAGCCAGCGAATGTCTTTCACAAACTGCCAGTAATCAGTCTGGCGGCAACACACCTGTTTCAGGAACACATAAGGCAAACAAATCATTACCATTTTGGACCACATCTAGTTCTCATATCCATATTCCAAGAGAGGAAAAAGAAAAGCCTAACCTTCCCTTGCCACAATAAAGGTTCTCAACAGCAATCAAAGGGAACACATACAGATAGTCACCCTTTTAAAGATCAATTGTTAAAAACTATTCTAACTGTTCTTTAAAGGAGGTAATATATGCATATGATATAGAAGGTTATACAGTTGACCCTTGAACAACACAGGTTTAAACTGTGTGGGTCCTCTACTATGTGGAATTTTTTCAATAAATATATTGGAAAAAATTTTTGAAGGTTTGTAACAATTTGAAAATAACTCATAGATGAACTGCATAGCTTGGAAATACTGAAAAAAATTAGGAAAGTTAGATATCTCATGAATGCACAAAATATATGTAGATGCTAGCCTATTTTATCATTTACTACTATAAAATCTATACACAACTGTTATGAAAAGTTAAAGTTTATGAAAACTTACACACACAAACACTTAGGGGCCACAGATGGTGCCATTTGCAGTCACGAGAAATGTAAACAAATATATAGAAGAACATCAAATCATAATTGCACAGTTAATTTTATGCAGTTATATACTACTATAATAATTTTGGCTTCCCTGGTGGCTCAGACAGTAAAGCGTCTGCCTGCAGTGCAGGAGACCCGGGTTTGATACCTGGGTTGGGAAGATCCCCTGGAGAAGGAAATGGCAACCCACTCCAGTACTCTTGCCTGGAAAATTCCATGGACTGAGGAGCCTGGTAGGCTATAATCCATGGGATTGCAAAGAGTCGGACACAACTGAGCGACTTCAGTTCAGTTTATAATAATTTTGTAGCCACTTCCTGTTATTGTTGTGAGCTCAAATGTTGCAAGTGTCCACTCAAAATGCCATGTGACACTAATCATCTCTGTATGAGCTGTTCGGCTCTTCAGTAAAATACATACTGCAGTAAAAAGTGACCTCTCCCAGTTCTCATGTATTTTCCATTGTGTTCAATGTAATAGCAAAAATTCTGAATAACACTCTCAGACCCAGACGAAGTGCCACTAGCAATGTTGGGGGTGCTCCCAAGAAGCAGAGAAAAGTCATGGCATTATAAGAAAAAGTCGAATCTACACCATAGATTGAGGCCTGCAGGTGCAGTTACCCACCATTTCAAGATAAATGAATCCAGTATAAGGACTATGGTGAAAAAAGAAAAGGAAATTTGTGAAGCTGTTGCTGTAGCTACTCCAGCAGGCACAAAAATCTTGTACTATTTGAGAAATAACTTTAATCACATATTGAAAACTCAGCTTTTATGTGGGTACAGGATTGTTATAGGGAAGACATCCCTAAAGACTCAAATATGATTCAAGAAAAAGCAAAGTCATTATGTGACAACTGAAAGCAAAAAAGGTGGAGGATCTAAAGCTGGAGAATTTAATGCCAACAAAGGATGGTTTGAAATTTTTAGAAAGAGGTTTGGAGAAGCGGCTTCTGCTGACCAAGAAGCAGCAGACAAATTCACAGACACTGTTAAGAAAATAATTAAGGAGGAAAGAAAAAAAAAAAAAAGAAAAGAATTGAGGAGAAAAGATATCTGCTACTGGTGTTTAATGAAGATGAAAGTACCCTATTCTGGGGAAAGGGGAAGAAATGACACAAAGGACGCTTACTGGTAAGGAAGAAAAGCGAGCATGAGGATTTAGGACAGAAAGGGACAGGCTTACTCCTCTGTTCTGCGCAAATGCAGTCAGATTTATGATCAGGACTGCCCTTATCTACAGGGTAATAACTTACTTTCTTCTAAATGCTTTGATAATTTTTAAATAAAAACACACATGCTATTTACATATTCAGAAAAGAAATTAACAGGGACTTCCCTGGTGGTCCAATGGTTAAGACTCCATGATCCCAAAGCAGGGGGCACGTGTTTGATCCCTGGTCAGAGACTAAGATTCCACATGCCGCAGAGTACAGCCAAATATATACATACACATACTCAAGAGGTCTTTTTTGTTATTATTGTTATTTTTAAATTGGAACATCTATATGCCAACTACAGGTTTCTTCTTAACGGTGGAAAAGGGGGGATCTTTGTACTTATAGTCAGCTCAGAAATCTTGGGGGTTAAGCGTCTCCACATTTCCAAGCAGCAGAAAAGGGGTTATCAAATACACCGTGCCTTGTGGAAAGACTAAAAGGTAGTCCAGATGCAGGATGTCAAGGAAAATGAGATTCCTTTAAGAATAAGGTTATGATGTTATAGCTTCCTAAGGCCCTGAGTGATTAAAAAAAAACACAGTTCACATTCCATAACACATCCCTAGAAAAGCACAAAAGAGATATGCCCGGCATGAATCATTGTATCCCCTCCCCCTCCAAGGGCACAACACCCAGAATAGCTTCCTGATGACACAGCAGCTAGAAGCCTTTGAAAGCCTTAATCTTTAGAGAGGAAATGAGAGGGAAAAAACAAGTCCTTGACACAGACTTTAATTTTTAGATTTTTACAAGGCAGAACAAGAGCAGCGGCGAAGGTGGTATGGATCTTTTATCTTTAATTCTTCTCACTTGAGCCTGTAGTTGCTAAATGTATGTGGATGATGGATTTGTCTGGTTTGCTCTGCTTCCACCGACTAACACTATTGCTGTTTTGTAGATGACCATATACTTTAATAGTGTTCATTCTGGTGACCAAGTGCCTTCACAGATCTTATTACTTATTAATAACAATAATACTGTGTTGCATTTACCAAGCATCTTTCACTCAGGAATTTCACTTCACTATTTCATCATGACACATTTTCTCTTTCTGGCACAGATGGTAAAACTGTCTTGTGATTACAGTAAAATGATTACTCCAGATGATGATGTAAAATTAGTAACAGAGCCAAGAAAAGAACTTTTTTACTATCAAGATGCAAGTACGTGAACCACTAAATGATGGTGCCTCTAATCTGGTAGGTCCTTAGTCTGTATTGGGTTTTTATAAAACCTTTTGGTACAGTTCCCAACTCTGGCTTTGGGAGACCGAGGAGCTGGCAATGCCACAGACTAGTATTTTAAATATCAGGAGGAAGGGCAATCGTATGAGAGAAGATAAGTTTATTTTGGGTCATGCTGTGCTTGGCCTGTAGGACAGCCAGCCAGATGATAATGTATAGCAGATAGGTAGTCTTGCAGATCTAAAATCCATCAGAGAGGTCTGAGCTGGGGATTGCTAGTGTACGGGTGATAGTTAAAACAATGCAAGTAAATGAGACTGTTTCAGGAAAATGTACAAAGTAAGATGAGATAAGGATGTAGGACTGGACTCTATTAAAAACTAAAGTAATGCTCAAAATTCTCCAAGCCAGGCTTCACAGTACGTGAACCGTGAACTTCCAGATGTTCAAGCTGGATTCAGAAAAGGCAGAGGAACCAGGGATCAGATTGCCAAAATCCAATGGATCATCGAAAAAGCAAGAGAGTTCCAGAAAAACATCTACTTCCACTTTATTAACTATGCCAAAGCCTTTGACTGTGTGGATCACAATAAACTGTGGAAAATTCTGAAAGAGAGGGAATACCAGACCACCTGACCTGCCTCCTGAGAAATCTGTATGCAGGTCAGGAAGCAACAGTTAGAACTGGACATGCAACAACAGACTGGTTCCAAATCGGGAAAGGAGTAAATCAAGGCTGTATATTGTTACCCTGCTTACTTAACTTCTATGCAGAGTACATCATGCGAAATGCTGGGGTGGATGAAGCAAAGCTGGAATCAGGATTGCTGGGAGAAATATCAATAACCTCAGATATGCAGATAACACCACCCTTATGGCAGAAAGCAAACAACTAAAAAGCCTCCTGATGAAAGTGAAAGAGGAGAGTGAAAAAGTTGGCCTAAAACTCAACATTCAGAAAACTAAGATCATGGCATCCAGTCCCATCAGTTCATGGCAAAAAAGATGGGAAAACAATGGAAACAGTGACAGACTTTTTATTTTGGGGGGCTCCAAAATCACTGAAGATGGTGATTGCAGCCATGAAATTAAAAGATGCTTGCTCCTTGGAAGGAAAGCTGTGACAAACCTAGACAGCATATTAAAAAGTAGAGACATTACTTTGCTAACAAAGGTCCATCTAGTCAAAGCTATGCTTTTCCCAGTAGTCATGTATGGATGTGAGAGTTAGACTAAAAAGAAAGCTGAGTGCCGAAGAATTGATGCTTTTGAACTGTGGTGTTGGAGAAGACTCTTGAGTCTCTTGGATTGCAAGGAGATCCAACCAGTCAATCCTAAAGGAAATGAGTCCTGAATATTCACTGGAAGGACTGATGCTGAAGCTGAAACTCCAATACTTAGGCCACGTGATGCAAAGAACTGACTCACTGAAAAAGACCCTGATGCTAGGAAAGATTGAAGGTGGGAGAAGGGGACCACAGAGAATGAGATGGCTGGATGGCATCACTGACTCGATGGACGTGAGTTTGACTAAGCTCTGGGAGTTGATGATGGACAGGGAAACCAGTCCATGGGGTCACAAAAAGTTGGACACGACTGAGCAACTGAACTGAACTGAACGTCTGAGAGGAAGAAATTCCAGGGAAAGAAACTACGAAAGAGTGGTCGTAGGGGTAGAAGGAGGTCTCTATGAGACTGAAGATAATAATGCAACATGAGTCAAGGTCTGATGATGTTCAACAGTGAAGAACACAAGACAGTGTTCAGAGGGAAGATGTGCACTGGATTTGGTAACACGAACTTACTTAAACTTCAGTAGCAAGAACAGCAGTGGTAAGGGCAGAAGCAAGATTGTGGTGGGTTAAATTATTTGTTCTATAAATTCCGATGTTCGTATTTTTTTTCACAGGACAACATGTAACTTGAAACTTAAAAAAAAATGAAAGGAACATTTATTAATTACTTCCTATGTACCATGAACTGTGTTAGGCCAATTTGTATGCTGTTTCATTTAATCTTTCTATCAAACATTATGACATAAATAATATTATCATTATTTCGACAGATGAGAAAAAGCTCAAAAAAGATAACATCACCTAATAGTTAAGACTGACAGACAACTTATTACACTTTCTAAAGCTTTATCTCATTTAATCCTCACAACAACCCTATGAGATACATACCAGTGTAACCACCTCATTTTACAAATGAGGAAACAGAAGTACTAATAGTCATGTAACTTACTCAGTACCACACAGTGGTGAAACTGAGATTAAAATAAGAGCAGTCTGACTCAGAGATCCATAATTATTACTACTGTCATTTTTTTCCCCAAGGACCTGAGCAATGTCAATCCAGGTTCTGTCTGATTCTGAAGATGTCTGTCTCCTATACAATGTCGCATCCAAACTCCTTGAGTGAGATTTTAATAATGATGACCATTGAGAAGAATTCAGTTCTTTAAAGGATAAAAATTGTCCTCAGATCTTCAAAATTCTTTAGAAAGAGGGCCTCACTTTCAGAACTTACTCTGAATAAAGAGAATCTAACCTAAGCCAACTTTTCCAGTGAATTCTGAAAAAACTCAACAAGAAAACTGGTTTAAAGAGTTTGTTTAGAGGTAATACACACTATTTTGGAAGGGAAGGTAGCACATTAAATCCTATCAACTATGAATATCTTAATACCAATTCATTTTTTCCCAGTGTGACTGCTAGCTGAGAATAACCTCTGATTAAAAAAGAAAGACAAGCCGAGCTCAGAAAAAGGTTTCAGGAAAGAAAACTAGGCCCTGACTAGGGAAGAGCATGAGTGTTTGGGAACACAAATTATGCACATATATAAGAGGTTTGATTTTTTAAAAGTGGAAGATCAGATCCAATGACCCACTTGACAGTTCTACCCAGAACCAAACCTTATTTAAAACACTGCAAATGAAGTAACTGCTATTGAGAACTGAAGCAGAAACCACTGAGATTTAACTCATTTTTAATACTCAAAGCTTATTAGAGTGTTTGAGGATATAAGGAAAAGAAGCTCAACATCAACAAAGTTTATACAGAAAAAAATGTAAGCTATAACCAAAAACTATCATTCATAAGCATCAACCAGTTATCTACCAAATTATGTTCAAAGGATAGTCTAAAAATGACAATATCTTGTAAATATTTCTCAGATATATCCTAGGATACTCTTGAGAGGAAAACCTTAATGATTCATCACAACACTGCCCTTCTCCTCCTCATTATCATCATATTGCAGTCCTGCTCTCAAGGACTCTCAACATGCGCAGTTGCCTTCATTTTCTCTCTGCCAACAATTTACTGCAAATGTTTCTTTCCAACAAGCGATCTGGCCAACCTGGCAAAAAAAGAAAAGAAGCAGTACACATACCTGGTCATGGATGAGCCCATGATAGAGGATGCTCTGCATGTCTCTGCAAAGCCGCTCCAGGCCACCATACTTGGACCAGACATTGGGGCTGTTGGCTGACACTAAACCCTCCACAGTAGTCTTCAAATTACCCAGCAACTGCCAGTGCTCCCTCCTGCAAGGCCAATGGTTATACCAATGGTTAGTTTCTTTGTTGTACTTGACCATACCATGTCAAAGAAAGTCTAAGACAAGCAGCCTCCTGTCCCGCATCCTAACATTCTCTCCCCTATTAATTTTTCACTTGGGCGTAAGACCCAATTCTGAGAGGACTGAAGCTATAAAGAACACTAAGATTTTAAAATGTTTAAAAAAGCCCTCATATTTACATAGCATATTGTTCTTTGTAAGGTGATCTTCATCTACTATCATTTTATCCTCACATAAGTAGCCCATAACCCTGTGTTTCTTGGCTTGTGAGCCATTAAGATCCATTTCTGGGCTTCCCCAGTGGCTCAGTTGGTAAAGATCCATTTCTGGGTAATGACATTATGTGAGGACTACATAAAGAGATGAAGGGCATTTGCTGAAAACCAGAAACCTTTGGCTGAACAAAAAAGCCAAAAAACAACTTTTTATTAAACTGTATTTTCAGTACTAAGTATATATATCTGTACACAAATACTATAGATAAGAATAAAAATTGCCCATGATTTTTTCCCATGATTTTTTAAGCTAAAATTGAGGCCAAAATGTCCTAAGCTAGCACTAAGCCACTTAGGACACGTCCCCAGGTCAATCAACTATTGGCTCATTCTCCTGGATCATCTGGAGCACTTCAGCGGAAAAGTGTAAAAACTGCTGCCCTAGATGATGTTCAAGGTTCCTCCCAAATTCCCAGCATTTTCTCAATACAGCTTCCTATCCAATAAAAATTCAAAACCAGCTGCAATTGAATAAAAAGAATTGGATGCACAGAATCAAATGGATAAGGAAAACATGAGGAGATGAGGTATCAAACTCCTCCTCTTGGGCCCCCGAGTGCTATGCTGTACACTCTGCCTAGCTTTTTCATATCCTGTTAGAACGCTGCTCTTTCCTCTTCAAGGACAGTCCTGGGGATGGTTATAGTTTCTTCCAGGGACTTTTACCGTAACCAGTTTAGCATCATTTAAATAGCTGCAAGGGTAGGAGGGTTCTGAATTGAAATCCTTTCTAACTCCATCAGTGTTCAAAACTAACCTCTCCTACATTTTGCACACTTTCTAAGCCATTTTTGAAAAGTGGATGAATAGAGTAACGGCAGACAAATAAAATTAATGAAGCTAGGTCTAGTATAGGAGTATTATCTAAAAAGGAAAAGCAAGATGGCTCTCACTCTGATCTTCTACTCTAGAGCCCTTGAGATCAAGAATTTATTCAAATGGGGAGACACCAGGTTTTTTTAACCTTTTGTCATTAAACATTTGAGTCACCAGGCTCCCGTGTTCTATTTCTCCCCCCATCGAGTTTTACTAAGATATATTAGTACTCAGATATAATGTAACATTATATTAGTTTAAGGCATACAACATAATGATTTGATATATGTATATACTGTGAAATGATTACCACAAGAAGTTCAGTGAACATCTATCGCCTCACACAGTTATAACTTTTGTTCCTTGTGATGAGAACATTTAAGATCTACTCTTTTAGCAACTTTCAAATATATTACCACAATACAGCACTGTTAACTATAGTCACTATGCTCTATATTCAGTTCAGTTCAGTTCAGTCGCTCAGGCGTGTCCGACTCTTTGTGACCCCATGAATCGCAGCACGCCAGGCCTCCCTGTCCATCACCATCTCCCGGAGTTTACTCAGACTCACGTCCATCGAGTCCGTGATGCCATCCAGCCATCTCATCCTAGGTCGTCCCCTTCTCCTCCTGCCCCCAATCCCTCCCAGCATCAGAGTCTTTTCCAATGAGTCAACTCTTCGCATGAGGTGGCCAAAGTACTGGAGCTTCAGCTTTAGCATCATTCCTTCCAAAGAAATCCCAGGGTTGATCTCCTTCAGAATGCTCTACATTATGCCCCTAAAACTGACTTATAACTTTGTACCTTTGGACCATTTCACCCATTTTCCCCACCCCCTCATCCCTTGCCTCTGGTAATCAATCTGTTCTCTGTTTCTATGGGTTTCGGGGATTTCACATATAAGTGAGATAATACTTATTTGCCATTCTCTGTTTGATTTATTTCACTTAGCATAATGTCCACTCCTCATGCTGTTAAAAATGGCTAGATTTCCTTCTTTATGGCTGAATAATATTCCCGTGTGTGTGTGTGTGTGTGTGTGTGTGTGGCATTTTCTTTATCAATTCATCTATCAGTGGACACTTAGGTTGGTTCCATGTCTTGGCTATTTTAAATAATACTGCAATGAAAATGGGGATGCAGATATCTTTAAGAAATAGTGATTTTGTTTCCTTGGGATGGATATATATATATATATATATATATATATATATACATACATACTCAGAAGGAGAACTGCTGGATCATACGCCAGTTCTACCTTTAATATCCTGAGGGATTTCCATACTGTTTTTCAAAGTGGTTGCCCCAGTCTACAATCCCACCAACAACCCCCTAGGGTCTCTTTTTCTCCACATCCTCACCAACACTTGTTGTCTCTTGACTTTTAAATGCTAGCCCTTCTAACAGGTGTGAGATGACACTCTGGTTTTGATTTGCATTTCCCTCATGACTGGTCGTGTGGAGCACTTTCTCACGTACCTGTTGGCCATTCCCCTGTTCTATTTCTAAACCAGTCCTGAAAGATATTTCAAGGTAACCAAGATGCACACAGGACTGAGGTGGTCATTAAAAGGCCATTTATTGTTGTACTGTAAGAAACTGCCATCACAGAGGCCAAGTGACTGCCAACTTTTGCTTCAGTGATTCTCCATCTCCTATGCTTCCTCAGGGTTAATCTGGCCTGTTCTGACTGACACAATTCCAATAGGTTACAATCAAGTTATGCAGGCCTGAGAGCCAGTCTGGTTCCTCAAGTGACTCTGCATATCTGTGTTCTGACTCATTCTATATTGATCTTACTAGTTTAACCATCAAAGATCATCATAAATCCTGCATGTAGACAGTAAGTACCCTAAATCCTAGGGCTTTGATCCCAAAATTTTACAAAGAGCACTGAAACTCTAGAACCCTTGAGCATTCGGATTTATTAACAATTTCTGGATGAACTAAAGAACTTTTCTTCCCCAACATGAATTGTCCCTGAGATACCAAAGCTACAGAAGAAGAATGAAGCTCTTACCCTAAGATATACCAAATCATCTATATTTGGTACATGCTCATATAGAAATAAAAGTAAACTTAAAAAATTTTATTTATATAATCAGTCTCTTCAGTGTCTTTGCCTTTTTTAGGATCCTTTTTCCTAATAATATTGTTTTCATTTTCAGAGAGTTAAGATACTAAATTCAACTGAAGCCCATACATAGTGGCTGGATTAATCCATTCATATTTGAATCTTAGATGTCAATAGATCACCATAAGAAGTAAAATATTCCTCCTCATCGTTGACCCAGATTGTTAGCAACTGAGGTCAGTCTTTCCTAAACTAAACCTGTTTGGTAATAATTATTTGAATGGTATCCTGCAGTCACATGTAACCTCATCTGGGCACAAGCAAGGACTAGATTAGGCTCAAAGCAGTCCTTTGTAGAGCCACTTCTGTAAGTATACAGAGTGCTCTTCTTTTTTTTTAATATTTATTTATTTGGCTGCATCGGGTCTTAGTTGCAGCGTGCAGGGCTTAGTTGCCCCAAGGCATGAGGAATCTTAGTTCCCCGAGTCTCCTGCATTGCAAGGGGGATTCTTAACCACTGGACCACCAGGAAAGTCCCACAAAGTGCTCTTCTTTAATCACCATAAATTAAAAGCAAGTCTTTCTAAGCATCTCACCCTATGTCAAGGAAGAACTAGGCCCAAGTGGCAAGGGACAGTATAATCCATCTCTACTTGAATTATTTTTATCAACAAACAGCAAAGCCAATTGCAGAATAAAGTTCTATCTATTTTCTTTTCAGAGGATTTTGACTACATTCTTTGAAAAGGAACAGGAATTACTTAAGCAACTCAAATAAGGATACCCAAGAAAAACAGTTTCCCTAAATGCCAACTTAGTCTTAAGCATGCCAAATCCAATTAAAAGTGACACTCAGGTTAAAACAGTAAAGTTATAAGTAAATGCTATTTTTCAAAGAAGTGTTGATACCATATATCAATATAAAACTAATCACTAACAATAAGTGAAATCAACAGTAAATAGTGAGTACTGTGCAACTGTAAAATGAGATTCAGTGCAGGAAATATATACTGGTATATCTTCTACATTCAGTGCTCTATTTAGTGGTAAAAAGAAACAGCTTCAACTTATTAGCATATCCCATCTACAGCATGCGAGTTGTCTGGATTGGAATGTGGTATCTACTTGAGACCAGAGTTGAAGGTTAGGCTATCCCAAGTCAGATAATGATCTGATCCCTGAAATGTGAGGAGAGGTATGTGACATCCATGTGTGGAACACCATGAAACCAGTAAAACATTTTATTAGGAAGAGTTTCCAAAGCTAATGAAAGTATGTAAAAGTATAAAAAGCAGAATGTAAAATTATACTTGTGATCTCAACATACATATACTAAGAGAAATAGTGATATGTTAATAGTGTTTACTTTTGGTTACATAAGGGGAACGTAGAGAAGAGAGGAGCTATTTCCGCCTTCTGTCAGGCTAGCAATTAATGAAAGGTCAATAATATGTACCAAGTTTGCAAACAAGAAGCTGGAAAGGACCATAAAGGATTTTTTAAATACTTAAGTATCAAAGGTGCCTTATGCTGACAGACTGTGGTCAGGCAAGCACCTAGGACTTTTAATGCCAGAAAGCATTTCCTGGAAAGAAGCAATGGATTCATTCTTAAAGCAAGGAAAAACATAATTAGGGAAATAAGTATCGTAACACTGCTGCTGCTGCTGCTGCTGCTGCTAAGTCGCTTCAGTCGTGTCCGACTCTGTGCGACCCCAAAGATGGCAGCCCACCAGGCTCCACCGTCCCTGGGATTCTCCAGGCAAGAACACTGGAGTGGGTTGCCATTTCCTTCTCCGTAACACTGAGGTAGCAAGAAATTACAATGTTTAGTTTGCAGTTAACTTTCTTCTTATCTGGCTCTATATTTTCTGTTTTTAATTATTATTATTATTTTTTAATTTTCTATGCTTTTATTTTTACAACAATAAATCTACTTTTTCAGGCAAAGTTATTACTACTTTTTTTTCTGTTAAGAAATATACATGAGACACAGGACAAAGTCCCTAACAAGTGTTCTCTAAATAGTGTGTGAATAAATATCTAGGCAGTAGAAATGAGACAGATCAATTAGTTCATATTATCTACAAATGGCTATTTTAAAATGATTTTCATCTAAAATTTCCTTATATAGTTTCAAATTCCATATAGTTGCTTACATCCATCTAAAAAATGAATCTACCTTGTGATAACATATTTCAGGAGGAATTTTACCATCTTGATGATACAGAGACATGAGGACTAAATGATGGTATAGTTAGAGAATTTTCAGCTATTTCAACAATGTTTTCAGAGTTTTGATTAATAGACCAATGTCAGCCTGGAGATTGTATTTCCAGTGACAAGCCATCACAATATTGTAATTATCCTGCAATTAAATAAATAAATAAAATTTAAAATGTCTATCATAGATTCTTCTTTCTCAAAGTTTATTTAAATAATTGGAATGAAGACTTAGATACCTTGTGTTCATAGAAGATACAGAATTGAGAGATATATATGAAAACATTGGACCCATCAAATCACTATGGGATAAGACCAACACAATGAAGTTTAATAGTCACACACACACAATGAAAAGTAAGATATGCAAGTATGTAGTCTTGCATTTTGGTTAATAATATCAACTAGAAGTATACATCTCAAGATTATCTCTTTTTTAAAAACTGAGCTCTGTACTAATAAAAATTAAAAACTGATATTTATTAATAAACATGTATGTTATACAGTCATTTATAAAAGTAAATATTCAAAAGAGAAAAGTACTCTAATCATGATACAGTCACTTAATGAAATACCATGCATCATTAAAATGAAACTTACAAAGAGAGTTTCCAGTAACATGGGAAGATGCTTGCTACTGCTAAGTCGCTTCAGTCATGTCTGACTCTGTGCATAGACGGCAGCTCACTAGGCTCCTCCGCCCATGGGATTTTCCAGGCAAGAGTACTGGAGTGGGGTGCCACTGCCTTCTCCGGGTGTTTTTAATTATATAGTATTTAACTTGTAGAGTATGTAGTTAAAAATTTATATGATGCTTTTTAAATAAATAATATGCTTATAGAAAAAAGACACTTGACTTTATTATACAGCTCTCAGCTCTAAGGCACTTAGGAGAACCTAACCACTGGTAGTCCCATCCCTTTAGTGGCTGATAGCAGAATCTCAAAGTCTAGGAGGGAAGCTCAGTGTCTAGGAATCCTAATGTCTAGGACGCAAGCTGTGTAACTTTATACCTACTCAACAAATGCTTTATTAATCATACTACATTTTAATGACATCAAATTTCTGTAATTTTAACAATGAGTAGATTTAACAGAAGGAAGGAAAATCCCTTATGTCAGAAACCTAACCACCAATGATATGGAAACTCCTTAGTTCAAAAATTCTCCATCCTGCTCAGTACTTCTCAATTTGAAGACAGTCTCTACCACACCCTATTGCAAACATGCTAACCTCATGCCTACTCCCATGACTTTATTCATGGAGACCTTTCCACTTGGAATGATTCTCCTCTTGTCCCAATTAGGGATTAAGGTTCAGCTCTAGTTCACTCTTTTCCCAAGAAGTTCTAAATAATCTGACCTGTTGCAAATTTTTTGTCAGAAACTCCACAATATATGCTGGCACTGTATCATTCCTCCTAATATTAATTCTTAAAAAAATTATTTACTGGTATATGGTTGATTTCCTTAAGGAAAAGGACCATGTTTTTTCTATTTCTTTTCTATTTTCTATTTTAATACGCAGAGAGAAAATGTCTTCAGTGGAAAGAGAATAAGCTTCATGGTCAGGCCAGCCTGAAGGTGAATCCTAGCTCCGCACAAACCAGCTGTGCAAGTCACTAAACTCCTTAAGTTTCAGTTCCCTTATCTGTAAAACAGATAGAACAGCTGATTAACAAAGGATAATCTACAGAAAGTACCACCATCAAGCAGATAATAGTAGTATTACTTTGCTTTTCCTTTGAACTTTCATTGCATAAATCTAATGTTAATGTTCAGCTGCTAAGTGTTGTCCAACTTTTTGCGACCCCCATGGACTGAAGCATGCCAGGCTTCTCTGTCCTTCACTATCTCCCGGAGTTTGCTCAAACTCATATCCATTGAGTTGGTGATGCCATCCAACCATCTCATCCTCTGTTGTCCCCTTCTCCTCCTGCCTTCAACCTTTCCCAGCATCAGGCTCTTTTCCAGTGAGTCAGCTCTTTGCATCAGGTGGCCAAAGTATTGGAGTTTCAGCTTCAACATCAGTCCTTCCAATGAATATTCAGGACTGATTTCCTTTAGGATTGACTGGTTGGATCTCCTTGCAGTCCAAGGGACTCTCAAGAGTCTTCTCTAACACCACAGTTCAAAAGCATCAATTCTTCGGCACTCAGCTTTCTTTATAGTCCAACTCTCACATTAATATGTGACTAATGGAAAAAACCATAGCTTTGACTAGATGGACCTTTGTTGGCAAAGTAATGTCTCTGCTTTTTAATATGCTGTCTAGGTTTGTCACAGCTTTTCTTCCAAGGAGCAAGCATCTTTTAATTTCATGGCTGTAGTCACCATCTTCAGTGATTTTGGAGCCCCCTAAAATAAAGTCTCTCACTGTTTCCATTGTTCCTCCATCTATTTGCCACGATAAGCCTTCTTAGCATAAATCTCATAAACCCAAGTTTTTTAATCAGAAGGGGTACCTAATACAAAGCTTTCTTACCCATTCTGCTTCAGAGAAAATTCTGGGATTGGACAGTTTGTAACATAATTAGGACTAGTTACAGTGCTCAATGTCCAGAGAACACCTTAACTGCCTTTAAACCAGGGCCAAATCTCTTAGTACAGATTCCAACGCCCTGTTTATGTTCATGGTGCTCTCACTGAAGCAGGATAGCCAGAAAGACTTCCTCAATATTGGATGATCTTGTATACAAGAGACTCAAATCTGCTTACTGAACAGAATGAAAGACAACAGAGTTCATTTGGTGAGACGCATAAGAAAGCCGAACTCATTACCCTACAGTTACATCTTAGGTTGTCTGAGTAGAAGAGTGCTTCACAAGTAAGATACACCAGTGCATACACCAGCACTCCAAGAGCAAAGGCAAAGGAGGAAAGATACTGCCTCAGTCACCTCAGTTTTAGGGAGTTTTAAAGTAAAAGATAACCATCATTAGAGTGAAAACTGGTGCTTCCAAGGTGGCATTAGTGGTAAAGAATCCACCTGCCAACTCGAGAGACGAAAGAGAGACTCTCTCTCTTGACCCCTGGATCAAGAAGATTCCCTGGAGTAGGAAAAGGCACTCTACTCCAGCATTCTTGCCTGAAAAATTCCACGGGCAGAGGAGCCTGGTGGGCTACAGTTCATGGGGTTGCAAAGAGTAAACACGACTGAGCATGAGCATGAGAACTAAAACTGAACTATTTCAAAAATTGCTAAGGAAAGAAAACAGCAGGAGAACATTATAAAAATCAATTTTAAAAAGTGACAGAATTAAGACTCGAGATGAGATAAAAATAAGTATCAATGGAATAAACGCAACCATTTCAAATAAAACAGCCAATCAAACAAAAAAGTAGGAGGAAACTATATTAATATCTAGGTTGAATTCAAGGCAAGAATATTTAAAAAGACAAAGAAGGAATAACAAAGATACAGCTCTCATTCGTTCTTATGGATCTAATAACATGGCCTCAAAACATATCAAGCAAAACAACACGCACAAAAAACAAAAACTGCAGAAAAGAAAAACGGAAACAGAAAAGAAAAAACAACGGTAATGGGAGATCATGAAAACTAAAAGTAAAATATAATTAGAAGAGCTGAATAATCTACGATTAATAAAGTTGTTCTATTACATCTGGAAAACTACATCCTGAGGAACACTTTTTAAAAGGACATCCAGAACAGTCACAGAAACTGGCCTTGTACTAAGGCACACACAAAAAAGTCAACAGATTCTCAAAAGTAGATGTAGTATAACTATATTCTTTGACTAGGAAACAATAAAACATTGAACAAATAACAAAAGTAGAACAAAGAGGGGGGAACCCTCGGAAAATTTAAAACTCTCAAAGGACTCTCTAGGAGGTTAGGAGGCAAAAATAAAATAATCTTGAAGTGATTGAAGAGGTGAAGGTGGTGAAGAGGAATGGCATTATGACTCTTACTGCTTTCTTCTCAAAAGTATCTTATGATAAAACTTTTCTCTCCTCCTAATCAACTGTAGGTTATACTACAAGTGAGCCTGATCCAGAGGAACTAAAAACATGTAAGTGTGCTGCAGTTCATTCCTGAAAAAACGCAGATTTAAATCCACAGCAGCGTTGTTCAACTGAACTTTCTGTGATGCTGAAAATGTTCTCTATCTCTACTGTCCAGTATGGTAGCCACTAGCCACTGCGGCCATTAAGCACTTGAAGTCTGTGCAGTGTGACTAAAAAGCCAAAATTTTAAAATTTTATTTAATTTTAACTAATTTAGACATAAATCGGAGAAGGCAATGGCACCCCACTCCAGTGCTCTTGCCTGGAAAATCCCATGGACGGAGGAACCTGGTGGGCTGCAGCCCATGGGGTTGCGAAGAGTCGGACACAACTGAGCAACTTCACTTTCACTTCTCACTTTCATGCATTGGAGAAGGAAATGGCAACCCACTCCAGTGTTCTTGCCTGGAGAATCTCAGGGACGGGGAGCCTGGTGGGCTGCCGTCTGTGGGGTCGCACAGAGTCGGACACGACTGAAGCGACTTAGCAGCAGCGGCAGCAGACATAAATCACCTCAGTGGCTCTCATGTGGGACAGAGCTGGTCTATAAACACCAAGGTAGTTTATGGAGGAAAGATTACAAAACAAAATAAAAAACAGAAAAAAACCCTCCATTTATGGAAGAAGTGATAAAGTAGCTATAAAAGGCAGAAACAGCTGTGGGGATGGTAGATACTGAGAAAAGCTTCAGCTTATGGTCTGTGCTGTCAGCTGATACACCTCCTGCTCCTGGGTTCTGACAATAGAATTTCCCCCTAAAGCTTCAGAGTTATGTTTCTGTGGGGCAGAGGTGTGTACAAATAATTGGACTAGCAGTATGGATTGCCCCCAAATCATGTGATCCACTTGCTTTACCATCAGTGCTATATAAACTTTTAGAGTATGGTCAAAGGAAAAATGGAAAGAAAGGGAAGAAATAGAAAACGAAAATTAACATGAAAATGTGAAAAATGAATAAAGAGGAAGGGGGAAAAAAAGAGGCCCTTTCAATAGCAATAGTACCAATAACACCTGCCCGACCATAAGAAGCGTGACCGAATTGTTACTGTTTTCATTCCTTGTGCAAATATTCAATGAATACCAATTATATGCCAGGCACTGTGGTAGGCACCAGGCTTATGATAGTTAAAGAAGAACAGTCCTCAGCTCTCAGGGTATTCAGAGTGCAATGGGGGAAATGGGCACTCCTTTAAAAAAAAAAAAATGCTATAGAGTGAGAAGTACTGTAATAAGAGAGATGGAAAAGGTCAGGTCAATGATGCCTTCTAAAGGAGCATTATTTAATGGACGACTAAGAGCTCTCCAGGCAGAGGAGGTAATGCAGGGAATGCAGAGGAGCAGGAATCAGAATGGTGAGGAAGGGGATGTAAGAGTGAGTGAGTGTCATAGTTTTGCAACTGGAAACTTCATATTGAATACCAGAAAAAGTTCTGACTTTCTATTTTCAGTGAGGAATCACTTACATTTCTGAGCAAAATACTATAGTAACTTTGCTTCTGGAAAAATTATGTTGGTAGCGATGTGGAGGCCATCTGGAATTGAGGGACTGGGTTCAGACTGGGAGCTTAGTCAGGAGGCTACTGGGAGAATCCACAATGAGAAATAATAAAGGCCTTATTTTGTTTACATCTACCCAGAATTCATGCCTCTTTCTTTTGGGATCAAAATACTGATTTTTCACAGGGAAATCAACCCTCTGGCACTTGACCCGGTCCATGAAGTACCACAAAAGGTATGCCACGATCCAAGGTTGGGCAGATAACTTAGGCCTCGTGGAGCAACATATTTCATACCCTGATTACAAGAACAGTAACATTAAAAAAAAAAAAAAAAACCAGTAACATAAGTCAGTCCAAAACTTTTCACTTTTGCTATACCTATTGGCATTGCTGTTTTCCTTTTTTGGATGGATTGTTAAACTTCAAGTTGCCAAGGGTTATCCTGCAGAAAAAACTGCTGAGAATGAAGTCGACATATCAGAAAAAAACAGCACACAGACAGGGACAAATTTTTGTTTAAGCATCTACATTTGGCCATTCCTAAAACAATATAAGCCAATATATTTAGAAATGGAGGGGAAAAAAGCTTCAGGAGAAAAATCAGAAACAGAACTCACTGGACCTAGGGACTACTTGGATATGGCAAATGAAGGAGAGGGAAGTACCAAATTTCACTTAGGTTTCTGGCTTGGCTGACTGAATGGAAAACCCTATTAACTGAGACAGAGGACAGAGGAGGTACTGGTTTTGGTCAATGAAATGAGCTCAGTTTGGAGATACTAAAAGTATCTTACTACTTGAATTCTGACTATCTGAATCACTAAACCAGGAAAACTTTGTAAGTAGTTCCATTCCAAGATCAGAAGGAGATGGCATAGTCCAAGTCAGCTGAGGGTAACACAACAATGCTAGAAGAACCATTCCTATTACGGTTCAGTAGTTTCACCAGATACCCTCCAAACGATTGGTATTTAGGAAAGTCTAGGAAAAGTGAAGTATCATCCCTAAGCACTAGAGCATTTTTCTAGTGATTACTAGCTAGATGGAAAGCAATAGGGGAATCTATGACATTCCACTCCAAGGATGAAGTTAAAAGCTGGGCCAAGTGATTACTAGCTAGATGGAAAGCAATAGGGGACTCTATGACATTCCACTCCAAGGATGAAGTTAAAAGCTGGGCCAAGTGACTTCCCTGATGGTCCAGTGGTTAAGAATTTGCCTTGCAACGCAGCGGACTTGAGTTCTACTCCTGGTTGGGGAACTAAGGTTCCACATGCCACCAAGCAACTAAGCTTGTGCCCTGCAACTACTGAGCCCAGGTGCCACAACTAGAGAGTCTGTGCATCACAATGAAAGATCCCATTTGCCCCAACTAAGACTGGATGCAGTCAAATTAAAAAAAAAAAAAAAAAAATTCTGGGCCAACACCCCAGTCCCCAGTTTGTTCAATTTGGATAGAGAAACCATGGAAGGAGGAAGCACAAGCAATAATATCATTGCAAACAGCAACTGGAAGAACACATGCTCATCTTATTTCAAGAAAACTGGGGAGGGGAAGGAAGTAGACATTTTCTGCCTTCAGTACATATCAGCACTCTCTGAGGAGCTTTTTTCACATTATCTTACTGAATCCTCACCAGTCAGGAAGGCATCATTCTTCCCATTCAGGCTGGATAAGTCAAGTTAAGCAGTAGAGCTAGAATTCAAATGCAGCTCTACCTGGCTATAAACTTATGCACATTTCACTCCATCAACTGGTTTCAGAATATAATTTTATCTTTCATATATTTTAAAAAATGATGCCATCTCATCAAGAAGATGTCTTCTGAATTGGGTGTTTTATTGGCCAAAGAAAGGTTAAGTTTGCAGTGATCCAGCCACAGTGCCTCAATTCTCAGGCACAAGTCATGTATTTCATTTACCATTTGACTACCCAGAACTAAAGAGGCCATCGGTGCCACGAAGTCCCATTAAATAAATTATTCTAAGTTCACTAATCACCAACAGAGAGTAGGCTATGTTAACATTAAGAGTGATTTCATGAGGATAATCCCAATGCTGAAATTAAGTTTTGACTAAAGTTCATTGGTAAAGAAGCAAGCATGGAAAGAATAACAGAAAAAGATACCTGCAAAGGAGAAGCCTTAGTAACGTTAATGACAGGCAAAGAATGCTACAAAATTTATTACCTTATACATTTCTTTGTCCCAGCAGATTAGAACAGTGAGAGGTAGTATAGCATAGATACCAGAAGTAGAGCCTGCCTGAATCCCAGTCCCACCAAGGATTTACTGTATGACCTTGGCAAATTATTTATCCTGTCTAGGTCTTAGCTGCCTCACCTGTCAAATGGTAATAATATAGTACCTATCTCATCCAGCTGTTATGAGGATTTAATAACACTTGTAAGGCTCTTAAGCAATGCCTGGCATGTAGTAAATAAGTATTTGTTAAATACATTAAATAAATAAATAACTCAGCTGGGAGGAAATCTGAATTTCCAACCTAGCCTCTCCTACATGAACTGGTAGAGGAAAATAAAAATAATCCTAAAATTTGTTTAGAAAGTATATAAGACTTTTTACAAGAAGCATCTGGAGGAAGAATAAAGAGCCAAATATACATAAGCAGAAACTGAAACATGGAAAAGGGAAGTAGGCTCTTCAGTTTCACTGAACACATCATTTACAGATCTCATGCAGTAACCCCAAGTCCTGTCATCCTAGGTTTTGTACAGCAGGCCACAGGCAGGTAAAAGAGGAGTCACTCTTTAAACTAGCCAGGTCTTCACCTATGTACAAAATCTCATTAATTTTCCCCTGTTGATATTTTTTCAGAGATAAATATTTCAGTCTTTGGATTCTAGCTGCTCCGGAGACTCTAACCACATCTGAATGTTTTTAAAAGTCAAGAAGGACTTCCTTAAGCCACATTCCTGCTCTATCCTGTCCATTCCAGATTCTTAAGAGGTTAAGACCAGAGTTATTAATGAAGCAACACCTACACAGAAGTACAGCTGGAGTCCAAGCCAACATTCAGCTTTTGTAATTTCTAGAAGGTAAGAACTTGATAGCAGTTTCATATAAATAAATGGGAAATCGCTCAGCTGCAATGTGGGTAAGGAGTGCCGGGTTTAAATACAGGGAGGTCCTGTCACTGTCTGACAGGGATCCAGCATTGACAAAGGGCACGAACGCAATCGCTAGTCTCATTAGCAAGCCCTCACTCCCATTCCACTGCCTTTACAATCGCCCACTTTCACCCACAGGCCCTCCTTCACGCCTTCCTCCTCACACTCATTTTGCGTAAGCTTCTGTCTAGGCCACTCACAATGCCTAACCTTTGCTCCCAGAAATTCTTACTTCAACCTTCTTAACACTGGCCTGAACCGCTGTCACCGCAAGTTTCGGCCGGGGCACCCACCCTGTCCCCTACTGCTATCTATAGACTCTGGCCTATGAAATCTCACCACAGCACCTCTCAATGTCCACCTCCTCCCCAGAAGCAGCCCTCGGTCTGAATTTTACCCACTGCTGCACGCCCTCCACCGCCCCCCGCCCTCAACATAGCCTATCCTCCCTCCTTCTCTCTCCCTAAGCCCGTTCCCTCGTCCGCCCGATCTAACCTCCCCGTCTCTCGTTTCAGAATTTCTTCCCAAACAAGTCGCCCACAACAGCAGTCCTCCTGTCCGTCTCCTCGTGCTCTGGGAGCCTTCCCGGCTTCAGCGCATCCATCCGCGCGCGACTTCCCCCAGCTCACCTGCTCTCCTCCGGCAAGCCCTCCTCGCAGCCGCCAAGCTCCATTCCCGCGCCCTCTGGCCGCATCCGGGGCTGCGACGTCGCCTCTTAAGAGAGGCGTCCCTGTCGCTTCGCCCCTCAGGGCTCCCAGAGCCCCTCGGGAATCTAGGAGGCACCCACGGCAGGTGGGCTCAGAGTGATGCACTACGGCCGGGTGACGGCAGCAGCATTGATTGCTGCCTCAGCCGCGGTTTCTATCCCTTCCACTCCCCCCTACTTCCGGCTCTGAGAACTACAATTCCCAGCAAGCACTTCGAAGGCCTAGCCGCTACCGGCATGCACCGCCTTATCCAATCCGAAGCTGCGCTCGCCGCAGACTTCAGACCCTGGCTCGTAGCTTTCCCTAGTGCGCCTCACGGGCAGTACGGACCTGAAACGTAAAGCTGCGGTAGTATCCAGAGTTCCTACTGGAGTGGACCCTTACACACGCCTGTCACACTTCACCCTTGGGGCCAAACTCAGTCAGAGGTCTAGACTCGAAAATAACGCTGGTCTTAATCCAAGAACGGTTAACCTCACTTCAGCCTACCCAGGTTTAACATCTGTTGGTGGTGTTTGGGGTCGTCAACAATTTTAATATAGAACTCACAAACTCAGAAGAGCTCAGGTTGCTTTGGTGTCACAAAGGAAGAGCAGAAGGGAAAGGCTTTACGGAAAGATTTCCTGGAGGACTGATGTCAGAGCAATTTTTTAGGATGAGTATGACAACCTAGAGAAAGGAAGAGAAGGTAAAGAGGAAGCACAGACATGAGGAATTTGGTTTGGAAACAGCTGATTCTGAGTAGTAATCAGAGCTGGGAAGAGGTGAGGGACAGAATGGTGTGCGTGAGCAGGCAGACAAGATCATGAAGCCATTCTGAGTTTGGATTTTATCCTGAGAACAATGAGCAAATCAAGAAGTGATTCGATCAAACCTGCTTAGAAAGCTATTTTTTGACAATGTAGAAGAGAATGACAATGTAGGAGAAGTAATGGGTATGTACTATGTTGGAGAGAAGGGATATGAGAAGAGTTTGGGCGTCCCTATAGAGGCCAAGCAGGTAATGCCTGTGAGTGAAGTGAGCCAGTTGTAGGAGAATGGCTGAAACTGAACTGGACTGTCCATACTTCCTCCAAGAAGGAAAGTCTCAGCTATGGTTGAATGTTTGAAAATATTCTGAGTTTCTAGTAAAACTGGAATCTGCCTTTTAAGTAAAATTTCCAATTTTTAAAATATTGGCCACATTTTTTTAAAAAGTGTGAAAGTTGTTTGTTAGTCAGCTAAGTCATATTTTATTCTTGTGACCGCATGAACTATATAGCCTGCAGGGGTCCTCTGTTCACGGGATTTCTCAGGAGGGAATACCAGAGTGGGTTGCCATTTTGTTCTGCAGGGGATCTTCCCAACCCAAGGATGGAACCTGGGCCTTCAGCGCTGCAAGTGGAGTCTTTACCTCTATGCCACCAAGGAGGCCAATGTAAATAATACACAGGCCAAGAAAAAGAAAGTCCATAGGATAAATGTACCCTTTGTGTTACTAGTTTGCAAATCCAGGCCTAATCTTGGGCAGTAGCTGTAGCAAACAAGGAGGCTGGGATTAGAGCCATGGAAAGGCAACAGAATCACCACTACTCTGCTAGGGAGGGATCTAATTTAACTACATAAAGACTAGTTGCTCTATTAAAAATCATACATGATTTTTAGGAATTTTCAAACTTGAGAAAAATTTTGTGATTAAAAGGGGAAGAGAATTTTAATGCAAAATGTGCTTTCCAACTTCTATTTATATAAAAAATTCTATTTGTTCAAACTTTCCCATATCTTCCTTATAAAGGGTTATACTTTTTAAGAAAGGGGCAGTGTTAGTCATTGGGGTTTCAGAACCTTCTATTTCTACAAATGTATGAACTTCATTTCTTGGCATATGGTGTAATCCCAAATTAATGCCACATGATTTTAACATATTTACATGAAAGTCAGCTTTATCAAGAAATTCTAGGGCTAAAATTGTGGTAAAAGTTCTAGAAAATAGGAATTTCCTCAGATGTCCCACGCTGGGTTTACACTTTTTTTTGGTTCACACGGAGCAACTCGCAGGAACCAGGGGTTGAACCTGGGCACCTTGCAGTGAGAGTGATAGCGGGGAATCCCAACCACTGGGCCACCAGGGAATTCCCTACACTTATGTTCTTTAAAGCAGTCAGTTAATAAACGTGACACCCTCTAGCCATGTGCCCACTCCCCAATCCCATCCTTTTGCTTTCCCTCACCCCAGGTAGCCATATTCTGAATTCCTTGTTTATAATTCCATGGCTTCTCTTTTTAAATAGTTTCTTTGAATCTATCCATAACATTTTTGTGTTCTAACTTTATAAAAATGATATTAAGCTGTATTTATTCTTGGAGGGCTTTTTCTGCTTAATATTACATTGATAAGATTTGTTTATAATGAGTATCACTATAGCTCATTGATTTTGACTGCAATATCATAGTTCATTGTGTGAATGCACTGGTTTATTCATATTTTCTTCCACTGATAGGCATTTGGATTGTTTCCAAGTTTTTGCTATTGTAAACAGTGCTGCTATGAATATTATTTTACATGTCACCTCTTATACATAAGCAAGGGTTTCTCTTGGGTACATACCTAGAAGTGAAATTGCCAGGTAATGGAGTTACTGTATGTTCTAGCTTTTGTTTTGAGTGATAGGATTGTAGGTATACAATTTCAAAAATATCTAATTAGTTATGAAGCCGTAACTAATTATAATAAATTATTTAAAATAATTAACTAACCAAATGAAAATGGGCCATTATGATTAACAAAATTTTACGCGTCGCATCTGAGACCCAAATGCAAAAAGTCAAATATGCAAGAATATCTAGCATTAGGGTTCAGTAACTGTCACATAAATGCAATGGCCTTATTTCCTGCAGAAGGGAATGGCAACCCACTCCAGTATTCTTGACTGGAGAGTCCCATGGACAGAGGAGCCTGGCGGGCTACAGTTCATGGGGTCACAAAGATTAGGACACGACTGAGCAACTAACACCTTACTTAGCAACTGCTTGCTGGATTAATATTTAAAGTTCAAAAAATCTGAAGAACTATATTGATCCTGATTAATCTGTTTTAAAGATTCAGTTCAGTTCAGTTGCTCAGTCATGTCCGACTCTTTGCGACCCCATGAATCGCAGCACGCCAGGCCTCCCTGTCCATCACCAACTCCCCAAGTTTACTCAGACTCACGTCCATCGAGTCGGTGATGCCATCCAGCCATCTCATCCTCTGTCGTCCCCTTCTCCTCCTGCCCTCAATCCCTCCCAGCATCAGAGTCTTTTCCAATGAGTCAACTCTTTGCATGAGGTGGCCAAAGTACTGGAGTTTTAGCGTTAGCATCATTCCTTCCAAAGAAATCCCAGGCTGATCTTCAGAAGGGACTGGTTGGATCTCCTTGCAGTCCAAGGGACTCTCAAGAGTCTTCTCCAACAACACAGTTCAAAAGCATCAATTCTTCAGCGCTCAGCCTTCTTCACAGTCCAACTCTCACATCCATACATGACCACAGGAAAAACCATAGCCTTGACTAGATGGACCTTAGTCGGCAAAGTAATGTCTCTGCTTTTGAATATACTATCTAGGTTGGTCATAACTTTTCTTCCAAGGAGTAAGCATCTTTTAATTTCCTGGCTGCAATCACCATCTGCAGTGATTCTGGAGCCCAGAAAAATAAAGTCTGACACCGTTTCCACTGTTTCCCCATCTATTTCCCATGAACTGATGGGACCTGATGCCATGATCTTCGTTTTCTGAATGTTGAGCTTTAAGCCAACTTTTTCACTCTCCTCTTTCACTTTCATCAAGAGGCTTTTAGTTCCTCTTCACTTTCTGCCATAAGGGTGGTGTCATCTGCATATCTGAGGTTATTGATATTTCTCCTAACAGTCTTGATTCCAGCTTGTGTTTCTTCCAGTTCAGCATTTCTCATGTTACTCTGCATAGAAGTTAAATAAGCAGGGTGACAATATACAGCCTTGACGTACTCCTTTTCCTATTTGGAACCAGTCTCTTGTTCCATGTCCAGGTCTAACTGTTGCTTCCTGACCTGCATATAGGTTTCTCAAGAGGCAGGTCAGGTGGTCTGGTATTCCCATCTCTTTCAGAATTTTCCAAAGTTTATTGTGATCCACACAGTCAAAGGCTTTGGCATAGTCAATAAAGCAGAAGTAGATGTTTTTCTGGAACTCTCTTGCTTTTTCCATGATCCAGGGGATGTTGGCAATTTGATCTCTGGTTCCTCTGCCTTTTCTAAAACCAGCTTGAACATCAGGGAGTTCACAGTTCACGTATTGCTGAAGCCTGGCTTGGAGAATTTTGAGCATTACTTTACTAGCATGTGAGACGAGTGCAATTGTGCGGTAGTTTGAGCATTCTTTGGCATTGCCTTTCTTTGGAATTGGAATGAAAACTGACCTTTTCCATTCCTGTGGCCACTGCTGAGTTTTCCAAATTTGCTGGCATATTGAGTGTAGCACTTTCACAGCATCATCTTTCAGGATTTGAAATAGCTCAACTGGAATGCCATCACCTCCACTAGCTTTGTTTGTAGTGATGCTTTCTAAGGCCCACTTGACTCACATTCCAGGATGTCTGGCTCTAGATGAGTGATCACACCATCATGATTATCTGGGTCATGAAGATCTTTTTTATACAGTTCTTCTGTGTATTCTTACCTCCTCTTCTTAATATCTTCTGCTCCTGTTAGGTCCATACCATTTCTGTCCTTTATCGAGCCCATCTTTGCATGAAATTACTAGAATGCAATTTTTATACAAATGGTAGTTGGCCTTAGAGTACCATTTATTGTTGTTTAGTCACTAAATTGTGTCCGACTCTTTTGCACTCCCATAGACTATACAGCCTGCCAGGTTGTCCATAGGAAGTCCCAGGCAGAAATACCGGAGTTAGTTGCCATTTCCTTCGCCAGGGGATCTTCCTGACCCAAGGATTGAACACATGTCTCCACTGGCAGAAAGCAAAATTCACTCAAGAATCATTTATTCAAATAACAGGTTTTAAAAGCTTATTACAGATACTTATTTGCCAAAAATTTGGTTTTAAGAAATAGTCTGCTTGAATATATTCAACAAATATCAAAGTCATGAATATTTTATTTTTATTGTATTCACTAAAATTATTCTTAGCATTTTTTTTAATATTAAAAATTTAAAAGCTAAGGGATGTTGTCTACTTGCCAAGTCCAAAGCAATTTGAGCATCAAAATGAGTTAATTCATGATATGTATACATATATATATTCTTTTCAAAGGTAACCACAACCCTTACACTCTGCCCCCCTTTCCTTTTCAAAAGAGTTACTGAACATGAGATGAGCCTGTGAACTTCTATGGAAACTTTTATGTATATATAAGTAAGTATGCAAATAGATAAATAAATAGAAAAAGGAAGGAAGAAAGGGAGGTAAAAGCTCTTTTCACCATTGAATGTCAACTTATGAATGTAGAGGAATGACTGAGTGAGAACATTATTATTTTGTAGCCACCATCATAATAATTGATTCAGGCAAGAATCATTGATGGATGCTAAAGCTGTTAGTAAAATTTTTCTGAAACAGACTATTTACACAGTCTCAAACCATCTCCTCAAAGATTACTTATTCATTGTATATAGGGGAAAAAAAGTATCTTCACAATGAAGAAATGTGACAGATATCACCTTAACCAAGTAACCAAAGATCACCAATAAGATAAAATAACATCATGTCTCCTGATGTTAAGTACTGAGAAGGACCCAACATCATTTATGTATTAATAGTATTTCTTACAAAAGTGAATAACCAAATCTAGTCATATGGTGGCAATAAGAAAATGAAACTGAAGGAAAATCTTTGCACTGATTGCCCTCAACCTTCAAAAACGTAAATATCATAAAAGACTAAGAAAGGCTGACAAACTTTTTCTGATGGAAGGAGATAGAAGATAGAATTATTCTTGTTATAAAGGATAATTATTTATTGGGATGATTGGCAAAATTTAGAATATAGACTATAGTCAGAGAATAGAATTGCATCAATGTTAAATTTCCTGAATTTGATCATTTTGGCATGGTTTTATAAAAGAATACCCTTAGATATACATTCTATAGAGTCATGTTGTTTGCAGCTTACTGAGATTGTCCAGCAGCATGCGAAGCCTAGAGTCCTGGCTATCCAGAGCTTTCTTAGACTACCAATTTATCTATTGAGAAGAAATATTTTTTAAAATAAACAATCTGTAAGTAACTAGGGGGGAATTGTGTGATTTATGTAAATTTGTGTAGCTTTAGAAAGTTCCACAATTAGTCATTCAGTGAACTGACCTAGAATCTTTGGTTGAAAGAACCCCTGTCCTGTCTATGTCTGACACAGGGTGCAGCATGCTTGGGGCTGGTGCATGGGGATGACCCAGAGAGATGTTGTGGGGAGGGAGGTGGGAGGGGGGTTCATGTTTGGGAATGCATGTAAGAATTAAAGATTTTAAAATTAAAAAAAAAAAAAAAAAAGAACCCCTGTCCTGCCCGGAGAAGACAAGGCCTAATAAGGAGAAGGCTAGAGCTCCAACCCCTGCGTGCAGGAAGAATTCCCCTTCAAGTTCCCCTATCTATCCAAGCAGGTTACCTAGTCAGAGAAAACCGATGACCAGGGAACTGGAGACTAGTAATTTCTCCAGCCACGCCTGCTATCCTGCCTGTCATGTTCTCGACTAACACTGTACTGTGTAGCAGAGTGTCTTGCCCAGAGTAGGGACTCAAATTCTGAATAAATGAATGAATGAATCCTGAGATTAAAAGGCAGAAGACTAGAACAGCTAGAAACACTTAGAACAAAAGAAAAGGGCAATACAAAAGAGAAAAAGGAAGCTGTGCCAAGGTGGCAAAGGAAAGGTACCGCAGCAGAAAAGAGAAGGAAAACCATACTGTACATACAAGAGCTTAAGGGAGTTGTGTGCACGCTAAGTTGCTTCACTTTGTCTGACTCTTGTCAGGCTCCTCTGTCCATAGGATTCTCTAGGCAAAATACTGGAGTGGTTGCCATGCCCTCCTCCAGGGGATCTTCCTGACCCAGGGATCAAATCCATGTCTCCTGTGTCTCCTGCATTGGCAGGCAGGTTCTTACCACTAGCACCACCTGGGAAGCCCCAAGGAGTTAGGTATAATAATAATAGTCATACCTAACTGATACATACTTAATACATACTATATCTACATAGAATACAAACTATATCTATTAATAGTTCCCTTATTCCAGTATAATACAAATTACATCAACATATGACTTCTAAAGAGAAGGAAATGGCAACCCACTCCAGTATTCTTGCCTGGAGAATCTTGTGGACAGAGGAGCCTGGAAGGCTGCTGTCCATAGGGTCGCACAGAGTCAGACACAACTGAAGTGACTTACCATGCATGCATGCATTGGAGAAGGAAATGGCAACCCACTCCAGTATCCTTGCCTGGAGAATCCCAGGGACAGAGGAGCCTGGTGGGCTGCCGTCTACGGGGTCGCACAGAGTCAGACACAACTGAACCGACTTAGCAGCAGCAGCAGCATGAATCCTAAAAATACTCTTCTGAAAAGCAAGAGCGGATGCCAAAATCAAAGACATTACAAGAAAAGGAAACAGATCAATATCACTCATGAAAAAAGAAACAATATCCTTGAAAAATATTAGCAAACTAAACCTAACAATATACAAAAAGGATAATACAGGGACTTCCCTGATGTGAAGTCGTGGCTCAGACGGTAAAGCATCTGCCTGCAATGCAGGAAACCCGGATTCGATTCCCTAGGTAGGGAAGATCCTCTGGAGAAGGAAATGGCAACCCATTCCAGTATTCTTGCCTGGAAAATCCCATGTATGGAGGATCTTGGTAGGCTACAATTCATGGAGTTGAAAAGAGTCAGACACAACTGAGCAACTTCACTTTCACTTTCCTGGTAGTCCAGTGGTTAAGAAGCTGCCTGCCAAGGCAGGGGACATAGGTTCCATCTCTGGTCTGAGATCCCATGTGCTATGGAGGGACTAACGCCAAGCACCACAACTATTGAGCCCCACACCTAGAGCCTGTGTTCCACAAGAAGAGAAGCCGCCACAATGAGAAGCCAGTGCCCCACCACTAAGAGTAGCCTCCACTTGCAGCAACTAGAGAAAGCCCGCATGCAGCACTGAAGACTCAGTGCAGCCAAATAAAGATTTTTTTTTTTAAAAAGGATAATACACCATGACTATGTAGCTTTATCCTAGAAATGCAAGGGTGGTTTAACATTTGAAAAGCAGCCAATATAATTTATCATATTAATAAACTTAGAAAGAAAAACCATTTGGTCATCTCAGATGCAGAAAAAGCACTAGATAAAATTCACCATTCACTCATAACTAAAACTCTCAGAAAACCAGGAGTAGAAGGGAACTTCCTCAACCTGATAAAGGGCATCAACAACAACAAAAATCTAACATCATACTTAATGGTGAAAGACTGAATGCTTTCCCCTTGGTGTTGGGAACGAGTCAAAGATGTCCACTTTCTCCATTGTTATTTAACATGGTACTAGAGTCCCCAGTCAGTGTAATAATGCAAGAAAGATAATAAAAAGCATACAGATTGGAAACAATTATGCCAAGTGAACAATCCAGATATAAAAAAGAGTTTATACTGTGTGATTCCACTTATATACAATTCCAAAAATGCAAATTAATCTTTAGTAACAGAAAACATATCAGTGGTTGCTTAGGTAGAGGTTGAGGGGAGGGATTACAAAGGAGCACAGGAAATCTGTGGGAGATGATACATAAATTTATTATCCTGATTATGGTGGTATTTTCACAGGTATATATTTCACACGTCTACAAACTGAACACTTTAAATATGTCTTTTATTGTCTGTCAGTTATACCTCAATAAAGCTGAAAAAAGGAGGGGACTTAAAATATATATCAAACTAATAAAACTGAGTTAAATATATGAGTTGTGCTTGCCTTTGAAGAGAATATAGATCTCTATGCACATTGTGAAAAGAGAGCTAGCACATGTTAATAGGTATGGTGGTGTTAAGGTTGCCAGATTAGCAAATAAAAACATAATACTCCTTGTTAAATTTTAATTTCAGATAAACAACAAATAATTGTTTAGTATAAATATATCCTAAATATTACTGCAATATTCTGTGGTTTAAAAAAGTTGCTGTTTATCTGAAACCTGGGACAAAACTTATACTAAATAATTATTCATTGTTTACCTGAAAATCAGATTTAACTGGTTATGTATTTTGTCTGGCAATCCTAGACATTGTCTTATCTGTATGAAATTAAGCCTCCAAAAGGGGCAGCTGCTTGAATTCTGTTTATTTTGACTTAGGTCTGAAGACTTAACTGCTGAACTGAAGACAAACGTTCTCTGCTCAGTGTCCAGCACATGCTCAGAAAATGTTTTTTTCTTTGCAAGCTACATGAAGATAGGGACAACATCTATCTTGCTCAGCATTTTACCCTCAGGGCCTATTATAATGCCACTGCTCAATGAATATATGATTAAATGAACATTTGCCTCTTGTGCTCCAGCAAATTGCAGGGTTGACCTTTTATCTCCAGCCCTATAACTGGCTGGTCATCTTCTTGGACATGCACCGGTTTTGATTTCTTGGCTTTTCTTCCTCTTCACTGTTGCTGTGTATGTCTCAGGTTGCTCTTTTGTTTTGTATGGCTTTGTGTGTGGCTGATCTACCCTTAACTTCAATGCCTCTTGTTTCCTTGTTTTTCCTTTTGGAATCAGGTTAAATGCTCTGAGACTCTGAAACCCTCAGCCCTTGGAGAAACACAACAGCTAGAATTGCTTCATGAAACCCCAGAGCATGTTCCCTTTCAGAACTAAAGAGATTTGGTATGGGGCTTCAGTTTGGTGGAGAAGACCAGGATAAAAGGGAATCTTTATAACTTGGTATGGGAAGAATTTTGCACATTTGGGATTTTTATTATCTGTCCTGTATTGCCTGAAATACAAAATGTATCCATACTCTAAATACATTAATTTCCTTCCATAAAATTAAGAACTCAATCCAGTGTTTCTCCCTGTAGTTAGCTCCTACCAGTAAGTAGTGATTGCAGAAGTTATTTCTAGTGAGAGAAGGATAGTATGTAGAAAAATGTTTTGTGTTTAGAATATTTTAGAACTGTAAGGAGTCTTAGAGATAATAAAGATTAACATATATTAAGTATAACTACTTCTTGTTTTGAAGATGATTATGAAGCCCAGACACTCTCCCAAGTTCACAAGGTGAATGACTGAAGTGAGTGAAAACATTCAATAAAACCTAGGTCTCTCTTGTACTTCTCTACAATACAGTTGCCTAGTTCTTAGTAGTTGGGAAAGAGGTGGTAGCTGCAGAGTAGAACAGTAGTAAAATCAAGCACATTGTGCTAGGAGCATACATGTTATTCTCCTTGACATGCTGAATATTGTTCTCAGATCTTTTTGAGTCCAAACCCTCCTCCACCATTTAAGTTTCTTGTATCCCTTCATAGGTGTGCCTTCCACCTGACTCACTCTACTCTTATGGTTTTATTTTTTGTCTTGGGAAAAAAATAAGTACAGGCTATTGTGGGTTTGAGACACTTTAGATCGCTCGGTGGTTTCTATGCAAAGAGAAATTTTAGGAAGTGCAGAGGGGGAAGGTGGCAGAGATTTCTAAATGAACAGAATACCTGTCCCTGATTTTTTTCTTACATGCAAATGCGTTACATAGTTTAAGCTGCTATGAGGATGATATAACAAATGCTTCCACACAAGCTCAGTTACTTTGGAGGAGGAGAAGGAGGTAAGAAGAGAGGGAATATCACGTTTTGTAAATAGGAAAAAAAAAGTTCTTATGCAGAAGTTCATCAAATATTAAGAAGTTTTCCCATAGGGATGATCAGAAAGAAATCGAATCCCCCTATCAATTTCCAACGCAAGTGAATTAGAGAAAAATGCAGCCAAATAAGCAGAGGTACTTACCCCTCTTCCAAGGGAAGGTGAGGTTTTAAGGTAGCTAGTACCGTGCAAAATGTTTTGAGTGTGCCGGCTGAGAAGTGGTACAGAGACGGGGAACGTTAGCATTTACTTTTATTAGTACGGTGACGCAAGGATTATCAGTGCGGGCTTTGCTTTGCGTCCAGACGTGGAGATTCCGCATGCTGCAGGTGGAGGAGCTGACCAGGGAGAGGGGAGCCGAGGCGCAGTTCTGCAATCCACGCTCGCAGGGTCGGCCCTGCCTCTGAGGCTGCATTGCAGTGGGCTGTGAAAGGTTCGTATATACCAAACCTTAGGGGGCCTTTCTGTAGCAGAGGGGACTCGAAGGGCACGGAGGAACATGATCTCATTTAAGGCATGTGATTCTGAGGTGTTCACGGTCCAGCATAATTCCGGCAGAAAGGCGAACTGCTAAAACGGCGGCTCTCACTAGCAGCCAGAGCGGCGGGTGCAATGTTTTCCCCTGTCCAGCAAGGGGCGCTAGGACTCAGTCCCTGAAAGGGGGTGGGGCCACTCTCGCAGGCCGCTCGTCTCTATGGTCCCCACCTCCCCCGCCGTCAGACGCGCTCTGAGGGGCGCGGACTCCGTCAGCACGCGTGCGCGCTCTCGCGGTGCGGATAGTCTGCGTGCGTGAGTGGGAGGTGGCAGGCCTCAGCCTCTGGCCTTCTCGTCTGACTGTTCCAGCTCGACGTCTCCAGCCATGAACCGGTTTAGTACCCGGTTAATGGGAGCCACCGCAACCCCGCCGCCTGCGCAGCCGAAAGCCCGCAGCAATGAAAACCTGGACAAAATTGATATGTCTTTGGGTGAGGAGCCGGGTCGGACCGAGTTGGAGTGGGAGGAGGTGTGGGTGGAACCAACTACCGTGGTTTGTGGGGGAAGGGGCGGTTGGGTGCAGCTGTCGCTGGAGTTTTCTTGCGGGTGGGCGGAACCAAGGGAGGGCCGGTGGCGACCTGGGGGCGAGGGAGAGCGCGCAGGTGTCGGGGTCAAGTCGGGGGGCCTCGGGGATCCCCTCGGCCGGACTGTGTCTGAGGGGGCGGAGGGCGCTTTGGGTCGGGACTTTGGGGAGATCTAGGAGTGCGGACCCTCTTTCCTCTCAGAAGGGCGCCACCACTCGCGGGTGACCCTGGCTCTTTGTGAGGAAAACTCCGCGCGTTTCACCGCAGGCGTGTTCGGTGTGGGCGTTATCGAGGGAGCTAGGGCACGGATCGGACGGAGCCAACCTTTCTAAGGAAAGCTCTTCGAGAGCCGGGCTGGTTCGGTTAAACCCGTGGTTCCAGAGAAGGGCTAGTTGGACGTTTTGCGCGCTTGGGCCTGTGCCTGGCGTCGCAGAGAAGCGTCAAGAAGCCCCTAGAGTTGGCCATTTCTGACGGGCAGCAGACGGCAAGGCCACCGCGGGGCGCTTGACAGAAAAGATACTTAGAAAGGACTTCATGGAATGGTGATGTATTAGGCGGTGCCCAGAAAAGCACTTTCTCCTCATCCAGAGTCCTTCAAGTTAGCAAATTAGAACAAAACGGAGCGAAAAGCAAGGATGGTTTATGTGGATTGATGGGAAGACAAGTAAAGCATAGGACCTAGAAGAGTTGGAGTGGTTTGGTGACAACTAGGTAAAAAGCAGGAAGATGGGCGATTAAGTTAAAAATTCAGACCTATCACCACGGAGGCACTAGTCTGTTTGGCTTGGTTGGTTTAAAAGTAATACTGTTTTTATCGGGATTTAGGTTATGACATTAGATATGGTTAGCTCTGCCTGAGGCCTACAATTTTTTCCGATATTTAAAAAGTTCTGGGACATACAGAGGGGCTTCCCTGGTACCTCAGCTGATAAAGAATCCACCTGCAATGCAGGAAACCCCAGTTCCATTCCTAGGTCGGGAAGATCCCCTGGAGAAGGGATAGGCTACCCACTTCAGTATCATTGGGCTTCCTGGGTTTGATCCCTGGGTTGGGAAGATTCCCCTGGAGGGGGGCATGGCAACCCACTCCAGTGATCTTGCCTGGAAAATCCTCACGGACAGAGGAGCTTGGCGGGATACTGTCCATGGGGTCGCAAAGAGTTGGACACTACTGAGCAACTGACTAATAAGCACAGCACAGGGCATACAGAAATGTAACTTTTTCAAGGACGATATTTTTCATTTTTGTTATGTTTCTTTTTTTTTGCAAGATTTTTAGTCATTAAGTCAAGAACTCTTGCTTTCTGTTGTTGCCATAAGTTAGAACCCAAGACATAAATTAAGCAGATCATCAGAAAATCTTAGTCTTGCCTTATTGCTAGTCAGCAGTGACCTCTAAAGACACGAGGCATCTTTTGAACTAAGGCCAAGAAAAAGTATAGTAAATATTTATTGAGTGCTTACTGCCTGCCAGGCACAGGACTAAGCGTTTTTATATGTGTTAAATTATCCCAGTGATAACCCTATAAGGTATATAACTGCTTGATAAAGAGCATGGAATCTGGAATCCCAAACTGTCTCAGTTCAAATCCTGTCTCTGCTGCTTATTAACCATTTGATCTTGGGCAAATTGCTTCTTAGTGCCTCATCTGTGAAAAGCTGAGGCCCCCCTCAGAATGTTGCTGTAAGTGTTAAAACAGTCAATAGGCATGGATAAACTGCTCAGAACAGTACCTGGTACACCGTAAGCACCATATTTACAAACACACACACTGTATAAGCCATTGTTATTTCCGTTTTACAAAACCTGAGGCGTAGAGAAATTAAGTAACTTGCCCAAGTTGTACATCAAGTTAATGATGGAATCAGTATTTCAGAGCACCATGCTGTAGATGTAGAAAGTGTTAAACGTGTGTTTTCATAACCAGTACATTTCTTAAGTTTCTAATTTTTTTTGTATGCATTTTCTTTTGGTAATTGGGGTGTTCAAGTGAAGAAAACTGAGGGATAATTCTCTTTGAAGGTAGAGATGAAGTGCAATGGATAGCTAAACTAAAACTTGGTCTCTCTTTTCCCTTAAGAACATACAGCATTCTGTCAGGTGCCTTTTTTTTTAAGTGAATTTCATGTAGATGTGAGGAAGAGACATATTTTAAGTAATTATTATGTTTTGTGAATATCCCACTTTATCCCTGATAAAATGAATATCCCATTTTATCAGGCTTTCATAGGTTTTAGAATTTAATTTTTTGTTTTATTTCTAACTGTAGGTCTGTCAGGTTTATGTGACTATTCATATAGAATTATCTACCAAGGTTATCAATAGCTGACCTCATTGTGACTCAGTTTCTTAATTTGAAAATGGGGATTAAAATAGTTACTTCATGGAATTATTGTGAGGATTGAATGAATACATGCTTTAAGAACCATCTTATTAGTACTCAGTTACTATCTCTCCTTGATTAGGAGAAAGCCATTTTCTTCTTTAGATTGGAAGACTCTTCTGTGTCATTGTAGCTCCATTTAACTTGAGGATTTAGATAATAAAATGCTTAAATATAAAACAATTTTATATTTGACATGCTTTGCTACTTTTAATTTTTAGTTTATACTCTATAATGCCCTATTTTAAAATCAACCTAGTTAGGCAGATTTATGCTTTACCGTTTCTTGTTTTATGGTTCCCAGACCAAATTAATTTTGGAGGGGGAATAACTCTCATGACTGAGATTTCGGACTTTTGGTGAAGAATAAATAGCACCTTGTTAAAGGAACGTAGTGCTTCGAAAGTAGTGGCTTTCTAACTATATTTTCTTTCTGCTTACTGAGAATTTAACATGTTCATGCCTCTGAGATTTGTGAAATCTTTGTATTTTATAAAAACTGTTTTTGAGTGCCTTTAACTTTGATGAATTTTTTTGTACCTGAAAGATTTATCTCTTCTTGAAGAGATTTGAATTATTTTATATGACTGTTTGAATGTAATTTAAAGTCTTAAATGTGAAAGATGGGTGAAATAGAGTAGTGCTATATGAGAAAAGATCCCTATATATCTTTCTTTGACTTTAGAAAAGACTATGGTTATATTGATACAGTTGTTAAATTATTTGTATTTAGAGCAATTTGGAAAAAAATAACTGAGGTTTGTTAGTGTCATTAATTTTATTTAGAAGTGTTGACAGTGTTCAGTTTATTTGATTTATTTGCTGTAGTTTCAATTCAGAATTGGAGTTGGAACTTCAGAGAAATTGTTTGAATATTTTTAAATGTGTATTTTTTGTCTGCTAATAATCTCCTTTTAACATATGTAAATAGGATCTGGAGTACATTTAGTTTCCTGATCTTCACATTGTTCTTTTGTGATATTAGAGCAGTGTGTTGTTTGTGAATTACCTTGGGACAGTTTGAAAGTGTTTTTGGAGATAATGAGACTTAGAACAGTGCAGAGGGAATTCCCTAGAGGTTCAATGGTTAGGACTCCAAGCTTACACTTGGGGCACGGTTTCCATCCCTGGTCCAGGAATTAAATCCCATAATCCCATGTGCCCCTTGGCATGACCAAAAAAAAAAGAGAGAACTATGTAGAAAGAAAAATAAGGTAACCCTGAATTGCTGTGCTAAACAAGCAGAGAACCAGTAGTGTTTTCTTTTTGTACTGTACCTTTATTATGGTACTTGTTTACTTATGGGTCTTTTGTGTTCATTATTTATATGCCGGTTTCCTTCACTAATTTTAAATTTATTGAGAGTAGTCATGTTTTACTTTTGTTTCTATTGTGGCACAGCCTGCCACATATATTCATCGTACCATAACTTATACTCAGTAAAGATTTGCTAACTTGAGATGAACTTAGAAATTTAGTTTATGAATGATTTATTATTTGATTGCCAATGGTTTTATTGAAAGGTGGTCATCTTTAAAACTGGAGACTTCTGTGTTTATAGAAGATAAATACAGATAATTTTTGTAAACAGGTTTTGCTTATTTACATATATTAGGAAAAGAAATACTATGAAAAATAGAAATTTTCATTAATTACTAGCTCTGTTTTGGTCTTTTGACTTCAGCTTTTCCTATGAAACTTTTCTTCACTGCTCCAAATATATTGGCTGATTTGAGCTTTTATATTCTTAGCATTATTATCCTTTTAAGGAAGTGCTTCCAAGGTAGAAAAGAAGTTAGGGACATAGGAAATCTGTCAACTAGAAAATGAGACTGAGTGATTGAGTCATTAATTTAAAATGAAGATAATCATCACATTTTGTCTATCACAGATGATATCATCAAATTGAATCGAAAGGAAGGAAAGAAGCAGAATTTCCCGAGATTAAATAGAAGACTTCAGCAAAGTGGTGCCAGGCAATTCAGGATGAGAGTAAGATGGGGTATTCAACAAAATTCTGGTAAGTTTTGCAAGTAAGCTTTAATAAAATGCCAATTATTTATGGGTTCATAGTATACTATCTTTGATATGTATTTAAAACATGGAGGGAATATATCAGTGATTTATGTTTTTCCTTCTCTCAGGGTTTTGTTTAATCTTATAATCTGGTAGCAATTCAGGTTTCCTTAAATAGGTGATTAACCGTGTGTCCTAAAAACATTAAGTCATTTTAAAGTAACCTCGGTATATAAAGTCTTTGTTATTTTTAGGGATAAAGATTTGTAAAGGATCTTCCATACCATAAAGTCTTAGTCCCCTTTGCGGTTAGATGTTAGTCTGTCTGATGGATGACTGTTTAACTCTAGCTTAAATACATTCAGTGGGAGAACATACCACCTCACAAGATAACTTATTCCATTATTGGAGACACACTGTTTACTAGAAAATTCTCTTAATTTGAATTAAATCATGCCTTCCTGTTAATTCTATAGTTATAGGAAACAAATTACCTTTCTTATATGAAAACCTTTTAAATACATGGAGACTGCTGTTTTGCACAGAAAATTATTTCTAGGTTACTTATCTTATGCAGGACCTTTAAGATTTGTTAAATTCTCCAAAGGTAAAACAGAATTGAATGCTTTAGATGTGGTCTGTTATTTTGGAACTCTACATATACAGTTATTTTTAGTAATCTAGAAGCTTATTTATTTATAACATCTTGTTCCAAAATGGACTTAAGGCAGTAAGGGAATACTATTAATTATATGTGACTCATTAACTTTGTTAGCAATTACATCAGCATTTTAGAATAAACATTTGTTCAGATTTTTAAAACTCAAGATCTTTTTTACACATGTGCAAAAAGTTTGATAAACTAATTCCTAAGTTGATTTTTGTCCTATATGTTAAAAAAACAACAAGTAATCTCCAATAGATTGAACATAATTAATCCTACGTTTAACAACTGATATGCCAACATAACCTCAACATATACCTGTAACTAAAATTAGACTGTACAGAAAAATTTATTCTTCCCTAATAATTTTCTTGGATAGCTGGACTCAAGAGAATAAATCTTGTGACAGGTATTTAGCTATAGAAAATTAATATTTAATTCCAGTGATTTATATTTTGAGGTTTCTTTATAAATGTTACTCAACATACCATAATTAAGTATGATTTATATTAAAATAATTTTAGAGTTCATAGAAGCCAGAAATACATTTGTTTATGTTAATCATTTGTTAAATACCTGATAAATACTCTGAACTGACCAGCTTGTTTGGGTTTGTAAAGACACAGTCTTTTACTTCAAGGAACTTCTGGTGACAGATAAGGAAAAACACTTGAGTTGAGAAATATCATAAGAGAAATTCTGATAGTACTATAGGATTTTAGATAGGCATTTTGTGCTAAGATAATCGGTGGTAATTTAATCAATAAGGTGAAATAGGATCTCCTTCATGAAGGATCAGAAAAGCTTTCCTTTTACAGAGTTTATGATCTCAGCGTTGAGCTAAAGATCTGCAAGTGCCTTAGGATCTTTTAAGATTGAATTTGTGCTTGTATGTTCTCCACTTCCATGTGACAGGGCCTAAAATAGAACAGCTGCTCCTGTCACTGAATGTTCAGAGAGAGATGGGATTTTCTTAAGCTCTGATTGGTTTGGATAAGTTCAGATTTCCACATTGTAATGTCAGTGAGAATGTTAGGTTGAGGTAACAGAATAAGCAGAGAGCCCTTACCAAATAATCATTTATTTTTGATGACTGAACACATAAGAGAATAAAGTTTTCACAATTCTATTCCTGAAATGTAATTTAGTCACTCAATGCATATTTGTACAACCTACCTAAATGTTCTTCAGGGATGGAATACTATACAACAGCGATTATCAAAGTGTTGTCCAGAGATCCTAGGGAATCCCCAGGACTCAAGGGGTGTAAACAGTCAAAGTTATTTCTATAATAATAGTAAGACAGTAATTGTTTTCAGTCTTATTCTCTCATGAATGTACAGTGGACTTTTCCAAAATCTACACAGCATGTGATCAAACAGATTGGATGCAGAAACAGAAAATTTCCTATTAAGCCACACAGTAAAAAGATGTGCAGAAATGCAAATCAGTGCTTCTCTTCTTATGAAATATTTTTGTTTAGGAAAATAATAGTTGTTTTTCATTAAAAAATGTTTTTTGCCCTACATTTAGTGAACTTTAAAATTGCATCGTTATTAAATGTTTTCATTTGTAGTATGGCTTGTTGTTATTTTTAGTCCCTAAGAGTTTTGCAACTCCATGGACTGTATCCCACCAAGCTCCTCTGTCTATGGGAGTTCCCAGGCTAGAATACTAGAGCTGTTTGCAATTTCCTTTTCCAGGCTATCTTCCAGACCCACGGATTGAGCCCTCATCTCTTGCATTGGCAGGCGGATTCTTTACCGCTGAGCCAACAGCATACCACCCTTATAGTATGCTAAGTATCAGTAAACATAAACTCATGAAAAGAAAAGCCCTTTGGGGTCCTCAGTAATTTTTTAAGAGTATGAAGAGGTCCTGAGACCAAAAAGGTTGAGAATGCTATCTTTTTTAGATGTAGAAGAGGCAGGGAAAAGTTTGTGTGCTGATTTGAAAAGGAGCCAGTAATATGATTGCATACACTTTGTGATACGATATTTTCTAGAAAATCCCTCAAATCTTCATGTAAGTGATCTGACTGCAGAAATTAAGCAACAGGATGTGTCTGTGAAAGAAATTCATGAAGGAATTGGGCTGTAGATACAAAAGAAAGATGAAAATTCCTGTGTTTAGTTTTTAGTTCTCAACATTAGTTGAACCTGTGGAGTTTTATAAATTAGGCTGATAGTCTGGCTGCACTCCATTGCTACTGAACCAGAATCTGCAGAAGTAGGATCTGGGTATTTTTGAAGTTCTGTACGTCCCTCTAACACATGACTAGTGTTCAACTGCTGCTCTGGTGAAGCTTAAAATGTGGAAGGATCTTCACAGAGGTAGTAGTTGAAGTAATGAGAATGAAGGTGACTTTCTAAAGGGGCTAAATGAATGAAAACTGAGAAAAGACTATTGCACGAAACATGACAATGAAAGGGTGAAAAATAGAACTGTTGCTAAAACTGAGATAGAGCTAGTGAAGTTTGTTCAAAGGTAGAAAAGGAAGAAGAAAGGGATGATCTAGGCTTGTTAGAAGGTAATGGAGAAGCCGTTGATAAATAACAGATTGTAGAAAGAAAGGGTGATGAAAATGGGAACAGTGACTATAATAGCCAGAAAGCACCTAGGAATAGAATTTCCTTTTATTTGTGTGTTTTTTTAAATTTTATTGAAGTATAGTTGTTTTACAATATTGTGTTAATTTCTTCTGTACAGGAAAGTGACTCAGTGATATATATATATATATAATTTTTCATATTCTTTTCTATTATGGTTTATCCCAGGATATTGAATATAGTTCCCTGTGCTATATAGTAGTGTACCTTGTTGTTTATCCATCCTATATGTACTAGTTTGTATCTGCTAATCCCAAATTCCCAATCCTTCCTTCTCCACCTCTTTTTATTCTTGTTAATGAGATTTTTTTAATGAGTATTTCTCATCTAAGCCTCAAACTTTGGTGTAATAATGGATTCCTGCTCTCTTTAAACTTCCTCTTTGTTCTGCTAATTCACTCATTCTTTTGGAATACATTCAGATTTCCCTGTTCCTCTCCCAGTCCCTTATTATGTTATGTTTTAGTGCAGTAGCATCCAGAATGGTTTCACTGTCTTCTCTCTTCCATTCAGTGTAAGATACTGGTTCAAGACTGATATAATCTAATCATGAATTCCATGACCCCCTCAATTCCTGTTCAAATATAGTCTTTATCCCCACTTAGAGCCCTCTTATTTGTGCCTACCACCTCATTCACTTCTTATCCTTTTCTCTAGATTCTTAGTACACTGTGCTTGCCTATGTCTTTGTATTGTACTTGTCACTGTTTGCCTTATTCCTTATTCACATCGTTTGTGTTTCATAGCTAGCTCGGTTCAGTTCAGTTCAGTTGCTCAGTCGTGTCTGACTCTTTGTGACTCCATGAATCGCAGCATGCCAGGCCTCCCTGTCCATCACCAACTCCTGGAGTTCACTCAGACTCACGTCCATTGAGTCAGTGATGCCATCTAGCCATCTCATCCTCTGTCGTCCCCTTCTCCTCCTGCCCCCAATCCCTCCCAGCATCAGAGTCTTTTTCAATGAGTCAACTCTTTGCGTGAGGTGGCCAAGGTACTGGAGTTTCAGCTTTAACATCATTCCCTCCAAAGAACACCCAGGGCTGATCTCCTTCAGAATGGACTGGTTGGATCTCCTTGCAGTCCAAGGGACTCTCAAGAGTCTTCTACAACACCACAATTCAAAAGCATCAATTCTTCGGCGCTCAGCTTTCTTCACAGTCCAACTCTCACGTCCATACATAACCACAGGAAAAACCATAGCCTTGACTAGATGGACCTTGGTTGGCAAAGAAATGTCTCTGCTTTTCAATATGCTATCTAGGTTGGCTGCAGTCACCATCTGCAGTGATTTTGGAGCCCCCCAAAATAAAGTCTGACACTGTTTCCACTGTTGCCCCATATATTTCCCATGGAGTGATGGGACCAGATGCCATGATCTTCGTTTTCTGAATGTTGAGCTTTAAGGCAACTTTTTCACTCTCCTCTTTCACTTTTATCAAGAGGCTTTTTAGTTCCTCTTCACTTTCTGCCTGCCTTTTCTGTCATAGCTGTTTTTTTTCTCTTTGGAAATGTACCAGATTATATTCTGCCTTTTGTTATTCTTTAATTGGAAAAGTGTTCAATTTTTCGAGCCACAGAAACTTGCACTTAGATCTTGGCTCTGCCATTTTCAAACTATGACCTCTGGGTAGTCACTATTCTTTGCCTCATTTTACTTGCAAAATTGAGATGTTAGCATCAGCTTCATCAAGTTCTCATTTAAAGTACTCAGAACAGTGCCTAGCACAGTAATAGATCCTTCATTATTTAATACAAATAAAAATAGCAAGTTGTTACAGATTTAGTTTGAACTAGAGACTTCCCCAACATGCTTGATTTTCATTTGGTTGCAATTCTAGAAGGAAATCACACATAGAGTAGCAACAATTTGATCTTAATATTTTAAAAAGTTGTATCTCTATTGCTTTTTTGATGATTATAAAAGTAATAAGATCGTTACTTTTAGTCCTAAGGCAGAGCACCCAAAAAAGGAACAAATCTACATGAATTCCCTACCATACGGAGTTGCCATGCAGATAGAATTCACAGGGAAGTCAGCTGTAGGGATGAGGGGGCTGTAATTTACTGGAGGATGAGCAGGGTCAGAATTAGAGTGATACCTAGGACTAGATCTAGATAGATACCTTGGACCTAAAATTTAAGGTGTCATTCATTCTCAAATTTTGTGCCTTAGGCGCCTCTCTTACCTCACCTAGTCTTAGCTTGAGGGGAAGGGATAATGATTGCCACTGACTGTCCTGTGCCACAGAAACAAACCTTAAGTTGCACACTAGAGCTTGAAAGAAAAGCTGCTAGAGTCCCTGCAGCGCCCTCTGCTGACAAAGCCTAATATTAAGCCAACTGGTAAGAGACATGTTCCAGTAACAGAAGTAGGGCAGTAAAGGCAATAAATTCATAAATGGTTCAACCATCATAACAGGTTTTCCTAACTGCCTTGTTGAATTCTGGTCTCAAAATTGGTATACCCCAAAAAAGCATTATGGAATTAGATATTTGAGAATGACATATATACATGATTATGACTTAAGAGATTCATCACACACATTAGTCCTGAGAAATCTATAGTAAACTATTTTAAGTTTAGTTTGACTGTGAAGCAAGTTGTTAGACCTGTTACCACATTGAAGGTGTATATTATTACACAGGATTCCATTCTAAAGACATTCCCCCACAAATTAGAATTAAGAATAGCCAATATCACAATTGTTACTTAGCATAGTCCTCTGGAATTTCTGGCCATTGCATTAAGAAGTAAAAGAATTCGAGGTGTAATTATTGGAAGGAAGAAGATAGTATTATTTGTGAGTAATATGATTGTCACTCAGAAATCCCAAGAAAATAATTTGAAAAACTATTAGAACTAATAAGTGAATTCAGTGAGATAGCTCATTAGAAGCTATTCATTGAAACCTCAGTAGCTTTCTGTAATCCCAGGAATGACAATATGAAAATTATTAATAGAGATCTTCTTTGAGATTAATAACATATGAAATACCTGTAATAAATTTAATTAGAACTGTACAGGACCTATAGGGGAGAAAGCTTGAAACTTTACTATGCCAATTTAGTGACCAAAGAAGAATGAGTGGAAAGACAGCACATTCCTGAATATTGTAAAGATATCAATCCTTGAAAAATTAGTTACAAATTTAAAGTAATTCTTATATCGGAGCATCAAAGAAAATTAGACCTTGATCCTGAAAGACTGATTATGAACATGGCAGTTTGGGAATGAAAGATTTAAAAAAAAAAAAAAACATGGAAAGTGTTCATTATTGCTAGTAAACTACCAAATGTGATGAGATTTTTTTTTTAATTTCAAACATAAAGTGATAAAGATTAAAAAGAATAATAGTCAATGTAGTCAATGATGTGGAAAAATGGGCACCCTTATGTTCCTGGAAATATACATAAATACAGTCATTCTGGAGGAGATTTTTCACGAAAATAATCAAAATCCTTAAGAATTTGCTTTACTCTTCGATACAGCATTTTGACCTTTGGAAATTTATATATTGAAGAAATGATCATGGAGTGTTTAAAAATGTGTTATCTATTAGTGTTATTGTAATCTTATTTATGGTAGAGTAATTCTAGAAGTAACTGAAATGGTTTAGTGTGAATATTAAAGACATTAGAATTAAGGATGGCCAATATCACAGTTGTTACCTAGTGTAATTCACAATATTCACAATACAGTGTTAACAAAGACTACAAAGTAGTATTTTGGGTGTGAAATATGCTTGCTGGAAGATTGACTTGGCCTGCTTTCTGGGCCCACGATACTACAAAATTGTCTTTTGTGTTGCTTAAAAACAGTTGAATCTAAAAGTGTTAACTTGAAATATATGTGTATAAGTAAAATACTAGAAAAATGTAAAATGTTCATAGTTGTTATCTCTAAGTGGTGACCTAATAATGGTGACTTTATATTGTTATTTATACTTTATATATTTTTAAGATTTCTGCAGTTGAACATGTTTACTATTTCATAATTAGAAAATGAGTGTTTAAATAGATAAGATATATAATGGAAGAGTGAAGTCAGTAATGTCATGTGCTGCAGAGATTAAAATACTCACTGGAGTTTATTGCAGAGTTTAGCAAAAGCAGTTGGAATAGAGTAAGACTGAAAACAAAGAACCCAGATTGCAGCATAGTAAGTAAACAGGAGATAGTGATTCCACTCTAAATCAGTGCCACCAAACAAGTAAAGTGTGAGGCACCTGTTAATAATGTATTTTATTTAACCCAGTACATGAGATATTTTAATAATGTATGATTAATATGAAATTATTAATGAAATATATTTTCTTTTGTTACATCTCAATTCAAATTAGTCATATTTCAAGTACTCAATAAGCATATGTGGATAGCAGCTGCACAGGGAAAGTTGAGACTGTTCTGTTTGTTGAGAGTAATTCTGAAGAGAAGATAGCTAGGAGGAAATGTGAGAATCCTCTAGTCCTTTGCAGTCCATTACCAGCAGCAGAACCCTTTTCAGTGCAGCTTATAAAATATAATAAAAGAAGTATTATATAATAATAAATGAAAAACTTTCATGTTCTCCACCCTTCTTAAGAAATACAGTATCCTGTGACCTGTGTGCCATTCAGTTGATTCTGAGATTGTTTTTTCCTCTTCTCCTACAGGTTTTGGTAAGAATAGTCTGAGCCGTAGAGGAAGAGTGATGCCTGGGAAGAGACGTCCTTATGGAGTTATCACTGGCCTTGCAGCTAGGAAAGCAACTGGAATTCGAAAAGGAATTAGTCCTATGAATCGACCGCCTCTAAGTGACAAGGTAGGATGATAGTTAATCCTGAATCAGAAACTCTGGGACAAATGAATCTGTATTCAAAACAGGACACGACTGAAGTGACTTAGCAGCAGCAGCAGTTGGGGCTTATATAAAAAATTTAATAATTATATAAAAATTTAATAAAATTTCACAGACGTAGAAAACAAACTTTCAGTTACCAAAGGGAATGGGGGGAGGAGGGATGAATTAGTATGGGATTAACAGATACGAGCTACTATACATAAAATGGATAAGCAACAAAGATTTACTGTATATCACAGGAAACTATATTCAGTATCTTATAATAAAAAGTAATCTGAAAATATATATATATTTACAACTAAATTATTTTTCTGTACACCTGAAACTAACGCAATATGTAAATCAACTGTATTTCAACTAAGGGAAAAAAAAACTTTTATTTGTACTAATATTTTTGTGAATGAGCTTGAGAGAACATTTTATTTGAATATTTTGCTTTTTTAATGTAGTACTTTGGGGCTTATATTGGAGGAGGCAATGGCACCCTACTCCAGTACTCTTGCCTGGAAAATCTCACGGATGGAGGAGCCTGGAAGGCTGCAGTCCATGGGGTCGCTGAGGGTCGGACACAACTGAGCGACTTCACTTTCAGTTTTCACTGTCACGCATTGGAAAAGGAAATGGCAACCCACTCCAGTGTTCTTGCCTGGAGAATCCCAAGGACGGGGGAGCCTGGTGGGCTGCCGTCTATGGGGTTGCACAGAGTCAGACACGACTGAAGTGACTTAGCAGCAGCAGCAGTTGGGGCTTATATAAAAAATTTAATAATTAAATAAAAATGATTGTCATTCATGAAGAATACCTAAACTTTCACATTATCAAATATAAACTTTTTTTTATAGGTTCTTGACTTTCCTTGTGCACGTGCCCCCGTGTGTGTATACAGTTTTTAACAGATGTGTGGCGGCAGTTTTTAATAGGTTATTGATGTATAATTTTATACTATAAAATTAATTTAAGTGTACAGTTCAGTGAATTTTAGAAAATTTAGAGTTGAACAATCATTACAATAATTAATTTTAGAAAAACATTTCTATCACTCTAAAGAGAAATCTCATGTCCATTCACAGTCATACCCCATCATATGCCCCCAAGCAAACACTAATCTACTTGCTGTAAATATATTATAAATTTGCCTTTCCCACACATTTCATATACAGGCATACCTTGTTTTATTACACTTCACTTTATTATGCTTCACAGATACTGCGGTTTTTACAAATTGAAGATTTGTGGCAACTCTGCATTGAGCAAGTCAGTTGGTGCCTTATTTTCAACAGCCTTTGCTCGGTTTCTGTCTGTGTCACATTTTGGTGATTCTCACAATATTTTAAACTCTTTCATCATTGTATTTGTTATGGTGATCCGTAATCTTTGATGGTACTATTGAAAAAAGATCAAAACTCACAGAAGATGAAGATGATGGTTAGCATTTTTTTAGCATAAAGTATTTTTAAAGTAAGGTATGTACATTCTTTTTTTAGGCATAATACTGTGGCACACTTAAAGACTACATTATAGTGTAAATATAATTTTTATATGTACTGGGAAACCAAAAATTCTTGTGACTAAGTTTTTTGTGGTATTTATTTTACTGCAGTGGTCTGGAACAAAATCCCCAGTAACTCCAAGGTATCCCTATAAATGGAATCATACAGTAGTATGTGGGCTGGCAGTTAGCTGTATACTTTTGAGGTTTATCATGTTGTAGCAAGTCTCAGTACTTTATCTCTTTTTATTATTGAATAATATTCCATCATATGGATATTCTATATTTTGTTTATCCATTCACCAGTTGATGGACAACATTTTCATTGTTTTCATTATTTTGGGTATTGTAAATAATGTTGCTTACATCCCTGTAAGTATGTAGGGACATAGGTTTTCATTTCTCTTGGGTGGATAACTGTTTGCTCTAGTTTATATTTTTAATTAGAGTTATATTTATTTACCCACTGTAAATTAACTACTTTTCAAATCTTAATTGACTTTTTATTTACATCTCAATGGAGTAAATTTCGAATTGGCTAAATAAAGCATTACTTAAAATAGTTTCACACATGGTTTTTCTTTAATTTCTTATGTTTAGTAAGTCTGAGCCACCAAGGAATTTAATGTTCTACTCTTCGATTTTTTAACCTGTTTGGTTTCTCTGATTATGAAAGTAATGCATATTTTAATTTAAAAATTCAGGACATGAATCATTTCTTAAAATATCTTAAGAATGTATTCTGGTTAACCACAACTCTCTTTACACCTTAACTTTTCAGTTCTGCTATCACCAACAGCTATCTCTAAAACTTTATCACAGAACTTGCTCCAGTAGAAATTTTAGATTACAACATGTGGTATAGTCTTTTGAGTTGTTTAAAAATAGTAAAAATTGAAAGTGTTAAATTATAGAATACTTACAAGCTCTATAAATTATAGAATAATGTACTGAATGGTAAGATGTTTTTATTCAAAGACTGAATGATTTTAGAAAAGGTGTGGTTTGAAATTTTCTGTTTCTTAACCTTTCTCTCAACCTGAATGTAGATTAATATCTGAATAGGAATGACTATAGTACTTGTGAAGCAGATCATTTTCTAGCAATTTACAAAATACCCAAATACTTTAATATACTTAGAAATTTTATACCTTAAAAAAAATTCCTGACCGTAATTAGACATTTTGTTACTTTATCTCTTCCTTTCCACAGTTTATATGAAATAGTAAGATTTTATTTCAATAAAAATGTACATTTTCTTACAGATTAAGTGAATTACTAAGTGGGATATGCTATAACTAGCAAATGACTGTGCTATGAGGGGAATGAACATCTCTAAGAATGAATTTTTTTCTTTTGTTTAGAGAAAGCTTAGAGTATCTGCCAAGTGAAAGTTCTTAAGGAATTTTTCGACTGGAATTTACTACCTTGTCAGTGTCAGTTCTATAACATTTTCCTTTTAGATTCACAATTTCCTAAAACTGAGGGTATGCTATGTTTTGTAGAACTTTTAACTGGACTGTAATAGTACTAAACTATTTAGTACTTCTGTAAACTTAAAAAAATAACTGCATAATTAGTAGTTATTTTCTGCTAATGGGTAGTTTTGATCATTTGTCTGATTTTGATAGTTTATAAATACCTTATCTTCATACTGTGGAATTCAACAGTAAAATAGGAATAAATGTTAATGTGCAAGACAGTGTGGATACATCTCAAAACATCATGCTGAGCAGAAGAATTCAAACACAAGATACTGTGTACTATGATCCTGTTTCTTTGAAGTTGTATAAAAGGCTGAACTAACTATAGTGACAGATCAGTCATTGCCTGGTGTTAGAGTCATGTGAGGGAAGGAAATTGCAGGGGGCATAAGGAAACATTTAAGGTTAAGGGTACTGCTTTATATCTTGGTTATGAAGTGATTACATGACTACATGTAGTTACCCAAATTCATCAAACTGTACACTTAAAATTTTATTACTTTAATACGTAAGTAATAAAATACTACTTTAATAGAACAACATTCAAATAGACTACCTTAATTTCTTTCCCTCAAGGAATAATTTTTTATATCAGCATTCTTTAGAGAAAACTTACTGCTAGATATTCTTTGTAAACACTTTTGTACACATATACAAACCTTAGATTCATGAACACAAATTCCCAATACATTATTGGACTGTTGACACTTCTTGACCATGTATTCATCATTTAATTCATGTTGACTGAATGAATACTCAGTATGTCCTAGATGCAAGGGATTCTGTATTAAAATCCCTGTCCTCATGGAGAACTCAAATAAATATTAAATAATTTATCACACAGATAACTAAATGATTATAATATGGCAGGTATTTTGAAGGAAAATGACATGTGACAGTAATATTATAGAAGGAACTTTTACACTTACCTATTAAATGGTCTTTGGTGTTTTTATTAAAGACAAAATATTAAGCTCAGAATGGGCTATCTATCATTAGTCTGATTTCATAGCATTTCTTATGTATGGTTGATATTCTTTATTCCTGCTTTTACATTTACTTCTTTTCTAAATATTCATGAAAATGAAGATTATTATAATTTTTGTGTTTTTTAATCTGTATCTTTGGGATACTTCTCATATTTTTAAAATACAAGGGAATCTAGATTAAGTTAAAGATACAGTTCATATTGTCAAAGACTTTTTAAAAGCCTTCATGGAAAATATGGAAGCCTGAATTAGGCTTTAATGATGGACTGAATTTATGTGGAGAGAGAAAAAATGGACATTTCATGTGCTAATATTCTATGACATTGAGTTTTTTTAATTTCTATTTTTCTACTCAGGTTTCTTTGCTACCACAACCTCCCTTTTTTCCTTCTCACACGTTTGTTTTGGAAATTAGCTCTTTTTTTTTAAAACTATTTGTATTGATATATAGTTGATTTATAATATATTAATTTCAGGTGTAGCAAGTGATTCAGATATATGTTTTCAGATTATTTTTCATTATAGGTTATTATAAGATATTGACTATAATTCCTTGTGCCATACAGTAGATCCATGTTTCTTATCTTTTTTATATATTGTAGTGTGTATATATTAATCCCAAACTCTTCGTTTATCTCTCTTCCCCTTACTTGCTATCCATTTGATAACCATAAGTTTGTTTTCTATGTCTGTGAGCCCATTTCTGTTTTATAAATAAGTTCATATATATCATTTTTTTATATTCCACATATAAATGATACCATATATTTGTCTTTCTCTGATTTACATCACATAATATGTTTTAAATCTTTCAAAGATTCTAAATTGTTGATTTTATTTAGCATGGAATGCAGTATTTGTATTTGGCCTATGTCCACCTTTAAACCTACATTCCACACCATTATCTTCACCCCCTCCTCTCTACCATAAATATACCTCGACATTCCAAGAATCTAAAGTCATAGTTTCCTCTTTCATATCTCTTTCTCTTTGTGCATATGCAAATCTCTCTCTGTGTTATAATGTTATTACTGTACTTCACATATCCTCCTATTGCATAACTTACCACAGTATATTATAATTACCCATTAATATGCATCTGTCTCTTAGACTAGATTACTTGAAGATGAGGACTATACTTAGATATCTTTGTATATCTGACTAATATTATACCTCTCCCATTATAGATACCTGATAGATATTTGTTGAATGCCCTCAAGAGACAGAGCTGCTCTAAACATTTTGTAACTTGTCAAATTCTTTATATAATGGAATTCTCAACTTGAGTTTAAGCTGTGCCCACTGCAGGAATTCAGTCTTTAGTTGTTAAGATAGATTTCAGAGAAACCTATTTGCAAGGGGTGTAAGAGCCTCTTGTGAAACAGCTCAAGTTATGCCTCTGCTGAGTCTGAGTCATGTCCGGAAATTAACCAGTCTTTTTAAACTTGGTGGATGCCCTGACAAGTGACTATTTGCAGGGGTCCTGGGAGGGAGCAAATTAAAAGGAAGACTGACTCTAAATGCTGGAGGGAAAGAGTGATTGTGAGCACACTGTAATGCACTTTGTTCCCACAAAAGTCTTTAGACATCTCATAGAAACAAATAGACACCAAACAAAGCTTAAAACACAAATTCAGTAAAAACAGTAGAATCATAGAAGCACAAGCCACACTGCTCAGGACCCTCTAAGAGAGCAAAAGACAAAGGAGAGATAACATATCTGTTCTACCTCTCCTCTGACCTAAAGGTTAACTTTAGTCCAGTTAAGGTCAAGGAAACCATCAGGGATTGCTTGGCTAGCACAATGGTGCTGCACCTGCATCAGAAATTTGGCTCTCTTACACCTTCACTTGATATCAAAATCATATTTATATGAAAGATTCCCAAATTTTCATTTCAGGCTCTCTTGATTCTTCTCTTGAGTTCCAAAGCCATGTTTCCTCATCACCGTGTATCCCTCAGAGTATCTCAAACTGAACATAACCAAAATAGAAAAAATTCCTTCTTCTGTTTGAATTCTTATTTTGTTGCAAGTATTTTAAGTATAATGTGGTTATCTTTTTGGTCACTTAGACTGGAAATATTCAAGTTGTTTTAGCTTCTTTGCCTCTCTAATCTGTACATCTAAGTAGTGGTCAGTCCCTGTCCATTCTGCTTCAGAAATGTTTATACATAGTAGGTTATAGAGCATGAAGCAATCTAATTAACATAGTTTCTTGCTTTCTAAAAGAATATAGAACGATATTTTCCAGCATTAAAAAGGAAGGCAAACCTTCTGAGACAAAATGAAGTGCAGAGAAAACCAGTTGCAGCTCTCAAGAGACCTAACCAGTTAAATAGAAAGTAAGTACTCAAATATAAGACAGTATTATGTTATCCTTCATAAATAAAGGTGGACTTCTTATACTGAGAGTTCAAAGCAATGAATTTGCAGTGATGTTGTAGTTGTCTGGTCATTTTCGAGACAGATACTTGGTATGTCTGTTTGAACGCTCAGTATGGAAGCATTTAGTTACAGCTTCCTTATTTCTTAGAACCAGTGTTATTGGTGAATTTAACTAATTATAGACTTCTTAAGAAAAACATCACTCTGTTTCTTTGTTTCTCTTCACATATAGAAAAAAACTGCAAAAGATGATTGTTTTGGTAAAAACACCTCAGCCAGTATTATTCACAATTTTGAAAGCTGAATTTGTTACATAGTCTCAGTGGCTCTTAACAGAATAGTGTATGTTATTTGTGGGAAAAGCAAACCTGAAAGGATTTTTCATGAATACTTCTTAAGCTTAAATTAGTTATTTGTCTATGTCCAGTCTTAGTTGTAGCATGCAAGATCACTCATTGATTGTGGTTTGTGGGCTTCTCTCTAGTTGTGGCATGTGGGTTCGGTAGTTGTGGTGTACAGGCTTAGTTACCGTGGAGTATGTGGATCTTAGTTCCTTGATCAGGGATTGAACCTGTGTCCCCTGCATTGAAAGGTGGATTCTCAACCGCTGGACCACCAGGGAAGTCCCTAGCTGAAATTATTTTGATATTAAATTAAAAAGGGTATGTCCTGTGATTCCACTCCTGCGAGGTCCCCAGAGCAGTCAGATTCACAGAGACAGGCAGCGGAGGAGTGGGGGCCGGGGGCTGGGCAGAGGTGGACAGTGAGTTGGAAGGGGAACGGGTTTAGTCTGTGAAGGTGAATGTTTCTGGAAATGGTGGTGGTGGTGGTGGTATGACCACGTGAATGCACTGAATGCCACCGAACTGGCCGAAGCGGTAAACTTTACATGTATTTTACCAATTAAGGATATTTAAAATGTTAAAAAGACAGTTGTTTAAAATGTGACCTACTATTATGGTACCTCTGCCTTACTGACTATGCCAAAGCCTTTGACTGTGTGGATCACAACAAACTGTGGAAAGTTCTTAAATAGATGGGAATACCGCACCACGTGACCTGCCTCCTGAGAAATCTATATGCAGGTCAAGAAGCAACAGTTAGAACTGGACATGGAATGGCAAACTGGTTCCAAATCAGGGAAGGAGTACGTCAAGGCTGTGTATTATCACCCTGTTTATTTAATTTATATGCTGAATACATCATGCAGAATCCCAGGCTGGATGAAGCACAAGCTGGAATCAAGATTGCTGGGAGAAATATCAATAACCTCAGATATGCAGATGAAACCACCTTTATGGCAGAAAGTGAAGAAGAACTAAAAAGCCTCTTGATGAAAGTGCAAAGAGAGTGAAAAAGTTGGCTTAAAACTCAACATTCAGAAAACTAAGATCATGGCATCTGGTCTCGTCACTTCATGGCAAGTAGATGAGGAAACAATGGAAACAGTGACAGACTTTATTTTGGGGGGCTCCAAAATCATTGCAGATGGTGACTGCAGCCATGAAATTAAAAGATGCTTGCTCCTTGGAAGAAAAGCTATGACCAACCTAGACAGCGAATTAAAAAACGAGAGACATTACTTTGCCAACAAAGTTCCACCTAGTCAAAGCTATGGTTTTTCCAGTAGTCACGTATGGATGTGAGAGTTGGACTATAAAGAAAGCTGAGTGAAGAAGAATTGATGCTTTTGAACTGTGGTGTTGGAGAAGACTCTTGAGAGTCCCTTGAAAAGCAAAGAGATCCAACCAGTCCATCCTACAGGAAATCAGTTCTGAATGTTCATTGGAAGAACTGATACTGAGGCTGAAACTCCAGTACTTTGGCCGCCTGATAGGAAGAACTGATTCATTTGAAAAGACCCAATGTTGGGAAGGATCGAAGGCAGGAGGAGAAGGGATCGACAGAGGATGAGATGGTTGGATGGCATCACCGACTTGATGGACATGATTTTGAGTAAACTCTGGGAGTTGGTGATGGACAGGGAAGCCTGGTGTGCTGCAGTCGATGGGGTCGCAAAGAGTTAGACATGACTGAGCGACTGAACTGAACTGATTATGGTAGTCTGTTCTCTGTAAGGATAAAGTAGAAGTTGACAAGCTGTGAAGTTTTATTATTTCAGTTTCAAATACCATTTATTCATCTCTTATAAAATATAATTCAAAGCCAAAAAAAAAAACCCTGAAATGAAGTTTTTGTATATGTGGAATGGCTATAATTGTAACTTTACTCCACTGTCATCTCTTTGTTTTGAGAATCAATTGGGAGTACTTATTTTTGGAAAACAGGAACTTCTCAAGAATTTGTCAATTACCTGAGCCATAAATGAGTCCTTGTTAATTGAGATGGCTAGGGAAATTATGCATTTGAGCCTCTATAAGGTTGGAGGTAAGGTGAGGTGATATGTTAAACATTTATTTATAGAAATAAGCAGATAAGTATGAAAATTTGTCTTTTACCAACTTTCTGTAGAAATTAGAAATTGGTGACAGTAAAGTCAAACATAATTAAGGTTACAATATTCTATGCAGGAGAGAGTATACAGTGGAACAGTATGAGTTTTTGTGTGATTTATATTAATGTAATATGTATTAAGAGTGAAGGAGAGCAGTGTATATGAGTGAAGGAGAGAGATTTGGAGAATATGTTATATTTCAATATTTTCTCTTATTCTTGTTTTTTAGCAGTTTGACAGTGAAGTACCTAGGTGTGATTTTCTTTGTACTAATTCTGTTAGACAGTGGAATATTTGTAAGATAAATTAGTTCCAGAATTAACCAGATTGTTATATGATATCTGTAAATCAGATCTCAATAGCTTCATGTAATAAGAACATAATTGAATCTTTGTGTTTAGTATACCTCAGTATTTTAGCCTATGAATTTAACTATTTTTGCTTATTTTTTGTTAAGTGGCCAACTTTTCATGGTACATGTGTTTTTTTTTTTGTTGCAGAAATAACATTCCAAATAATTTTACCAGGAGTGGAAATAAATTAAGTCATCAGAAAGACACTCGTCAGGCAACTTTTCTTTTCAGAAGAGGCCTGAAGGTATAAAAAACCCTTGACAGTGTTTTCTTTTTACACAAAGGATCCTGACCATCCATCCACCTTTAGTAGTCATCAATTATAGACATGACCCATGATCAAGGTAGGGTTTGGGTTTAGAATATGGAGAACATGACATTAGATTAATTTTTTCCCCTCTTTTCTCTTTTGTTGTCATCAATGGCAGTATCCTATAAGAATTTAACATGTAATTTAGGAATAATTTTGTTTTTATTACTTATTCTGATACAGGAACCCTAAGAAAGAGGTGTTGTCAGAATAGGCACATGCTCCTCTCCTGCATTCAAACCCACCACACAGGATTATAAAGTTACAGGGCAGGATAGCTCTTTGGATTCAAATCCTCTGCTTTCTGTGGGATCTACTGCTTTTTTTTTCCCCTTCAGGTTCAGGCCCAGTTGAACTCAGAACAACTGCTAGACGATGTAGTAGCAAAGAGAACTCGTCAGTAAGTTTCAATTTGTTTTTCAAGATGTCATTTCAAAACTCCCAGAATAGTAGTGACCTAAATTACTTTGTACCGCAGTTTAAAAGAAATTAAATGAGACCCAGAGTGAATTAACCATTGAGCCTGAAATAAGTAAATCCTGTTTTGTTTTTGTTGATTTTCCCCCCCAAAAATTTGGCATTTTCATATGTCAGTGTTACACGTTTTAGCAGCAAATGCATTACTGTGTAGTTTTTTTTTCTGTTTATTCCATTTTAATGAAATAGCTCTTTATTTTTTTATAATTGCTTTATACAAATGAACCAGTTCAGGGAATAAGTAGAAGAAAATCAGTAGAGCTTTTAGAATATTTATAAATTTTTAAAAACAATACAGTGTTTTCTTCTTATATTGCTTTTTTCCTCCTTACTCCGTGAAGATATTTTAAGCATATGTTTTTTGTCTCTTAGAATTGCACTGCAAGTGTAAGTTGTAACATTCCATCAGTATGACCAGAGTTTAAAACTAAATCATTTAAAATTATGGCTACTTCTTAGAAAACAAAGCATATATCACATGATCATGGTTCAGATATGATACCTTCTAGAATGGTCATTATTTTGAGCAGTTGGAGTATAAGAATGGCAACTATTTGAACTTCATGCTGATAGTATTCTTTTGCACTGGAGTTTGAGGATCAACATATAGAACAAAGCACAAGATACTTGATCTGGTAACAATGTAATGTAAATGTCAGATTTTGACCTATATAAATATAAAAGTAAAGCTGATAGAAAGTGGGTGAAGAGGTGGAGGGAAGGAACTAGAAATACTATTATCCTTTCTTACAAAGTGGGTAGGGGAAAATGTCAAGAGATACTGCTGGAGAAAGAAATTCAAATGTATTTATAAAATTAATAAAAGTAAAATAGTGATACAGCCATCAAAATGTTTCAAAGTAGGAAGAGAAACTAGATAGTGTGATGAGCTGAATCCTACGATAGCAAGATATTATTACCTAAGTATCTTGTTTAGTGAACTGGATTTAACTAACAAGCAGAAAATCAGGAAGTTAAAAGTGCTGCCTCTGGGGAGCAGGAAGGGAGAACAGTGGAGTAAAGGATTGTTGCTTTTTATTAGAAGCTTTGCTGAATTATTTGATTTTTTTATGTGCATATATCTGTTACATGGAAAAATATTTATAAATTAAAGCATCCAGTTCTTATAACCAATATGCTGATTAATTATGTTGGGGCTCAGGTATCTATAATTTCTGAAAACTTAGAAAAAGTAATGGCTACTTTAAAATGTATGTTTTATGTAGAACACACAGTAGGATTTATAAACTTTCATTTTAATGAAATTTTTGGTTTTTTGAAACTAGATGGCGAACTTCCACCACAAATGGAGGAATTTTGACTGTATCCATTGATAATCCAGGAGCGGTGCAGTGCCCAGTGTAAGTCTTTTTTTTCTTTTTGGAAAAAATTATAATCTCTCAGTATGTAAGAGTATAGAAAAATATTTGGCTCTGCTCAAGAGTGTGATGTCCAAGTTAGGATAAACTGAGACAAGGAAACAATACAAAGTGGAAATTAATATAAAGTTAAAAGTAGAGACTTCCTTGGTGGTTCAGTGGTTAGGACTCAGTACTTTGAGTGCTGTGGCCCAGATTCAATCCCTGATTGGACAAGGCACTAGGATTCCACAAGCCACACAGCATGGCCGAAGCAAATAAGCAGACAAACAAGCCAAAAACAACTGAAAAAGTTACATGTTTTGGACTTCATTACATACACATCAGCCTTTTTTTAAAAGACTTCATAGTATATTCTTTTATTTTTGTTGTTTAGTCACTAATTCATGTCTGTGACCCTATGAACTATAGCCTCCAGGCTTCTCTGTCCATGGAATTTCCCAGGCAGGAATACTGGAGTGGGTTGCTATTTCCTTCTCCATGGGATCTTCTTGACCCAGGGATCAAACCCAAGTCTCCGGCATCGGCAGGCGGATTCTTTACTACTGAGCCACCAAGGAAGCCCATTCTTTAATTTAAATGACCTTAATTAACTTCATTCACCATTCCATTATATTTATTGCATTATAAACTTTCTAGGTTGAAGCTGGAAGTGATATTGCCTGGGGTAGGGGGTGAGCTGAACCCTGATTTCACAGGCAAGATGTGAGATTGTAGCACTCTCACGGTCAAAATTACAGTCAAAATTCCTCCATTTGTGTTGGAGATTGGGCTGGAGGTAAAGGATCCATTTCAAGAAAGTTCTAAAACCATATTATCAAATTCAACCTGATAATTGGAACCTCATTGGATCCTCACTAGACCGCACTGTAACTCTCACTCTTAAATTTTTCCCATCAAAAAGTATCAGGAATGAAAATCTACGTTGTGTACTTAGAACTGAAAGAAAGTCCTGTATCAGCCAGTGGTCTAGCAGATTAGCTAATTTCTTGGAACTTCATGCAGATGTACTCAAGCTGACACAACAGAGGAAAATGTATGTGTTGATGTGTGTGACCCATTAGTAGGTTATGAAATCAGTTATGTGAATTGTGATGAACATATTTTAAAAATAATAAATTTTTAAAAAAATTCCTAGGTTTACAGAGTTTTTGTTTTACCTATACATCCATTTTAATAATTGAGATGAAAACATCAGATGAGTCTGTTAAGATTTTAGAGGTTGCTTTATTTTAGTTGAAGGTTAAGACTTGGAAATGACCAGTTATTCCAAATTGTTGAAAAGTTTGTAGTTTTACTTACAGAGGTATTCTGTGAGCAATTTATAAATTTTAGTCTCTAGATTAGTCTGTCAAGAACCAAGTATTTTTTTTTTAATTTAGCAAGGTTGCAGGATACAAGATTAATACCTGTTTCTATATACTAATAATGAAATATCAGAAAGAGAACATAAAAAAGAAAACTGATTTAAAATTGTATTTACAAAATGCCTAGGAATAAACTTAACCAAGGAGGTGAAGGACTTGTGTGTTGAAAACTGCAAGTCATTGATGAAGGAAATTTTAGATGATTCAAAGAAACGAAAAGATAATCCCATGCTCTTGGATTGGGAGAATTAATATCATTAAAATGACCATATTACTGAGTTATCTGTAGAGTTAACGCAATCCCTATCAAAATACCCAGGACATTTTTGACAGAACTAGAGAAGATAAAATTTACATGGAACCCCAGGTGACCCCCAAATTACCAAAGCAATTCCGGAAAAAAAAACGAAGGTGGGAGGTCACACCCTGACATAAATCATAGCAGTATTTTCTTGGATCAGTCTCCAAAGGCAAAAGAAATAAGAACACAAATAAACAAATGGGACCTAATTAAACTTTAAAGCTTTTACATAGCCAAGGAAACCATCAACAAAATCAGAAAGCCTACAGAATGCAAGAAAGTATTTGCAAATGATGCAACCAACAATGGGTTAAAATCCAAAATATACAAACAGCTTATACAAGTCAATATGAAAACAGTTCAGTCCAAAGGTGGGAAGAAGACCTGAACAGACATTTTTACAAAGAAGACATACAAATGGCTAGCAGGCACATGAAAGGATGCTTAGCACCACTAATTGTTAAAGAAATGTAAATCAGAACCCCAATGAGGTATCACTTCACCTGTCAGAATAGCTCTCATCAAAAAGTCTACAAATAATAAATGTCAGAGAGGATATGGAGAAAAGGGAACCCATGTACACTGTTGGTGAGAATGTAAATTGGTTCATCCACTGTGGAAAACAGTATAGAGGTTTCTTAACACATAGAACTACCAATTCCACTCCTGGGTATATATCTAGAAAAAAATGAAAACACTAAATCAAAAAGATATGTGCACCCCAGTGTTTTTCATAACAGCACTGTTTACAGTAGTCAAGACATGGAAGCAACCTAAGTATACATCAAGAGATGAATGGATAATTAAGATGTGGCATATATATATATATGCACATATATATATGTATATATACAATGGAATGTTACTCAGCTATAAAAAGAATAAAATATTGCTATTTGCAGCAACGTGGATGGACCGAAAGAATGTTATACTTAGTTAAATAAGTCAGAGAAAGACAAATACTATATATTACTTACATATGGAATCTAAAAAATAATACAAATGAATGTATATAGAAAGCAGAAACAGACTTGCAGACATAGAAAACAAACTTGTGGTTACATAGAGGGGAGAGAAGGCAGAAGGAAAAAAATCAGGTGTATGGAATTAACAGATAGAAATTACTATATATAAAATAGATAAGCAACAAGGATTTACTGTATAGCATAGGGAATTAGACCCATTACATATAACAACCTATAATGAAATATCTACAAAAATACTGAATCTCTATGCTGTATACCTGAAACACACAATATTATAAATTATACTTCAAAAAATAAAAAGAACTGATTTGGCGGGGTTATTGAGAATGTAAATAAAGTAGCCTTCATACAGTTTAACATGTGTACAAGTCAAGATATCTTATGAACCAAGTGGTTTATTTCTCTACTTTTGATTAACTGGTTGTAATTTTTTTCTAATAGAACTCAGAAACCACGATTAACTCGTACTGCTGTGCCCTCATTCTTGACAAAACGGGATCAATCTGATGTAAAGAAAGTTCCTAAAGGTGTCCCCCTACAATTTGACATAAACAGTGTTGGAAAACAGGTAAATTTCCCCCCCTGTATTTCTCTGGGCCATTGACTGAAAATATTTTAATTAACAAAACTCATGTTGTATAATGAATTACATAGGATGTCCTAACTATGCTGAACCCTAGAAAACTACTGGTCTGTCTGTTTTCTGTCTCTGGATTTGCTTATTTCGGACATTTCATGTGAATGGGATCATACAATGTGTGAACCTTTTTTCACTTAGCATAATTTTATCATGGTTTATCCATTGTGTATATCAATATTTTATTTCTTTTTATTCCTAAATAACATTCCACCATATGGATATATACTGTATTTTATTTGTCAGTTGATGGACATTTGTATTGTTTCCATTCTTTGGCTATTGTGAATAATGCTCCTCTGAACATTCATGTACATACGCTCACACAAAAACCTGTACATTCATGGTTTTGTATGAATATATTTTATTTCTCCTTGGTAAATACCTAAGAATGGAATTGCTAGATCATATTATGATTCTGGGTTTAACTTTTGGGGAAGTACCAAATTGTTTTCCAGAGAAGTAGCTGTGGTACCATTCCTTCCAGCATGTAAGAGAGTTCTGAGTTTTTCCATGGCCTTACCAGCATTTGTTATTATCTGTCATTTGATTTTCGACATTCTGATGCATGCCAAGTGGTGTATCTCACCATGGTTTTGGCAGTTTTTGTATTAACCTTGTAATCTTGTTAAAATACACTTTCTGCTTTTAATAATTTTATAGATTTCTTAGGATTTTCTTTGTACGCAATCATGTCATTTGAATTTCTTCCCAGTCTCTAAATCTTTTTGTTTTCTTCATTATGATGGCTAGGACATTCAGTGCTATGTTGAGAGCATGTTTGCTTGCTTTGTCTCCAGACTTGAGAAGGCATTGTTTTTCACCATTAAGTTTGATGTTAGCAGTAGGCTGTTTTTATCAGATTGAGGAAGTTCCCTTCTATTTGTAATTTGCTGAGAATTTTTATTATGAATGAGTGTTACATTTTAAAATGTCAACTGTGGAGTGAAGATAAAATTTTCCGTATGGACAGAAATTTGACCAAATTTATTTTGCTTATTTTATTTTGTCAGTTGTTACTTTCAGCCTGGTATTTCCATCTCTTTAAGAATTTTCTAAGTTACTTGTGATCCACACAAAGGCTTTAGTATAGTCAATGAAGCAGAAGTAGATGTTTTTCTGGAATTCCCTGTTTTTTTCTATGATCCAGTGGATGTTGGCAGTTTGATCTCTGGTTCCTCTGCCTTTTCAAATCCAGCTTGAACATCTGGAGGTTCTTGATTCATATACTATGGAAGCCTAGCTTGAAGGATTTTGAGCATTCCTTTTTTGCTAGCACGTGAGATGAGCGTAGTTGTACGGTAGTTTGAACATTCTTTGGCATTGCCCTTTTAGGGATTCTGACTCTAGGTTTCAATTCTAGAGCTGCAAGTAGACAACTGATTTCCCTAAACTTCACTGAATTCACCTATTTCATATGGGTGTTTCCCTCACACACACATACATATATGAATGTTAGGTATTGTTACTGTGAATTACCATTATGATCACATTATTGTACCAAAGCAAATGTGGCTTACAGTCAAATTGTTAATTTTTGTTTTGTTTTGTTTTCTCTAGACTGGGATGACTTTGAATGAGCGATTTGGGATCCTGAAGGAACAAAGAGCCACTCTCACTTTCAACAAAGGAGGAAGCCGCTTTGTAACCGTGGGATAGATCCCATGTCAAAGGAACTTTTCAGTGATGACTCTTAAAAATTTAATTGCTTGAAGAGCTCATCACAGAAATTCAAGAAACTTTATTTCAAAATATTCACAAGGCTAAATAACTCTTATTTTTATTTTTGAAGTTTTTTTTAAACATGTATAAATACTGCCCTGAAAGAATAACAGGGAATATACCTATATGTTCTTAAAGATTTCATGGTTGGCCCAGACAGAACAATTCTCTATTTGACTTTTTTGATTCCTCATGCAGCAGAAAGAATGTGGAAAGATAGAAATTGATTATTTTATGATAGTGGTATTTAGGATCCCATCACCTTTGCTCATTTTTTACACCTTCCCATTGTAAATCTTGATCTTCAAGATTTGAAATAGGTCCCTTTGTTGCTGTCACTTATACTTTAATAGTGTTGGTGTAATAAGTGCAGTTGACTTTTCTTCATTAGGGATATAAAAAATTATTAGAATTTCAGTTTGGGAGTTTAAGATTTATGGGGATATCTGGAACTTTGTTCATTTTTCAAATAACATTAGGTTAATCCTCCAGAGTTGTAAATCTTTAATGTTGAACTTTCTTAAAATAAGAAATGTGACTCCGGGCATTAGCTTCTGTTTAAAATGTTGGTGTTTAAAGGCTGTAAATGGGTGTTTACAGAGTTATCTGATAGAGCCTAATTGGAGGAAAGTGCAGAGTAAAAATCTGGTAATTTGTGTGGAGAGAAAGTAGCAGGTGGAAGATGGTAACTGAGATGAAGACTTTAAAACCTAGGTCATAGGTATACTGTTTGGATTTAGTGTAGTTTTGAGTCTAGTGTACACAAAGTGTTCTTCAGATGATATTTAGAATAATTATAATTAAAATGGATTGAGTTCCGTAGATATTTTGATAGGAAAATTAGCCATAAAGTCCTGGACTTCTTATTTGGAAAAGTTAAATTTTAAGTTTACTAAGTTGAACAGTATACATACAGCTCTTAAAAAAAATGTATATGTCACAAGATAAAAAGTACAAAATTATAATAGAGTTAACATTATTATGACCTTGTTCTGTACCTTTGCTTCTGATTTCTTGTGTAAAGTTCAGGCATTTGTGGTGAGAAAAGGATTGCCCCTCCTCATACTCTGGAGGGTTAGGAGGAGTTAATTTGTTGTGCCAAGCTAGTGCTGGAAGTCCTCAGATGGTTGTAAATTTTAAGTTATGATATAATACCAAAATGCAGCAAAATATTAAAACTGCAGGTTACGAGTTTGGTCATTTTGAAGCTTAACTTTTTGATTTGCTGTAATGTTAAAACCTCTAAGTAGGTGTTAGTTTTCCCTTCAGTGTGTTATTTGTGTTGATTTTCCCTGTTAAAACACAAAACATTGTTATGGCTCCTGCCTGCGTTGCAGGGTATACTAGACTTCATTGTTGTTTCTCATGGTCCTTTGGTTACTTGGTTATGCTAGCCACGGAAAGCTATCAATAACAGTTTCATGCTTATACCAAAGAATTAAATCTGATCCTTAATATCTGGTATTTTGCTTGTAAGTCTACGGATAAGGGATTATTGGAAGCCAGTCATACAATTTGAAAGTAAACTCCAGTCTCTCTGTAGGCCAAGGACTCATTGCAAAACATTTTTGCAAGTATGAATACTTAGATTTGATTCATGAACAATACATTTTAGACTGGTTTAGAATTATTGATAACTTATTTTAAAACAAAGGAAAAGCAACTGAGCACGAGTTTGCTGTCTTTAGAGCAGTTTGTGAAAATATGGTATAAAGATGTTTTCATTTTCTTGTTCTTTTAAATATTATTGTACAGAGCTATTATTAATGCCTTCTTTTTAAATCTTAAAAAATCCTTCCAAATATTGATATTAAGTGCATCAAACAAAATGTCTTTGGTATATTAAACTTTTGCTCTTCATGCATCTGTAATTTCATTTTCTTTTTAAATATAAAATCTTGCCTTTGTTACAGCCAGATTACAATTCTTGAGTGCTAACATGTTGTATAAAAACAAAGGAATATGCTCTTTTGGAGGAAATTTTTCCTTTCTTAGAATGTGGTTGTAGTCATCCTTCTTCAGTTATTAAAAGTTTTTTTTTTTTAAACAAGATGCAACTTAAATTTCCCTTTGCATCAAGGTGTGTAAAAAACATTGATGCAGTGCATCACAAAATGAACGTTTGTATTTAATGAGGAGATGCTTTACACTGTACTTTTTGGTGTTTTTTGGAAAAGTTACCTTTAGATCTGAAGCTGTTCATTTTTAACAAATAAAATATTACAGGTCTCTCATGATTTATTCTTAGCTAAAAAGATTGAGTTGTGGTTTTTAGATTGTTCTGTGTTACAGAGAACTTTGTAGTGACTATAACATTTAGGATTTGAAAAGCTGCCTAACAATTAAATTGGTAAATCAGTTTAGACTCATATTGACATCCCACTAACTATCTTTTGACCGCTTCATTTATAGCTCCAACAAGAAGTAGTCAGGGGGAGTTAGAACTTAGAAAATCAAGTTTTCTTAGAATGCAATATATTAGACTGAATGAACATTTAGAGATCATCAGGTTTTGGTTTTTTTTTTTTAAATCTTGGTTCAGTGATCCTCAGCTTTTCAAGACTAACATGTGATCCAGTCACTTTTTAAGCTTAGATCTTTAATTCTCCATGAATGGAACACCCACAGAAAGTAGTGGAATGATGTGTGGCTTGTCAGATATCTTAAGAAATGGTAATACCATGCTTTAGCATTTGTAACATGGTAAGTAAATACACTCTGCCAGTGATAATTATGAGATTTCATCACTTTTCATTCCAGTTAGGTAGACCTATTAGAAAAGGCCAGTGTTCCTAGTCAAACATTATGTATTTTTTTCTAATAGGTATAAACTTCACCACAATTTCAATTATAAGTAAATCATATAATACAAGTATGAAGAAACTTTGAATTTATTGCCCAATGGTTTTTTGTTATAATAGATATATCATATTTTGCTGTCAATAGGTTTGTAATTCACAGTGTAACATAAACAGTTTTGGGGTACCTTTTGTTTTGATTTCTGTTACTCTAAGGAGGTAAGAGTGAGAAGAAATAGCAGACAGAGAATGAATACACTGCAGAGAATGAATACCATACATTCTAAATGCAGGCAACATTAGGGCAGAAAGTGATTTCTTTCATTTCTGTTCACTAAACCTTTGAAGTCTCATCAGAATTATATGATTATTTGTTTTATGCCACTGTTAAAAAAAAAGGAAGCATGAGATTTAAGCTTTCCTTAAGTTAAAAGCAAGTTATTTTTGCATAGATCAGTTTGGAGTTAACCCTTTAAAAATGACACCAATAAACTCCAAGCATTTACAACAAGAGTTTTGGACTACTGTGAACCGTTAAGAGGGATTTTCCATGTGGCTCAGATGGTAAAGTGCCTACCCGCAATGCGGGAGACCCGGGTTCGATCCCTGGGTCGAGAAGATCCCCTGGAGAAGGAAATGGCAACCCACTCCAGTACTCTTGCCTGGAAAATTCCATGGACGCAGGAGCCTGGGCTATAGTCCATGGGGTTACAAAGAGTCAGACACAACTGAGCGATTTCGCCTTCTAAGAGGGATTTAAAGATTTGTTTATAAATTGTTGACTTTGAATGTCTCTTTTTTCCCCTGCCATTACAGTTTACTTTCTACCTAAAATCTATTCAACTAAAAGCTTGATAAAACAAAGAAATGTGATACCGTTCTGGAACTGAAATTCCTTTTTCTCAATATATTCTGATGAGGTTTATTAGTGTTTAAAGAAAAATGAGGGATTTTGCTGGTGGCCCAGTGGTTAAAACTTCACCTTCCAATGCAGGGGGAGCAGTTCTATCTCTGGTTGGGGAACTAAGATCTTACATGCCTTGCAGGCAAAACCCCAAAACAAAATAGAAGCAATATCGTAACAAACAAGTTAAATAAAGACTTTTAAAAGGTCCACATCAAAAAAAAAAAGTGCCTGATAAATAGGAAATTATTTTCCTAGCCTGTATGTTTAATTTCTATTTCCACTTTTATTTTCCTGAGAAGAAAATCACATTGTCTAAATTTTCTTGTAAAACTTTTTAAAAAGTCAGTTTTTTTTTTTTCCCACTAATAAGTCAGAAAGGGTAGGACCAAACATTTGTTGAACATATGCAACAAACCAGCTTCTGTGCTTTGTATTTGAAGAGAAGGGGATTGGCCAAGATTTTGAGTTTATAAAGTAGAATCTTAAAGGAGTAGCCATAATATATTTCTAATGAGTAAAAGTAGGGAAAAAACTTTATTTCTGCGTGATATGAGATACAGAGGTGGAGAGTGTTACTAAGGTTGGAGTGAAACTTTTGCCGCTAGTGTTCAACGAATAAACTTTCAGCCTATAAAATACACAGGGAGAAGCAGGGAGGTTCTTTGTGTAAATTCCTAACATTCGGTAAACCCGCATTGACTTTTCACCTCCTGCTTCCAGACCATAGAGCAGTAGTGGAATAAGTTAGAGTTCCCTGAAGCCCTTTTACTCAACCCTTTTGCAACTGTTTCTCATCACTTCTTTTGTTCATCACTAGACTCTGGTGAATTCCCTACAATGACTCCCATTTCCCATACCTTATTTTCTCAAGATGATTTTGTCCCTTCCTTTTTGAGGAAGTTTGAGGGAGAAGGATGAGAATTCCCTCATTCTACCTTTACTTTATAGATGAAACTTCAAATCCTTAGAGGTGTCAAAGTTAACTTCTGATTTATCTTTTCTTCCAGCCTTTCTTTATGTAGGACTAGTTCTTATAGTGTATATATAGCATCTTAATTTTTCCTGTATCCACAGGCTTCTGTTTTGACCGTGGTAGACTTAATATCTACAGATATTTTGGACTTAATGAGACCCTGTTCTCAAATATTGTAATTCTTTTTTCTCCTAACCTCTGCTGTATTCGCACATAACCTCTACTGTATTAGTACTTAACAGCATCTTTGTTTCCACTTACTCTGTTTTTAAACTATTGATATACTCAGCCAGGATATTGAAGATAACTATAGAGTTTAACATATTAAGGACCTTAAAATCTAGTTGACTACTAGACAAAGTATAATCAATCTATAAACTTGGTCAGAACTTCAAAGGCCTGAATTAGCATGGTATGTTGTAATTATAATGATATGTGCAGGTGGATAGGAAGAATGAGGCCATATAATGGAGAATTTGTCAGGAATTCAAATGTGGAGGGTAATCGGTTATCAAATATAGATGATATCTGTGCATTTAAAAAAGTCTACTTCTATAGCATTGTAGCATTGATATGGGATATATGGTTCTGCTTTTGTGGTTGAAATAGCTCTAAAAAAATTAAAATGAAGACCTGCTCTTTAAAGTCTTTCTAAGAGTAACAATTTTAGAAGTCTAGAGTAACAAAAACCAATTCATACATTGGATAGATGACACCTGCCAGGGATAACAGATTACTTGCTATTTGGGTGACCCATGTTCATTAGAGACATTGATCATGGAACCTGTCGGTGAAGAACCTAGAAGACAGTAAGAATTCACAAAACAACTCTCTGAGAAACTGATACTAATGAACTTTGGCACTGAGATTAAACATTTTTACAGTCTCTTCCATTTAGGAGTTGGGGAAATGCTAATCAAGGTTTCATTGTAAAGCTGGACCTTGCGTGATGGACAGCATCTCTCCAACCTTACTTTCTTTTGCTGTCTGACATGAACTTTTTGGCCTGTGGCAATGTTCTCCACACTAACCATTATAAGTTGTGCCTGGATGTGTTCATCCTGATATTCCCTTCAATTTGGGATGTTACTCTCCCCTTCCAGCCTATTGCCCTTCAGAAGCCTTCAGATTTGTTTCAGAATTTGACATACTAGACTCCTTTTCTTTGAATTCTGATGGTTAATCCCCACCACCCCTACTCATCTCTTTTTTGTGGTTTTAATCTCTATTTGGCTTATTTGGATTCCATAATTACAATCTAGGAAAAGGACTGTATCTGACAGTCTTATTTCCCACAGAAAATACTAGTTGATTGATTGTAGGGGAAATTTACATCATTTAGCAGGAATGACTTAAGTGTCTTTCAGTAATGTCAAGAATAACCTGAAGACTGGTTGCAATCTATGTGAGGCCTAATTGGTTTAAAATGAAATGGTGGGAATTCCCTGGCGGTCCAGTGGTTAAAACTCTTAGCTTTCATTCTGGAGGGCATAGGTTCAATCCCAGTCCTGCCTACTCTGCAACCAAACCTCTGAACTGCAGCCCACCAGGCTCCTCTGTCCATGGATCAGGAAGCCGAAATCCTGTAAGTCCCGTGGTGTGGTAAAAAATTAAAAAATATTTTTAATAAAATGAAATATTTTCTACTTTTCCAGTAACTGAATGGTTTCATTTTTAACTCTTCAGTTCTATCTTTAATTCCCACAGGTAGATTATAGTAAGATCATTTTCCTCAGTTTTGCTTCTAGACCCAAATTTTACACTTCAGTGAGGTTCACCCAGTTTTGTTCAACAATAAAATCTTGCCCAAAGAAGAAGTATTATTTAAAAGTATTTATTTTCCTTAAGAAGCTATTTTGTAGGAAGGGCCTAAAATTATTTATATAACCCTTTCAATGAGAATTATGAAGTTTGGGAGCCAGGTTAACACTTCTTTTTCCCTCAGGCAATAATGGTTAATAAATTCACAGTTCAGTTCAGTCGCTCGGTCGTGTCCGACTCTGCGACCCCATGAATCGCAGCACACCAGGCCTCCCTGTCCATCACCAACTCCCGGAGTTCACTCAGACTCACGTCCATCGAGTTGGTGATGCCATCCAGCCATCTCATCCTCTGTTGTCCCCTTCTCCTCCTGCCCCCAATCCCTCCCAGCATCAGAGTTTTTTCCAATGAGTCAACTCTTCGCATGAGGTGGCCAAAGTACTGGAGTTTCAGCTTTAGCATCATTCCTCCCAAAGAAATCCCAGGGCCGATCTCCTTCAGAATGGACTGGTTGGATCTCCTTGCAGTCCAAGGGACTCTCAAGAGTCTTCTCCAACAACACAGTTCAAAAGCATCAACTCTTCGGCGCTCGGCCTTCTTCACAGTCCAACTCTCACATCCATACGTGACCACTGGAAAAACCATAGCCTTGACTAGATGGACCTTAGTCAGCAAAGTAATGTCTCTGCTTTTGAATATGCTCTCTAGGTTGGTCATGACTTTCCTTCCAAGGAGTAAGCGGCTTAATTTCCTGGCTGCAATCACTATCTGCAGTGATTTTGGAGCCCCCCCAGAAATAAAGTCTGACACTGTTTCCACTGTTTCCCCATCTATTTCCCATGAAGTGATGGGACCTGATGCCATGATCTTCATTTTCTGAATGTTGAGCTTTAGGCCAACTTTTTCACTCTCCACTTTCACTTCATCAAGAGGCTTTTTAGTTCCTCTTCACTTTCTGCCATAAGGGTGGTGTCATCTGCATATCTGAGGTTATTGATATTTCTCCCGGCAGTCTTGATTCCAGCTTGTGTTTCTTCCAGTCGAGCGTTTCTCATGATGTACTCTGCATAGAAGTTAAATAAGCAGAGTGACAATATACAGCCTTGACGTACTCCTTTTCCTATTTGGAACCAGTCTGTTGTTCCATGTCCATTTCTAACTGCTGCTTCCTGACCTGCATACAGATTTCTCAAGAGGCAGGTCAGGTGGTCTGGTATTCCCATCTCTCTCAGAATTTTCCAGTTTATTGTGATCCACACAGTCAAAGGCTTTGGCATAGTCAATAAAGCAGAAATGGATGTTTTTCTGGAACTCTTGCTTTTCAATGATCCAGCGGATGTTGGCCATTTGATCTCTGGTTCCTCTGCCTTTTCTAAAACCAGCTTGAACATCAAGGAAGTTCATGGTTCACGTATTGCTGAAGCCTGGCTTGGAGAATTTTGAGCATTACTTTACCAGCATGTGAGATGAGTGCAATTGTGTGGTAGTTTGAGCATTCTTTGGCATTGGAATGAAAACTGACCTTTTCCATTCCTGTGGCCACTGCTGAGTTTTCCAAATTTGCTGGCATATTGAGTGCAGCACTTGCACAGCATCATCTTTCAGGATTTGAAACAGCTCAACTGGAATTCCATCACCTCCACTAGTTTTGTTTGTAGTGATGCTTTCTAAGGCCCACTTGACTTCGCATTCCAGGATGTCTGGCTCTAGATTAGTGATCACACCATCATGATTATCTGGGTCGTGAAGATCTTTTTTGTACAGTTCTTCTGTGTATTCTTGCCACCTCTTAATATTTTCTGCTTCTGTTAGGTCCAGACCATTTCTGTCCTTTATCGAGCCCATCTTTGCATGAAATGTTCCTTTGGTAGCTCTAATTTTCTTGAAGAGATCGCTAGTCTTTCCCATTCTGTTGTTTTCCTCTATTTCTTTGCACAATCTCCGTTTAAATCACTTGGCTTATAGAATGACAAGTCAAGGAAACTTTCCCCTCTTTTGTGGCAGCAACAGTGTTAAAACTTAATGTTTAATCTAATCCTCCTAAGGGAGCAAGGTAGTTTTGGTGAGGAGCGTGCCTGAAAGACATTTTTGTAGAGGTATGGTAGAAAAGCCACTGGGAGCCTGCCGTAGGCAGCTGCTCCAGATTTGTGAGTTCCGTTTTCAATTTCTCTTGGAAACCTATGGGCGGAGGCCAGCGCCTGAAAGTGCAGAGCGGCACCGCAGCCCTGCCCATCAAGGGACCCGGCCGGGGTCTGTAAGCCCCTTTCCCCGCCCACCTATCATCTGGTCGCGCATGCGCTGAGCTGAAGGGCCGGAGCGTTGTCGGCTGGGAAATGGCGGCCGCGGGCTTGGTCGCTGTGGCCGCGGCTGCAGAATACTCTTGCCCAGGAACGTCGGGAGGTAACCTCTCGGCCGTTAATTGCGGCCCAAATTCCGGGGCAGGCCCTGGTCCTGGCCCGGGCTCGTGGAGCCGCTCCCTCGACCGAGCGCTGGAGGAGGCGGCGGTAACCGGGGTGCTGAGCCTGAGCGGCCGGAAACTGAGGGAGTTTCCCCGGGGAGCGGCCAACCACGACCTGACGGACACCACTCGGGCGGGTGAGTCGGGTGGGGGACATCCCAGCGGACTGGAGGCCTCGGGCGCGGTTGGAGGCCGCCCTGGCCGTTCGGGGGAATCGCGGGTACTTAGAGTAACTGGTCCTATTACTCCTGGTCGGGACCAGGGTAACGGGGAGAAGCCGACTGCCCCAACCCACCGAGGCCTGCGGGTCAGACCTCGAGCCTGGGGCGAGGCGGACAGCAGCATCTCTCGGGGAAGAAGGCCGTAGGAAACTGATGGGTAGTGTTGTACTTTCCTAGAAAATTAACTTCTGCGGAAGCTGAGGTAGACCCTTGCTCCGCCTGATTGCTGCAGGCCAATTCTGGTTTAGGATGCCAAATTGACTTTACAGATTTAGGTTTGTAGCCCGCTTTTAATCGGAGTAATGTTGGTCGCTGCATTGTCAGGAAAGCATGACTCTCAGCACTGGCGTTTTTTAAGAAATGCTGTTTTCAGAGTGAGCCCGAACGCTTTTTCCTTCTCCCCTTCGTCTAGTTGACTTACCAAATGTACTTGTAAAAATAACTAGGGCCAACTTTAAGACTTCCACTACTTTTCCTCATGCCCCTTCAAAAAAAAGTTGCAGGAAGAAAAGTATTTAGAAAAGGCACAAAAAAATTGCCCACCGTATCTATGTTTAATTCTTTAAAAAAAATTACTTTGCCTTATACATATTTTTTTAACACAGAAAATAAATTAGATATTTGATTTTCGTAGTTGTAGAGAACAATATCTGGTGACTGAGGTGTTCAACATGTTTCCCTTGAGGTGTTCAACATGTTTCCTTTGTGTTTAAAATACAGCTTCCTCAAGGAGTAGATTAAAAACAGTCAGTACAAAGGAGGAAAACATCTCTTACATATAGTATAGTATGATGTAATTATTTTCATACAGCCTTTCTTAAGCTGTTAACTTTTCCTATGTTTGTGCACTCATTAAAGATTGCTGAGTATTACATATGATTCACTCATTTTAGAAAGATAAGCAAAACTGTTAACACTACTTCAAGAAACTGTTTTCCAAAGAAACTTTGCCTCTTGTGTAAAATAGAAGGAATCAAATGTCTGTTTGTTTAACGTTTTGAAAACAGTTACGTAGAATATAGTTTGTGTTCTTTAGTGAATGACCTTAAAATTAAATTTTTTTGCTTATGTAAATGAGCGGCCACTTGCCTTTTGCATGTGTTCTGATAGACAGCATCTAAACTTGTCATTCATCCCCCAGATTTCTTGATTCTGTTCAGGAGGTGGCTATATGGCATATGACTGACTGTTCAAGAGATGGATAGCATAGTGACTTCATATTGGCATGAGTCATGTCAGTATTACTTCATTAAGCCTGAAGTTAAGGGATGAGTTGATTGTAGGAGTTTATCTAGCTCATTATCTTGCTGTCTTTTAAATAGCTCTAGGGCTAGTGTCTTTTTCCTTTAAGAAATATTAGCTAACAAAGAAAATGCAAAGGCATTTATGAAGAATAAGTAATGCCAATGAATTTTTCCCTTACTATGCTGTGAATTTTTAATTCATTATTATCCACACTTATTTGTATTACTTGAATAGTTTATTTATAAACTAGATTTTTTGTTCACTGACATTTTATTTAGTCAAAACGTCTAAAAGAGGAGAAAAAGATTGCAAAGTACTTTATAACCTGTTAGACTAATTTCTAAAATGTCAGAAACATCACTTATTAATTATAAGAAGTCTTTGGCAGACCTTGATGAGTACAAAAATACTTAATTCTCTAAATTATTTTAAACAGATAATTTGATATAGATAACATCATTGATTGAGTTTTCACTGTTTACTGTTCATTGTGGTAGATGTTTAAAATACATTGCCTTGTTAAGTGCTTAACAACCAATGGATTAAATATTATCCCAAGGATTTCCCTGGTGATCCAGTAGCTAAGACACTGCACTTCCAGTGTAGGGGACTTGGGTTTAATCCCTGGGCAGGTAACTAGATCCCACATGCCACAACTAAGACCCAGCATAGCCAAATAAATAAAAATAAATGCTTAAAATATTATTATCCCAAATTTACATATGATGAATCACACAGGATTTACAAAAAGCCACTCAGAATCATATAAATAATAATAGTGGTAGAATTTCAGCCTGGGTCCATCTTACTCTTTTTCTCTTCACTGTGCCGCATAGCCTCTTTACATACAGATAGATATTATCATTCCTGTTTTTAGAGGTAATGAAACCCAGGTTTGGAGAGAAAAATAATTTGCTTGAAGACTTGTAGCTAAAGCCAAGGAAGATGTTGTTAGCCATGATTTGAGCCTAATTCAAATCCTTTTTGAGGTAACTCCAAAACCATAGACTATTACACAGGGTCGTTTGAATTCAGACCCAACTTTTGTTAGCTGAAATGTTTTGTTTAGACCCTATAGAAAATTTAAAGCCCAAAACATTACTTGAACACTATATTAAAAGTTGCCACATAATCTGTTCTTTCCTAATATATAGAATGTATCTACAGATACATAGAACTGCTATCCTTACATTTTAAGAAATAGTACATATTACCTGCACTGTTTGTAACTTGACAGAATTCATCATGCAACATTTTCTTGGAATTTTTCCCCTCCTGTTTGTTTTAAATGGTAGATTTTTAGGAAGAAAAAGAAGTGTTTGGAAATGAGTTCCTTGATCCAATGGACAGGGAAAATCTTAAATCACGAAAGACTTTTGGGGGCTGAAAAGTTGTAGCTTTAATTTGGGGAGGCAGAAATGGGAAGGAAAGCCATTCCGGGCAGTGGAACACCCTGCCGCAAAGATGTACACATAACTCAGGGCTAGCTAGTCAAGTAGTCCATCCCTCTGGCAACAGTGATAGTTTAGAGATGGACACATTTTCCTATCAGCAGGCAGGAGTGTTAATTCTATTGAGAAAGAGGCATGCTTTGAACCCTGGAGTTGCTGAAAATAGAATGTGAACCTGGAGCTTGCCAATAAATTGAAAGACCCAAAAGATGGAAAGAATGAGGCCAAGTTCTGATGGTAATCTTTGGATCAATAGCCAGGCTTTAAATTAGTGGTATCCTTGGACTGTCAAGTTATACAAGCTAATGAATTCCCTTTCCTACTTAATCTGAGTAGACTTTTTGATATAAAATAATAAGAGTCCTGAGTAATATGACAGTGAGTCTGCTCTTGAAGTTGTGGGGAGGTCAGTTTGGTCAGAATAAATCAGTGGGATTAGAGAATATGAGAGCTGCCCTTTGCATTTGAGGCAGCTGACTGATGATAGGTTTGGAAACAGGGAGATTGTTCATTTAACAGATTGTTTGTTGACTAAAGGATTTTCAGGTGTAGATACACAAAGAGGACCAAGACACTCCCTGTTATCAAAGAACTCAAGAGATCTAGTGTAGTAGAATGAATAAATGTAAAGATTATTTGAATTGTCTAATAGCAAAACTTTTATGTGTAAGGCATTATGCTAGGTAATATAGTGGGAATAAAAATAAGAAAAGACTCTACCCTGTAAGCATTAAAAATCTAGTAATCTGTTTGGCCGGCTGCAGTAACAGTCAAGGAATGAAAAACAGTCTGAGATCATACTGGAAAATAAATGTACAAATGTTGACTGAATTTTTTTTTTTTAAAGAGACAGAATGCATCAAGTTGCCTGAGTTATTAAACCTGTAGGACTAGGAAGGTGGTAATGCTACTGATAATAATAGTAGCTAACATTTGTTAAGCTGTTAGCATATTGCAGATACTGTACTAAGCTATATATATAAAATGCACATATAACAACCACCTGAGTTGTAAGTACTAGTTTTAACCCCATTTTACCTGTAAAAATGGAGACTTGAGATTAATCTGATCATTGTTACACAGGTAATAAATGACAGCACTAGAATTCAAATTCAGATACATCTGATCCTAAAACTTCTGGTTTTGATCACTAAGCCGTACTGACAAAGAAAGTTTGGTTCAGTTTCTTTAGTTGGGCTGATACATGTTCTACCAGAGTCTTAAATGTGTCAGGCCAACTAAAGAAACTGCAGCAAATAGAAGTGTAAATCTGGAACTTTTAAGAGTGAAGTTAGAACTGCAGCATAAATTTGAGACAGTCATAATGAAGGGTTTATGCAGTTCTTGGAGAGAGAATGTGGAGAGTGGAAAAGTTGGTCACTGACAACCATGGGGTACCACAGCACTTAAAGGGCAAGAAGAAGAATCAGTCTGAGAAAAAACCAGAAACAAAGTTTTATAACTAGGCTTCTACTAGAATTTAGAGACTCCTAAAACCAAAGGAACTGTAGTAACCCTCTAAGTAATTTTACTAATGAGAAGCTGTCTTAAAGATTAAGACTTTGTTTAAGGTTATATAGTGAAGTGGTGCTGTTTTGCAGAAGACAAATAGGATCATAGTTGAAGGTGTAAGAAATCTTTTCTGAGTGGAAAATCGAAAACAGGAAACCAAGGATTCAACTTTTGGGAAAAGCCTGTGGTTGATGAAAGGTGGGAGAGACTAATGATGCAAAAAAAAAGAAAGAAATTGAGATATAATGGGTGAGCCTAAGTAACACAGTCTTATTGAAGCCATGAGAATAAGGCTTTCAAGAATTGTGTGCTTATTTCCTAGATAAAGAAGAATGAGGATTGCATAAAAGACCATTTAATTTTTCAAAAAACGTTCTGTAACTCACGCAATCGTGGTTTCGTTAGTCTTGGAAATATGCACTGAAATGCCAGATCTTAAGTGGAAACCGTATTTTTCTTGGATACTTATTTATGTATATTTTGTATCAATTGCAGTCTGTGTACTGTGAATTTTCTACAACAGTGCTGTCCAGTATAGTAGCTGCTAGCCATAAGTGGTTATTAAAATAAGTTAAAATTTTAAAATTTGGTTCCTTAGTTGTACTAGCCACATTTCAGATGCTCAGTGGCCCCATGTGTCATGTTGGTCAGCACATTAGATAGGCCTGCTGTCCGTTATATTGGACAGCACAGGTAATAGAACCTTCCCATCATCACAGAAAGTTATATTTGACAGTGATGTTGGGGCATACTGCAGTGCCTTTCTATATCCATGAATACAATAAGCCACCATGATCACTAGAGATGAAAACACTTAAATAATTGTTGAGAAGATAGCAGCAAATGGGGGCTCAGTCATAATTACCAGATCTTTGATAATATCTCAGGGCTGAAAGGAGATATATCATTTTTTCTTTTTTTTATATAAATTTATTTAATTGGAGGTTAATTACTTTACAATATTGTATTGGTTTTGCCATACATCCACATGAATCCGCCACAGGTATACACATGTTCCCCATCCTGAACCCCATCCTGAACCCCCCTCCCTCCCCGTACCATCCCTCTGGGTCGTCTCAGTGCACCAGCCCCAAGCATTCAGTATCATGCATCAAACCTGGATTGGCGATTCGTTTCATATATGATATTATACATGTTTCAATGCCATTCTCCCAAATCATCCCACCCTCGCCCTCTCCCACAGAGTCCAAAAGACTGTTCTGTACATCTGTGTGTCTTTTGCTGTCTCTCATACAGAGTTATTGTTACCATCTTTCTAAATTCCATAACTATGCATTAGTACACTGTATTGGTGCTTTTCTTTCTGGCTTGCTTCACTCTGTATAATAGGCTCCAGTTTCATCCACCTCATTAGAACTGATTCAGATGTATTCTTTTTAACGGCTGAGTAATACTCTATTGTGTATATGTACCACAGCTTTCTTATCCATTCATCTGCTGATGGACATCTAGGTTGTTTCCATGTCCTGGCTATTATAAACAGTGCTGCAATGAACATTGGAGTACACTTGTCTCTTTCAGTTCTAGTTTCCTCGGTGTGTATGCCCAGCAGTGGGATTGCTGGGTCATAAGGCAGTTCTATTTCCAGTTTTTTTAAGGAATCTCCACACTGTTCTCCATAGTGGCTGTACTAGTTTGCATTTCCGCCAGCAGTGTAAGAGGGTTCCCTTTTCTCCACATCCTCTCCAGCATTTATTGCTTGTAGACTTTTGGATAGCAGCCATTCTGACTGGTGTGAAATGGTACCTGATTGTGGTTTTGATTTGCATTTCTCTGATAATGAGTGATGTTGAGCATCTTTTCATGTGTTTGTTAGCCATCCGTATGTCTTCTTTGGAGAAATGTCTGTTTAGTTCTTTGGCCCATTTTTCGATTGGGTCGTTTATTTTTCTGGAATTGAGCTGCAGGAGTTGCTTGTATATTTTTGAGATTAGTTGTTTGTCAGTTGCTTCATTTGCTATTATTTTCTCCCATTCCGAAGGCTGTCTTTTCACCTTACTTATAGTTTCCTTTGTTGTGCAGAAGGCTTTAAGTGTAATTAGGTCCCATTTGTTTATTTTTGCTTTTATTTCCAATAATCTGGGAGGTGGGTCATAGAGGATCCTGCTGTGATGTATGTCGGAGAGTGTTTTGCCTATGTTCTCCTCTAGGAGTTTTATAGTTTCTGGTCTTACGTTTAGATCTTTAATCCATTTTGAGTTTATTTTTGTGTATGGTGTTAGAAAGTGTTCTAGTTTCATTCTTTTAGAAATATCTTGTTTTTTTTTAAAAGCAAGAATGTTGACTTTTTACTTTTTTTGGCTACACCAGGTCTTCATTGAAGCACACAGGATCTTTGTTACAGCACATGGGATCTTTAGTTGTTGCCTGTGAACTCTTAGTTGTGGCATGTGGGATCTAGTTCCCTGACCAGGGATTGAACCTGGGCCCCCTGCATTAGGAGCACAGAGTCTTAGTTGCTGGACCATTAAGCAAGTCCTAGAAATAATATCGCCTTAATAAAAACTGCTGTTTAAGCATGCCATCTTTTGTTAATAGAGGCATTAACTGTACAGTTGACGCAGTTTTCATCTGTGAGTATCATGCGCTCGAATCAGGAACCTTCTAAGAGCCTTAGGAATGAGAAAAGAGTAGCAAGAAACCAAAGCTAATTTTATTTGACTAATCAGGCTGTTTCAAAATCATTCCTTCTGATATTAAGAGTTGTACATGCTCATTGTAGTACAAAAAGTTATAAAGAAGACATTAAAGGTCTTTTGTAATTCCACTTACCACAGAAAACTGGTAGTGAACCTTGCTTAGAACTCTTTAAACGTCTTCTTCATGAATATATACATTCTCACTTTTTAAAAAAATCTTAGAATGAGATCTTACAAAGGCTGTTTTATCATTTTTTCACTACATGATATATAATATCAGAAAATATCTGCTATAGAGATATGTAGCGTATTTTTTAATAGTAGTCTGCCATAGGTATACTGTCTTCTCATTTACCCTGTGGATAAACTTTGGAATTGTCTTCATCTTTCACTGTTACAAACGATATTGCTGAAAATAACTTCATGTGTATCTCTTTGCAGACTTGTTTAATTTCCTTAGGATAAATCCCTAGAAATATAATTGATCGCTTAAAAGAATGTACAGTTGTAGGGGTTTTTAAATACAGATTGTAAAACTGTTATTCTAAAGGGTTTTTTAGCTTAGGTTTGTATCAGCAGCTCACGAGTTGTCTTCACTTTTATGATTTTATTCTTTGTAATCTGTGTCAGTCTGATAGCTAAGAGATTATATCTCCTTCTTCTGTATTCAGTTCATTTTGAGAAATGTAATTTTTACTACCATAAGAAAAAGTATATAAATACAAAGAGAAAATGTTTATTTTTTATGTTTTTTTCTGTGTCCTTTTGTCAGAATAAATTGATGACAAAGACTCAGAAACTGTTTGTGTCTGTATATAAACTCCTGTATATTTGAATTTTTCTATGATTATAAAAGTAACACATGTTTATTAAAAATCTGGGAAAAAATACAAAGTAGAGAAAGAAAAAAGTAATACCACTGCATCAATAAACCAGCTAACATTTTGACATATTCTTCCAAGTGTTTTTTTTTTAATCTGTGTACATGTGTATTGAAAAACATGGTATTAATTTTTTGTAGTTTGCTTTTTTCCGCTGTTGAGTATATTAGAAATATTGTGTCATATCTGTTAACATTTTCTTGTAATAGAATTCTAGTGGTTGCAGAGTATTTAATTATATCTTTACACTTAACCAAATCCCTTTTATTGAGCATTTAAATTATTTCTTATTTTTTATTGTTATAAATAATACTAAAGTATAAAATGGCATCTCCAGTATTGCCTGGAAAATCCATGGGCAGAGGAGCCTGGTGGACTATAGTCCATGGGGCCACAAAGAGTCGGACAGAACTGAGCACAAGGGAACTCTTATATAAATATAACTCTTTGCTCACATCTCTTATTATTATCTCTTACTGGATAAATTCCTAGGAGTGGAATTGTTCTAACAAATTATCTGCAACTTTAAAAACATAACTTATAAACAGAATTAGAAAAGGAGTTTCTCATAGAAACAGTGTTACATACTTTATGTAGTTTAGGTTTATAGGGCACCCACAAAAGACCTGTTGTTTTCTCCTAAACATGAAAGGCAACTTAACTCACATTTGATATGTCTTTATACCTAAAAGCCAGCTTTTCCACATGTCTCTGTCTATAAAGAGTATGTGTATATGTTAATAACACAAATTCTTATTGAAGTTCCTCTAACCTCAGAGAAGATCCGGAGTATAGAGCTTAAAGTTGCCTTAATAGAGAATTTAAAATTTCGAGGCTTGGAATTGTGTTAAAGTGCCCCCCTATATTATATGTTCATGCTTGTTTTAATACAAATCTATGGCTTCAAGCTAAATTAGTTTGTATCGTGTTTATTGTTTTCTGTAATTCACGTCCCCCCCCCGCCCCGCCCCAGTATGCCACTTTCACAAATATGGATATAATATTGTATATAATACTAGTCTATGTAACAAAGTTTCTGTGAATATATACATATTGAATTGAAATGTGGGATGCTAAGAAGACATCTCAGGAAACATTGCATAACTCCCCTGCTCTTACAGCTTTACCTCCTATTTGGAATGAGAAATTATGTGATTCCTAATTGGAATGAGCTCTAATATAGTCTCATCCACTGGCCATATCCTTTCTTTTCTGCCTGAGGAGCAACACAATTCTTATATTGTATTGACACAATACAAAAGACTTAAAAATATCCTTTTACTTATGTCCTTACCCACCTCCCCCCTGCTTCCCTCCTGCAACAGACACATATTTTATAAAGAGAAGCAGAGACCATGGGGAAGATCATGGCTGTTGAATATAAAGGCTTCTGAAATAAGATTTAAATTTACTTTTCAGGGGAAAAATCTAGACTCAGCTGTACTGGCATTGTTTTTTTAAATAGGAAGGGTAAATAGTAGGATGGTGCCTTTAGAAGGGGTGAGAAGATGAGTCATAGATCATCACAAAAATCAGTGTTGAGACTAAAAGAATGGCAACAAGATTGGGACCAAGGATTTCCTAGGGTTCATTTCCTTTTCCTGTGGCTGTATTTGGGGTCTAGATGCTTAATATTACCTCATGGTTTTTCCTGTGGTCATGTATGTATGTGACCATTGGACTGTGAAGAAGGCTGAGCGCCGAAGAATTGATGCTTTTGAACTGTGGTGTTGGAGAAGACTCTTGAGAGTCCCTTGGACTGCAAGAAGATCCAACCAGTCCATTCTGAAGGAGATCAGCCCTGGGATTTCTTTGGAAGGAATGATGCTAAAGCTGAAACTCCAGTACTTTGGCCACCTCATGCGAAGAGTTGACTCATTGGAAAAGACTGATGCTGGGAGGGATTGGGGGCAGGAGGAGAAGGGGACGACAGAGGATGAGATGGCTGGATGGCATCACTGACTCGATGGACGTGAGTCTGAGTGAACTCCGGGAGTTGGTGATAGACAGAGAGGCCTGGCGTGCTGTGATTCATGGGGTCGCAAAGAGTCAGACATGACTGAGCGACTGAACTGAACTGAACATGAAATAGGACTTTTTAAGTAGTAACATGCATGTTCATTTTTTTTTTTTCAATTCATTTATGAAACAGTTACTCCACTGAAGTTTGGAAGAAAATACATGGTTAATATGGTAGTTCACAAAAGGAACACTGTTTTGAGTTCCTGAAGTAGCCAGCAATATCAAATGCAGTGCTGCTACTAATTATAGAATCATAAACTAGTACTAAAAATTTAAGGAATTTCCTTACTTTTAACTTTCTCCCTTGCTCCTCTAAATTTGTAGATTTTTTATTATTTGAAAGAAATCTCAAACCAAGACCTTTAACTGATTTATTAAACATTTCTTATAAGAACTAGGTAACCGACTTTTTTCATTAAAAACGGGTTTTTAGAAATGACCTATAATCATAGAGAGCGAAAAGATAAGCCACAGAGTAACGGATTGCCAATAAAATACAACAAACAAATGATATTCAGAATATATATAGAATTTCTACAAACAAGAATATAGCACAATAGAAAACTGAGAAAACTCTTTAACTGGTACTTCACTAAAGAGGAATTCCAAATAACTGATAAATGTGTAAAAAGGTGCTCAATCTCATTAGTAATTAAGGGAACAAAGAAAACCGAACTGAGGTAGTTATCATTGACAGACAGTACAGAGTACTAGAAAGTAATGTTCTCCCTCAGTGTCCTCAGGGAGATGGTTCTGGACCACCCCCCATGCCCACCCCCCAGACACACACACACAAAGGCACTGAAGTCTGTGGTTGCTTAAGTCCCTTACATGAAAATGGCACTATTTGCATATAATCCATGCAATTTTCCCTGTACTTTAATTCCTCTCCAGATTACTTGTAAGATTTAATACAATCTAAATGTTGTATAAATAGTCACTGGTGCATAGCAAATTCAAGTTTTGCTTTTTGGAACTTTGTAATATTTTCCCCAAATATTTTCAATCCAAGGTTAGAATATGCAGATGGTCAGATCCCACAAATACAAGGGTACTGACTGGAGCATTGGGACATTTATACAGTGCCTAAGGGAGTTGAAGAATACCTAGTAAATTTGAAAACACACATATTTTATGAACCAGAAATTCCAGGCTCTGAGGTACATACCCCAGAGAAACTTGTGTATAAGTGCGCCAGGACATATGTATAAGAATGTTCATGTGCTGTGCTTAGTCACTCAGTCGTGTTCGACTCTTTGCGACCCCATGGATTGTAGCCCACCAGGCTCCTCTGTCCATGGGGATTCTCCAGGCAAGAATACTGGAGTGGGTTGCCATGCCCTCTTCCAGGGGACCTTCCAAAACCAGGGATTGAACCCACATCTCCTGCATTGCAGGTAGATTCTTTACTGTCTGAGCCACCAGGGAAGCCCAAGAATGTTCATAACATTGTTCATATTTGAGAAAACAAAAAAAGAAACGATCATCAATAGAATGTTGTTTAGTTGCAGAGTCGTGTCAGACTCTTTTGTGACGCCATGGACTGTACCTGCCAGGCTCCTCTGTCCATGGGATTTCCCAAGCAAGAATACTGGAATGGGTTGCCATTTCCTTCTCCATCAATAGAATGGGTAAATCAATTTTGGATATTTATGTGGTTTCACAGCAGTGAAAATAAGTAAGTTACAACTGCATGCAATTGCATAGATGAACCTTGAAAACATAATGAGCAAATGAAGTATATGACACTGTATTTGCAGCACAAATGTACTTAAATGAAGTTCAAAAACCAGCATAATCGTTCATAAATGCAAAAACCTTTAAGAGGCAAGAAAGTAATTATCGTAAAAATTAGGATTATGGTTACTTGTAAGTGGGGACTTCCCTGGTGGCTCAAATGGTAAAGAACATGCCTGCAATGCAGGAGACTTGGGTTCGATCCCTGGGGTGGGAAGATCCCCTGGAGAAGGAAATGGCAACCCACTCCAATACTCTTGCCTGGAAAATTCCATGGACAGAGGAGCCTTGTAGGCTACAGTCCATGGATTCACAAAGAGTCGGACATGACTGAGTGACTTCACTCACTCACTCACTCTACTTGTAAATGAGAGGGGAAAATATCAAAGGAAAGGGGCAGTGGCTTAAGGGTGGGTGCATTTCTGAAGTACTGAAAATATTCTATTCTTTAACCTCGGTTCTTCACCTATATGGTTATTCACTTTATACTACTTTTTAAAAATTGTACATCTACATTTATGATTTACTTTTTTAATGTGCTTCTTTGTTTAGGCTTACTTATTCATTCTTAACTTGATTATTACTCATATCACCTATTCTTTTTGGCCTTCCCCTTTGCCGTCTCTATCTCTTTACCATCCCCCTTCACTAGTCACTTTCTTGCTTCCCTAATACTTGTTCACACTTTTTTTTACTGTCACAGTGAACAAGTGTCTTTTTTCCATACTAACTTAAAGAAGGTATATTAGTTTTCTCTTGCTGCGTAACAAATCAGTATAGCCAAAGCTTAAAACATTTATTATTTTACTGCTCTGTAGGTCAGAAGACTGGATTCAGCTGAGTTATCAGCTTGTGGTCTCACAAGACCAAAATCAATGTCTTGGCCAGGTTGGACCCTTATCTGGAGGCTTTGGGGAAGAATTTCCTGAATCATTCAGATATTGGCAGCATTCAGTTTCTTGCAGTTATAAAACTCAGGTCTCCATTTCCTTGCTGGTTGTCATCTTCCAGCTGCTCTGAGGCTCTGAAAGGTATTCACGTTCCTTACAGCATGGCCTCCTTCACCTTCAAGCCAACAGTGGTGTGTCCTCTTGGAATCTCTGACTTCCTCTTCTGCTATCAGCCAGAAGGCTCATTTGATGAGATTGGGTCTAGCCAGATTATCTCTTTTTTGTTTAATTCAGAGTCAGTTGATTCAGTTCAGTCTGGTCGCTCAGTCGTATCTGACTCTTTGCGACCCCATGAATCGCAGCACACCAGGCCTCCCTGTCCATCACCAACTCCCAGAGTTCACCCAAACTAATGTCCATCGAGTCAGTGATGCCATCCAGCCATCTCATCCTCTGTTGGCCCCTTCTCCTCCTGCCCCCAATCCCTTCCAGCATTAGTCTTTTCCAGTAAGTCAGCTGTTCGCATGAGGTGGCCAAAATATTGGAGTTTCATTCCTTCCAAAGAACACCCAGGACTGATTTCCTTTAGAATGGACTGGTTGGATCTCTTGCAGTCCAAGGGACTCTCAAGAGTCTTCTCCAACACCACAGTTCAAAACCATCAATTCTTCAGCGCTCAGCTTTCTTCATAGTCCAACTCTCACATCCATACATGACCACAGGAAAAACCATAGCCTTGACTAGACGGACTTTTGTTGGCAAAGTAATGTCTCTGCTTTTGAATATGCTGTCTAGGTTGATCATAACTTTCCTTCCAAAGAGTAAGCGTCTTTTAATTTCATGGCTGCAGTCACCATCTGCAGTGATTTTGGAGCCCCAAAAACTGAAGTCTGACACTATTTCCACTGTTTTACTCATCTGTTTCCCATGAAGTGATGGGACCAGATGCCATGATCTTAGTTTTCTGATTGTTGAGCTTTAAGCCAACTTTTTCACTCTCCTCTTTCACTTTCATCAAGAGGCTTTTTAGTTCCTCTTCACTTTCTGCCATAAGGGTGGTGTCATTTGCATATCTGAGGTTATTGATATTTCTCCCACCAATCTTGATTCCAGTCAGTTGATTAGCAGGTCCTTAATTATATCTGCAAAATCCCTTCTGCCTCATGAGGAATATAATCAGTGATATTTCATATTCATAGTCCCAGGGATTAGGGTGGAGATCTGCGGGGGGCATTTTAGGATTCTGCCTAACATAGAGTGTTCTGTCTTAACTTTATTTTGTACATCACTTAGTACAATACCAAATACCCTTTGAGTGTTAATTGAATGGATGGATGCATGGATGGGATATGGATGGTAGGGATGGGAGAGAAAAGTGAATGAATGAGAAGGCGAAAACAGGAAATGAAAAGCCTATTCTCTTTCTTAGCTTTAGAAATAGTGACAACTGACTTCTGTGTGACTGGGTTTAATGAGGAGCCTTGGGGCTTCAATGATACAGTAGAATTCAATCAAAACATTCTCAAGCATAATGCCAGTGAATATACTTCCCTTTTATGTCAAAAGTCAGGCATTCAGAGCCTCTTTAATTGGTGTCATAGAGGATAAGAGTGATCATGTTACATGTGCTAGGAGTCAGCACCCCAAAATAATAAGTAACAATTGCGAATTTTTAGGTATGTGAAAAATTTTAGAATAGGACCTTGCTTTGCTAATAAAAGAAGTAAAACAAATTTTAAACTCCTTACAGTAAAGCAGGCTTTCCATGTATATTCAGTATTTATAACTTTAATAATTAGGCAAGGCTCAGTTATCCAATGGAGAAGGCAATGGCACCCACTCCAGTACTCTTGCCTGGAAAATCCCATGGATGGAGGAGCCTGGTAGGCTGCAGTTCATGGGGTCACACAGAGTTGGACATGACTGAGTGACTTCACTTTCACTTTTCACTTTCATGCATTGGAGAAGGAAATGGCAACCCACTCCAGTGCTCTTGCCTAGAGAATCCCAGGGACGGGGGAGCCTGGTGGGCTGCTGTCTATGGGGTCGCACAGAGTCAGACACCACTGAAGCGACTTAGCAGCAGCAGCAGTTATCCAAGGAGAGTCTTAGCCTGATAAATATGTGATCCTTTTTCTGTCTCAGTAACATTGTGATATCTGATCATCTGTTATCAAGTGATAGACCATAGCATGTTGGTTCTCAAACTTTAGTGTGCATTAAATCCCCTATGGCACCTTAAAAAAAAAATACATGCATTCCTGGGTCCAGACCTTAGAGAGTCTGATTCAGCAGATCTGGGTGGGGTCCATTAAGTTCCATTTTTAACAAGCAGTTGGATAGTTCTAAGTGCATGTGGCCTAAGAACCACTACTTGAGGAGTTCGTTCGTAGACTTTACTACTTTACTCTAAAATTTGTTTGGGAAAATAGTATCTGTTCACTTCCTAAAACTATCTTGATTAGGCAGGCCAAAGATTTTATTCAATTGAAAAAATATTAAGTATAAAATACAGACTTCATTTTGCAAAATTTGGCACTTTGATACAGAATAAACCTTTGAAAGGCTGGTTTATTTGTTTTAAAGGTAGTGTCACTGAAGAGCTGTGTTGTTAACTAGATACAAATAGATAACCAATTTAATATGATTATCCAATGGATATGGGTATCCATTTTATCTATACAAACAGATAACCAAATAAACTATGAAAATTGAGCATAAATAATTAGTTAGGGTCTTAATTACAAGCAGCAGACACCGGCTGTGGTTATGATTCACCCCCATGATCTCTGGGAGGACTGGAGAACCAGGCTAGTAAAAGGTTACTTACTTATAATTAAGTAACCAGGAATGTGGCCCAAATCATGTGGCAGAACTTATCCTATGAAGACAGCACTAGCATTGCACCTGGGGATAGACACCTCAAATTGCACCACTGTCACCAAAGATAATGTACACTCTTTACTACCACTGGAGCGTTTGCCACCACTACCTGTGGAAATTGGAATGTATTGTTATACTGGTTTTAGTTCAAGGTTAGGGGAGGGTGTGCCTGGGAGAACCAGATCATATGCCAGTGCCCCTAGCTGCAAGAGAGTCTGGGAAAGCTAACATATGGTGTGGCACTTTTCAGCTTCTGTTGAGAAAAGAACTGTTTCAAAAAGTATTGGATTCTCCAAACAAGAATAGTGTTTAGATCCTGGGCAGCCTAAAAAAATGGCATGTGTCTAACTACAAGTTGTATTTGATACTAAAACCAGGTAATCAATTAGGCCTTTATAATTAAGAAAATGAACAGGAAGCAGTATGTATGGTGCAGTGATAGGCAGTTTATTGTAATTAGTATAAATTTTTTACGACTAAACATTCCATTGCCTGGTTCAGTTGAGAGAGGAGGAAAAGATTTTTCTTTTCAAGGGTTACCTTCAGTTTTCCTTTTCTTTTTTTTTCTTTTTTGCCCTAAACTCTGAGCATACCCTTAAATTTTATTTATGATCTGAAGTCTGCATTAATTTGAGAAGAAGGATGAACAGTGTTGCCTAATTCCTATCCTTTCAAGTTTGCATGTCCCAAATCCCAGTACCTAGGGACAATAGTCTGTCATTTTAGCCAGTGGTCCCCATGCTGCTGCTGCTGCTGCTAAGTCATTTCAGTCATGTCCGACTCCGTGTGACCCCATAGATGGCAGCCAACCAGGCTCCCCCATCCCTGGGATTCTCCAGGCAAGAACACTGGAGTGGGTTGCCATTTCCTTCTCCAATGCATGAAAGTGAAAAGTGAAAGTGAAGTCACTCAGTTGTGTCCGACCCTTAGCGACCCCATGGACTGCAGCCCATCAGGCTCCTCTGTCCATGGGATTTTCCAGGCAAGAGTACTGGAGTGGGTGCCATTGCCTTCTCCATAGTAAGAATTATTGACAACAAATGTGTGTGTTTATTCTGTGTATGTACTAAATTACATGTATTATAAAATAGGCATAAAATACAAAATTTAAAGGAGAAATTAAAGACAAATAGAAATAGAAGCTCTAATGTTTTTGTTCTACTCTCCAGTGGATCATTAGTCTGCATACTGTGGATAGCAGGCCCACATTCCTCCCTTGAATACTGTTGATTCAGAACAGTGATTAGCCTCTTAAATATATAAGTAGAAGAAAGGGAATTTAATGTTAAGTATCTGAAAGCACTCTAGACCCTACTTTGAGGCCGTATGGGAAGTGAGAGACTGTCTAAAGTATGGAATCCAAGGATAGAGAGCTGTGACCTGTTGAAAAGGAACGGGTCTTAGAAGACAGACTTGGGAATTTCTTGAAGCAGTGCTATAGATGAGGAGGTACTCCTTTTATAGTATGTGCAAAACAAACCAGTGTCTGTGTGAAGCGTGCTGAGCTGCTCCCACAGATTTGAAGGGATGGGGTTAAGTAGGGTAGGAGCAGTGTTAATTTGAGAGTAAGAAGATTTGGATGTTTCTTCTCTGCTTTTAATACTTTTTTCCCTATGTCTTTTATTTTCTGCAGCTTGATTATGATGAAGCTTTCTTTATATGCATCCTGCATTAGGTTTACCGAGCCTCTTGATTCTATGAATTGAAAAATTCTTGGTTATTTGGTTTCAGTAGTGAGTTTTTCTATTTTCTTGGTTGACAGATACTATTCAAAGTCATAATTTTTCTTTTTTGTTTTGATTTGCTTTTCCTAGGGTATTACTATTATAACATCATCTTTTGAAATTTTCAAGTGTGATCTGTAGGTCTAAAGTTTTGCTGTTCAAACTGTGGCTTATGGACCAGCAATATGGCATCACTTAGGATTTTATGAGAAATGCAGAAATTCAGGCTCCATCCCAGAATTAGAATCTGCACCTTAATAAGACCCCCAAGTGCTTATTAGAACATTGCCGTTTGAGAAGTGCTCCTCTGTAGCTAATCCAGGTAACTGAGGTTGCTCTTTTTTCCCAAAGGGTCTCTGAGGTAAGTATATAGATGACCCCAGTTATTCTAACCCCATGCCACAGAAGTCAGCCAAATTGAGCACTCTCAACACCAATCTCTTAAAAAGGATGGGGAGAGGTTCAGTAGGCAAAGAAGAAAGTTATGCCGGCAGTTACTTTGTTCTAGGATATGATATGCTCATGTGATTTTTGGGGGCTCCAAAATCACTGCAGATGATGACTGCAGCCATGAAATTAAAAGACGCTTGCTCCTTGGAAGAAAAGCTATGACCAACCTAGACAGCATATTCAAAAGCAGAGACATCACTTTGCCAACAAAGGTCCATCTAGTCAAAGCTATGGTTTTTCCCAGTAGTCATGTATGGATGTGAGAGTTGGACTATAAGGAAAGCTGAGTGCCAAAGAATTGATGCTTTTGAACTGTGGTGTTGGAGAAGACTCTTGAGAGTCCCTTGGACTGCAAGGAGATCCATCCAGTCCATCCTAAAGGAATCAGTCCTGAATATTCATTGGAAGGACTGATGCTGAGGCTGAAACTCCAATACTTGGACCACCTGATGTGAAGAACTGACTCATTTGAAAAGACCCTGATGCTGGGAAAAATTGAAGGGGGGAGGAGAAGGGGACAACAGAGGATGAGATGGTTGGATGGCATCACTTGATGCCATGTCCAACTCGATGGACATGAATTTGAGCAAGCTCCAGGAGTTGATGATGAACAAGGAAGCCTGGAATGCTGCAGTCCATGGAGTCTCAAAGAGTTGGACATGACTGAGCAGCCGAACTGAACTGGGGCTCATGATCTGGGCATATCGTGGATATGTATAAGCTAGAGTTAAATATGACACTAGTAAGTCCTTTAGACTGTGCTTTGGCTCAGTTGAGCCACTGCCAAAGTTATGTTCAGTAGGTGAAAAAAAAAGGCCTTAATGTGTCATCCTGTAGGTGTAGTAAAGATGCCAGCTTGTACAGAAACCCTAACTTATGTCTGCAGCTCAGTATTCTTGTGTTTTTTTGATCTCCACTTCTCTTAGGATTGGAGCTTTCTACCCAAAATTACTATGTCATAAGCAGGTTTTTATTTCTCATTGGTGTATTTGTTTTTCATATTTGCTTTTAAAAGTCTAATTGTTACTGGTTCAGTTGTTTATCTTGCTTATGAAGACACTGTTCAGTAACAGTACAAATGAAATATTCTTGAGGTCGAATCAACAGTGACCAGGATAGGTTTATCAATTTTGCTCTCCTATCATAGTACTTAGAGCTTCTCAGATGGCACTAGTGATAAAGAACCCTAAGAGATGCATGATATGCAGGTTCAATCCCTGGGTTGGGAAGATCCCTAGAGTAGGAAATGGCAACCCACTCCAGTATTCTTGCCTAGAAAATTCCATGGACAGAGGGGCCTTGTGGGCTACAGTCCATAGGGTTGCAAAGAGTTGGACATGACTTAGCACGCATGCATGCATCATAGTACTTGCAATATGTAAACACTTCATTTTCCAACATAAGAGAATGACAAACACAACTTAGACTTACTTTCTATAGAATCTGTATCTTGATTATCCTTTTCTTTTATCACAAAAGAAAGAGAATTTTTCATAGTAGGTATTGATTTCACAGCATCCTTCATGTTATCTTTGCTTTTTCGGATCCTTCTGGACTTGAGGATCTCTTAAGAGATTTAAGAGTATTCCATTACTCACATATCACTGCCTAAACCCTTCATATGTGGGAGCCCTTCTCTTGAGCAAGCCTTTCCCCATACCAATGTTGCTGCTGGGAACTTGAAAATTGCATTCCAAGAACAAAAAGACTTTGTATCTCCATCTTATTTCCCCTTCCCTCAAATAAAACATCTGTTATCTTTAAGCAGTTTTTGTTCCTTGTAGTGAGCAATAGGATACAGGATTACAGTCTGTCTGCTGCAGCCTCCTTTTATCGTATTTCACATGACAGCTGATACCAGACAGGATGGCATCAGGGACACAACTTAGATAATTTATGTGAAGGAGGAAGAGCCTTTTGAAGTCATGAATGTGGACAATTTTAACTATTTGACCAAATTCTTTTCTTACTCTAATGTTAAAGCTCTGCAGTTGATTCTCATTTATATTCTACAATCTGAGTTACCAACTTTTCCTTTCCTTCATACCCAGTATAGTCATATTTTATGCACTGTTACTATATTTTATTATATCAAACTGTATTTTCAATTAAAGTACTGTCAAAAGTTTCAGAAATACTATATTTAAATGCCATCTTGTGACTGCTCATTTTCAATAACTCTTATATATATGATGCCACTGAACCGTATTTTTGAAGGTTCCTAAGTTTAACCTCCTTAGTTTCCTCAGTATATTGATAGTTGGTCTGATTTCGTATGTATATCCAGTTGGTTAATCAGGACCAATTTCACCAAAGACTTATCTTCTTTCTTTAAAAAATGAGTATTTCATATGCATGAGGCCTTTTAGCAAAATGTATTTAAACTAACATACTAAGTAATGTAACAGCTATTAAACTCAGTGTAAAATAATATTATCAAGAATAAATAGTATTGAATTATTTCATGTACTCTGTGCCTCAGCATGTGATGGTTTTTGCAGAATACAATATGTTCTTTGCTATCTTACATTATGCTGCCTTGTCAAAAGGTACTTTTTTACTTTGCCAGGGTTATATGATTCAAAACTTCATATTTTTCTTTAAGTTGTTGTGTTACTATTATCATTAGAGTGTGTATTAAAAGTTTATTATTTTTATTTTCATCTGTTTCCTGGAGGAAGAAACCTTACTGCAACATACACAGTTGTAGCTTCATAGTAATGCACTACTCAAATTTCATAGTCTGTTTTTCAAATGTGGACAAACACAGAAACACACAGAGATAATTACACAACACCAGTCATTTAGCTTGTTTGAGAAAACAGTAAGAAAAAAAAAAAACCTATTGCTCTTGGTTGCAAACATTCAAGTTATTGTCTTGGACTGGAAATCCTAGGCCTGCTCTGCCAATACACAGAGTACTGTAGTATATGTATATGCCAATACACCAAATTGCATACTTTACCATAGGGCACTGATTGTCAAAGTGTGGTACCTAGACTAGCAGCAACAGTATCACATGGGAAATTGTTTGAAATGCGTATTACTGTTTTTTAAGTTTTTATTTATTTTAGTTTATTTTTGGCTGCACTTGCTCTTCATTGCTGTGCCTAAGGCTTTCTCTAGTTTCGGGTGTACGGGCTTCCCGTTGTGGTGCCTTCTCTTGTTGCAGAGCATGGACTCTGGGGTACACAGGCTTCAATAGTTGTGTCATACGGGCTTATTTACCTGCAGCATGTGGAATCTTCCCAGACTAGGGATCAAACCCATGGCAGGTGGATTCCCAACCACAGGTCCACCAGGTAACTCCAGAAATAAATATTATTCAGTCTCACCTCAGGCCTGTGGTATCTGAAATTCTGGGGACCAGGTCTTATAAGCCCTCCAGGTCCATCTAATGCATGCTAAAGTTTGATAGCCTTTGCCATGGAATATAGAAAATCTCAAGGTAATTGTATAATTATTCTTATAATTTCTCCATTAAATTCAGAGCATCATTTTTAATAGCACGAACTAAAGAATTTATCTAAATTCTAAAGCTCCAATTTTGAGGGGCCAGTGCTTTAGTCTTCATGGTTACAGCTTTGCAATGGAAGCCCTAGTACATTGCTTGCTGCTAATAAGACCTTTGTTTTATCATTCCCTCCACCATGCGTGTGTGCTCGGTCATTTCAGTCTTGTCCAGACCTTTGCTCCCTCATGGGCTTTAGCCTACCAGGCTTCTCTGTCTGTGGGTTTACCCTGGCAAGAATAGTGGAGCAGGTTGCCATTTCCTCCTCCAAAGATAATCTTCCCAACCCTGGGATCGAACCTGCATCTCCTGCATTGGCAGGTAGATTCTTTCCCAGATGCAGGTGGATTCTTTCCCATTGAGCTGTCAGGGAAGCCCTCCCTCCACCATACTTTGTTTTTAAAAACTGGAAAACTGCCCTTTACTTCTTAGGAACCATTGAGTAGTGGAGGGAGAGTAAAGGTTTGATAATAGTATAAAACATTTTATTAAAAGTTTTATTAAATACTTCTTAAAATGATAATAATCCCCTTCCCCTCAACATAAAGGAATGGAAATTCCAGTAGATACTGGAAAAACAGGCCAAGAAGCATGAGTAAGAAAAGTAGCCCCTATCTCTTCTCATTATAATTTTCCGTCTTCCTGTTTTAAGCTGTGAAATAAATCCAGTCCAGTGACATACCAGAGTATAAGTATATTGTAGTTATTTAACCTATAATCCCTGTGGATCTTAAAGGTAATATTTAGTGGGAGTCTCTGAAGAAGCAATTTGATGATGCTGTATGATATCTGTATTAAATGATATCTCTTTAAAAATCCTGATTTTTCACTGGAATAATGGCATTGACTATTAATCATATACCTGTTTTTCAGCATTTTAAAGCAGATTTTAGTATAATAGTGTTTGATGTGTGACTATTAATCATATACCTGTTTTTTAGCATTTTAAAACAATTTTTAGTATAATAGTGTTTAATATGAGTGTATTTATGCACGGGCTTTGAATTTGGAGTAATCTAGGTTTGAATTTCGATTCAGTCACTTACTCACTTTGTGTGACCTAAAGGCAGTGTTTCTTAACCTTCCTAATGGCGGTTTCCTCATTTCCCTCAAGGACATTTTCTGGGTTAAATAAGATTGTGGCAATATGAAACAACAAATGTTCTAGTGCTTGTATGTGCTCAGCAAAAGATAGCTTCCTTTCTTTTCTCTTTTCCTTTATTTCCCCTGCTTAATTCAGTGCCATATCTAGTAAAAATGAATTTTGTGCCTGGGTCTCAGGCACTGTTCCAGGCATGGACATAGTTTTTTTCTTTTTTTTTAATAAATTGGGAGAGCTTTTTGAAGCTAGGTTTTTGTTGCAAAATGTTTTCAATTTTTCAGCCATATTTTCCATTTCATTATGGAGTCATTTAAGGGCTTCCTTGGTGGCTCAGTGGTAAACAATCCACTTGCCCGTGCAGGATGTGGGTTCCATCCCTGGGTCAGGAAGATCACCTGAGAAAGAAATGGCTACCCACTCTAGTATTCTTGCATGGGAGGTCCCATGGACAGAGGAGCCTGGTGGGCTATGGTCCATGGGTCACAAGAGTCAGACATGACTTAGCTGCTGAAAAATATGGAGTCATAAAATATATGGAACAGGATTAAATTGAAACATTGTACTGCCATGGTTTTAAATGGACATATACCCCCATTGTACTGATAGAAGATAAAGATAGTTGATTGATTACTACTGGTAATTGGTATGATGTTTTCCCAGAGTTTTTTGTTGAAGTCATTTTTTGTAATGTATGATTTAGTTTCCTTCTGTTTGTACTTTAAAAGTTTGATTTTACTTTGAATTTTTGGATTATCACTTTTAAGGATTTCTTTTAAAATTTTGGAGAAATTCTTTAGTTGTCTTTAAATTTTATATTAGAGTAAGAAGCTGTCAAATAAAAATATTTTTGACTGCAGAGTTTCATCGTTAATAATGCCTTACATTTTTAAAATACCTTTTTCAAAGAACAGTGTTCTCATGCTTTTTCATTACACAGTTTTTACATTTCACTTATCCTAGTTCTGCATATGTCACCAACGAAACAAGATTAGAACCCAGGTCTCCAGACTACAAAGATAATTCTCTTAGCTAAATTAAGAGTTCTAAGTTTGATTTAATTTTTCACTCCTCTTGTTACATTTCTTTAATATTTTTATCATAGCCCAGCTTTAGAAACATGTACCAAAATTTTGTCAGCCTACATGCATTTTTCAGCATCCTACACTCCTAGGATATTTAGAAAACATAACTTGGGAGGGGGAGTTATTTTTCAAAATCATTCTGTATATATTATTGCTTTTCCTGGGTTAAATATGTATAAAGTGATAAAACATGGAATATGGGCCTTCTTAGACTCTAGCGTCCTTGATAGCTTTTCCATAAGACTTTTTTTTTCCTTTGGTTTATTGCACACTCAGTTCCAAATGTTGACTGCCCTGGGGCCTAGCACGTCCTCCAGACAGTGGACAGAGGGTGGAAAGAAGGGCTGGAAAAAATGCAGGGTTTCATGATGTTACAGAAATGGGACCTTTACTCTGGCGATAGGAATTCACATTTCAAAAGCTGGTGATTGTCAAGCTGATCTAAAAAACTTTTATGAGAATGCCAAAATAGTTGCTGCTTTTTTAAAACTTGGCCCTTTCTAAAACAAAATTTGTTTTTTCTCTAAATAGCCTTCTGTATCAATAAGGAAAGCATATAACTGATTATTTTTGAGTTAGTTCTCTTCTTCAAGATACGTTGGGAGACAACATTCTAAGCTGGAGGAAAAAAAGGGGGGCAACTATAGCATAGCGTAAATGAAATGAAATGCAATGAAAAAATCCATTTACCTAGATTTAGTTGTGTGGAAGATAGATGGCATTGCTTACATTTTCAAATCTTGTAAAAACTAGTCACAAAGTTAAGTACTGTTTAGAGCCTCTTGAGGTAATAAAAAATAAAAAATCTCAAAGTTGCTAGAAACATCATGTGTTAAGTTGTGAAGGAATAATGATCAACAAAAGCATTTACATAAAATGAGTATCTAGCAATTTTACACATCCTATAAAATAAGCGTTTGGGTTTTGAACAAAATTTGAACGTTTAAGTATAAACAATGAAACTAAAAATTGCCATCCAGTAGGAGCCTAGGAAACTTTGGTCATCATTAGTGAGCTAGAATATACAAGATTACCAATATGATATTTAACAACTACGTTGGGACTCCTCAGTTAATTGTTTTTATAGAATGATTGAATTGCAGAATAAAAAGGTTGTTTGAGGATCACTTTGTCTTCGTCCTTTTGCTGAATAAAATAACCTGTTTTTGTTTTTTTTTACCAGTAAATCCTCAATTTGATTTAACAATTACACTATGAAGAAATCATTTCTGGAAAACTGATTAAAAATTTAAATAGGGTCATGATAATATATTTGGCCATAATTTAAATTCTGCATACATTTTAGAGAGAATTTTATAAGAATGGTGAATTTTAAACAAGTACTTATTCATGCTTTTAAATATGAATTAGACCACGCACTTAAAAGTCAAATACATGTTCAAATTAAATACCAAGCCAGTAAAGGAATTCCATTATGAAAGAAAGCTGATGATATAATCTCAAGTACTGACAGAAATTAACCCCACTATAGCAAATTCAAAGTTGAAATCCTTTCCTTACACTGAAATTGTCAAAATTTTTTGAATAAACAGTCAGCTGAATATTTTCATTTTATGGTATTTGTTGAGGATGTGATATACCTAATAAGACATTTATGTGAAATTAAGTATAAAGATGAGACTAGAAATAGGTTTACAACATTTCATTAGAGATTAAAAAACAAAGCCCATACACTTAAAAAATATTAGCAGTTTATTAGAAATTATTCCCTTTCTCACCTGTACTAGTAACAAGATACTGATACCAGTATTTTAACCTGGATACTTGGTCAGTCTGTATATCAGCAACGACAAAAAAAAAAGGCATTAATCTTTTTTTTTTTAACTTAAAACAATTTTAATTGAAGTATGGATAATTTACAATAGTGTATTAGTTTCAAGTATACAACAAAGTGAATCCATTATACATACATATACATATATTCGTTTTTAGTTCTTTTCCATTATAAGTTATTACAAGACAATGAGTATAGTCCTTGTGCTATATGGTAGGAAAACAAGTTACTTTTTACTTTTCTAATGACATGTTTCTGTGTTAAAAAGATTTGACAGTGCATTCATTTAAACGATTTTAATTTTAACAAATATCTATTAGTAACAAATTAAACCTTATTGTAAAGAAATTCTTTATAGTGTCATGACCAGATTTTCTAATTTTAGGGAAGGCCACAATAAATTGGCCAGACACATTACAGTTAAAGATTGTTGTGACAAGATTATAATAAATTTGTTCAAAAAGTTCGTGAAGTTTTAACTTGTAAGGTACTAAAGAGAAATATAAAAAGATGTCATTGTATCATCTAAAAATTTTGATCATAGTCTATGCTTTTAATTTTCTAACTGATCAAACCAACATCTGCCTCATAATGAAGCGCATTTTGGCATCTCTGTAAATGCTGCTATGTGAAAGTAAAAATAGGGAAAATAAGTTGTGATAGTCACATTCATAACTTTCAAAGAAAATTATGTATTTCCTGAATTAGTCATATCAAGTGGTCATCATTCCGTATGAATTCCAGCATTATACATGAAAGTAAGATGTTAATGGATTTTCTCCACTTATTTCTAACAGTCTACTTTATCATTACTGATTATCAACATCCCTATTGTCAAATTGCTAGGCCCTTCTAGTTCACATTGTTTTTGACTTTGGGGATTGTGATTTACAGAGACTGGATCTTATTAAAGTATTTGCTTCACTCAGAAGTCAGATAGGTCAATGGCAATCCCTCTTAAAGTTATGTGTGTTAATCGCTCAGTTGTGTCTGACTCTTCGTGACCCGCCAGGCTCCTCTCTCCATGGGATTCTCCAGGCGAGAATACTGGAGTGGGTTGCCATTTCCTGCTCCAGGGGATCTTCCCAACCCAGGGATCGAACCCTGGTCTCCCACTGCAGGCATGTTCTTTACCATTTGAGCCACCAGGGAAGCCTGCCTCTCTAAATTTTTTTCCCATTTCACTATGACACCAGTCATGGTGGTCTGAATTTTTATACAGTACTCTAATGCAGAAATTAAACAGCATCAGGTTGAGATTTTGAAATTTTTTCAGTCCTTGAAGTTGTTGCTATATACCCTATACACTTCCCATTATTTTCTTCCTATAAGCAATCAAGAGATTTCTTCAAGGTCCTTGCTTTCTGAAAAGGAATAGTAATCTTATGACAGACCATTTGTCTTTCCTTTCTGCCTCTGCAGCGCTTGGGCAGTGGTCAAAGTCCTGACTCTACTAGTCTTCTGACATCACACTAGCAGGAAGGTGGTGGGTACCTCATTACCGCTGATAACAGGTGGAAGTCCAGGCTCCCCATAAATGTCTCCACTGATCCCTCATGGTGGGGAATGGAGCCCTGTTACATTCTAGTGGGCATAAAAGTCTCAGCTCCTTTCTTGACCATCTTTGATACCATGCCAGTGGGGACTGGTTGGGGAAGCCAGTGAAATGCTAAGTTACAGTCCTGCAAGGATGGAAGTTTAGGCTCCCTGTTTAACCTTTGCTCCTTGCATGGTATGAGGCCAGTTTTTTTCTGCGGTGTTTGGCTGAAGTAGAGTAGTTACTGTCTGAAAGTTTTCTGTCCTGTTAAGTTGACCCTTTCCTGCTCCTTTGGCTAGAGAAAGCAGGCTTTTGTTTTAGCTCTTTTGTTTTGTCTCTGTCCATTGGTGTTTCTGGATTGCCAACTTGGAGATGTCATCTCCAAGGATATATGGGGCAAAAAGAAAACCCAGGGAACTGATCACCATGTCATTCCTTGGATCTCGAAACCCTTAGTTGTCTTGTTTTAACCCTTTTGAATCTTATGTTTGTTTTAGATGTAATGACCAGTTTTTAGTTTAGGAATAGAGAAAAATGCATCTACTCTTTCTTACAGGAAGCAGAAGTCACTAATTGGCATTTAAAATTACATAAATTTACTACCTTTAATAAATTAAAATTAAAAACAATTTTTAAAGAATATTCATACATATATAAATAAGACTTAAGAATGAAAAGACTAGAAAATATTCTCATTTCACCTTCTCTCAGCTATATGGTTTTATTAATACCTAAAGTAATTTTTATTGCATTCTCAACAAAATTTTCATGTCAATCTCATAGTAGTTGAAAGCATAGAGGAAATAACTATATAGAGAGTGTTTTTTAGGTTTAAAATTTTAGAGGAAATTTAAAGAGTGTTTTAAAAGTGTAACAAACTTTTGTCAGTCATCACAGTATCTTGCATGGTTGACTGTTTATGTTCTTTCTCCTTGGTATTTGTTAGTCTGAGGGAAGCACCCCAAGCAGTATCATTGTGGCTTGTTAAATAGTTACCAAATATAAATCATATTTTAAGTTATAACCTTTACATAATTCTTTAGTGTCTTGGTCTTCCTTAAGAATTTTAGTTTATATTTTATAATTAATAATTTCATATTGGATGTATATTTTAGAAATTTATAATAATTTGTTTTATCTTTTACTGTTAAAGGATATTATCTCTATAATATTCTTCTGAAATTTATATAGCTTAGTGTTAAAATTCTCTTATACTGAATATTTGTTATAATCTCAGCCCCTTTTCAGAGAAGGCAATGGCACCCCACTCCAGCACTCTTGCCTGGAAAATCGCATGGGTGGAGGAGCCTGGTGGGCTGCAGTCCATGGAGTCGCTAAGAGTCGGACATGACTGAGCGACGTCACTTTCACTTTTCAATTTCACTTTTCACTTTCATGCACTGGAAAGGAAATGGCAACCCACTGCAGTGTTCTTGCCTGGAGAATCCCAGGGACAGGGGAGCCTGGTGGGCTGCTGTCTATGGGGTCGCACAGAGTCAGACATAACTGAAGCAACTTAGCAGCAGCAGCAGTAACAGCCCCTTTTAACATTTGCAGCAGTGATAGTTCTCACAAAAAGTGATAGTACTGTCTATGTGAATATTGCATAATAGGCTTTATTTGGTAAGGATAATGTCATTGCATGGGCTGAAGGAGTTACTATAAGAACATAAGACTTTTGACTATTAGCCATTTCTTAATAAATACCATACAGTTGAAAACATTAATTTGTGTTTGGATTGGAATGAAGCTGAATAGAATGAAATATTAAATCCCTTTTTCCCCTTGGGAAAGAGAAATGGAGTTAGGAAGGAAAGAAAAATGATGTTAGGAAGGAAAAAGCTAATAAACAATTTACATTTTTTGTTACACAGTTGTGAAACTAACTTTCTGAGATTTGGCATTACAGAATACTTTAAATTTTTGTTTCTTTAATTTCTGCATTATTTAGTTTATTGCTGAGGTGTAAGATAGGGTTTTTAGAAAAGTCCATAATTTTGGAGGAAAATTTTTAAGATACATATCACTAAAAAGAGACAGATTACATTTATTATCTACTTTGAGTACTATGCATTTTTATTGTAATAAAATATATGCAACACAATTTACCATTTAAATCATTTTTAAGTGTATTGTTAGTGGCATTGAGTATATTCACATTGTTGTACAACCATCACCACTATATCCGTCTCTATAACTTATTTTTAATTTATTTTTTTATTGAAGGATAATTGTTTTACAGAATTTTGTTGTTTTCTGTCAAACCTCAACATGAATCAGCCATAGATATACATATATCCCCTCTCTTTTGAATCTCTCTGCCCACCTCACCCCTCTAGGTTGATACAAAGCCCCTGTTTTGAGTTTCCTGAGCCATACAGCAAATTCCCATTGGCTATCTATTTTACATATGACATCCATAACTTTTTCATCATCTAAGACTGCAGTTATATTTATTAAACAGTATCTCTGCATTACCTCTTCCCCTTAACCCCTGGTAACCATTCTATTTTCTATCTCTATGAATTTGAGTATTCTAGTTACGTATGGAATCATGCAGTAGTTATCCTTTGTCTCTAGCTTGTTTCTGGAGAAGGAAATGGCAACCCACTCCAGTAGTCTTGCCTGGAGAATCCTGGGGACAGAGGTGCCTGGTGGGCTGCCGTCTATGGGGTTGCACAGAGTCGGATACGACTGAAGCGACTTAGCAGCAGCAGCAGCAGCAGCAGCAGCAGCAGAAATGACTTAGCTGCAGCAGCAGCTGGCTTGTTTCACTTAGCACAATGTTTTCAAGGTTCATTCATGTTGTAGCATGTATCAGAATATCATTACCTTTTAAGGCTGAATAATACTTTGTTGTAAACATATATCACATTCTGTTTATCCATTCATTTGTTGGTGGATATTTGGATTGTTCATTTGGATTGTTTGCATCTTTTTTTCTGTTGTGAATAATGCAGCCATAATATTGGTAGACAAATACCTGTTCGAGTCCCTGCTTTTAGTTCTTTTGGGTATGTACTCAGAAATTAATTGTTGGATCATAAACATAAGTTCATGTTTAATTTCTTTGAAGAACCGCTTTAATGTTTTCTACAGCACTTATACCATTTTACATTCTCACCAGCAGTGCTCAAGGATCCCATTATTACATATTCTCACCAACTCTTGTTATTTTCTGGCTTTTGTTTTTAATGATGGTTATCCTTATTGATCGGAGAAGGCAATGGCACCCCACTCCAGTACTCTTGCCTGGAAAATCCCATGGGCGGAGGAGCCTGGTAGACTGCAGTCCATGGGGTTGTGAAGAGTCGGACATGACTGAGCGACTGATTTTCATTTTTCACTTTCATGCATTGGAGAAGGAAATGGCAATCCACTCCAGTGTTCTTGCCTGGAGAATCCCAGGGACAGGAGAGCCTGGTGGGCTGCCGTCTGTGGGATCACACAGAGTCAGACACGACTGAAGCGACTTAGCAGCAGCATCCTTATTGATATGAAGTGGTGTCTCATTGTGGTTTTGATTTACATTTCCTTAATCATTAGTGATGTTGAGTGTTTTTCCATGAGCTTTTTGGCCATTTGGAAAAATGTCTATTCAATTCTGTGCCCACTTTTGAGTTGGTGATACTATCTAACCATCTCATTCTCTGTCATCCCCTTCCTCTTTTTGCCTTCAGTCTTTCCCAGCATCAGGATCTTTTCCAGTAGTGAGTCAGCTCTTTGCATCATGTAGCCAAAGTATTGGTGCTTCAGCTTCAGCATCCGTCCTTTCAGTGAATATTCAAGGTTGATTTCCTTTAGGATTGACTGGATCCCTGACTCAGTGGAAATGAATTTGAGCAAACCCTGGGAGATAGTGAAGAACAGAGAAGCCTGGAATCCTGCAGTCCATGGGGTTGCAAAGAGTTGGACACGACTTAGCGACAGAACAACACAACCATTTCTTAATTGAGTTGTTTGGTTTTGTTGTTGAGTGTTAGGAGTGGGTGTATGTGTGTGTGGGTATATATATTCATTCTGGATGTTAACCTATCATTGATTTTACCCATTTTATTTTTAATTCGTGTTGAAGAGGGTTGGTGGTAGTGTGGGTATAATCTGACCTGGTCTGTGAGTATCTCTTCTACATTTCCACTACTGCTATTAAGGATCTTTTCTTATGCCCACATTTAAAGATTAATTAATTACCTACCAAATAAACTTTGTTTATTCAGAAATAATTTTCTAATTTTTAATTTAAAAATAGCTAATTAGAGAGTTGATCAGCATGAGATATCCATTGTTGGCACACTGAATTAGCTTAATCCTAGCAAATAAACTTGACCTTTTAATAAGTCAGATATTGTATTAGATGCAAAATACACAAAGCTCTTGGTCTCAAGGAAGTTAAAATCTAATAAAGAATTACAGTACAGTGTGATAATTGCTACACTGGAGTAATGGAAATACAAGGGCAGAATTTTTTGAGTGCCTAGACAAATCAGGGGAAGTAAAATTAGATTATGTTTGAGATGGCTCTTAAAGGAGGGGCACGAATTTGCCAGGGTATCAAGAATGAGGTGAGCTATGGAGTTCAGTGTTACTTCCTTTGGGAGGGTTCCCAAGGTTAAACATCACTGGTATATATGACTCGGAATATATGACTTCGAAAAGCTGGGAGGGAAGGAGAGGCAACCCTTGTGAATAAAAGGGAGAAATTAAGAACATTGTGAGCTGAGTAAACACCCTAAAAAATGTTGCAGTATGTATTTACATTTATGATAATAAGCAGTACACAATAGCTTAAAGCATCTGTTTTTTTAAGTGAAAGATTTGGTCCCTTGTGTGCTTTAGATAACCTGCTCATGTATAAGAGCTGGAAACATTCTCAAGAACACTATATAGAAATGAATACATACAAGTTATTTAAGTGTAAATTTAAAATATTTGTATTAGTTGGTTCAACTGAATCTAAATTATTTTGGGTGTCATCCAGATAGGTGGTTCCTTTTAATAGGAATGTTACCACGTTATTTCTTCCTATAGCTTACGTGAGAATAGGGAGAAGAATAGATGGACAGAGGCAAGCCCAATGTCAGATCTAGTGGGTCAAAGGAGATGATCTCAGGCACCTCATTATAGAAGTCAGACACTGATCTGCGCAGAAAAGGAAAGTGCTTCTTGCAGTACTAGGAGGAATCAAGAATAGTGATTGTTAAGTTTGTACTGAAAGAAGGGGCAAAACTGAGCAGACTTCTTTAAGAGCAAAGAAGGAATTTGTTGAACTAAACACTGAAACTGGTTATTTATAATTATTTCAAAATATTTAATTCATAGAATCATTTGTTATAAACAAGTTTTTATGCTATAAAGAATTAGGGTTTTTCCTTTTCTTTTTGCACTAACTTATGAGAAGCAATATCATGTTAGTAAAATATTACTAATAATTACTAATAAAAATACTTTTTTTTTTTAACCTTGTGACCTTCAGAGTCTCAAACAGAAATAAGTCATAAAGTTACCTGGAAGGAAAATGCCATTGTCAGTTAAATAAATGTTTCCCAAAAACTTTTTTAGGTTTAGGAAGCCATATTACTATTGTCTTTGGACTCCACGTTTGTTCCCTGAAAGCGAGAATCAACTACTCTTCACTCATAAAATCATAAAGTTATTGAATAGTTCATTGGAGAGATAGACTTAGGAAAAAAGTGCTTTTTAACATATTTCTTGCCTGCAAAAAAAAGCAAAATAATAGAAAATATCAGTGAAAGTGTTAGGAAGATTCTGAAGTCTTCTAGAAATTTGTTGTTTAGTCGCTAAGCCATGTCCGACTCTCTTTGTGACCCTATGGATTGTAGCCCACCAGGCTCCTAGATGGTAGTAAATGGTAGAACTAGAGCTGACGTCTGGCTATGTCATATGTCTCATTTAAGGTAATAGTTTACTCTAAATTTCATTGTTTTGGAGCATGGCTTTGAAAACTTTATTGGCAGGCTTTGTGAAAGTGAAAGTCACTCAGTCATCTCTGGCTCTTTGTGACCCCATGGACTGTATAGCCTCGCAGGCTCTTCTGTCCATGGAATTTTCCAGGCCAGAATACTGTAGTGTGTAGCCATTCCCTTCTCCAGGAGATCTTCCCAACCCAGGGACAGTACCGAGGTCTCCTGTATTGCAGGCAGATTCTTTACCGTCTAAGCCACCAGGGAAGCCCTCATTTAAGATAATAGTTTTACTCTAAATTGCTTTGTTTTGGGCTTTGGCTTTGGAAACAGTTTATTGGCAGGGTATGTTATGAACCATATTTCAAGATGAAAATATTATGAGAATTCAATTGCAATTTTAAAGATGGTCTTTATAAACTTTAAAGTTGAGTTCATTTTCCAATATTATATAAAACCATAATCCATTCTAGGCAGAAGTTCATGTTCTTTCCTGTGTGAGCAGAGAGTCTTTTAAGTTGGTTGCATTATCTGAAAAGGAAAAATATGTAATGTATTCGAATGATATCTAAAAATAAGTGAGGGTAGAAAAATTTAATTAGAAAATTGCAGGAGTATATACATGTATGTATGTGTATATTTATATATATACCCTTTCTTATCATTAAGATTTAAGATCAATACTTAAGTAATCCTTATTGTCATATATCTCTTAACTTCAGCTAACATGTTTCACTACCAGATAGCCACATGTGTTTATGATGATTTAAACCTTTTAGATACCCTTTCTACTTGTCATGATCCAGTAGCTTGTAGTTTCTTTAATCGTTCTGTCAGAGCAGAACTAGAGTGCTGTTTTCTCCAGCCTTCAGTTGTAGTTTTTTTCCCCTGCCCTCAAGCTTCTACTAACAGGCACTAGGAGGCCCTTAGGGCCACTGCCTGCTACCTCATTTTAAGCCAGTTTTAGTGTTTTGTTATAGCAGCACTCCACATCAGGTACCAATTTCTGTTTTGTTTTTCTATTGCTGTATAACAGATCACTATAAAGCTGGGTGGCTTACAAAAACAACCCAGCAACAGTCATTAATCCCGAAACTTACCTTGGAATTGGTGGTTTTCCCTTTTGTTCCCTACTCTGCAAACTAACTTGCCACAAAAGTTTCTGTTACAAGAGGGTGAAAAATAGCTGATTCTAGAACTGGGGCACAGAAGTTGCAAAATAAGCCTGGAACATCTTGCTGTGTCAGAATAAAAGGAAATGCTTTAAAAAAATTGCATATCAAAAAGATACAGGAGGACTTCCCTGGTGGTATGGTATTTAGAAATGTGCCTATCAGTACAGGGGACATGGATTCCATCTCTGGTCTCAGAAGATTCCACATGCCGTGGAACAACTAAAACCTGTGTGCCACAACTCCTGAGCCCATGTGCCTAGATCAAGCGAAGCCACCACAATGAGAGGTCTGTGCACCACAATGAAGAGTAGCCCCCACTCACCACAACTAGAGAGAGCCCACAGGCAGCAGCAAAGACCCAGTGCAACCAAAAATAAATAAATAAGCAAACAAACTAAAAGATACAGGAGCTAGTTTAAAGGGGAGTTTTCATAATCAGTTCAGTTCAGTTGCTCAGTCATGTCTGATTCTTTGCGACCCCATGAACCACAGCACACCAGGCCTCCCTGTCCATCCACCAACTGCTGGAGTCTACCCACACCCATGTCCATTGAGTCAGTGATGCCATCCAACCATCTCTTCCTCTTTTGTCCCCTTCTCCTCTTGCCCTCAATCTTTCCCAGCATCAGGGTCTTTTCAAATGAGTCAGCTCTTTGCATCAGGTGGCCATATCAGATCTGGGTCAAAATGGGTTATAACATTGAATAAAATGAAAATCCATGAGTTTAGGCAGAAAATAGGTCAGTAAATGTACATCTTTTTTTAAAAATAGGAAGGTTATCATAAATTAAAAACATTTTATACTTCAAAATGGAAAAAAGTCCTAATGTCAATGTTTATATACCTAAGCCATTCTTTTGTTTGTTTGTTTTATAATCTATTTATTTTTTTGGTTGCACTGGGTCTTTGTTACTGCATGCAGGCTTTTTCTAGCTGTAGAGAGCAAGGGCTACTCATCGTGTGGTACAGTCTATTCTCATAGCAGTGGCTTCTTTTGTTGTGGGGCACAGGTTCTAGACACATGGGCTTCAGTAGTTGCAGCTCCCGGGCTCTAGAGTGCGGGCTCAGTGGTTGTGGCACACAGGTTTAGTTGCCTCATGCATATGGAATCTTCCTGGACCATGGTTTGAACATATGTCCCCTGCATTGTCAGGCATGTTGCTATCCACTGTGCCACCTGGTAAGTGTACCCTCCCAGTCTTGAGGCAGCATCTCTGACCAGGAGAGAGAGGTTGCAGGTGGTCCAGGATGTGTGCATCTGCCTAAGTTTCTGTTCTTCGTTGATAGAAACAATAACGCAATCTGAAGGGCTATCTCGATCGTACACTTTCTGAATCACTTGATAAAAGTGCTGGAAAAGCTGCTCTTTCTGCGCGTCCCTGCTGCATCATCTGACTGAGGGTGCTGGCACCCTGCATGCCTACCTTCACTCCCTTTCGAGTGATCAGCCATCTTCCACCATAATTCTTCAGTGCTCAGCATGTCTTCACCCTCCTTTAAGTAGGCCCCTTGGGGAGAATAAGAAGTTGACAGAAAAGGTTTATGTGGCTTGCTTTTTTAGCCACCAGAGGTCTTCCATGTTGTCTCCATGCAGTCTGACCAGTGAAGACCTCTTCTTAAGTCCTGGCCCCATGTGCTCCCAGGGCTCCCAGGCTCCCTCCAGCCAGCGTCCTAAGCCATTCTTTTTTGTGGTTGTAACCTATCTTAACTTTTTAAAAATTGTAAATACCTATTTATGGTTTGATACACATAATAGTTTTGCCCTCAAGGGTTGGAATTGATTCATTTTATCTAAAACATACTTCTTTGGAAATTATTTTCAATCCAGGTTATGTAGTGTTTCTTTAAAACAAAAAAATACAGGTGTAATTTTGTCCTTTTTCAGTATATTAATTATGCCTTACCATAGATGAAACTCTATAGATGGAAGACAGGATTCTTTCTTACTTCTTATTCCACAGTTTTTATTTCATTCATTTACTTGGTCTGTTTTTGGGTAAATATTGAGTGCTATTGTATGCTATGTACTGTGGCACTACTAAATGCCGACTTATGCAGAGTTGAACAAAGCAGACCTTTTCCCTACTCTTTATTTTTATTTTTTTAATTACTTAATTTTTTATTTTTTTTTATTTTATTTTATTTTTAATTTTTTAAATTTTAAAATCTTTAATTCTTACATGCGTTCCCAAACATGACCCCCCTTCCCTATTCTTTAAACATTCACCATGTGAATCTAGAGTGATCATTCTCATGCACCCCCCCTTTAATACTGAAGATTGTCTTTACATTCTTTTAGACTTTTTTCTTCAACATAGTATTTTTTTTTTTTTTTACTTTATTTTACTATACAATACTGTATTGGTTTTGCTATACATTGACATGAATCCACCATGGGTGTACATGAGTTCCCAAACATGAACCCACCTCCCACCCCATATCATCTCTCTGGATCATCCCCGTGCACTAGCCCCAAGCATCCTGTATCCTGCATTGGACATAGACTGGCGATTCGTTTCTTACATGATAGTATACATGTTTCAATGCCATTCTCCCAAATCATCCCACCCTCTCCCTCTCCCTCAGAGTCCAAAAGTCTGCTCTACACATCTGTGTCTCTTTTGCTGTCTCGCATACAGGGTCATCATTACCATCTTTCTAAATTCCATATGTAAACATAGTATTTTTAAACTTGTATATTTGAGATAAGTTTAACTTTGAGGGTAACTTTTTTATATAAATAAGGAAAATCAGCATTTCATTGCAAGCAAAATGTCTTAAAACTTTTTCCATTGAAATATTTCTTTTACTTATCTGAAGCTTCCATAATACATTTTTTTAGCTAAAAGTTTTCTCATATTTTTTATCAGGCCAAAATAGGCTTTTTCTGCTTTGCTCAACTGAATAATACATCCAGGAGCTATGCCAGGGTGGTATAGTTGTCAGCTCATATTAAGACCAAGGCCACATTCAGGATATGATATGTAGAAGTAACTTAATAGCTTAATTTGCACAATGCTTGGCAAATCTCAATTGAGCTTGCAGTCTGGAAAACAGCCTACAACTGACTACACTGACACAGAGATGGAAATTTAGAGGGCTCATGTGGCAATAACTAGTCTTATCTATATGTGTGAAATCAAATTTACTCTAGTGACACAAAAATATAGCAACCTCACTGAAAGATAAGGAGACTGTTAAGCATTTTAATGTAAGTCTTCAAATAAGTGTTTTCTACCTTTATGCTTTTTAAATTAAGTATACTGAAAGCAGTATTCTTTTTGGTGACCAAAGATCATAAATTATTTTATTGTACTCTGCCATATTTTATTGCATAGTACAATACCTTGTGATTGGTGAGGTGGTGGTATTTTCGCTGTATTGCTGTCAACCTATGAAGATAGCTTTATGTGCATGCCTCTGTGCGTTTTATATGAAAATAATGAAATAATTTTGAAGTATATGAAATAATTTTCTATGCATTATTTGATTTGATTCTTAGAACAGTCCTAAGAGGCAGTGACAGAAGAGATGAATAAAAATGGTTGGGCTCACAATTTATTTGGACCAAGAAATGAAGTGTTGATAGGATTATACTGGGGGGCAGGGGGACAGAGAAAGGTGTCAAGATGCTTCCAGAATCCTGACTTAAGCAATTGGATAGACAAAAGCATCATGTACTGAGAAAGGAAATACTGCAAAAGGAGTATGTTTGCACATACGTAACATTTCAGTGGCATTGTATGTGAAGTTAGTCCTTAGAAGTCTTTTTTACCTCTGTGGAAACACATGAGGTAGTTTCAGAGTGTTCAGTTTACATACAAACTCAGGACACTGCCTATAAAATGAGAATTTCTTATATCAGTTTAGTTACCAAGTCAAATATGGTTAAATTTTTATTTCAGTCTTTATTTCCTTCTTTTGAATTTTAATGATTAATAAAATTGGAAATAGTAATCTAGCTGAGTAGACTTTGCTGTTTTGAATACAATTGGGATTCTTATAGTAAGAAAGAAGGAAAGAGCATAGATACTCAAAGGGCAATGAACTACATCTTTCATAAATAACATGGCCCTTTAAAAAGTTCAGATATATTGATTGGATCTCCTTGTTAGTTCCTCAGTCTTGTCCAACTCTTTGTGACCCTATGGACCATAGTCCACCAGGCTCCTCTGTCCATGGAATTTTCCAGGCAAGAATATTGGAATGGGTTGCCATTTCCTTCTCCAGGGAATCTTCCTGACCTAGGGATCGAACTGCGTCTCCCGCATTACGGGCAGATTCTTTACCATCTAAGACACCAGGGAAGTGTATTGATTAGGTGATAATGTTAAATATAGTGTTTCAGTTAAAATATTAAGATTGTCAGACAATAAAAAGAAAGAAAATCTACCTGTAGGTTGTTTATAAGAAACATATTCAAAGTATAATAATCCAAAAAGTTCGAAACTAAAAAATAGGAAAAAGTACTCTGTAGAAATACTAATTGTTAGTTTTCTGTGCTGTATAACAAATTATCACAAATTTAGCAGCTTAAGGAGCTTCATGGTTTCTTTGGATCAAGAGTCTAGGCACACCTTAGCCTGGTCTACTGCAAGGTGTTGATCTAGATTGAGTTCTCATATTGAGGTATGACTAGGGAAGAATCTGCTTCCACACTCCCTCAGGTTGTTGGCAGAATTAATTTCCTTGAAACTATAGAGTTTGCACAGAAGGCAATGGCACCCCACTCCAGTACTCTTGCCTGGAAAATCCCATGGATGGAGGAGCCTGGTGGGCTGCAGTCCATGGGGTCGCAAAGAGTAGGACACAACTGAGCGACTTCACTTTCACTTTTCACTTTCATGCATTGGAGAAGGAAATGGCAACCCATTCCAGTGTTCTTCCTGGAGAATCCCAGGGACAGGGGAGCCTGGTGGGCTGCCACCTATGGGGTCGCACAGAGTCGGACATGACTGAAGTGACTTAGCATTTAGCATAGAGTTTGCAGCAACTTACTTCTTCAAAGTTGATAACAGAGATAGAACAGATTGGATAAGAGAGTCATAACCACAGGAATGGCATCACATCATCTTTGCAATATTCTATTGGTTAGGAGCAAGTTGGTTACTTTTGAAGGCCCACCTACACTCAAGTGGAAAAAGGGGTATTATGCAGGGTGTTAATAGGGATCATGGGAGTCACATTAAAGTCAGTCCAACAAACCAACCAAAAGAAGAGATTTCAAAGCAAATAATTGTACTAGGAATAAAAGGAGTAGTAACTTAAGAATTATAAAAAGTTTTATTTTTCAGTTTAGTTCAGTCGCTCAGTCGTGTCCGACTCTTCAACCCTGTGAACCACAGCACGCCAGGCCTCCCTGTCCATCACCAACTCCCGGAATCTACCCAAACCCATGTCCATTGAGTCAGTGATGCCATCTAACCATCTCATCCTCTTTTGTCCCCTTCTCCTCCTGCCTTCAATCTTTCCCGGCATCAGGGTCTTTTCCAATGAGTCAGAAGATAGTAATTTAAAATTTTGTGGGTATCTAAACCCCAAACTCTAAAATACATAAGGAAAGGGTTAAATAATGATAGAGAGAAATAGACAAGATAGCAATAAAAATGAAACACTGTAATATACCCTTCTCTCTCAGAAGTTGATACAAAAAACTGACCAAAAAATATCAATAAGGATGCACCTTGAACAATGCAGTTAAATAAGTGTGATGTAATAGACATAACCAAAACATTGTTCCAATTGTAGATTAAACATTCTTGTCAAACTCACATGGGCTTCCCAGGTAATTCAGTGGTAAAGAATCTGCCTGCCAGTACAGGAGATGTGGGTTCAATTCCTGGGTTGGAAAGATCCCCTGGAGAAGGGAATGGCTACCCACTCCAGTATTCTTACCTGAAGAATTCCATAGTCAGAGGAGCCGTGGGGTCATAAAGAACAGCCCAGATGGAAAGCTTAGTTCCAGTGCATCGTAGAGGGTGTTTTCACTAATTGGTGTAAAATGCCATTCAGGGTGCTCCAGCAGCTTGATCTGAGCTCCAAGGATGAGGCAAACCATGAATCAGCAAAGGAAAATAATTCACTTAAAGGAACTCTAGCAGCAAGAGAGGATGAATAAGGATTACATCTAGAAAAAAGCAACTTCAATGAAATAGCTATTTGAAGAGATACATGACAGGTTTAACAAACAGAACAAAACAGAATGATTCAGTAATTCCACTCCTGGGCATATATCTGGAGAATATTCTAATTTGAAAAGATACATGCACTTTAGTATTCATAGCAGCACTATTTACAATAGCCAAGACGTGGAAGCAACATAAATGTCTCTTGACAGATGAAAGGATAAAGATGTGGTACATATGTATACAATGAAATATTACTCAGCTGTAAAAAAGAAGGAAATAATGCCATCTGCAGCAACATGGATGGATCTGGCAGTTATCATACTAAGTGAAGGAAGTCAGACAGAGAAAGACAAATATCGTAGGATATCACTTATTTGTGGAATAAGGTTAGAGTGTCTGCCTCTAATGCGGGAGACCTGGGTTTGATCCCTGGGTCGGGAAGATCCCCTGGAGAAGGAAATGGCAACCCACTCCAGTATTCTTGCCTGGAGAATCCCATGGACAGAGGAGCCTGGTGGGCTACAGTCCATAAGCTCGCAACTAACTAACTAAAAAGTGATACAGATGAACTTGTTTACAAAACAGAAACAGACTTAAGACATAGAGGACAATTGTATGACTACCAAGGACAAAGGACAGGAAGGAGGTGGGGATAAATTTAGGAGTTTGGAATTAGCAGATACAGACTACTATATACAAAATAAACAGGGTCTTACTATAACAGCGCAGGGAACTACGTTCAATATCCTGTAATAAACTCTAATGGAAAAGAATCTGAAAAAGGAGATATATATCAAGTTACATATTTATGTGGGCATCTGTGTGTGTGTGTGTATATATATATATATATATATATATATGGGCTTCCCTGGTGCCTCAGATGGTAAAGAATCTGCCTGCAATGCGGGAGACCTGGATTTGATCCCTGGGTTGGGAAGATCCCCTGGAGGAGGGCATGACAACCCAATTCAGTCTTCTTGCCTGGAGAATCCCCATAGATGGAGCCTGGGGTCACAAAGAGTCTGACAGGACTGACTCACTAAGCACAGCACAGTGCGCGCGCGCGCACACACACACACACACACACACGGAAAATACTGCAAAGTGTACTACTGGTTTACAAAAGAAGATAAGGTAAATGTTTGGTTTTTTCCCCTTTGTCAGCTTACAGGATAATGAATTGGTTCTTTATCATCTTTGGGGAAGTGTTTTATTTTAAACTCTATAATTCAGTGGTATGTTATAGATTTCAGTCTGCTGCATTTATTATCTTTACTGAATCTCAGATTGTCTCATCTTTGGTCAGTGGGAGCAAAGATGTTTCCTGAGTCCTTTTGATATGACCCTGATACTTGTTGACTGATGAAGAGACAGTATTTTGTTTTGTTTTTCTTCATTTTTCAGAAAACCTCAGGATGTTGTCTGTGCTTTTGGGAATGTGGATTTTAGGGATCCATTTGTTTTCTAGGATATTTGATACTTAGCATGATCTGTGAAGTGATTTGTAGGCTGATATTCCTTGGAATTTATGTTACTTGCAAAGAATAATGGTTTTATCTTTTTAGTATTTGTGTGTGTGTGCCAGGTTGCTTCAGTCACGTCTGACTCTTTGTGACCCCATGGACTGTCACCCAACAGGCTTCTCTATCTATGGGATTCTCCAGGCAGGAATACCAAAGTGGGTTGCCATGCCCTCCTCCAGGGGATATTCCTGTCTCAGGGATCGAACCCCCATCTGTTACATCTGCATTGGCAGGCAGGCTCTTTACCATTCAGGCCACCTGAGAAGCTCATTTAGTATTTATGGAGACTCAAAAGTAACCAACAGGCCTCCCTGGTGGCTCAGACTATAAATAATCTGCCTGCAGTATGGGAGACCTGGATTTGATTCCTTGGTCAGGAAGATCCCCTGGAGAAGGGCATGACAACCCGCTCGAGTATTCTTGCCTGGAGAATTCGATGGACAGAGGAACCTGGTGGGCTACAGTCTATGGGGTCGCAGAGAGTCAGACCCAACTGAGTGACTAACACACGCAAAAAGAACCAGCATTTTCTAGCAACAGATGTAGAGGCCTATGTTAAGCTGGTTTATTCAGTCAGTTAATATTTGAATGTTTACTCTGAAACAAACTCCACAATAGCAACTCTGGGAAATTCTAACAATTATGAAACCTACTTTTTGTTTAAAATTTCTATAAAATAAGTTCCAGGGATTGATTTTAAAATTGCTTGTTTCAGATCTGTCACGAAATCGCCTCTCAGAAATTCCCATAGAAGCATGTCACTTCGTTTCTCTTGAGAATCTCAATTTATACCAAAATTGTATTCGCTATGTACCAGAAGCAATTCTAAACCTACAAGCGCTAACTTTCTTAAATATTAGGTAAGAACATTTTAAAAAATTTTAGTTTTGTGTGATGTTTCAATTTTCCTCTTCTCTTTCACTAAAGTTATCGTTATCTGAGGGGTGGTCCTGTGGCTAGGACCCCGTGCTTCCATTTTAGGGGGTACAGGTTTGATGCCTGGTCAGGAAACTAAAATCCTGCATTCTTTGCAGCCAAAAAATAGAAGTAACACTTTTTAAAAAATTACATCATCTGTTTATATCAGCAGTATCTCTTCATGATTTTAGGCTAAGTTAACAGTATTTTCTGGGTCCCTCTAGTTTCTTCCTTTGTCTTTACCTTTGCAATAGTTAACAAACTCTAATAAGAGCTGTTACCCTAATTGTCTTGTAGCAGTGGTTCTCCAATTACATTGTCAAATAAGTTTCATCAAATAAGAATGGTAGATCTGAAATTATTTTGATTTTTGTGATTATGTATTTTTGTGTACTAAGTTCTGAACATATAAATGCATTTATTTAACTCATCTACTCCATTTCATATCTTACAAGACTTCTTTTGTTATTTCATTATAAAAAGTTATAAATGTTGACTGGAGAAAATAAATTTAGAAAAGTAAAGGAAATCCATCGAAATGTGTCTGAATTAATAGATGAGGCCTTTAGTCAAATTTTTAAATAAATTTTTCCCCTTGTCAAGAAATATCCTAAAAAAAAAAGAAATACCCTTTGGAAATATTTTTTATATGTAATCATTTAATGCACAGTTTATATATTTCTAACACTCCTTTTTTCTCTCAGATATTTACTTATTCTTTCCATTTTTTCCTATAAAAGTAGAACTAGTAGACAGCTTTGTATGTGAATGTCTAATTATTAGATATTAGAAGTTTTAATGGCTCATGATCTGTTAATAAAATCATCAAAAGAGCTTACAAATGGGGGCAACTGTTACTAAAGATTAAGATGTTAAATATGCATAAGGAAAATTTTAACTTAATTTTATCCTTATGATAGATGTAATTTTTACTTCCATTTCTGATTTGTATACTCTTATTTAGATAAAATATTTCTTATCTATAGTTCAGTTAGTATGATATATCTGAAATCACAATCTGTCCCTTGTTTCCCATAGAACTATATTTGGGTTGTTTATATACATTTGGTTATAATGCTGTAATGATGAGGCAAGTAAATTACAAATACTCTTAATGTTTAAAACTCTTTGGAAAGAAGAGGAGAGGATGTTAGTTATCTACCCTATTTTAAAATAATTTTTTCCTGTATAAATTTAACTGTAATACAATAATATGATTTGCTTATGAGACATTTCATTATTTGCAAAGGAGTTTTATGGTGCAAGAGTCCTGTAAACCCTGTGATTTACAGATGAGGAATCTGTGTAAGATGCAGATAAATTAAATGCTTTACCTAAAAAACAAAGCTGACAAGTGAGTTTGACAAGTGACAAACTTGAACTCAAATCTGTCTGTTTTTTCAAACTCAAATCTAATATCCTGTTTCTTTCTTGTAAGATTTATATTTGTTATTATACTGAGTGTAGAATGAGAAAGATGGCAATTTTTCTCCCTGAGTGTTGGGCTCTGACTTAGTTCCTTTTCTGCTTACCCATTTAGTCGGAACCAACTGTCAACATTGCCGGTACACTTGTGTGAGTTACCATTAAAAGTTTTAATTGCTAGTAATAACAAATTGGTCTCACTTCCAGAAGAAATTGGACATCTCAGACATTTAATGGAACTTGTAAGTGAATATTTCATTTTTTGATTGTTTTATGTATATACGTATGTGTATTAAAAAGCAGAAATATCACTTTGCTGACAAAAACCATAGCTTTGACTATACGGGCCTTTGTCGACACAGTGATGTCTTTAGTTTTTAATATGCTGTCTAGCTTTATAATAGCTTTCCTTCCAAGGAGCAAGCATCTTTTTATTTCATGGCTACAGTTACTGTCAGTAATTTTGGGGCCCAAGAAAATAAAATCTGTCACTGCTTCCGTCAGTCAAAAGCCTATACATTTAAAAAATCAAATTATAGTACAAACTGTGGAATTATTCCTGGACACAGAATCATAGTATTTTTTACAACCGGGGGCGGCGGGGGGGTATTGTGTTGTACAAACCTCATTTTGCAGATAGTTTACAGCTGGCAAGTTTGTTGTATCAGTACAGTTCTTTACTTTGTATCTTTTTGAAATAGGATGTGAGCTGCAATGAAATTCAAACAATACCTTCCCAAATTGGTAATTTGGAGGCCTTGAGAGACCTTAATGTAAGAAGAAATCACTTAGTACGTTTGCCTGAAGGTAAGAAACTGTGAAACAGTTGTTTTGTTTTTTGCCTTTTTCTCAGAGTGATGTGCACATCAAAAATGTATAAAAGTTACAGCAAGTGTTTGAGATGTAATGATTTATTTAATACATGTTATCCGTTCTGTTGTAGATTTTAAAAGCTAGACTCTTCATTGAAAAGCTCCAATAACTATTGAGTAATGATGGTAATTTTAGATCCTGTTAACTGATAACGTAGGGTTCCTGAAAGTTTCAGTTGGCATAACTACTTAAGATAAATTTCACATGTTTTTGATAAATCATATACACGATTACTGGAAAATATATAGCTTTGACTAGATAGACCTTTGTTGGCAAAGTGATGTCTTTTTTAATATGCTGTCTAAGTTTGTCATAGCTTTACTTCCAAAAAGCAAGCGTCTTTTAATTTCATGGCTGTAGGCACCATCTGCAGTGATTCTTCCTGCACCAGAGATTCACATCATTCATTCTGAGAAATTGTTTTATATCTGTTTGATAATTTCCTGTCTTCTGATTTCTGTTTTCTCTTTCAAGAATTTTTGTTAATTGGATAGTGGACTCTTAATTGATCTTATGGTTTTCTTATCTTTTTTTATTGTTCATTTCTTTGTCATTTTGTTTAACCAGGTGGTAACAGTTCAACCATTTATAGTCTAACCACTCTTCTGAATTTTTAATTTCTGCCATCTAATTTTTCATCTCTGAGAACCCTTACTTTTTACTGATTTAAAAACAAAATCCTTTCCTTTTTCAGTAATTTAGTATTTTATTTTTCTGAAATTGGAGACATTAGTTCTAGTTTTCAGGGTTTTCTTCTGTTTCCTGTAGGTTAACCTGTTTTTTTCTGCACTCTTTTTTTTCCTTTGTTTTGTGTATTTTGATTTCTCTCTTATATGTTGAAAGCTCTTCTAAATGTTTGTGGGTCATATGCCACTTATACAAAGCTAATTAGAAATTCCAGGTATACTGGGCAGACATTGTATTAAGCAGTAAGCTGGATATTTTATTGGAGGAAACTCTATATCAGTATCTAAAGGCCTTTTGTATGGGACTATATAGTTTGTCCAGAGAAAGATGTTTTCTTTCTTCTACATGGTGCATCTTCCTAACTGCCATTCAAGGCTAGGGAATGGGGTGAGGTTGTGTAGCAAAGTGCTGAGGTCTTGTCCCTAAGTGTGTAGACTTTCACTTAAATCCTCCATTTTTAGCAGGCAACTCATCCTGACTTTCCATTGTGCAGTCCTTGAGTTCAGAGGCTTTCAATTCAGTTTCACTAAAGGATAACTTGGTGATTCCTTTTGTGAATGAAAAGCAGCATGCATAGTTGGGATTGAAAACCTATGCATCTAACTTGTTTTTATACAGATGGTCATCTGATCCTTTTGTTATTCCTGCCTTTCTGTGGTATCAGACCTAGTTTCTAAGACTTTCTGTTGTTCCATAAGGGGTCACCATTTGATGCAAAGTTGGGCACAGTAAAGGACAGAAAGGATATGGACCTAACAGAAGCAGAAGATATTAAGAAGAGGTGGCAAGAATATACAGAAGAACTGTACGACAAAGATCCTAATGACCTGGATAACCATGATGGTGTGATCACTTACCTAGAGACAGATATCGTGGAGTGTAAAGTCATGTGGGCCTTAGGAAGCATTACTATGAACAAAACTAGTGGAGGTGGTGGAATTCCAGCTGAGCTATTTCAAATCCTAAGAGATGATACTGTTAAAGTGCTATACACAGTATGCCAGCAAGTTTGGAAAACTCAGCAGTGGCCACAGGACTAGAAAAGGTCAGTTTTCATTCTAATTCCAAAGAAAGGCAGTGCCAAAGAATGTTCAAACTACTGCACAATTGCACTCATTTAAAATATTAGCAAGGTAATACTCAAAATCCTTGCAGCTAGGCTTCATCACTGTGTGAACCAAGAACTTCCAGTTGTTCAAACTGGATTTAGAAAAAGCAGAGGAACCAGAGAGCAAATTGAAAACATCTGTTGGGTCATAGGAAAGGCAAGGGAATTCCAAAAGAAAATCTACTTCTTCACTAAAGGCTAAAGCCTTTGTGTGGATCATAACAAACTGTGGAAAATTCTTAAAGAAATGGGAATACCAGACCACCTTACCTGCCTCCTGAGAAACCTGTATGCAGGTCAAGAAGCTACAGTTAGAACTGGACATGGAAGAGCGGATTGGTTCAAAATTGGGAAGGAAGTACGTCAAGGCTATATATTGTCACCCTGCCTATTTAACTTATATGCAGAGTCCATCATGTGAAATGCTGGGCTGGGAGAATCACAAGCTGGAATCAGGATTGCTGGAAGAAATTTCAATAACCTCAGATATGGAGATGACACCACCTTAATGGCAGAAATGAACAGGAACTAAAGAGCCTCTTGATGAAGGTGAAAGAGGAGAGTGAAAAAAGCTGGCTTAAGACTCAACATTCAGAAAATGAAGATCATGGCATCTAGTCCTATCACTTCATGGCAGATAGAAGGGGAACAAGTGGAAACAGTGACAGACTTTATTTTCTTGGACTCCAAAATCACTGCAGTGAATGCAGCCATGAAATTAAAAGAAACTTGTTCCTTGGAAGAAAAGCTATGATAAACCTAGACAGCATATTAAAAAGCAGAGACATCACTTTGCTGACAAAGGTTGGTCTAGTCAAAGCTATGGTTTTTCCAGTAGTCATGTACAGAAGTGAGAGTTGGACCATAAAGAAGGGTGAGTGCCAAAGAATTGATGCTTTCAAACTGTAGTGCTGGAGAAGACTCTTGAGAGTTCCTTGAACAGTGTGGAAATCAAACCAGAATATTCACTGGAAGGACTAATGCTGAAGTACCAATTCTTCAGCCACCTGATTGAAGAACCAATTCATTGGAAAAAACCCTGATCGTAGGAAAGATTGAAGGCAGGAGGAGAAGGGGGTGTCAAAGGATGAGATGATGGGATGGCATCACCAACTCAATGGACATAGTTTGAGCAAACTCCAGAGTTGGTGATGGACAGGGAAGCCTGGCATGCTGTAGTCCATGGGGTTGCAAAGAGTCAGACATGAGTGAGCAACTGAACAGCAGCAACAACATAAGGGGTCAGATAGTTTGCTTTTCATTAATATTACCATCCCTAAGCACCTAGATTTCATTTTATGACACTTTGCTATATATCAGTTAATCACTAAGAAAGGATGAACATAAATACTTAGGTTAAATCAATTATATTTAGATAGAAGCTCATGAAGAAAAAAATGTCTAGCTTTGAAATATCATTGTTTCTTTCCACCTTACTTCCCTGCAGAACTAGCAGAGTTGCCTTTGATAAGGTTAGACTTTTCCTGCAACAAAATTACAGCAATTCCTGTCTGTTACCGGAATCTCAGGCACCTGCAGATGATCACCCTAGATAATAATCCACTGCAATCTCCTCCTGCACAGGTAAACCACAGTTCATTCGAAGTATGTTATAAAGTTTTTGCACAAAGGATGAAGTTTAAAAGTTGTAAGTTTTATGTATTTTTTGTCAGAGATTAAGTTCTTTTAAAATAAATTCACACTCACATGTATTCTTTAAAATCCTTGAAGTAAATGAGATGGTAGATATTAATGTTCCAAAAATGTTTTTCCTGTCACTAAATTGACTTTTTCACATTTGAAGGGTTCTTCCTTAAAGTTTTTTTTTCCCAATTAAATTTGAGTTATTTCTTTCTAGTAAAACTTAAATGAAGACAGTAGACAGTGTAAATGCTAAAGACAAAATACTCAGCTCAGCTCAGAATTAAAGATCATCAGTGTATTTCTCATGACTGTTGTCTTTGTACCTTCCTGTTTTCTAAAATCTTAAGTTCCTCCTTGAGTCAGTTTGGACTGAAATGAAACTACTTAATGAAGTTGTTATAAGGTAGCTTTACATACAGATTTTAGACATTCCACAATCTAAAAACTTTTTGTCTTATATTTTTCACCGTAGCTTTCCTTACTCTGCAGTTGATTCAGCCTTGTACAAGTGTCTACATGGTGGCTGTTAAAGTGTTTGAGTAAACTTTGTAACTACAGAAAGGTCTCATATCCCTAAAGAGTTTACATGTTGATTTGTAGGACAGAAATAAATAGGTGGCAACAGAACTATATATGACTTTAATATTTAATCATTTCCTGCTTTTCTTTCTTACAGGAAGTAGGATTGAAAACATAATTGTGCATGATTGTTAGATTTCTAAAAACAAAAGTTGCCAGTAGAATCCATGGGGAGCAATGCTTTAAATCTCTCACTGTGCCTAACTAGTCAATATAGGTTTACTTGGTATTCTAACAGTGTTTATAATCATGAATTATGTATATTATATTACTAAAACTTATTAGTGACTAGAAAACAAAAACCTACATTTATATCACTTAAACACCTAAGGTAACAAATGATATAATGTGTTATAATGAGTTAATTTTTAATATTACCATACATACTTAATAGAAATACCTTCTATTTCCAATATACATTAAATAAAAACCTGACTGTGATTTAAAAGGCAGGGGCTCCTTCAGTTAAAAAAATAAGTAAATTTAAAATTAAAAAAAATAAAAGAAGCAGAAGGAAAAAAGTTTTGGGTACACATATATTTCAGATGAATAATAATTTGTTTCTATATGTTACTTTTCTTAGATATGTATAAAAGGCAAAATCCACATATTTAAATACCTGAACATGCAGGCTTGTAAGAATGCTCCAGATCTGCCAGATTATGATAGGAGACCCATGGGTTTTGGCTCCTGGTGAGTATATTGTATTCTTTGATTTATTATTTTCCATCTCACAGAGAATCAAATAAATGGGACCCTTAAATTTGCCTGACAGTTTGTTTGACCAAAGCAAAATAACCTATTTTGACGTTATTTTTCTAGAATGCTTATATTAAGTAAAAAGTTGATTACATAGATGTGACCAAGTATAGTTCTAAGTCAGAGTTTCTTAACCTCAGCACTGTGGATATTTTGAAATAGATAATTATTTGTGGTGAAGACCTGTCCCGTACACTGGAAGATACTCAACAGCTTCCCTGGCTTCTGGAGCACCTTCCCAACGTGACAAACAAAAGTGTCTCCAGTTATTACCATATATCCTCTGAGAGGTCCTCAGTTGAAAACTGCTGCTCTAAGTGACTTTAATACTAACTGACCTTGGCTCTCCTGTTAACTAACTCTATAACTTAAGGCAACTCATTCAAACTTTCTGGGCTGCATTTTTCACAAAGGGAGTGAGGGGGTTGGATTTGATGACCATTAATGTAACTTTGGGATCTTTTAAGTCTGTGAATCCCTCAGCTGAATATAGCATCAGACTTTTACAAAGGCATTTTCTTGGCATTCCCAACCATTGCAGCAGTCTTAAGTAACAGGAATTAAATTTATAAGGTCTTTAAACAGGCAAAATAGATGTCTCAGTGAAGGTGTAATAATGTTAATAAACTTTACTCAAGAGAACCCTTTAGGCAATCTCCTAGAACTTGTCACATTTTACATAAAAGCACAGTCCTAACCTTCTCAGTGTCCTAACTTAAAACAGATTAACAAACTTCTATTTTATTAGAGTTTCTAAAAGCAGACATACTAAAAATACAAAAATAATTCAAAGAAAAAAAAAACCATAAAAAGCAGATGCATATTAATAAAATTCAAATTAGTGATAAATTCTGAAAGGGAGAAAGATTCCAAGTGAAGGACACATAAGGGGGCTTTAAAGGTATTCGTGTCTCACCATACCTTAAAAGCTATGTCAGTTATAGGTATTCTTTTATTTTATATGATATTTCATAATTTTAATAAGGTTTTTAAAAATAATGAAGCTCTAGAAACATAGCGGTTTGACATCACCAGGCATATATGTAAAGTACCCTTCATATTTTAGTAATATTTTAAGTTATTACTATATTTTAGCACTGTATAGTAATTGATGCTACTTAAGAAAATGCTAAGATATATCTTCCCAGTAAAGGGAAATACATATTATAATTTAAATTTTTTAAACTATATTTTTAGCTTTCTCTGCCTAAAGTCTTCAGAAGCAGCTTTGTAATGATAATCAGAGTTTTTTGATCTGGCTGTTATACTGCAGATTTGTATAGACTGAAGGACGTTGGGAACACCAGCTTTAATCTAGTTGTTTTGATCTAGTATACTTACACAAGTACAGGGAGAAATTATGCATATGCATAAAAGATTCCCACCAGAACATCCTCAGTACTAGCACTTTTACCTCTGAGAAGACTAAAAGCAGGTATGTGGTGTTAAGGAAGACAAAAAAACGTTTCGAACTGATGATGGAGGAGGTGGAGATTAGGTCTTACAGTGTGCTGATCTAGGTCTGTCTTAGAGGAAGAATTTTGGCAGTGGGGAAGATATGAGGAAAGCCAGACCACTAATCGGAGAAGGCAATGGCACCCCACTCCAGTACTCTTGCCTGGAAAATCCCATGGATGGAGGAGCCTGGTGGGCTGTAGTCCATGGGGTTGCTAAGTCGGACATGACTGAGCAACTTCACTTTCACTTTTCACTTTCATGCATTGGAGAAGGAAATGGCAACCCATTCCAGTGTTCTTGCCTGGAGAATCCCAGGGATGGGGGAGCCTGGTGGGTTGCCGTCTCTGGGGTCGCACAGAGTCAGACACGACTGAAGCGACTTAGCAGCAGCAGCAGACCACTAATACCAAGAATTTTTAAATTTTCTCCATTATTTCCTTTTCATTTGTTTTTCCTCTTACCTCACTTCATTGCTTAAAATATGGAATTCTTATTTCTTATCTCTAGAAGAAAGTTTTGTTTTTCCTATTTAAATATTTCTAGAAGTTTCTACTCCTGTACTGTTTTTTTTTTTTTTTTTAAATGTACAGCAACAAAAAAAGTAGCTTTTAGAGGACTTCGCTGGTAGTCCAGGAGTTAAGACTCAGCTCTTCCACTGCGAGGATTTGGGTTTGATCCCCCTTCTGGGAACCAAGATCCCACATGCCATGAGGTGTGGGCAAAAAAGTAAATAAATAACACTAATTTTTTTTAAGTAGTTTTTATCTTATATATACACGAACTTATTTTCTCAAGGAGTTAGTAACCCTTGCAAAGGAAAGGTTTTTCTTTCCTGAAGTAGCAGAGTAGGAATATTAAACTGCTGCTGTTGCCTTGAGGTTTGTGTGTGAGAAGATGAATAGTGATTACTGGGTGTGTGTATGTGTAATGATTACAGAGCATACCTGAAGAAACCAAGGAGGAAACATCATTACCTGTTTGAGCAGTGAGCTTTGATTGAGGGCTTCCGGGGTAGTTACAGAATCTTTTTCTCTCTGATTCTGTCCTTAGTTTTGAGGACTAAGAAGTCTTTACCTAATTTCTTTGAATATTGCAGTCTTCCTTACTTTCCTTTTAAAAAACAGAAAAAATTCCTGGGAAGAGATTTGTGTTTGCTAAAAGATAAAAGAAGGCTTGAGTCAATAGAGAAACTTTTCCTAGATGGGAAGTCTAGATAGCATAAACATATCATGTTTCTCAAAGGAATTAGTAATTACAGATCTAATATATTCCAGTCCCTATATATATATATTCACTTTTCACTTTCATGCATTGGAGAAGGAAATGGCAACCCATTCCAGTATTCTTGCCTGGAGAATCCCAGGGATGGGACAGCCTGGTGGGCTGCTGTCTCTGGGGTCACACAGAATCGGACATGACTGAAGCGACTGAGCAGTAACAGTTGCTTTTTAGTTGATGAAATGAGGAAAGTTGACTGGAAAGGGATGTGTGGTAATTTTCTGGTGAAGTAGAAGTGTCCTGTATCATGATAGGGTTGTATGTTACAAAGATGTATTCATTTGTCAAAGGTTTGTATATTTCAGTGTATATAAATTTTACCTTAAGGAAGAGAGTGCTATCAAAAACAAAAATAATGGAGAGGGGCGTTGGGAATGGCTAGAGGAATAGATGAAGTAAGAGTGTTGATATTTTTGAATGTGGATAGTCAGGACATCAAAGTTCATTATTCTCTATTTGCTTTCTTTGAATTTGGAGTTTTTCATACTAAAAAGTTAAAGGAGTACTCACTTCATTCTAAACAATTAAGTCCCTAAATGCAATGAAAATATTTATTACTAAAACTGCATCTATTTCAAATGTTAATTTTTAAAGTATCAAACTTCACAATAAGAACTAAAGTTTCTTTTCGGCAGCCATGAAGAACTGTACTCAGGTCGTCCCTACGGAGCGCTTGATTCGGGTTTCAACAGTGTTGACAGTGGTGATAAGAGATGGTCAGGGAATGAAGTAAGTGTTTATGGTACATGTTGCAACTTCTGATTAAGAGGAAGTAAAATGATGAAAATGGAAAGTGTCTTAGTTGGACTCAATTTCTTGTTATATAAAATACAGAAAAGCCAAATGAGGAGTAAAACTCCCACATAGTCCTATCACTCAGAAATGGTATTATGTTTCTTCATTGTCGTTTTAGCATATTGTGTTTTACATGTTTGTTATCTCATTGTCTCGTATAAATCATTTTATATCCTGGAAGATCTGAATGGGAACTGAGCCAGTTACATGGGAAACCTAAAATTTGAGTGCCTGGGTAATCTTGAGCAGAGAGGGGTAGAAGATCTCCTAGAAGGTGAGAAAATAGAACTATAGGCTGATGGGTAATAAGATAGGAACCTAATGAAGTTATCTACATGCTCAAGATAAATAAGTAACTTTCTAACTAATTATATAATTTTTCTCTTTTGTTTTAATTATTAATATTATGTTTTCTCTCTTTAAATTACTAAGGTACAATATTTTAGCTGTAAATTAGGTTAAATGATAAAAAGATTTTGTTAGCAAGACTGGTAGTATACCATTTTTAACATTGTTTTATTTGGAGTCTAAAGCAAATTAGTTTTAGGATACAGCCCATTTGTCATTTGAAATTGCTTGTCTATTTGTGTGTGGTTGGGTGTGTACATGATCGTGGCAACATCAAAAAAGATACTTTTTGGGGGGGGCTGCACTGGGTCTGTGTTGCTGCTCTCAGGGTTTCTCTACTTGTATCAAGCAGGGTCTACCCTCTAGGTGTGGTGTGCAGGCTTCTCATTGCAGTGGCTTCTCTCGTTGCTGGAGCACAGGCTTTAGGGCCCATGGGCTTCTGTAGTTGTGGCTCCCGGACTCTAGAGCACAAGGTCAGTAGTTGTGGCACACAGCCTTAGTTGCCTCACAGCGTGTGAGATCTTCCCGGATCAGAAATTGAACTGGTGTCCCCTGCATTGCAAGGTGGATTCATAACCATTAGACAACCAGGGAAGCCCCATTTTAACCATTGTTAAGTGTGCATTTCAGTGCCATTAAGTACATTGATATTGTTGAATAATATGTGCACCTTTCTAGATTCATCTCTGGAATTATTTTCCTCTTTTAAAAAAATATAAATTCTGAGTTTATTCTATAAATACCTTGTCTAATATTTGAAGTGATTTATTTTAGTGTTTCTGCTATTTTTTTAAGCCTACAGATGAATTTTCAGATCTGCCTCTTCGAGTAGCAGAAATTACTAAAGAACAAAGACTACGAAGAGAAAGTCAATACCAGGAGAATCACAGCAGTTTAGTAGTAACAAATGGTGGAGGTAAACATGATTCCTGACAACATCATCTCTGACTTTTTAAATGGCCTTTTCACATCCATTCCTTTTATTTGTATATGTGTAACTTCTTCCATTCTTTTTTTAGAGACCTCCCTCCTCTTCTCATATGATTAGGAAAAAAAAATGTTTTCTATTAGGATTTGATTTCAATTTTTCTATGTTTTCTGGCTTGCAATTAAAATATAATGTTTTTCTCTTTATTTTGGGAGAGAACTCTATTAAGGACAGTTTATCTGGAATAGACCTTTGCTAATCTTTTTTTTTTTTTTTTTTGGCTGTGCTGAGTCTTGTTTGTTGCATGGGCTTTTTCTCTAGTTGCAGTGATCATACACTGCATTTTACACCGCAGTCTCCAGCTGTGGTGTGTGGGCTTCTTGTTGCACTGGCCTCTCCTGTAGTGATTTGTGGGCTCTAGGACGCTCAGACTTCGATAGTTGCAGCAAATGGGCTAGTAGTTGTGGCTCCCGGACTGTAGAGTACAGGCTCAATAGTTCTGGTGCACAGGCTTAGTTGCTCCACAGCATGTGGGAAATTCCTGGATCAGGGATCGAGCTGGTGTCTCCTGCATTGACAGGCAGATTCTTCACCAGTGAGCCATAGGTGAAGCCTGATCTTTGCTAATCTTGATTTAACCATGATCTTCTTAGAAGTATTCTCCTTTTTAAAGATTCTCTTTGTGGTCATTTTGTGACCTCTTTTAGAAATTCAGTGTATTCTTGATGTCTGCCTTGTCTTTCATCTGAAATTGTGCTCAAGGGCATCTGAATCTTATTTATGTGCTTCTCACCTCAGAGCATTTTGAGAAGCAAAAATTCCTCAAATGATTCCCTTCCATCCACAAACTGCTGCAACATACCTGCAATACTGACCTCTAAAAAATATTTTTCTAAATAGGAAAATCTTTTTTTCTAGTAATGGACAGCAGTTACAATAAGAGGAACAGTCATCAGTATCTTATTTCTTCATCACCAAGTCTTTCCTCCTGTCTTTTCACTTTTATTTAGAGTTGATTGTGTTAGGTTTTCTGCCTAATTCTTCAAAGAGATATGATTAAGCCCCAAACCTAAAACATCCCCCCAAAATGAAACAAAACCTAAAAGAAGATACACCTTTCAACGTTAAAAAATTATTCTTGCTCTTTTGTCTCACAGAGTCAAACTTGTTTAAAACAGTCAAGAGCTAGCCAAAGAAAAAAATACTAGAGGTCTAAATTCCAGTGATTACTATCAATTACTGCATTCTTTACAGTGAATCAAGACTAGGGCTTTTCTTTAGCCTGTTCTTGTGAGTGACATGGACTAAACGATAAAGACTTATGTAATTTAAACTTATCCTTCCCACTTTCATAATAGAAAATGTTAAGGAAAAGAAAAGAATGCAATTTAGTGGTTTTTGTTGGCTATCTAACTTGAATTTTTTTTTTTTGATGTGTGTTTGTGTCATATGGACAGTGGAACATGATCTGGATCAGATCGACTATATTGACAGCTGTGCTGCAGAGGAAGACGAGGATGAGGTGAGACCACACAAGGGCCTGGACTCAGACAGCCTCAGTTCTCAGTTTATGGCATATATTGAACAACGGCGAATCTCTCATGAGGTAGTATACATGTTTAAACCTAAATTTGTTGCCATCCCCTAGTAAAAACAATTTATGATAGTCTAAATATCTGTCATATCAGTGGTTTGTTGGTTTAGGCTCAATTATTTGTTTTATTATCTTTAGTTCCAATTTTATTCCTTTTTCAAACTATTTTTAAAATCAGACAGTAGTCTTAAGTAAAGTTGAGATTTATTTTTCAAATAAAAAGACAGATTTCAGAATTTTAAAGAAGTCCTAAGAAAATGCAAAGGAATATGATGCTTTTTATTGTTATTCTTATGCTTTTTTATTAACTGATAAATCATAGTTTGGTCAGTAATTAAGAATTGAACCAACGGCAGACTTTTGGAGCAACATACAAACTCAACCATAGAATTTTTATGATGAGCTTAATTATATTGGTGCTTTTATGCTAAGTCACACAGACTATAAATTGTTTGCCATTAAAATTCCTGGGTGTCTGTTATAGTGGAGCATTGAGTTGCCTTAGAAAACAAATGAGCATTCAGCCCACTGCGAAGTCTCTGCCAGTTCCCCAAGGGTCTCAAGTAGAAATAGCATTCTTCAGTGTATCTAGTCAGCATAATAAAATGGCTCCACTTCAGTGTGTGTGATGTTAATGTCTGGAGTAGGTCCCAGGCTCTGAGCAGGGATTATTTGAGAAACACTTGGGGCCTTTTTGAAGAATGATGTATTTAGTCTTTTAGAAATAGCGAATAGTCACTTCAAGTGGAACATGTTATAGAGTGTTATTATCATTCTTTAAAAAAAAAAAAAACTTGGTTCTGAAGACTTTTGAACACAGTATTTTTTGTTGGTTCAAAAGACACTCTTGTATTTAAAGTTTGATAAATACGTTATTCCCCCCACCCCATATCTGAGGGGAATACATTCCAAGAGCACCAGTGGATGGATGCTACTGAGCCCTATATGTACTATATTTTTTCCTATACATACATACCTATGGTAAAGTTTAATTGATAAATCAGGCACAGTAAGAGATTAAGAATAATAACTAATTATAAAACAGTTGCAACAGTATACTGTAACAAAAATTATGTGAATTTGGATGTGTGCACACCCACTGTCTCTTATTATCTCACTGCACAAATTTAATGCCTTTCCCATCTTAGCTAAGCATTCATTTACATACACCGTGGCTGTGTAACGTTTGCAGTTTGAAGTGCAGTAGCAAAACTAGCGTGAATGTCTCTTTCCTTCTTCACAATTTCACAGATGGAAGCTTCGTTCTTACTCTAGATCTTACCTTAGAATTCAATTTTTTTCTTTCCTTATTAATTCAAAAACTTTCACCTTTTCACTTCAGTGAAGCATTTTACTACTTCTCTCAGGCATATCTGAATTACTAACATTACTACTTTTATACTTGGGGCCATTGTTAATAAAATAGGATTACTTGTACACAAGCACTGGTGTACTGCAACAATCTGATAATTGAGAGAAACTTAACTGAGCCAGCTACTAACTGACTAACAGGCAGGATACCCTGTTGAAAGGGATCATTTATAACCCAGGTGGGATGCAGTGCAACAGCTTGTGATTTTACCACACTGCCTAAAATGGCATGTAGTATAAAACTTACAAATTGTTTGTTTCTGAAATTTTCCATATAATATTTTTGGATCATGGTTGACTATGGGTGACTGACATCTCAAAAGGTGAAACCAGCCAGTAATATCCATTGCTGTGAATCAAAGTCCTGCAGCCTACAGATAGCAGTGTGTACGGGTGATTAATGAAACTGCTTGTGGTTCAGGCTGTAAGCATTGCTGCTAGAGCAAAGGGCATCTACTTGGCAATAAAATTTAAGTTAACAATGCCCATATTATAATCTTGGGGAATCCTTTTTCTTTTCTTGTAGACTTTCTCTTTGACTATTTTATGGTTAATTATCCTGTGTAGATGAGGTATTTCTACTAAAAGTGAAAATGCCTGTTACACTGCTGGTGAAAAATTGTAGTATCATTTCCTTAATCCATTGTATTGGCTAATTTGTAATATATTTTTTGATTCTATCTACCTATTATGTATAGTAGTCTCTATGATTCTGTCATAAGGCTCTTTAGGACTTCTGTGTCATAAGGCTTTTGAAGCTTGGCGTATATAAAAATCTGCCTGCAATGTGGGAGACCCGGGTTCACTTCCTGGGTCAGGAAGATCCCCTGGAGAAGGAAATGGCAATCCACTCCAGTATTCTTGCCTGGAAAATCCCATGGACAGAGGAGCCTGGCAGCCTACAGTCCATGGGGTCACAAGAGTCAAACACGACTTAGTGACTAAACCACCACCCGTATATAAAAATAAAATGAAGCAGTGTTATTTTAAATGGTTTAATAACCAGTGAATAAATATTTTTTTATATTCTTGGATACTGCCTAAAAATGAGTTGTTAAAACTATTTGAGATTTTAAACACTCTGCTATTATTTAAGTTTTATCATAACACTTGTCACATGCATAGAAATATTATGACAAAATAGGGTATGGCTTATAAACTGTAACATATTTACTTTTTTAAATTAAACTAATGTTGCATTCATTTTGTCATGAAAATTTCATGTACCTCTTGCAGTAATTTTAAGTGGAATCACAGTATTGTAAAACCTGGGTGATAAGTCATTGATGGTAGCATACTAAGAGAGATTTCTGTTTACTTAAAAACTTAAATTCACTAAAATTAGAATAAATATCTTCTCATCCAGATTCTAGAATTGTGTCTCATTTAATATGATCCTTATGCCCAGACTTTCAGGAATCAGCTTTAGCCCTTTGGAGTAATTCACCTAAGATTTTGTAGTAACGTGTGATGTACTTGTTTCTTGGAGATAGACTGTAAATAGTTTTACATTTGATTTTTAGATTTTTAGGGGGAATAAGTTGGCTTTTTCCTCCTTCTAGAATACCCATTTTGATGATTTTCTTTGGTGTTCAAGTAGGATTATATTGTTTTTATAGATTCTCACTTGACAGTATACATGGTATCTCTATCTTTGATTTATATTTTTCAGTATATAAGCCATATAACTTAAACCAGTTAAGTTTTCATCAATGATTTTTTTAAATGACTTTTACCCTGTGTGTTTTAGTCGTTCAGTCATGTCAAACTCTTTGTGATCCTATGGACTGTAGCCCGCCAGGCTCCTCTGTCCATGGAATTCTCCAGGCAAGAATACTGGAGTGGGTCGCTATTTCCTTTCTCCAGGGGATCTTCTGATCCAGGGATTGAACCCAGGTCTCCTGCATTGCAGGCAGATTCTTTACCATTTGCCGCTATTTCTCTTTTAATTAATACCATGGTGGTGGTGGTTATTTAGTCACTAAGTTGTAACCTGCCAGGCTCCTCTGTTCATGGGATTTTCCAGACAAGAATACTGGAGTGGGTTGACATTTCCTTCTCCAGGGGCTCTCCCCCACCCCACAGATCAAACCTACATCTCCTACATTTGCAGGCAGATTCTTTACCACAAGCCAGCGGGAAAGCCCTCATTAATACCATCGTGCTCATGTTCAAGTCGCTTCAGTCGTGTCCAACTCTTTGCGACGCTATGGACTGTGCCCTCCCAAGCTCCTCTGTCCATGGGATTCTCCAGGCAAAAATACTGGAGAGGGTTGCCATTCCCTTCTTCAGGGGGTCTTCCCCATCCAGGGATTGAACCTGAGTCTCCTGCATCTTTTGCATCACAGGCAGATTTTTTACTGCTGAGTCGCCAGGGAAGCCCCAATTAATACCATATTTTGCCATAATCAGAAATTACTCTTGAACTTCCCTGGTGGTATAGTAATTAAGAATTCACCTTGCAGTGCAAGGGACACTGGTTCCATCCCTGGTCCAGGAAGATCCCATGTGTTGCCGAGCAATTAAGCCGGTACATCACAACTGCTGAGCCCATGTGCTGCAACCACTGAAGCCAGCACTCCTAGAGCTTGTGCTCCGCAACAAGAGAAGCTGCCTCAGTGAGAAGCCCGCACACTAGAACACAGAGTAGCCCATGGTCACTGCAAGTAGAGAAAGCCTGCGTGCAGCAGCAAAGACCCGTCATAATAAATGGGTAATAAATAAATAATACATAAAATAAGTAAATAAATCTTTAAAGAAAAAGGAAGAAATTACTTTTTACTTTATCTTGATATTCTACTAGCATCCCCAGGACTATTTGTCTAACATAAGTACAATTTATGATGATGATGAAGTAAAGAAATGTCTCCCCAGTGAACTTCCTGTTACCAGGAATAGTCAAGAGAGTCTGAGCAAAAGTCAGGATAGGATCGGTAGGAGTTCCTGCTCTAGAGGAGAGTTTGTGCTCAGTGACCTCTAAGATTCTTTCCAACTTTCACATCTTACTGTTTTGTAAATATTACTGTATGGTCATTATAAATCATAAAATACAGTGAGAAGAAAATTACATTTTTAAAAAATAAGTGTTTTTGGATTATGAACAGTCTTCTGTTAACCAAAGCAGTAATATAGCCTATAATTCTTCTAAACATGAAAATTCACATTCCAAGATTTTGTTAAAATATTTTTAGTGTAATATAATATACTGATCCCTAAATGCCATTGAAATGTAAACTGTGTAATTACACTTTTCTGGATACATGTGTTAAATTGATTGTTTTTCTGTTTTTGGCCTAGGGTTCACCAGTAAAGCCAATACCCATGAGGGAATTTCAAAAAACAGAAGACATGAGAAGATACTCACATCAAAATAGGTTTGAAAAACCAGTGCTAGTCATTTGTTTCTGTCTTAAAACTCAGTAGTAAGAGCATGAAATGATTTTGGTTTTGGGTAGATATATGTATAATGAAGGTGTTTAGATACTACATGTTTTAAATATGATGTATTTACAGCCAAGTGAAATATACCTTTGTGCTCTAGAATAAGAAGTAAAACTGACTTACTGATTTCTAAATTCGGATTACCTAGACCATTATCTGTATAATTATTTGAAGATAAATAATAAAGTTTATAATGATGTATCTGGATTTATGCATAAATAGAGCTGCATGAATTTCAGGAGTCCAGCGATTTTACTTAAACTTTTGATTAGATGACAGAACAACAGAGAAAACAATATAGTCTTCATTCCCATCTCAGTTGAAGTAATCTTTTATCTATAATTACTGCCTCACAGGATATTTCTGAAATTAGCTTGACCATTTAGAGTACTGCTGCTGCTGCTGCTTTTTTGTTTTCTCAGGAGTACTGCTGCTTATTCTTGAACTCCAAAAAGTTTCTTATCATAAACTGTATCACAATCTTTGAAAAATTCTCAGCCTTTGATTTTTTTGCTTCCTTTTTTTTTTTTTTTGAAATCTTAAAAAAGTAGGTTTGATAAATCTATTTTTAAGTAGCATTAAATTTGTTGTATAGAAAGTGTCATACATCATTCTTTGCTTATACTTGACAGGATATTAAAGTTGGTTAGAAGGCTGAGCTATAGAGGAATAAAGAAAGTAGGGACAATAATGAAAGAAAGAAATCTTATAACTTGGCCTTTTCACTCTTGTTAGTTCATGAAGATTTAGACACATTTCATGTCTTTGAAATTTATCTCAAAGTGACCTTTTAGTTGCCAATGTGTCCCTTTACTGAAAATGTGGTTATTTGAGATTCCAGTATCATGCGGGAATTTCTTGTTACAGTTCCCCATGTTGGATAGACCTCTGCTTTATTTTTGGCACCTCCTACCTTCTGTGTCCATCATAAATAAAGCTCAAGGTCTCCAGGATATGGGACACACTCTCAAGGTGAAAGCCAGCTTTTTGCTCAGTTGCCTTACCAAAGTTTTAGTTTTCTGACGCTTCAGTTCAGTTAGGTTTAGTCGCTCAGTAATATCCAACTCTACAACCCCATGGACTGCAGCACGCCAGGCTCCCCTGTCATCACCAACTCCCGGAGCTTGCTCAAACTCAAGTCCATCAAGTTGGTGATGCCATCCAACCATCTAATCCTCTGTCATCCCCTTCTCCTGCCTTCAATCTTTCCCAGCATCAGGGTCTTTTCCAGTGAGTCAGTTCTTTCCATCAGGTGGCGAAAGTATTGGAGCTTCAGCATCAGTCCTTCCAATGAATGAATATTTAGGACTGATTTCCTTTAGGATTGACTGGTTTGATTTCCTTGCAGTCCAAGGGACTCTCAAGAGTCTTCTCCAACACCACAGTTCAAAAGCATCAATTCTTCGGCCCTCATCTTTCTTTATAGTCCAACTCTCACATCCATACATGACTACTGGAAAAACCATAGCTTTGACTAGATGGACATTTGTCAGCAAAGTAATGTCTCTGACCCTTATATAACAAATTACCACAAATTTAGTTACTTAAAACACACCTATTTATTATATTACAGTTCTGAGAGATAGAAGTCTGGGCAGGCTTGTTTTGGTTCTCTGCTTAGGGCCTTACAAGGCCAAAGTCAAGGTATTGGCTAGCCTAGAGTCTTACCTAGAGACCCTGGAGGAGAATCCACTTCCAGGCTCATATAGGTTGCTGGCAGAATTCAGTTCTATGCAGTTGTAGATTGAGGTCTCCATTACCTTGTTAGCTATTAGCTGGGAGTCATTTTTGCTTCTAGAGTCCACCCACATTTCTTGGTTCATGGTTTCCTCTGTATCAAACCAGCAGTGACGGATCCGATCTTCACATTTTAAATCTGATTTCCCTTTCTGCTACATCTCTCAAACTCTCTTGCCTTCCTTTTCTGGTTTTAATGACTTGTATGATTGTACTAGGCCTATCTGGATAAGGTAGACCAATTAGTAACCTTAATTTCATCTGTAGAGTCCTTTTCTGATATGTAACATATTTATTGGAGTAATACCAGGGGAGGAGATCATGAGTGCCAAAAATCTGCCTACCAAACCTTAATCCAGAGTTCCTGTTTTTTAACTTCCTTTTAGAATCTGTGGATTCTTTTTTTTTTTTTTTTTGGCACTTCAGCAGTGCATTTTAAAAGATTACTTTATTGAACAGTTTTTTTGTTTCCATTGGAAGAGTCACTCAGAATATGTAACCTGCCACAGTGCTAGAAACTAAATCAATGATTACTGTTAACTAGGTGTTTTAAATCTTTAGATCAATACAGTCTTTGGATAAGAACCCCATACTTTATTCCCGTCATCAGTTGAGCTTGAAGATCAATACATACCTCATGTTGCTGTTAGAGCCTAGAATAACAAAATCACCTCAGAGTGGTTGGCAACTCTCAGGCTCACAAGACTTACCTGTAACCTGAGTGATGTTGCATTGCTTCATGTGTGTGCTCAGTCATATCCAACTCTTAACAACCCTGTGGGCTGTAGCCTGCCAGGCTCCTCAGTCCATGGAGTTTTCCAGGCAAGAATACTGAAACGGGTTGCCATTTCCTTCTTCAGAGGATCTTTCCAACTCAGGAATCTAGCCTGCGGCTCCTGCATCTCTTGCGTTGCAGGAAGAATCCTTACCTCTTGAGCTATTGGGGCTTCCCAACCTGAGGAATATGTTAACCTACAAAGTGTCGATCAACCCTTCCATTACAAAGACTGAAAGGAATTGAGTTAGTTTATAGACTGCTACTAGCTTGTTAGTCACTGCTGAAAAAAAAAGTTGTTTGCTTTTTTCCTCCCAATCCTCCTCCCCTCCCATCACCCACCATGTGCATTTCTTTCTACCTCCCCCTCCCCCACACAAACAGACACAATCTGCCTGAGGATTAAGAAAGGTAAAGAGGTATGTTAAGAGTATTATGATAAATTGGGAACTGTTGTATAACTGTTTGCTAAGATGGAATAAATAAATTTTTAGTTAAAATAACAAAACTATCATTTATTTTATATATCAAAAAAAATTTTAAGGGCTCACTTATAACCTGATTGGCATCTTAGTTCAGGAGAGATGATAATGTCAGGCTAGGTCCTATGAAGTACGTTAATTTCTACTGGAAGCAGTGTAGTATTAAAGAAATACCTGGATATTTTTAGTTTCATGTTACATAGACAAAACTAGAAAAGCTACTATATTAAATGTGATATGATGAACAAAGAAAAGCAGAACGGCAGTTCAGAGTCTGTCATACAGAGGTACAGTTCTGGTTTACCCAGCTCAAGTAAGTTCAAGATTTAAAAACGCAGAATTACAAACCTGTATTTTTGTATCAATATCCCATATCTTTGAGAGGAAGATATATCACTGCCATTTGTTTAAATAATATTTCTTGAGCACTGCAATAGTCTGGTTATGTTCTAGGTCCCTGATGTCACATAGTTAACCTTTAACAACGCAACAACAGACAAATATATGTAACAAATACTTATCAGGTACTGCTCAGTGCTACGAAGAAAAATAAAGCAGGATGAAAGAGTTAATACTGAGTCAGGTTGAGGGGAAAGCGAGAGCCACTGTATGAGGTAATGATGTTTTGATCGAAACCCCAAGGAGGGATCAAGGATTCTGGCTGTCTAGGGGAAGAACAGTCCAGGCAGAAGCCATTACAGAGGATCATACTTGGTGTGCCCCAGGAGCACTAAGGAGTGTAAGTAAGGCAGAACCGTTTTGAAGTGTGAGATGAAAATTAAGTTGTGCTTATGTTCTACTTGAGATCTCCCTGTAGCTCAAACGGTAAAGACTCTCCCTGTGATGCAGGATACCAAGGTTCGATCCCTGGTCGAACCCCTGGAAAAGGGGATGGCAACCCACTCCAGTGTTCTTGCCAGGAGAATCCCATGGACAGAGGAGCCTGGTGGGTTACACAGTCTGTGGGGTCACAAAGAGTCGGACATGAGTGAGGGACTAACATACATACGATGTATGTTCTACTTGAGATGCTGCTAGAAGTTCGGTGGTGTTACCAGGTAAGCAGGTCTAGATACATAAATTTAGAGTGAAGGGGAGAGAATTAAGGCTTAAACAACTAGATTGTTTGTTGTTATTGTTCAGTCGCTAAGTTGTGTCCATCTCTTTGCGACTGCAAATACTTATCAGGTACTCTTATACTCTGCAGCACACCATGCTCCTCTATCCTCCACGTCTCCTGGAGTTTGCTCAAGTTCATGTCCATTGAGTTGGTGATGCTATCTAATCATCTCATCCTCTGCTGCCACCTTCTCCTGTTGCCTTCAGTCTTTCCCAGGGTCTTTTCCAGTGAGTCAGCTCTCACTTAAGGTGGCCAAAGTATCAGAGCTTCAGCTTCAGCATCAGTCCTTTCAGTGAATATTCAAGGTTGATTTCCTTTAGGATGGATTGGTTTGATCTCCTTGCAGTCCAAGAGACTCTCAAGAGTGTTCTCCAGCATCACAGTTCGAAAGCATCAGTTCTTTGGCATTCAGTCTACTTTATGGTCCAACTCTCACATCTGTACATGACTACTAGAAAAACCATAACTTTGACTATACGGACCTTTGTTGGCAAAGTGATGTCTCTGCTTGTATGCTGTCTAGGCTTGTCATAGCTTTCCTTCCAACAAGCAAACATCTTTTAATTTCATGGCTGCAGTCACCATCTGTAGTGATTTTGGAGCCCAAGAAAATAAAATCTGTTAGTGCTTCTACTTTTTCCCTTTCTATTTGTAATGAAGTGATGGGACTAGTTGCCATGATCTTGGTTTTTTTAAATGTTGAGTTTCAAGCCAGCTTTTTCACTCTCCTTTTCATCTTCGTCAAGAAACTCTTTAGCTTCTCTTCACTTTCTGCCATTAGAGTGGTATCATCTGCATGTCTGAGACTATTGATATTTCTCCTGGCAGTCTTGATTCTAGTTTGTGATTCATCCAGCCCAGCATTTTGTGCGATGTACTTTGTGTGTAAGTTAAATAAGCAGGATGACAATATATAGCTTTTCCCAATTTTGAACCAGTCCTTTGTTCCATGTTCAGTTCTAACTGTTGCTTCTTGACCCGCATACACATTTCTCAGGAGACAGGTAAGATGGTCTGGTACTCCCATTTCTTTAAGAATTTGCCACAGTTTGTTTTAATCCACACAGTCAAAGGCCTTAGTATAGTCAGTGAAGCAGAAGTAAATGTTTTTCTGGAATTCCCTTGCTTTCTCTGATCCAGCTGATGCTGGCAATTAGATCTCTGGTTCCTCTGCCACTTCAAAACCCAGCTTGTACATCTGGAAGTTCTCAGTTCACATACTGCTGAAGCCTGTCTTAAAGGATTTTGAGTATAACCTTGCTAGCGTGTGAAATGAACATAATGGTATGGTAGTAGAGACAAGCAGGAATGGTTATGGAAATAGGAGAAAGAAGGTCATGTCCCAGAGGCTAAGTGAAGAGATATTCTCAAGACATGTGGGGAGAGAGAGGAGCAAATGTCACATACTGCTGATAGGTTCAGGAAGGTGAGGGCTGAGAATAAATATTGGATTTGGACATGTAAAGTGCCCAAATTGAAGAGAGCAGTTTCAGTGAAGTTGTGAGGACAGATCCAGATTGGAGTGGGTTCAAAATAAAATGGGATGAGATGAAGTGGAAACAGTGAATTCAACCAACTTTTGAGATTTGGTGTAAAAAAGAGGATGAAGAAATGAAAATATAAAGATGTATATTAAAAAGTTTTGCTTAAAAAGCATTATTAAAGAAAAATGTTCAAATCAGGGCACATATACCCACTTGAGATGGTTTTATATGATCCTTTCTGGTATAGTTTATCTATAGATGGCCAATAAAAACTATAAGAAATGTAAACAGTGAAGTTGGTAATTTGGGACAAACTTGCACTTAATGCCAGTTATTCTAGTACATGGTCCTGAAGTCACTCATCTCTCATTCTTTATTGGTTATATCCCAGTTAAAAATCTTATCCTACTGATACATTCCTCTCTTTTCTTGCGAGACTTGTGACTGAGTATGCTCTGGTTAGCCGTGCTAGGATTAAGGTTGGCGAGGATTAATAGAAAGTTAAGGAAGTTTTAAATCTCTACCTTTAACATTATTTTAAATCTTGTATAGGAAGTTATTAAGTAGTTAATTTGGTAGGCATTAAGTAATTTATTCTGTTCCTTTTAAAAATTACAAACAATTTATTCTGTCAAAGTTTTTTTAATGCCTAGAAATTTAAAAAAATTTTTGTGAATACTTCAAAGATTTGAAACCAGTATAAGAAAAAAATGTAGCATGAAAGAACAATAGACTAGCTTAAGTTTTTGTTTTCTTATATATTATATTTTTAAACTTTAGGAAATACAGCAAGAAATAAATAGCAAAATATAAGAATTAACACTGATAAAACTGAAAAGCAAGTTTTACTGTTTTTTTTTTAAGCATCAAATCAGGCTTCATATTTTTCTTAAAGATAAAAATCAACAAAATCTTCAATTATGTTACTAAAATTGCTCTTCAATTAAAATGAGAGTAGATGTGCTCTACACATAGTTAGTGGACTTCCCTGGTGGCTCAGATGATAAAGCATCTGCCTACAGTGTGGGAGACCTGGGTTCGATCCCTAGGTCAGGAAGATCCTCTGGAGAAGGAAATGGCAACCCACTCCAGTACTCTTGCCTGGAAAATCTCATGGACAGAGGAGCGTAGTATGCTACAGTCCATGGGGTCGCAAAGAGTCAGACATGATTGAGCAACTTCGCTTCGCTTCACTTCACACGTAAAGTTATAGGTTGTGTAGTATTCCAGAACTGTGTTGATAAAGTGGCTTTGTGTATAAACCATCTCCATGTACATGTATCTTGTTTCAGTCCTAGTAATAAAGAAGATGTAGTTCTGTGAGCTGTAAAGAAACAATACTGTTTGAAAGTGATCTCAAATAACTATCATCAGCACTGGCTGACATCGACAGTTGTCCACTATGTATAGTTTGATCGGTGATATCATCACATGAAATATGAGTTGGAGACATCAGGTGTTCCTGTAGCTTAATTTAATGACTTGGGCTCAAGTTTATAAAATGCAGTTGGTCTTTCAATGTTGACCAGACAGTTTGCCTGCTGATTAATAGAAAACTACATTGACAATAAAATTCCACTTATCTTTTATTTATCTGTCTTATCAAAGAGTTTTTTCTTTTCTATTTTTCTTTTTTGGATCAGAGTTCCAGCTGAGCCATCTTCTCTCTTATCACTATCACCAAGTCACAATCAGGTAAAAAAAAATTTTCCAGTTTTAGTTTCTTTTTAAATTAAGATGATTTTCTTCTTTTATAATATTTAAATTGCAGTTAATTCCCAAACATCTCTAAATTGTATTACCTGTCTCTTCAGTCTACAATTAACATAATGTGCACCTGATATGAGTAGCAATGTGTTATAGAGAAAGTACCAGAGAGAAAATAAGTCTCTATAATACATATCAGAACACAGTGCAGAAACGGGAACAAATTAACAATAAGCACATCTGAAGAAATGCTCAGTGAATGCAAAGTAAAAATGGCTTGGGTCAGCAGTAGTTTCCCAAAATTGATAAAGAATATTAGTAAGTTGATCTTTATCCCTGCTTGCATATGCAAAATGATCCTCTTATTCCAGTTTTCACAGACAGACCTGGAACTTCATCGGAGAAGAGAACAATTAGTAGAACGTACTCGGAGAGAGGCACAACTTGCTGCCCTGCAGTATGAGGAGGAGAAAATAAGGACCAAGCAGATTCAGAGAGATGCTGTCCTGGACTTTGTCAGGGTGAGTTCTTCGGGTTCATTGAATGGTACTCCTAAAGCTTCTTAGAATTAAGTGCATATTTGTTTCACTGAGGCTGTCAGGTTTTATTGTCTTCATGGGGGGGGAAATTGATAATCATAAGAATTCTTGAGTAAATAGTATAACTGTCTCCTGTTTGTGATTAATTAACTGTCCTCAAAGGTAGATAGGCTTGAGGATAACCGGAAGTGATTGATCTTGCTTTTAGGATAGAGGTAGTCTCTTACTCTTAATTAGCTATCTGTCATTAGACGTATCACTTTACTGTCCAGCTGGTGTTTCCTAAGTCTCTAGTGCATCATGAAAGTGAAAATGCTGTGTAAACTGTAAAGTGCCATAAAGATTTAAACTATCGTTACCTGAACCTATCACTCACTTCCTTACCTCAAAAATTTGCAAGGCTCACAGGCTTAATACTTTAGTCATCTTAGATTCTTTCCTTTCTGTTTTCTCCCCAGCTACTCAATTAATAATCCTTATTAACACTTCCGTTTTTAACAGACTCTATAGTTGTCTCTAAATCTGGTTCACTTTTTTGGCCTGTGTTACTTACATCTTTTTGTTCTGCAGTCACCTTAGATTTTTTTTTTCTTTTTAAAATAATTATATTTTCGCATGTTTAATGTATGTCTTTCCCAGGAATTCCCTGGTGGTCCACTGTTTAGGACTCTATGCTCTCATTGCCACAGGCCCTTGTTGGATTCCTGGTCAGGGAACTAAAATCCCACAAGCTTAGTGGCATGGCCCATATATATGTATCTGTCTCTCATTTATCTGTAAACTCCATGAAGAAAGGGACATGTTCTTTCTATCATGTTTATTCACTGATGTTTCTCTAGGTCTAACCAAGCCTTAGCCAACAGTAAAGCTCAGTAAATACTTTTTAAATGATTGAACAGATGAATCACTCATCCTCTAATTGCTTTCTCTTTTTTCATAACTCTAGCCAAAGTGTGTCTTCTTTAACTACCATACACATGATAAATTCTTATATTTTTTTCAAATGTATGAAGCCTGCAATGATGATATTTGACGCCCAGAGAGGATAAGAGTTTTCCTAAGGTTAAATACTCAGCTAGTAAGTGGCAGAGCAAAGATTCTAATCAAGACAAACTGAATAGAAAATGGAAATGAATCGGATGGACAATAAATAGTTTCTTTAAAAAAAAAATCTTGATGGTAACTAGACTTATCATGGTGATCACTTTGATACAGAAATAGGAAATCATTATATTGTGTACCAGGAACTAATATAGTGTTGTTGATCAGTTATACTTCAAAAACAGACAAGCTCATTAAAAAAGAGGTGAGAATTGTGATTACCAGAGGCATGGCATGGGGAAGGGGGAATTTGATGAAGGTATCCAAAAGGTACAAACTTCCAGTCACACGATAAATAAGAATTAGAGATGTAATGTTTTAATACAGCATATATGTTAAATGTGAAAGTTGTTAAGAAAGTATATCCTAAAAGTTCATCATTTCATCGTTGTTGTTGTTTTTTCTTTTATTTTGAATCTGTATGAGATGGTAGATATCACTAAACTTATTATGGTAATCATTTCATGACTTCTGTAAGTCAGATCATAGTGCTCTCTGCCATAAACGGATAACAATGCTATGTGTGAACTAACTAATGTGCTTAGTTGCTCAAGTTGTGTCTAACTCTTTGTGACCCCACGGACTGTAGCACACCAACCTCCTCTGTCCTTGGGCATTCTCCAGGCAAGAATACTGGAGTGGGTTGCCATGCTCTCCTCCAGGGGATTTTCCCAACCCAGTGATCGAACCCAGGTCTCCCACATTGCAGGCAGATTCTTACATCTCAATAAAACTGGAAAGAAAAAAGAAAGGGGGATGGGCTGGCTCAAATCCCTGGTCAAGGACCAGAATGCTTTACTGACTCTCAGTTAATGATAATGGCTAACCAGCCTCTTGAGAAATCTGTATGCAGGTCAGGAAGCAGCAGTTAGAACTGGACATGGAACAACAGACTGGTTCTAAATAGGAAAAGGAGTGCATCAAGACTGTATATTGTCACCCTGCTTATTTAACTTCTATGCAGAGTACATCGTGAGAAACGCTGGACTGGAAGAAACACAAGCTGGAATCAAGATTGCCGGGAGAAGTATCAATAACCTCAGATATGCAGATGACACCACCCTTATGGCAGAAAATGAAGAGGAACTGAAAAGCCTCTTGATGAAAGTGAAAGAGGAGAGTGAAAAAGTTGGCTTAAAGCTCAACATTCAGAAAACGAAGATCATGGCATCAGGTCCCATCACTTCATGGGAAATAGATGGGGAAACAGTGGAAACAGTGTCAGACTTAATTTTTTTGGGCTCCAGAATCACTGCAGATGGTGATTGCAGCCATGAAATTAAAAGACACCTACTCCTTGGAAGAAAAGTTATGACCAACCTAGATAGCATATTCAGAAGCAGAGACATTGCTTTGCCAACTAAGGTCCGTCTAGTCAAGGCTATGATTTTTCCAGTGGTCATGTATGGATGTGAGAGTTGGACTGTGAAGAAGGCTGAGCACCGAAGAATTGATGCTTTTGAACTGCGGTGTAGGAGAAGACTCTTGAGAGTCCCTTGGACTGCAAGGAGATCCAACCAGTCCATTCTGAAGGAGATCAACCCTGGGATTTCTTTTGGAAGGAATGATGCTAAAGCTGAAACTCCAGTACTTTGGCCACCTCATGCGAAGAGTTGACTCATTGGAAAAGACTGATGCTGGGAGGGATTGGGGGCAGGAGGAGAAGAGGATGACAGAGGATGAGATGGCTGAATGGCATCACTGACTCGATGGATGTGAGTCTGAGTGAACTCCAGGAGTTGGTGATGGACAGGGAGGCCTGGCATGCTGCAATTCATGGGGTTGCAAAGAGTGGGACACGACTGAGCAACTGAACTGAACACATATTATGTCCTAAGTGGTGTTCTATGCATTTCACATAAAATAACTCAGTTAACTTGCCTTATGTGGAAGTCATATAACCAGTAAGAGATAATTACATTGTAGATAGCCTTGATTAAAGGTCAAATTGGAGTTTGATCTTGAACAGTTAGGCAGACAAGAGCAATTTTAGTTCGTAAGCAGGAGAAAAACATGAGAAGGAAGGTACTTCTGAAAAACTAATCTCATGTAAGAACATATCAGCAAGAAAATGAAATAGAGAGTAATTGCAGTAATTAGATGAAGGCATAAAACTAGACAATCTCTTAAGTTTCCTAAGGAAAAGCAGTGTTGTCCAATGGTAAGGTCCTAGTATCAGAAATACCTGAATTTGAGTCCAGCTTTGCTACTAGGCATATGCTTGATTTTTGGAAAGTTACTGAGCCATTCTATGCCTTTATTTTCCTTATTTGTGTAATATTTAACAGTTAAATAGCGACTATTTGAGAATAACTGTGGCTGCACCTAGTACTTTTATTAGTATGGTATGTGCTACACCCCTTGCTACCACAAAGCGTTTTATAAAATAACAAGAGTTTTTAGAAGAAGCATCATTATATCCTATACATAGATGTGTAGTGAATGTTGAAAAATCATTGACAGTGAATGGGGAAAAAAAGGTTCCAAAGCAAGATTTTGAAGCTAAAAGAATGGTTTTAATGGGAATTAGCTCTGTGGAAAGAAGGTCAGATTTAGAGTCAGAAGACATAGGTACAAATCTGAGTTCTGCTGCTTACTTTGTGACCTTGCACAGACCATACAAACTCTCTGCTGCTAAGTCACTTCAGTCGTGTCCGACTCTGTGCGACCCCATAGACGGCAGCCCACCAGGCTCCCCAGTCCCTGGGATTCTCCAGGCAAGAATACTGGAGTGGGTTGCCATTTCCTTCTCCAATACAAAGTCTCTATCCTCAATTTTTTCATCTTTAAAGAATATGATTATGGTGATTATCTCACAGAATAAGAAGAATCACTTGAGATACTGTGTATAGGAACACATTATAAAACACTCAGTGCAGATATTGTGAGATTGTTAATTGACGTAATAACAGAAATTAGCAAGTTAAACGTAAGAGCCAGTTATTATGGGAAATGGAAGAGTATTTTTAGTTATGTTGAACATAAGATGACAGTGGGGTTTCCAGGCAGAGAGTTTCCACCAACATTTGAAATACAAGCCTGAAATTTGGCTGATGGGAGAGAGCTAAAGCTGTTAGCATTGGAGTAATATTTGAAGCCATTAGAGAAAGAATGATTTCATTGAGAAAATATAGTGAGAGATCACTACTCTGTGAATATGTTTTTATCCGTGTACATATTTTAAAAAGTGTAGTTTTTTAAATGTTATGTTTATAGATGCCTGTATACACAGAAAAGTGTATATCAGCTTACTGCTTTTCCACATTTAAAATATAAGCTACTTAAGGAAAGGGTAGCATCTTGTAACCAGTTAATTTAGAAAAGTGTCATACATAAGAGATACAGAAATTAATGTGAGTGGTTATTTAATGAACAGAATTTTTCATTTCCAGTGTTCCAAATTCTAACCAACTTCCCTTTCTTGTGGGGTATATAGCAAAAAGCATCGCAAAGTCCACAAAAACAACACACCCCCTTAGTTGGTGAGGTAAGTTTATATAATCACCTTTCTTTGAAATTTTTTATTACTGCAATGAAAATGAAATCGTTTGCATGTGATTATCATATGTTTTTAGTGATCAAATTATTGGCATTTTCTTTTTTCCCTTCACAAAAATCTACTTACTAGGGAAAAAAGACACAGGCCAGGAAGTTTATCACAATCTATAGATCAGGATTTTTTTTTAAATTTATACACATCCATCTGGAGGTTATTTATTAACCTCCTTGCATCCCCAGCAGAGATATCATCTCCCTCATCCATTTTCAAAGCTACTGTGTAATGAGAGATGGTCCTGAGATCTGTATCTAACACAGGTGATTGGTGTCAGTATTAAACCAAAAGCTCTACATAGTATTTCCACTTCAGAGCTCATTTCCTAAGTGTGTATGTTATTGGTTTTACTTTGTGCACATTAATTTTACCATACGTTGTACATTTTCATTACAGATTGACATGTGAGATTAATTGCTTATTAACCTTTTTGAAAATCTGGGCATCTGTTTTGATCTGTTAAACTGATGCTTACTAAATAAGTTTTTTTCTTGTAGTTGGCTTTTTCATTAGCTACTTTCCTTTGACTTTGCCTTTTTATTTTTTGAGTTTATGATCACCACTTCCTTAAGGATGCAGTAACGTGTTTTTTCATGTGAATGATGACTTTGTTTTTTGTAAAATAAGTTATTTGAAAACCTAACACATGGGGCTTTATAAGCATCAGTTTTCAGCATGGTGTTTTCGTAGCACAAGTGTTTCTAGATTAGTAAAATATATTGGAAATGTTTTAAATTATTCATTATAAAGTTTTTTAAATCTTTGACATATAGTAACTGTTTTTGTTCATTTATTTGAGAACTTGGGCATTGGTGTAACACCCAAAAGATTCACTCAAGCATTTTCAGTTGTCTTTTCTTCTCATGGTAATAACTGTACAAACTTTTGACAGTCAGAATTTGATAAGTTAATATACTCTTGCTTTTTTACCCAAACATTTCCTCCTTAATGATCCTTCTGGAGTAATTCATTATATAAAACTAAAGCTCTTCAGGAAAATGACATGTACAGTTTAAAATTTCCAATTGTACCCTTGTTTTGTCTTGAAAGGTAATGAAGAGATGCTTGGAATAGGAGGCATGACTCTGGGGTTTATTGTTTTGAATTTATCACTAGCTCACTAAATAAGCAGAAATTCTTTATGTTATTGCTACATCTGTACTTCAGCTTTCTCTTTCTAGAACAGAGAATAATCTCCTGTTCCTTCCTCACTTTAGAAAGTTTTTAGGCAATAAAACTATATTTGAAATTGTTTAAGTTCTTGAGAAGAAAATCATTACTCACAACTTACTAGCTGTTATGATGCATGAATTCTGAATGACTGTGAATGTGGTCCTGTATGTTGGCATCTTTACAAGTATATGTTAGTATGTCTCTCTGCGGGTGTATTTGTGAAATTCGTCCTGTGTGTGCATAGCTTGGTTTTGACACTGCTGCATTTTTCTCCACCTCTCCAGTGTCCCTTCCCATCCAGAAGGTCTCAGCACACTGATGATAGTGCCTTGTTAGTGGTAAGAACCTTGCACAAAATGGAGTTTTACAATGCTGTAAGATTGGAGAATAGCTATTGTACTTTTCTTTCTGAATTGATCTAAATACCATAAAACATGATGAGCATCATTACTGAATGCTTTGCAAGTAGTTAGAATGTCTCCCAACATTACTTTTCATGATTTACCCAGTATTCCAAGTATTCTGCAGATGTGATTCAAATACCTTTATTAGTGTTCTCAAAAGTAAAACATCTGCATTGAGAACCATATGGCTTTGTATGTGTGTTGGAGGAGATGGCATAATATATTAGTTTTTAAAATGAAATTTCTAATTACAGATGTACATTGTTAATCATTAATTTGTTTTGTGAGTCACCTGTATGATGAATGGTTCCCTTATTACTTCATGATGCTAATTATATGACTGTATATTTGACACCCTATTTTATTATCTATTTTAAGCTACTGAAAATCCCAAACTTTAAAAAAATACTTCCATCTCAAGATTATCCCTCCATACCCATTTTATGTTTTAAACTCGGGGAAACATTAACTTGGAATGCTATCTACTGATCTTTGTTAACATTAGTTTGCTTTTCTTTTAAAATTTTATTTGATTTTATTGAACACATGCAAATTTAGAAGATAACCGTAAAACACATTGGTTTACTTATTGTCTGTTTCATCAGATGAAAATGAGTATAACATGGGAACTTTATTGGTAGTCTCATTTTTATCAGCTTTGCAAGAGGATTCTAACCATTTACACAGTTGGTTTTCCCATCATGTTTTATGTTACTTTTTTCACTGTAGTATTGAAAACCAGCAGTTCAAAAGCCTATTGTCTGTAGCAATTCCTGTCTTAGGAGCTGGTAACTGCTGCCTCTGTGCATGCTATTGCATGAACTACATGTACGTCAGCATGAGGTTCCTGTTACATAAACTTTCACTGTCAAAATCTCTGTTCTGCAATCATCATTTCCTTTATGATGGATAAAGCACATTTTAACTGGGCAGTCTTATAAAGAAATAAGCTTCTGGAGTTTTAGTTGAAGTTAATTGGCTTGAGAAGCAAATAATAAATTAATGTAGAAAAATACTGAGAGCCTGTGATGACCCAGACACTGTACCAGCATTATTTCATTCATCCTCACAGCAGCCTAAAGAGCTAAGGGTAAACTTAACACCGTTTTACAGATGATTACTGAGGCACAGAATGTTTTCTCCAGATGTGACTTATCCAAGATCACATAGCTAATAAGTACAAGGCTGGTTCAGATCTAGATCCGGGTGACTTAAAACCTGCATGAACACCGTGCTGTGTTGTACTATAATTGAAAACACTTTAGGGAACTGAAGATTAGATTTAATAGCACATATAGTAAGTGCTGAATGCCCAGACTTTTTTATCAAGGAAAAAGTGGAATTTGGAAAAACAGCCACAAAATCCCCCCTTAGTGTGAAATTTGAAATTTCAGCCATTTTCAAACACATACACTAGTATTTTACTTAATAGTATTCATGTCTGGCATAAATTAGACGGCCTTTAAAAGCAAGAACCATGTCTCAGATATTTTTGCATGCCAAATAGTGTCCAACATGTACACAAAGAGCCATTTTTTAAATCATACCTCTCCTCTGATCTTATCAAAACTACACTTAAATGACTTTTAAGAGCTTAAGTATTATCTTCACATGGTAGAATAAAGTCCATATACTTCTTAACATGGTCTGCAAACCCTTTAGAATAAGTTGCAGACTTCTTAACATGGCCTATAAGTTCCTGTGCACTCTGGCTATTATCTGTCTCTCATTTCTGGTCTCATGCTATGTCAGCATTTTTTTCTGTTCTACAGATATGAGAAACCCTTTCCTACCTCAGGATCTTTACAAATGCTGTTCCATCTGCGTGCAGTGTCTCTCATTCCCTCCATATACCCCTTGGTTGACTCCTACTGATCTATCTGGTATCAACTTAAATGTCACATCCTTAAAATGGCCTTTGCAACACTGCTTAACCCCAAATCAGTTCTCCACTGTTACTCATCTTCATTGTACTTTTAGGTGGGAGTTTATTGTTTTTTATATCCCTCCCCCAACAATAGACTGTTAGATTATAAGTTGCATGGGCATGGGGATATTCTTTGTTGCATTTACCTATGTGTACTCAATCCCTATCATAATTCCTGGGATATATTAGTTATTAATTACTAATAAGTAATTCCTGAATAATTTGGAAGTTTTATGTATTCTTTACGTGTAATAATTGCTCATTTGTTAAGGTAGTCAAGTGGTTACAATTAGGTGTTTTCACTACAGTGGCCCAGGTTCAGTCTAGGGAACTAAGATCCTGCAAGTTGCATGGTGTGGCCAAAATAAAAAAACAAAATCACAGTCAGGATAAAAAGAAAAAGTTGTCAAAAAAAATAGCTTCATGATGAGAAGGTCTGATGATACAGCAAGTAAATGTTGAATTTGATTTAAAGACCTTGAAATACGGGATTTGACATAAGTATTAGAAATGTTTAATATCTGTTACACTAACATTCTTTTATGGTTGCCCTTCAGGCTTTGTTGCTTTCGTATATATTACATCTATGTCTAGCCCATCTCTAGATACTAGCAAGTATCTAGACTCATTTCACTTCCTCTTCTCGCCATTCCTTTTTTCCTTCTTTGCCAACTTAGTGCTAGATACTAGCAAAGATTTGGACTCATTTCACTTCCTCTTCTCTCCATTCACTTTTTCCTCCTTTGCCAACAAAGTGCCATTTAGCCTTTTTATACTTGATTGGGCTTCCCTGGTAGCTCACACGATAAAGAATCTGCCTGCAATGTGGGAGACCTGCGTTTGATCCCCGGCATTCAATCCCTGGGTTGGGAAGCTCCCCTGGAGGAGAACATGGCAAACCGCTCCAGTAGTCTTTCCTGGAAAATCCCCATGGACAGAGGAGGCTGGTGGGCTACAGTCTGTGGGATCTCAGAGTCAGACATGACTGTGACTAAACACACAGGACATACTTGAGATTGGCAGTAATTCAAGCCCATTTGATTATAAGGAAGCCTAGGAAATCTAAACAAGTAAAAGCATATAAAATGTAAGACTGCTGTCACAGTCTGTTCTTGTACATTTCTTTTTTCATTTTTTTCTACCTTAAGATAGATAATGTTACTGTGAGTATTACGTGCTTTTATTTTTGCACACATGAAAAAAACATTGCTATCTATCAGCTCATTAAAATTATAGTTGTATTTATTTTATTGATCATCTTACCTTTTTCTAAATACCACTTGTGTTCCTGTTCATTTATCCCATGATTCAGGTATTTGTGATCATAGTTTAATTTTTTTTAATTATTTAACTTAGAAAGACTTTAATATCTTTAAGCCTTTGGCATTTTTAACAAGTAAAATCCCACCCAAGCACCCTTTGTGAAAGTCTTATCTTCTCTGATTTCCATTCCCCACCAGTAAAAAAAAAAATTGTCATGTTTTAAACAACTTTTATCTATAAAATTCTATATAATAGATTATAACAGTATCTCTAATATATTTAACTAGTTGTATGTATTCATAGATTGGTGAAAGGATAAAAGATTCAAACAAATGGAAAATTGTATGTTTTAGAGGTCATTTGGACTTTGACAGAAGCAGAAATGAAATGCTGGTTTATCCTTAAGGTGTGATGCAAAACCCTTATATCCTGGCATCTCACACCAGAGCCATTAAACTGAATTATAATAAATCTAATTTGGATTAATATTAAAATACTGCCCTTATTCATGCCAGTTCTGGTCAGTTAAAACGAACTCTTTGACTCGATTTGTTTCCCCTGCTATAGGAATAGCACAGGACTCATTTGTTTCTAAGGCTGTTTTGCTATTAAAAAAAATTATGTTCTATTTATTTCTCTGTTAAATCATGTCTTTCACTTCTTGATTAATGTGGTATGGGTTATTGAAATAGTTGAATTAAAGGTGGAGAAACTGTGTTAAATCACAGGCCTTTTCTCCCAGGTGTTCTCTTTCTGCCCTGTCAATGTCTTAGTGAACCATTCGAAAGTTTCTCAGTGACCTTTCCTTTTCTGCTTTTACTGAGAAGATCTGCCTGCCTGCCTGCCTGCCTGCCTGCCTGACATTTTGCTAACGTAAATGCTGCCTTCTGTTTCTTCTCTTTTTCTTTTGCAATTTAGTCGCTGTCAGGTGTGAATCAAGTGGGTTATGCTGCTACCCTGCCTCATGCTTCTGCCTTCAGGCCTCTTCAGGTATCAGTACATCTCGTTATTGTAATTTACCAGGAACTTTTGCAAGTTTTATTATGCCAGAAACATAGAGCCTTCATTAATTATTTACATTGAGATTTTACTTGAAGTATTCTAATTTTATCAAAGAATTTTTTGATCATGAGTTTACTTTGTAACTTTGTTACTATTTTACTTTGATCATGAGTTTTTATTTGAATTAACTCTGTTGGCTAAGTGCATGCGAAATAACTTGAGTCCCAGTCTCCCAAACTGGGAGACTGTTCCCTGCTAAAACCCTTTTATAGTAGGGGTCAGTAAGCTATGGTCCCTAGGCCACCTGTTTCTGTTTGATTGACACACAGCCACTCCCATGTGTCTATGGCTGCTTTTGTGCTTAAGTAAGAAGTTACAGTGGAGATCATATGTAAGTCTAAATTTAAAACCTGTGGTGTTTTATTTTTTGAAGGCTTCCCTCTAAGGATGATAATTCCATGCTTATTATCATTTGATACATAAATGATTAATAATCCTCATTGTCAACCAGGTCCTCTCCTTATCTAACTTATATCTGTCCTCCTGTGATTTACACCTCGCCTGTTCTTTTCTTTTCAGAGTGGAGATTTTCTAGTTATTTAGTAGTTCTTATGTAGGGGAATCTTTATAATTGGAAATTATTATGATGCCTCCCTTGTCTTCTCTGTAAATTAAGCTTTGGCCCTTTTATGTACCTTTCCTAGCCTGTTTGTCCTTACGGACTTTCACAAGTTCTCCACCTCCGTTTGACTCCATGGTCCCCCTCATTAGAGCCCACATGGTGCTGAGCATGAAACCAGGGTTATTCACATCTCTACCTGAGTGTTAGGTTGGGGTTTTCCTTTTCAGTGTTCATTTTACTCAGTACCCACTGTAATTCTCAAATGTTTTAATTATACTCCTAAATGATAATAATTTCTAAATATTGTATCTTGTTTTCCTGCTTAATTTTTATTTGTGAACATTTAAAATTTTCTAGCTTACCAGAATACTTCAGAATCTCAAGTCATGTCCTTCCAGATGCTAACCCCAGCTTACATCTGTAAACCTGATAAACCTTCTTTCTGTTTCTTATTGAAACTACTCATACCTGAATGACTTCTGAAAAAACTTTCTAATGCTCTTCTGTATTAACCTTTTGTTAGCCTTTCTCAGTATGTTCCTTATTTGAACAACACAGAAAATTATCTGAGGGACTGTTTTCAAAATTTCAAGGAAGGTATATAAGAGAAAAGTTAATTTGTTACAGTAAGGCTATCAGCATGGTTTGAGCTAAGTATTTTAGTATAGTGGAGTGCAAATCAGTTAGATTTACAGTTTCAATAAAAACATATTTTAAAAGTCCCCATTTTATAAGTCCCCTCTAGTCTGGCTTTGTTTTTCATTACACCCAACTGTATGTTATCTTTTGGTACTTCTGGAGGTGAGAAGATTTGCTGCCATTCAGTGGAATGTGTTTTAGCTCTTCCTTATCTAGTTCAGTTCAGTTGCTCAGTCGTGTCCAACTCTCTGCAATGCCATGGACTGCGGCACGCCAGGCCTCCCTGTCCGTCATCAACTCCCAGAGTTTACTCAGACTCACGTCCATTGAGTTGGTGATGCCATCCAACTATCTCATCCTCTGTCATCCCCTTCTCCTGTCACCTTCAGTCTTTCTCAGCATCAGGGTCTTTTCAAATGAGTCAGTTCTTCGCATCAGGTGGGTGAAGTATTGGAGTTTCAGCTTTAACATCAGTCCTTCCACTGAATATTCAGGATTTATTTCCTTTAGGATGGACTGGTTGGGTCTCCTTGCTGTGTAAGGGACTCACTAGAGTCTTCTCCAACACCACAGTTCAAAAGCATCAATTCTTCGGCGCTCAGCTTTCTTTATGGTCCTACTCTCACATCCATACATACATGACTACTGGAAAAACCATAGCTTTGACTAGATGGACCTTTGTTGGCAAAGTAATGTCTCTGCTTTTTAATATGCCGTCCAGGTTGGTCATAACGTTTCTTCCTAGGAGCAAGCGTCTTTTAATTTCATGACTGCAGTCACTATATGCAGTGATTTTGGAGCCCCCAAAAATAAAGTCTGTCACTGTTTCCAGTGTTTCCCCCTCTGTTTGCCATGAAGTGATGGGACCAAGTGCCATGATCCTTATCTAGTAGAGTTGCCTATTAACTTTATCATTTTATTCCTAAATGTGTTAAAAGTTTCTAATCTATCTCACAGTAATAGGTCTTTTTAAATTTTTCTTTCCCTCTGTATCTGGAATAATCTCTACTTATGTTTTTCAGTTTGTACCATTGGTCCTTCAGTAGGTCTTTGTTGAGCTAACTAGCTTTCTCCTTCCTATCTCATATTCTTTGAAGATAAGGATAGTCTTTTGTTCTCTTACAAAGATATCCAGCTTTTGCCTCACTTGCCTGTTCATTCCCTTTACTAGTGCCTGTTGCTCTTTAAACTTGTTATTTAAATTCCCATTTCTTCTCAGCATCCTAAACTTTGTTTACTGGCATCATTATACTTGATGAACATGTTGTCTTTTTCACTAATGAAGATGTGATACAGTTCTTCACTCAAGAATGCAGCTTACTTTTTAAGTCTTAATTCTTGGCCTGAGAGTATCAAATCAAGGAATCATTACCTCAGAATTGTTTTTCAGATCATTCCAGGAATTTTCTCAACAGCATGGCTTCTGTTTATTTATAGCAGTTAAAATTTCCTTTCATCATTAATTTCACCTACCCAACTGCAATTTGAGATAAAAGATTTCTGCAAATACTGAAACCCAAAAGGGAGAATAAAGCATGGGAGTGTGTATATGTGTATGTGTGTGTTTTAAAGTCATTCTGTTCAAAAATGTCTCAGTTACCATAAATTATTGAGTACAATTCATTAATCATTGAATATAACTTGATATCAAGTCCTGAAAAACTTGTTAATTCTAGCTTTTGTTGATTTTACCATGTCTCTCTGCCATGTCTTTAATATCTTTAACCCAGCTAACCAATACTTCTTTTTTAATTAGCTTAACTCCAGTCCCTTTTTTTAGGTATACATTATACCAGTTGAGCTACTTCTCTCTCCTTTATAGTTCCTTTGGTCAATAAATTAAAAAGATCTTAGATTCAAATACTAGTCTCAAAATACAGCTATCATCTTGCACCATCTTATTTCCTAGCTGAAATGAAGAAACCTTCATTACTCTTTCTTAAAACATTATTTGAGGAGTAGAGGAGAAATACTTTAGAAAGTATCCCAGAAAAACACTATTGTAAAATAAAATTTTATTCTCTCCTATACATTTCCCAATAAAATTTTCTGCCTTAGGATGATTTAATTTTTTACAGTCTTAGGAAAGACCTGTTACATAATAGGACTATCTTTAGAGAATGTGTTACTTAAATCTTATACTCTCTAGAACCAAGTAAGAGATTTGGCATTAAAAAATATTCAAAATTAATTTATTATACCAAATTCTCATTTCTAAATTTCATTTTGAATCGAGTTGCATGATTTTTTTCTTTTATAATCCTTAAGTTACCACAACTGTGGAAAGTACCTCTTCTTGAATAATAAGTATTGATGTATTTATTTCTCCACAGAATGATGACAGATCTAATGCTGTATCAAATTCACCTACAACAGAAACAGGTAATAGACACAAAAGTACAGTTAACCACATCCTGATTATAATTCTTTACCAGGATTTTCCTGATAAATTCCTTCTTAGATGGCAGTGGCTTCCTTTTCTGAGAAATCAGGCACAAATATGGGAGCCCTGCACATTTTTCATTTTTTAATTCAAGTGGTTGTTTAGCTACTCAGCCTTTTGATACAAAAAAATGAGTATTTGCTAGCAGGGCTGTAGGTTGGCACAAGACTATTTAATATATTAACATTATATGTGTGTCTTTATTGATACACCAAGAATAACATGACAGTTAAAAATGCATACATGAAACTTCACTGGTGGTCCACTAGTTAAGAATCCACCTTTCAAAGCAGAGCATGTAGGTTTCATCCCCGGTTGGAGAACTAAGATCCCACATGTCGTGGAGCAGCTAAGCCCGCATACCACAACTAGAGTCCGTGCACCACAGTGAAAGATTCAAACGAACAGGGAATTCCCTGGTGGCCTAGTGGTTAGGATTCCGGGCTTTCACTGCCGTGGTCTGGTTTCAATCCCTGATTGGGGAACTGAGACTCCATGAGCCATGTGGCGTGGCCTGAAAAATAAAAACACATACAAACAGCCCTCCTGTTTTCAGGGTTACTTTTCTGTACCAGATTTTTCTATTAATAAACAAAATTATTATTTTATATCATTGCAACATTTAACATTTCTTTTTCATTTATCATTTATTGAACTTTGGTCATGTCTATTATTATATTTAATTTTTTTCCATCTCCTTTAATTTTATTTTGCTTTTCCATGCTGATTCAGCTCATCATTCCTCTGCGTATTCTTTTCCTGCTGCTATCCAGAAAAACCAGCCCCAGCGCCCTGAAAGCTTCCTTTTCCGAGGAGCTGTCAGGACAGAAACAAATAAAGGTAGGTGGTAGTGACTAAAAGAGGGATAGGGGAGGAGATGGTTATACAATGACATTAACTGCTAACATGCTTTTAAATTTCTCCCCTTGGCAATCCAATGGTTAGGACTCAGTGCTCTCACTGCCAGGGCCCAGGTTCAATCCGTGGTCAGGGAACTAAGATCCTGCAACCTGTGTGGTGTGGCCAAGCAAAAACAAAAAACAATAATAAACTTCTACCCTTTGGTGTCACTGGGACAAAGTTTTAAGCCCTGCATTTGTCTGTGATCTCAGTGACATTAAAGGAAGAGAATCTTAATCTTGCTCAAATTCATTTTGTTCAGAAAGTTTCTTAGTATCACGTAAAAGCAGATTATAGTGTTTGAACAAAAAAAATACTCTTTTAGGGCTTCAGGGAATGAATGTCTCTTCTCCCTATAACGTCCTGTTAGATTTTTCCATTGGTAAAAGCTGTCTATATTGTTAAAGAAATGAATCAGTAATTTAAAAGCAGATCTACTTAGTCTCATGGTTTTTAGTTAATATGACAAATCTCTGCTGATCCCCAAAGAAGTTACCTAAATGTGGAAACAGACATTTCACTCCCAAAATTACTGTTAATGTAACTGGTTAGATACAGTGAGATTTAAACTCAAACCAGAGTTGTGCTGCTGGTGGGACTCTAAATTGGCATAGAAAACTGCTTACATTATCTGCTAATGCTGAATACTTGTTGAGTTCGTCAGGTAGTTCACTTGGTTTTAGATAAAAATAAAAGAAAATTTTCATTTTCATGAAGAACTTTATTGAACAAACATTTGGCCAATCCGATGTATCCTATGAGTAGCAGCTTTGCTTTCTGAAACATGTAATATCTATACCAAAAGATATGTTCAAAAATATTCATAGCAATGTTATTCATAATAGCCCCAAACTGAATGTCCATCAACAACAATACAATGGATAAATAATTATGGTATATTTGTACAATAGGATACCAAATAGGCAATGAAAATGAACAAGGTAATACATACAACAATGTGAATAAATCTTATAATGTTGATCAAAAAGATGCCAAACCCAAAAGCATACACACATATAATATGGTTTTATTTATAGAAAGTTCAAAAATGGACAAACTAATCTGTGGTATTAGAAGCCAGGAAGTTTACATAGTTAGAACCCATGGTGTTAGAAATAACTCTTGGGTACCAATGGGCAGAGAACAGGAGAGAGTCTCCTGGGTGTTGGTAATTTTCCATTTATTGACTTGCTTGTGTCTGCTTTGTGATGATAATTTATTGAGAGCTCTTTGCTTATGATTTGTGTAATTTTCGGAGGTGTGATATTCAGTAAAAACATTTTTAAATGGATGTGATCAAACACAAAATAGTTGAGCCCAATGGATAATGGACATTTGGTAGTTTTTCATACTATTCTCCCTATTATTGTGCATATTTTTAAATTTCCATTATAAAAACCTTTTTTTAAAAAGGCAATACAGATGTAAAAAGTTCTCTACTTTCAAGGAAACTGATTGGGCGGATCTGAGTATTTTTGCAACACTAGCAGTTGCTTTTCTGTCTCACATATCAATATTTTTTAGGTCATGCTTCACCCCTCCTTTCATCTTCTGTACCAACCACTGATTTGAAAGATCCGGTAACAAGACAGAATTCAAGACAGAGAGAAGAAGAGCTAGAATTAATAGATCAACTACGGAAAGTATATACATTGCCTTTGAGTTAAACGTTTTTAAGTGATATTGCTATAACCCATGATCCTGGCATCACTTTTTCATTTGACTTACACATTTTTAATAGAATCAACAACTGTCCATTGTGTGCTGTGATGCCCATTGTGTGATGAATTTTTTCAGCTATTTACTAGGAAAATGAGATGGGTTACTTCATAAAGCTCAACCCCTGGCCCTACTTATGTAAAATTTTTTTTCTGCTTCAATGTAAAGAAATCTTGTTAGATTTAATAAAAATTAATGTATATGTGCACATATACATACCACACTTACATCATATGTAGTGTTTATTTTAAAATTGATCTAGTTTTTTGTTTTTTAATCAGAAAATTGGAAATGGATTCTGTTGTGGAACTTGGCAGCACTGTCACCTGACTGCCATACGTACATACATACATTGACCATACACGTATATATGTATATGTGTGTATATAATATTGGGTCTCCTGAAATTATTGACTTAGGATAGAAAGATAAAATAAGAGATTGTGGTACTTAAGTTATTTGCTTTTTATCTTGATTTTTAGCATATTGAGTACCGGTTGAAGGTATCTCTGCCTTGTGATCTTGGAGCAGCTCTAACCGATGGTGTCGTTCTTTGCCATTTAGCCAATCATGTGCGGCCTCGATCTGTCCCAAGCATTCACGTTCCCTCACCAGCTGTAGTAAGTTTAATGCTTAAAAAAAGTTGGCTTTTCAGCAGACATTTGTTAAGAGGCAGGCATTATGTAAGTGCTAAGGATACAAATATGAATAGAGTCTAGCCCCTGCCTTCTGAGTCTTACTTCTGCTAGAGAAAAAACAGGCCTGTAAACAGTAACTTAAATCTGTGTGCTGTTATAAAAGAGTTGTGTCAGAAGTGTGCTATGGGAATACAAAAAAGGGACCACTTCAGCGCTGCCTGGAAAGTTCAGGAAAGCCTTGCCAGCAGAGGAGGAGGTAGAATTTGAACTAATTCTTTAAGTATGAGTAGAAATTTGCCAGCATTACAGAGAGGGAGAACGTCATCCTGGACATAGTATTCCGAGATTAAAAAGCTAAGGAAGATCATGACATATTAAAGGAATAACACCTTACCCCTAAATATTTCTGAGAATGTCCTAGGCCACTTTGCTCTTACCCATAGCTTGAAGCCAGGGATTGTAGGATGTGGGCGCTAGACCCTGTTGGTGGGAGTGGGATATGATTCATTCACAGAGCTCCCTGTGGGATCAGCCTGAAACTGAGAAGAGACAGCTATGAGCCCTTAACAGCCAGCAGGGAGTGGGGATAGGAAAGGAGGATAGATGCACAGGCTGAGTAGAGACACTGGATGAGACACCAGTAGCATTTACAGGTTATCCCCAGTTGTTGCATATCCCCAGTTGTTCCAAGAATATCTTTTCATGGCTGTTCTGCCTCCTCTGCCCTCACCAATACACAGACACACAGCAGGATATAATCAAGGTTTCCACATTGCATTGATTATTACTTGATGTTGTAACATCTCTTTTGATGAGTCTGAATGGATACTGAGCATTTGTAACATGCTTAGCAGTGTCTAACCTTTTCAGAATCTCATTTTCTGGTCATTTGTTGTTATTTAGCACATGGCTTCCTGATACAAATCCTTTAGTCTTACTGCAGTTGTATCCAGGCCTCTGGATTGCCACTCTGGATATTCATCTTGCTGCCTCTCCAGATGCAAATCCTTTAAGCCTCTCAAGGACCTTTTATTCTAATTATAAAAGCTGCTTTGTTACCAAGGTCCCAGGAGACTGATATGGCCCTTTTCCTTCTAGCACATCCAAAAATAGAGTCATGCATTTGCTTCTAAAGAACATAGGTGGCCAATTTTTATTTAGTGACTTCAGAAAACAGGCTTTCAGCTTTGTATAGAAAAGACAAAGAGGAGTAACAGTACTGCCAAGTCAACTATGCTTCCAAGACTTGAAAGACTTGGTTTGGGGTCCTGAGGTGGTGATTAAGAGAATAGGAATTGGCATGCTATTTGGCAGTGCCAGAAAGGGAAGGGCTTATTCATACTTTGCATTCTTCCTAGTTTCTGTCAACTGAGAAACAATGTTTTTTATTTCATTTTTTTTTTAATTTTTTATTTTTACTTTATTTTGCTTTACAATACTGTATTGGTTTTGCCATACATTGACATGAATCTACCACAGGTGTACATGAGTTCCCAATCCTGAACCCCCCTCCCACCTCCCACCCCATATCATCTCTCTGGATCATCCCAATACACCAGCCCCAAGCATCCTGTATCCTGTATCAAACACAGACTGGCAATTCATTTCTGACATGATAGTATACATGTTTCAATGCCATTCTCCCAAATCATCGCACCCTCTCCCTCTCCCACAGAGTCTGAAAGTCCATGCTATACATCTGTGTCTCTTTTGTTATCTCACATACAGGGTTATCATTACCATCTTTCTAAATTCCATATATATGTGTTAGTATACTGTATTGGTGTTTTTCTTTCTGGCTTACTTCACTCTGTATAATAGGCTCCAGTTTCATCCACCTCATTAGAACTGATTCAAATGTATTCTTTTTAACGGCTGTGTAATACTCCATTGTGTATATGTACCACGGCTTTCTTATCCATTCATCTGCTGATGGACATCTAGGTTGCTTCCATGTCCTGGCTATTATAAACAGTGCTGCGATGAACATTGGGGTACACGTGTGTCTTTAATTCTGGTTTCCTTGGTGTGTATGCCCAGGAGTGGGATTGCTGGGTCATAAGGCAGTTCTATTTGCAATTTTTTAAGGAATCTCCACACTGTTCTCCATAGTGGCTATACTAGTTTGCATTCCCACCAACAGTGTAAGAGGGTTCCCTTTTCTCCACACCTTCTCCAGCATTTATTGCTTGTAGACTTTTGGATTGCAGCCGTTCTGACTGGTGTGAGATGGTACCTCATTGTGGTTTTGATTTGCATTTCTCTGATAATGAGTGATGTTGAGCATCTTTTCATGTGTTTGTTAGCCATCCGTATGTCTTCTTTGGAGAAATGTCTATTTAGTTCTTTGGCCCATTTTTCGATTGGGTTGTTTATTTTTCCGGAATTGAGCTGCAGGAGTTGCTTGTATATTTTTGAGATTAGTTGTTTGTCAGTTGCTTCATTTGCTATTATTTTCTCCCATTCCGAAGGCTGTCTTTTTACCTTACTTATAGTTTCCTTTGTTGTGCAGAAGGCTTTAAGTGTAATTAGGTCCCATTTGTTTATTTTTGCTTTTATTTCCAGTATTCTGGGAGGTGGATCATAGAGGATCCTGCTGTGATTTATGTCAGAGAGTGTTTTGTCTGTGTTCTCCTCTAGAAGTTTTATAGTTTCTGGTCTTAAACGTTTAGATCTTTAATCCATTTTGAGTTTATTTTTGTGTATGGTGTTAGAAAGTGATCTAGTTTCATTCTTTTACAAGTGGTTGACCAGTTTTCCCAGCACCACTTGTTAAAGAGATTGTCTTTAATCCATTGTATATTCTTGCCTGCTTTGTCAAAGATAAGGTGTCCATAGGTGTGTGGATTTATCTCTGGGCTTTCTATTTAGTTTCATTGATCTATATTTCTGTCTTTGTGCCAGTACCATACTGTCTTGATGACTGTGGCTTTGTAGTAGAGCCTGAAGTCAGCCAGGTTGATTCCTCCAGTTCCATTCTTCTTTCTCAAGATTGCTTTGGGTATTCGAGGTTTTTTGTATTTCCATACAAATTGTGAAATTATTTGTTCTAGCTCTGTGAAAAATACTGCTGGTAGCTTGATAGGGATTGCATTGAATCTGTAGATTGCTTTAGGTAGTATACTCATTTTCACTATATTGATTCTTCTGATCCATGAACATGGTATATTTCTCCATCTATTAGTGTCCTCTTTGATTTTTTCCTAAGTATTTTATTTTTTTCATTGCAGTGGTGAATGGAATTGTTTCCTTAATTTCTTTTTCTATTTTCTCATTATTAGTGTATAGGAATGCAAGGGATTTCTGTGTGTTGATTTTATATCCTGCAACTTTACTATATTCATTGATTAGCTCTAGTAATTTTCTGGTGGAGTCTTTAGGGTTTTCTATGTAGAGGATCATGTCATCTGCAAACAGTGAGAGTTTTACTTCTTCTTTTCCAATTTGGATTCCTTTTATTTGTTTTTCTGCTCTGATTGCTGTGGCCAAAACTTCCAGAACTATGTTGAATAGTAGCAGTGAAAAGTGGGCACCCTTGTCTTGTTCCTGACTTTAGGGGAAATACTTTCAATTTTTCACCATTGAGGATAATGTTTGCTGTGAGTTTATCATATATAGCTTTTATTATGTTGAGATACGTTCCATGGAGTCACTAACAGTAAGACACGACTGAGCGACTTCACTTTCACTTTTCACTTTCATGCATTGGAGAAGGAAATGGCAGCCCACTCCAGTGTTCTTGCCTGGAGAATCCCAGGGACGGGGGAGCCTGGTGGGCTGCCGTCTATGGGGTCACACAGAGTTGGACACAACTGAAGCGACTTAGCGGCAGCAGCATGTTCCTTCTATTCCTGCTTTCTGGAGAGTTTTTATCATAAATGGATGTTAAATTTTGTCAAAGGCCTTCTCTGCATCTATTGAGATAATCATATGGCTTTTATTTTTCAATTTGCTAATGTGGTGAATTACACTGATTGATTTGCGGATATTGAAGAATCCTTGTATCCCTGGGATAAAGCCCACTTGGTCATGGTGTATGATCTTTTTAATGTGTTGTTGGATTCTGATTGCTGGAATTTTGTTAAGGATTTTTGCATCTATGTTCATCAGTGATATTGGCCTGTAGTTTTCTTTTTTTGTGGCATCTTTGTCAGGTTTTGGTATTAGGGTGATGGTGGCCTCATAGAATGAGTTTGGAAGTTTACCTTCCTCTGCAATTTTCTGGAAGAGTTTGAGTAGGATAGATGTTAGTTCTTCTCTAAATTTTTGGTAGAATTCAGCTGTGAAGCCGTCTGGACCTGGACTGTCGTTTGCTGGAAGATTTCTGATTACGGTTTCAATTTCCGTGCTTGTGATGGGTCTGTTAAGATTTTCTATTTCTTCCTGGTTCAGTTTTGGAAAGTTGTGCTTTTCTAACAATTTGTCCATTTCTTCCACATTGTCCATTTTATTGGAATATAATTGCTGATAGTAGTCGCTTATGATCCTTTGTACTTCTGTGTTGTCTGTTGTGATCTCTCCATTTTCATTTCTAATTTTATTGATTTGATTTTTCTCCCTTTGTTTCTTGATGAGTCTGGCTAATGTTTTTTCAATTTTATTTATCCTTTCAAAGAACCAGCTTTTGGCTTTGTTGATTTTTGCTATGGTCTCTTTTGTTTCTTTTGCATTTATTTCTGCCCTAATTTTATTTCCTTCCACTAACTCTGGGGTTCTCCATTTCTTGCTTTTCTAGTTGCTTTAGGTGTAGAGTTAGGTTATTTATTTGACTTTTTTCTTGTTTCTTGAGGTATGCCTATATTGCTATGGACTTTCCTCTTAGCACTGCTTTTATAGTGTTCCACGGGTTTTGGGTTGTTGTGTTTTCATTTTCATTCATTTCTATGCATATTTTGATTTCTTTTTGATTTCTTCTGTGATTTGTTGGTTATTCAGAAGCGAGTTGTTCAGCCTCCATATGTTGGAATTTTTAATAGTTTTTTCTCCTGTAATTGAGATCTAATCTTAATGCATTATGGTCAGAAAAGATGCTTGGAATGATTTCAATTTTTTTGAATTTATCAAGGTTAGATTCATGGCCCAGGATGTGATCTGTCCTGGAGAAGGTTCCGTGAGCACTTGAGAAAAAGGTGAAATTCATTGTTTTGGGGTGAAATGTCCTATAGATATCAATTAGGTCTAACTGGTCTATTGTATCATTTAAAGCTTGTGTTTCCTTGTTAATTTTCTGTTTAGTGGATCTGTCCATAGGTGTGAGTAGGGTATTAAAGTCTCCCACTATTATTGTGTTATTGTTGATTTCCCCTTTCATACTTGTTAGCATTTGTCTTACATATTGTGGTGCTCCTATGTTGGGTGCATATATATTTATAATTGTTATATCTTCTTCTTGGATTGATCCTTTGATCATTAGGTAGTGGCCTTCTTTGTCTCTTTTCACAGCCTTTGTTTTAAAGTCTATTTTATTGGATATGAGTATTGCCACTCCTGCTTTCTTTTGGTCTCTATTTGTGTGGAATATCTTTTCCAGCCCTTCACTTTCAGTCTGTATGTGTCCCTTGTTTTGAGGTGGGTCTCTTATAGGCAGCATATATAGGGGTCTTGTTTTTGTATCCATTCAGCCAGTCTTTGTCTTTTGGTTGGGGCATTCAACCCATTTATGTTTAAGGTAATTATTGATAAGTATAATCCTGTTGTCATTTACTTTATTGTTTTGGGTTCAGGTTTATATGCCCTTTTTGTGTTTCCTATCTAGAGAATATCCTTTAGCATTTGTTAGAGAGCTGGTTTGGTGGTGCTGAATTCCCTCAGCTTTTGCTTGTCTGTAAAGCTTTTGATTTCTCCTTCATATCTGAATGAGATCCTTGCTGTGTACAGTAATCTGGGCTATAGGTTATTTTCTTTCATCACTTTAAGTATGTCTTGGCATTCCCTCCTGGCCTGAAGAGTTTCTCTTGAAAGATCAGCTCTTATCCTTATGGGAATCCCCTTGTGTGTTATTTGTTGTTTTTCCCTTGCTGCTTTTAATATTTGTTCTTTGTGTTTGATCTTTGTTAATTTGATTAATATGTGTCTTGGGGTGTTTCACCTTGGGTTTATCCTGTTTGGAACTCTCTGGGTTTCTTGGACTTGGGTGATTATTTCCTTCCCCATTTTAGGGAAGTTTTCAACTATTATCTCCTCAAGTATTTTCTCATGGTCTTTCTTTTGTCTTCTTCTTCTGGGACTCCTATGATTCAAATGTTGGAGCGTTTCATATTGTCCTGGAGGTCTCTGGGATTGTCCTTATTTCTTTTAATTCGTTTTTCTTTTTTCCTCTCTGATTCATTTATTTCTACCATTCTATCTTCTACTTCACTAATCCAATCTTCTGCCTCTGTTATTCTACTATTTGTTGCCTCCAGAGTGTTTCTGATCTCATTTATTGCATTATTCATTATTATTGACTCTTTTTTATTTCTTCTAGGTCCTTGTTAAACCTTTCTTGCATCTTCTCAATCCTTGTCTCCAGGCTATTTATCTGTGATTCCATTTTAATTTCAAGATTTTGGATCATTTTCACTATCATTATTCGGAATTCTTTCTCAGGTAGATTCCCTATCCCTTCCTCTTTTGTTTTGTTTGGTGGGCATTTATCCTGTTCCTTTACCTGCTGGGTATTCCTCTGTCTCTTCATCTTGGTTATATTGCTGCGTTTGGGGTGGCCTTTCTGTATTCTGGGAATTTATGAAGTTCTCTTTATTATGGAGTTTCCTTGCTGTGGGTGGAGTCGTATCAGTGGCTTGTCAAGGTTTCTTGGTTAGGGAGGCTTGTGTCAGAGTTCTGGTGGGTGGAGCTGGATTTCTTCTCTCTGGAGTGCAATGAAGTGTCCAGTAATGAGTTATGAGATGTCAGTGGTTTTGGAGTAACTTTAAGCTGCCTGTATATTGAAGCTCAGGGGTGTGTTCCTGTGTTGCTGGAGAATTTGCGTGGTATGTCTTGCTCTGGAACTTGTTGGCCCTTGGGTGGTGCTTGGTTTCAGTGTAGGTATGGAGGCGTTTGATGAGCTCCTATCGATTAATGTTCCCTGGATTCAGGAGTTCTCTGATGTTCTCAGGATTTGGACTTAAGCCTCCTGCTTCTGGTTTACAGTTGTATTTTTACAGTAGCCTCTAGACTTCTCCATCTATACAGCACCATTGATAAAACATCTAGGTTAAAGATGAAAAGTTTCTCCACATTGAGGGACACCCAGAGAGGTTCACTGAGTTACATGGAGAAGAGAAGAGGGAGGGGGTAGTTAGAGATGACTGGAATGAGATGAGGTGGGATCAAAAGAGGAAGAGAGCAAGCTATCCAGTAATCACTTCCTTATGTATGCTCCACAGTCTGGACCGCTCAGAGATGTTCACGGAGTTATACAGGGAAGAGGAGAGGGAGGAAGTAGACAGAGGTAGCCAGGAGGATAAAAGAGGGAAATGAAAAGGAGAGAGACAGATCCAGCCAGTAACCAGTTCCCTAAGTGTTCTCCACCGTCTGGAACACACAGAGATTCACAGAGTTGGGTAGAAAAGAGGAGGGGGAGGGAAGAGACAGAGACAACCTGGTGGAGAGAAAGGAGAGTCCTAAGTAGGAGAGAGAGGTCAAGCCAGTAATCTCGCTCTCAGGTAAAATTGGGTACTGAAGATTGGGTTTTTAAATGTACAAAATTGACAACAAATACCAAAAAGCAAAGATTAAAAATCTAGAGTAGAGGCTGGATTTTCAAAAATACAGTATTAAAGAAAAGAAGAAGAAAAAACAAAGTCACGAGAATTATTAAAAAACAACAGCCACCACCACAAAAAATATATATACGGCGTTTGCTTTAAAAATAGGGTCCTTGTTTTTAAGTGTTAGTAGGTTATAAAAATAAAAATTAAAGGAGAAATAGAGGACTTAAAAATTTTTTTAAGTTTTTAAAAAAAAAAAGAAAAAACAAACAACATCAAAAAAAAAAGAATGATTGTAAAAATAGTAAAGATATGTCTGGGACTTTCTCTGGTGTTGTGGGCAGTGTGGGGTCACTTCCAAGGTAGTTCCCTCTTTTTAGCTTCTTCTGTTTGCTGGTCTCTTCAGTGTCTGATTTCCGCCCTGACACAAGGGGGGCGGTGGTGGACACTATTTTTTTTTTTTTAGGCTCACTTTTTCAGTCATGCTGTGGGAAGGGAGGGATGCTGAAAACAAATAACACTGGCATGTGCTCGCAGTGCCTCAGCCACGCTGGGCCTGCCCCTGCTCAGGGCGCACACCACTCAGGCTCTACGTTTTTCTGCCGGGAACTGTCTGAGGCCGGCCCTAGGCTGCATGCACCTCCCCGGTCTAAGCCACTCAGGCTCGGCTCTCGGGTAGCCCTCAGAGGCACAGATTCGGTTGGGCCTGCATTTTGTGCCCATCCCAGGTCTGAGTAGATCAGGTGTTTGGCAAGCACGGTCACTGCGACTTACCGCCTTTCCCGTCCCTGCTGCTCAGTTTTCTGGGTGTACTGCTGGCTCCCCTTCTCAGGCGGATGGTGACTGTCCAGAACCCTAAGAAGACTTAGCAAAGAAGCCTGGTTGCAGTTTGGTAGGTAATGCCTCTCCGGGGCTGTGATTGCCCCCTTCTAGCCCTTACGGCTGGCTGCCTGTCACTGGAGGGGGATGGTCTGCAGCCGGCTATTTCTGTTCCGCCCTTTGTTCTGTGCGCAGTCCTGGCGGTGTCTTATGTTAGAGCTTTTCACGTGGTAGCTATCCCACAGTCTGGTATGCTAGCCCAAGTTAGTTCGCTCTGCTTATATTCTGGGCATTCTGGCCCGATTCTTAAAAAACACTGCAGCCCACGCCTCCCTACCCAGCCCCTGCTTGCTAGTGGCGGATGCAGGCGTCTGCACTGCTTTTCCGCTGGGGGAGTTACCGTTGGGCTCGTAATCTGTTGGTTTTAATTATTTATTTATTTTTCTTCCCTATTATGTTGCCCTCTGTGCATTCAAGGCTCGCCACAGACTTGGCAGCGAGAGTGTTTCCTGGTATTTGGAAACTTCTCTCTTTTTAAGACTCCCTTCCTGGGACGGAGCTCCCTCCCTACCTCCTTTGTCTCTTTTTTCGTCTTTTATATTTTTTCCTACCTGTTTTTGAAGACAGTCATCTGCTTTTCTGGGTGCCTGATGTCCTCTGCCAGCATTCAGAAGTTGTTTTGTGGAATTTACTCAGCGTTGAAATGTTCTTTTGATGAATTTGTGAGGGAGAAGGTGGTCTCCCCGTCCTATTCCTCTGCCATCTTAGGACCGCCCCCTAATGTTTTTTAAAAATAAAAAAGAAATCTGTCATTCTTCATATATGCCAGGGAAATACTTAGGAAGTAACAAGGAGCTCATGTGGAAAGTGAAATTTGAGAGTACAGGTGACTGAGGATCTTTATCTTGATCACCCAACAGAGTACCTTTCATTTAAGTATATAAAATACATATAAGAAAAATAAAACTATTTTATAAATGTTAAACCACTTAGAGAAATTAAACACATGGACCTTCTTATTATCAAAGAAACAGGGATATAACATTACATTTTGTTGTTGTTCAGTCCCTAAGTCATGTCCAACTCTTTGCAACCCTGATGGACTGCAGCACGCCAAGCTTCCCAGTCCTTCACCATCTCCCAGAGCTTGTTCAAATTCATGTCCATTGAGTCGGTGATGCCATCCATCCATCTTGTCCTCTGTCATCCCCTTCTCCTGCCTTCAGTCTTTCCCAGCATCAGGGTCTTTTCTAATGAGTCTGCTCTTCACATCAGGTGGCCAAAGTATTGGAGCTTCAACTTCAACATTAGTCCTTCCAGTGAATATTCAGGATTGATTTCCTTTAAGATTGACTACTTTGATCTCTTTGCAGTCCAAAGGACTCTTAAGAGTCTTCTCCAAAACCACAGTTCAAAAGCATCAATTCTTTGGCATTCAGCCTTTTTTATGATCCAATTCTCACTTTATACATGACTACTGGAAAAACCATAGCTTTGACTAGACGGACCTTTGTAGGCAAAGTAATGTCTCTGCTTTTTAATATGCTGTCCAGGTTGGTCATAGCTTTTCTTCCAAGGAGCAAGCATCTTTTAATTTCATGGCTGCAGTCACATCTGCAGTGATTTTGGAGCCAAAGAAAATAAAGTCTGTCACTATTTCCACTGTTTCCCCATTTAGTTGCCATGATCTTCATTTTTTGAATGTTGAGTTTTAAGCAAGTTTTTTCACTGTCATCTTTTACCTTCATCAGGAGGCCGTTTAGTTCCTCTTTGCTGTATGCTGTAAGGGTGGTGTCATCTGCATTATCTGAAGTTATTGATATTTTTCCCAGCAGTGTTGATTCCAGCTTGTACTTCATCCTGGCATTTCACATGATGTACTCTGCATATAAGTTAAATAAACAGGGTGACAGTATACAGCTTTACTCCTTTCTCAATTTTGAACCAGTCCGTTGTTCCATGTCTGGTTCTAACTGTTGCTTCTTGACCTGCACGCAGGTTTCGCAGGAGGCAAGTAAGGTCGTCTGGTATTTCCATATCTTGAAGAATTTCCCAGTTTGTTGTGATCCCCACAGTCAAAGGCTTTAGTGCAGTCAATGAAGCAGAAGTAGATGTTTTTCCAGAATTCTTTTGCTTTTTCTGTGATCCAACAGACATTGGTAAATTGATCTCTGGTTCCTTTTCCTTTTCTAAATCCAGCTCGTACAGGTGGAAGTTCTTGGTTCATGTACTGTGAAGCCTGGCTTGGAGAATTTTGCTAGCATGTGAAATGAGTGCAGTTGTGCAGTAGTTTGAGCATTCTTTGGCATTGCCCTTCTTTGGGATTGGAACGAAACTGACCTTTTCCAGTCCTGTGGCCACTGCTGAGTTTTCCAAATTTGCTGGCATGAGTGCAGCACTTTAAGGATTTGAAAGGATTTGAAGGATTAGCATCATCTTTGAGGATTTGAAATAGCTCAACTGGAATTCCATCACCTCCACTAGTTTTGTTCGTAGTGATGCTTCCTAAGGCCCACTTGGCTTCGGATTCCAGAATGTCTGGCTCTAGGTGAGACGTTGGCTTCCATGCCTGATACTTAAACCAGCAGATGAATTTGAACAGCTGAGTTTGTTAACCACTTTGGGAAATGGGATTCATATTTCTTTCTCACAAGATAACCCACTTGGCAAAAAAATTTATCACAACTTTAGGTCATGCAGTGCAGCTATATTCTAGTTATCAGAGATATTTTCAGAAAAACAAGTTTAGTAGTGATTTTCCTATGAGAAATTTTCACCTTTTGGAAAATGGTTCTTTAATCCAATCTTTCAAAATTCAAATACTTAAATTTAAATATAGTCATTGAATAGCGACATGATACATCTGTAGTATTTTTATGGGCAAGGGCTGTTGATTTTATTATTATTATTTTCTTTAAGAAGACCGAAAGAAAATGAACCAAAGTGCTAACCGTGATTATACTTGATTGACTGAGCTGTAGGTAATTAATTTTGCTATTCCTCCACATGTTCTTTGGTGTATATTTTAAAGTAGAAAAAAATTAGACAGCCATCCTCCTAAAATTTCTCTGTTTAGTACTTGCTTTGTAAAAATCAAAGCCCCGTGTCTATAAAGTAGGGAGTGGCATACTGTGGGCCATAGGCCAGTACCTATTTTTGTAAATAAAGTTTTATTAGGACACAGTCACTCACTTGTTTATATATTGCCTATGGTTGCTTTCAATCTCTTAGCAGATTTGAATGGTTGCAACAGATCATATGGCCCTGAGGCCTAACATGTTTATTATCTGATCTTTAAGAAAAAGTTTGCTAACCCTCCAATCTAGAACATTGAATTTATAAAGCCATTGGCAGGAGTGTTTTTAGTTAGCAGATTTTTTTAAACTTTGCTAATAATACTGGTTTTCTTTCTTTTGCAGCCTAAATTAACAATGGCAAAATGTAGACGAAATGTGGAGAATTTCCTAGAAGCTTGCAGAAAAATCGGTGTACCTCAGGTAATAAATTTTATTTCTTATGTTGCCAGATAAATTTGGGTATTACATTCCGAAAATCTTTTAGAAATGCAAGTATTTAATATCTTATAGGATAGTTCTGTGCTAAGCTGATAATTACTAACCTGATTGTATTACTAGAGTCAGTTATTACGCTTTTGATCAGTTTTCCTCAATTATTTCCAAGAACCAAGCAAAGAAATAATATACATATTAATTAATTTCAGTGTAAGTAATTAGTAATTAGTAAGTAATTAGTACCAAGTAATCAAAAATAGTTACTTTGAAATTTTCTAAGTATCCCCACTTGCTCATTGACTTGTAGACAACTTCATACACAGTCGAGGCTATGCTTCAGAATATGTGCTTCTTAGACTAAGAATGCTTCAGTTGGCTTCAGTTTTTTAACACTTGCTTTAATACTTTCTAAAAATGTTTATTTTGAAATAACTTTAGACTTTGAGAAATGTTGCAAAAATGGCACAGAGAGATGACTGTATACAGTTCACTTGTATATTCAACTATATACAGGTTCCTGGACTGTTAACATAAGCATAAACATAGTATGTCATCCAAAGTAACAAGCACCTAGACAGCGTTGTTGACTAAAGTTACAGATTTTACCAGTTTTTCCTACTAAAGCTCTTTGGAATTGAAAATACAGGAGGCCATTTTTAGGCACTGTTCCTGCTCTTGAGGGTTTTTTGCCTCCAGATTCCTCAGTTACAGCTTTATTGCCCTTTAATGGTACAAATAGTTAAACTTTTACCCTTTAAAAAACAATTAAATGTGGTATCCTTAAAAAATATTATATATAATGACATAAATAGATAAATTTAATGAAATAAAAACTGGTGCCATTTGATACTTTCTTCATTAATCATAACCATTACAGTTCTTGTCACCATATTTTGTTCAGTATTCAAAGAGAAAAACGTGACTCTTTTCTGTCACCTTAATTAGCTGTCAGAAACCCAGTATTGGCCTCAACTTTTAACAACTCCACTGTTTCTCTCGAAGCTAAGCTCTCGTCCCAAGGGCTTTCACTGACAGTGACTCATTTTACCCAATTCACCATTCCTCTCTTTAACTAACATGAATTGAGAAGATCAAAGCATCACTTGTCCAATGGGCGCCTTTCCCTTTCAACTTTTTTATAAAGGGGAAGCGAGCCCAGCTACACAGAGCAGCTGCATTAGGCAGTGTGAACTCCCATGAGTGTTTTTCTCCTTGTATTAAGTAGATTTTGATTCTACTACTTACTTTTCACTTTTTTCTTTTTTGTTTTATTAAGCTGAGTTATAAAATAACTGAAATGCACATTTAGTGATAGCAAGGATCGTTTTTGTTCCTGTGGACAAATTGAAAGCAAATTTGTCGTCTGCATATCGTACTGATTTCTAAAGGCTTACCATCTCTTTTAGAACAAGCCATATTTAAACATATTGAGAGCATTAATAAGATTTCTAGATAAATAGCCTTCATTTCTCCATATTAACAGACAGTTTATAATATTCCCATGTACAGTTTAACATTCAGGGTTTCCCTTATGCCTGCTTAATTTGTTCCTACCAGACCATCACAGGCATGCCCAGTAGCTTCCCCAGTTTCTTAGCACAGTGTCTTTGAATAAGAGAATGTGGCACAGGTTGGGGCAGGGAATGGGAACCAGAGGGAGACTAAGGGTGATTAAAAAGAGGCAGTGCACACCTAGAGAGAAGGGTGCTAAAAGCAGCCCCACACAGCTAGATGCTCTGGCACACTTCGCCTGTGTCAGACTGTTAAAGGACTTCTTACAGTGTACATGCACTCTGGACTTTACAGAACCATCATCTGTCTCAGATTTAAAGTCCATACACTGAAAGTCTTTCAGAATGTAACTGCCATCAGTCAACAAAACCAAAAACAGTGTGCCTTTTATTTTTTTAATTTATTTTAAATTGTCTGATAATCACTTCACAGTATAACTGTGCTTTTTAAAGCATGCATGTTAATCCACTCTTTGCCAAGCAGTGGTTAACAGTTTTTTTTTGAACGCAGGAGACAGAAAAAAATGCAATTTAAAAGACTGGGTGTTTCTCCAGGGTGGTTTTAGACTGGAGTTCTTAACACATCCTCCCTCCCATCCCTCCTCCACCAGAAAGAGGAAGTGGACATTCCACACGGGCCACCTCGTCCTTCTCCACTTCTGCCTTTCACCCAAGCTCACCACCACCATCATTACCGCTTTTAGATGCGTTCCTGTTCTGCTGCTACTTCTGCTAAAACACTTAATTGTTTGCCTAAAATGAAGAAAATTAATAAATACAGACTCATAGCTTTAAACTCACATTCTCAGGTCCTTCTGCCATGGAAGAGGAGAAGAAACCTATACGTCTTCTTCTCCATTTGTTCTCTCCTGCTTCTGGGCATTATGACCTTTACCTAAACACAACCACCTGCTGTGTTTGACCTGTAAATAAAGTCAGGGATGTAATAATGATCATTTGAAAACAGATAACATGTAGTATTGAAAAAATTGTCAGATCCTCTGTCCAGAAAACATGTGTAAAGATGAACGATTTCCCTTCTCAGTGTAACTTTTTATATGTTTACAAGTTAAGTTCTGAAACACTGAAGAATGCCAGTGACTATTGAAAACCTCCAGTAAGGCTAGGGATGTGGATATTCTATCACATGACGCATTCAAAAAACGATAACGGGTGGTAAAAACTTCTGAGTCCAGTATATCATGTCCTATCTGTTACGTGTGAAACAATATTTTACTGTTACCAAGTCCAGTAACGCTTTTAATTGCTTAATCTGTAAACTGGAGGGTTTGGATGATCTCTAAAGCCCCTTACAACTCTAGATTAATAATTAGTAAACTGGACTTGATTTGATTTTTAGAGAAACACCAAGTCATTTAGTACAACCTGACTTCCCGGTAATAAATTTCCCTTGATTATCATACTTTCTTCATTCTTTGAACCTTCATGACTCACCTGGCTTTCTCTGAAAATTTCCCCCTCTTCTGTCCACCCCAAGGTTTTGTTCTCGCTTTCTGACCTATTCTTCTTTTGTTAATGGGGAAGAAGGAGCCAAGAAAGAGGGTGCCTCACCCACTCACCACCCTCAGGCCTCATATAACCCTAAGTCAGCATCCACCTCTGTTTATTTTATCTTGAATGTTCACTAGGCACCAACAATTTTATTCTGCTATTTAGTAGTAAAATCAAGCTCAGCACATAGAGGATTCTTTGTGGGTTTGTTTTTCAGCATTTTATTTTGATTCATCATAATAAAAAATGTTATAGGGCATGTTTCTTTGAATATGATTGAGATGGTCATATTGAATTCTATACTCAAATCTGTATTTCTGATCCACTGACTATGTTTTTCTGTTTTCCTTTCCTGCTCACACTTTGGACAGGACAATCTTTGTTCCCCTTCTGACATCCTTCAGCTAAACCTCAGCGTAAAAAGAACTGTTGAAACACTACTTTCTCTTGGGGCACATTCAGAAGAATCCAGTTTTGTCTCTCTATCTATCCAGCTTTTGGGTTTTGTGGCATTTTATTGTACTTTAATGTTAACTCTCTGTATGCTTTATTACTGGATCTTCCCCCTCTAGCCGAAAGAGCGCATTCCAGTGATTTTTCCACCTCATTTCTATACTTGGTAAAGGAGGTTTGTTTATCATTCAAAGGTATTTACATATGTGGTTTTTTTTTTTCTGGCCATCAAAGAGCTAATCAATAAAGTAGATAAATCCTGTCCTCTTGTGCCCAGATGAGCAGTTCATGACATTAGGAAGCATTTTTGATGCTGCTGCTGCTAAGTCGCTTCAGTCATATCTGACTCTGTGCGACCCCATAGACAGCAGCCCACCAGGCTCCCCCGTCCCTGGGATTCTCCAGACAAGAATACTGGAGTGGGTTGCCATTTCCTTCTCCAATGCATGAAAGTGAAAAGTGAAAGTGAAGTCCCTCAGTCGTGTCCTACTCTTAGCGACCCCATGGACTGCAGCCTACCAGGCTCCTCTGTCCATGGGATTTGCCAGGCAGGAGTACTAGAGCGGGATGCCATTGCCTTCTCCGCTCCTGGCCTGAGAGGCCTTGTTTCTCTCATCATGAATGCTGAGCAGGTTCTGCTAATACAATCATGAGCCTGTTGTTAAAATGCAACCTATAAGTTTGTTTCCAAATGGCATAGTAAAATTTCCATCTGGCTGCTTTTCCATGCCTCAGCACAACTTAAGTACTGAAACTGTGAGAAATATTAAAATTACGATTTGCTGAACTTTTCAGCAGCTGTTAATAAGGAAACAGTTGTACTCTTTCTGTTCTGGGAGGGCACCTGGTCACTTAGATCTCCATATTGAACTGTGCCCTGAAATCTCTTTTTATTAGTAGGCACAGGCCCACCTAATAATTATTTGCTGTCTGGACATCTGGAAGGCACTGGCCATTTAATCTTAATAATTTTAATTTGATTAGGATGATCAGTCCAAAGAAATGCTGGTTCCCTAGATTGCTATTCTGAGCCCATTGTGTACACTGAAAACAGTACACAAGCCAGGTATCTGGAGCTGCCCTCTCACGGGTTGGCACCTGTCAGCACATTTATTCTGTTTTGTTAAACTTCATTTCTAGAATCCTATTTAGAATTTAAAATTGGAATTTATGTATTTTCCAATATATTTGAACCGTGTTAATTGGTAAACTTGTATTTGATAGGCTGTTGAGATTATATCTGAACACTCGCGGGTAAAGTATTAGGCAGCAATCTCTGTTTTGTACCCAAGGCAATGAATATTGTCTCTTTCAGAATGTTTGGTATGTTAGCCTCTAGCCTTAATGCTTGAAACTACTTTATATTGCATTCAGATTCTGGTTCTCATAAACAGTGTTTCTGAACATTCAGGAATCTCTTGAACTCTGTTAACAAAATTGGACAACTGAACTCAGGTATGAAGGGAGATTGTGAGAAACATAGTAACATCATGTAGAAGTCAGTCTGAGGATCTGATTGCTTTGGTTTCTTTCATATTAAATGGGAAAAGTGTTTAATACATTAAAAACTGTTTACTGTCAATGCTGGGACATTGAACACTGTTGAAAAGTTCAGTTTTATACAGTAACAGTGCCTTTCAGAGTTTGGGGGAGACGTTTTTAAGGTGTCTCTGAGTCAGAGATCAGTTCTGTCAAGTTTTGTCCCTTTAAAAAACCACTGATAATACACATGGTGTGGTGTGTTGTTTGGAGGGCGTGATGGTGCATAAGTCAGCTAGAAGGCAAATGTGCATCTGGAAAGCATAAGCCACTGAGGGAGTGTCTAAACCATGGGCTCACAGGTCGCAGGGCACTCCTGAAAGTGGAGATCAAGGAATCTGCCTCAGAGGAAATATGTGTCTCCCCCAAAAGCAGAACACTCTGCAGGTTCATAGTAAGTATAGTTAATCTATACTTGCAGTTGTACTCAAAAGATTTACACAACGTTGCTAGTTTTATAAGATCAGAAGTTTCCATTTATCTTGTTTTATCAAGGTAAGTATTAAAAAGAAAGTAAAGCAAGAATACCAGTAACTGCTCATAATACATACTTGTTATATTTTTCATTGCAACTGGTTTTGTAAAACTTCCTGTATTAAGTGCCAGTGAAAAGCTGAGGAATATCTTCTTTGATAAATATGTATAGTCACTTCTTCAGTAGAGCCAGAATTCCACTTTCATTCCTTTGAGAGTAATCATTCTTTCATTTAATCAGTGACATATGTTATTATGATATGCCTTTTTTTCTTGTATGAAAGGATTAACCAAACACATTGAGATAGATAAGAAAGAAGCAATTTAACTTCCTTAAGCAAATACATAAACACTTTTCAGATATACATTAATTAAGATGTTCTTGACTAAACTCACTGATCATTGTTCTCCAGCATAATTTAATCCATTAAATACCAGGATATGAAACACTTTTTCAGGTATGATTACTGTATTTAAATTCTATAATTCAGATTTTTAAGTGATTCAAACTGGACCTTCCATTAATTACCCAGTGTGGTATGGGTAGGGGGGGATTTTCTCAAATACATCTAAATCTCAAGAATATACTTCAGTTTCTTCCTGTGATGCCTGTCTGGTATGAGAACCCTGATTCTCATAGTCAGGACTATAATGTAGATAGTGGCCATTCCTGTCTCGTGCAGTCTGAGTTATGCCATGAAACTCTCTTGCGTTCTTGTGGTTTGTAATTTCCAACTCATCTTCTCCTACAATATTGTATCTTTAGGCTTAAGCCATCTGGTAACTTGGAACTGGTTTTCTGTTTTCACCTGTCTCATTTTACTGATCTGATCTGCATTGCTTTTTTATTCATCAAGAATGAAGGATGTTGCTTTTACTCCATCATAGTATGTTTATCCTCTGTTGTATGCATAAGTGTATGTGACTTGTTTATTTTCCGATATTCAAAATAATCTGTATGTACTTTTAGTTGTATTAATAATAATAATAAAAAAGTGACAGTGAGTGTCAGGTACCATTTCTGTATAACTCATATGAACAGAGGTCAGATTCCTAGCTACTGACTTTTCATATCTCAATTCATTATTATGAGGGAGAGAAGAGATGCTTATTTTTTCTTTTCACTTCTGTGACGTTCATCCTCTTTTCTCTTTTGTTTTTATGTCACGTTGTCCCATTTCAGGAGCAATTATGTTTGCCTCTCCACATTTTAGAAGAGAAAGGTTTGAGCCAGGTTGCCGTGACGGTCCAGGCTCTCCTGGAGCTTGCCCCACCCAAGCAGCAGCAGCAGCACCAGTTATCTGCTGTGTAAGGACTCCCAGCACCTTGGGCATTGGCCTGGCCAAAACGGAACAGGACAGCGTGACCGCTGCTGCCCGCCGTCTGCTTAACAAAGCGCTTACGTGTTCTTAAAAGGGACTGTTTCCATGATTCCGGACAGGAATATTTTGCTTCATTTCTCCATTTTAGGGGAGGTTATATCAACTTGCTTTGAATTGTTTATGAAGACATGGTTGGTTTTCACAAATGAAACTTCATTACTGAGAACCCAACACTGACAACCAGCCTGGCTGTGCTTTTCTAGAGTGGGCTCTTTTATATACTGCAGACTGACTTCTCAGAAGGGTATTTGGCTCTCTGGCAGGCACAGACATGCTTTTATTTGTACCTGTTTCCAAGCCCTCTGGAATCCACAGGTTTCTAACACGGTTGTTCATTAGAATCTCCTGGAGAATTTGTTAAAATACAAATTCCCATCCAGAGGGTCTACAGTGAGCCTGGGTATCTGCATTTCAACAACCATTCCAGGTGTTCCATGTAGTGAAGACCATTGTTCCAAACTAGATATTTGTATAATTTGGGGGAGTGATGACTCCACTGTGTTTCTCTGCCACACTGAAGATCAAAAGCTATATTATACTTGGACTGTTCTGTCCAAAAAAATGTAAACACTCCAGATTCTGCATAGTGAACCAGTGAAACAAATACTGTGGTATTTAAGGCCAGTGTCCTAGGTCTCCCCCTAGCACCACTTAGAGGCTGGACTCTATATCATCCCACTGTTATTCTAATCAAGCACTCTACACACAGGTTCCAGATCTTCAGGCTGGTAGCATGTGGCACTCGGCATCCTGTGTGTTGACTTCTCTGAGCACACCCCTTCTCCCCTCCTCCCATGCTGCTACCAGGATACCTGGATCTGTGAACATCTTCCATTCACACACGGCAGATTCACTTCCAGCTCCCCAATTAACGGATGACTATGAAAATAAAAGCCAAATTTCTTATATTTCTTTCAGCTAACGGCCAGTTTCCATAGCTGAATTAAAGCACTTGTAGTATTTTAAAACAGCTGCTGTCTTTTCATTCTACCAGTGCCTTATTAACTAAACTGTGAGTGCAGTAAAATGACCCAAGGCTCAGACAACACAAAACCTTTATTCAGATCTAAGCCACTTGGGTCTTTTTCCCCCTATATTTTGAGCCCCTTTTAGTTGTTACTGATATCTTCTGGTATTCACTGCCTTTGTAAACCAAGTAAATAGAGTAAGTGAAGATACTAGTTACCTAAGTTTTTTCCTGTTGTTAATTGTTCTGGATTTTCTTTACCAGTGCATGCATTTAAGCCTAAGTCCTCTCTTTTTTATCATGTAGCAGCATTTAAAAGTAACTTTGGATAAAGTCATGTTGTGTATCTGGTCAAGGTAATGTTTTCTCCTTGTCATCACAGGTTTAACCTTATATAATACAAAACATCTGAGCTCAACGCCCAATCCTTCAGGGTCTTTACAAAAGTAAAATGTATTTTAAGTGCTTAGAGCCAGACTCCATTATATTTACATTTCCAAACAGACCCACCAATCATACAGCTTGTTTAGAATTTAACTATAAGTATTTTTACTTCTAGTCAATGTTAAACCTCAGTATAATCTCCAGATTATAGAGAACAGTTTGAAATGAAACTCAGCAAAGGCCACTATTTGTCACATATTATGTAAGGAATAATCCCAATCAACATACACAGTGCAACATTTGGAACATTTGTGACTAATTTTCCCATGGGACTAATTGGACTTTTTAATTTATTTCAAATTCTATACTTCGCATGAAACCTTATTCATATATTTTACCAAACTAATTCAAATTTATGTTTGAATTGTTAGAAAATATTTGTGTACAGTTTTGGTTAATAATGAAAGAAAAATATAAAATATATTAAATGTCTTTTCTATGTCAAGATCAAAACAAGTCATGTTGGAAAATTTTTGTACCCAGTATTTTGTATGTACCTTTTTTCTTTTTTCTAAGCTGGAAAGAAAATTTAACAGTTAGTCTTGCTAGACTCTAACATAAGCTGAAGATGGCTTTGTAACACATCCACCTGACCATTTATGAGCTTCCTCCTGAAGCAGCGAGCATCCTGACACTGAGGAGTGAATGGAGAAGAGGCTGAGTGCCCGCCCACCAGGGCCCCTGCCAGCTGCGGAGACTTTAAGCCAGCAGGCTTCTGGGCTTTGAAACTCATACTAGGTTAGCACTCCAAACAGTTTTCTCTGGAAACAACTCATGGGAGGAGGGGCCTCTGTATTTGACTAGAATAGAGTAGGACACTTAGTAACTGTAGGTCACTTTCCTTAATAGCTTTTGAAAATATAGTTTCACAGCTAATCAAGGAGTCTGATTTCTCTACTTGGTAACAGTCCAGCAATGACTAATGATAGATGACTGTGCTGATGAGTATGATGAATTTTTTAAAACTAAGTGCTTAAATGGTTATAGAAATGAAGGAAAACATGGATATTTAGAAACTTTTTATATACATATTGCAATAAGATGGTTTATAGCAGATTTCATTTTATTTCTGAAAATGTTATAAACATGTAATTAGTAAAAAAAAATTTTGTAAAACACTGTCTTATATTTGTATGTGTGTAAATATAATGCATAAGTTCTAAGAATAAATATGTCAGTATCATGTATGTTATTTTAAATTGCCTGTATGCCACTTTACATATTAACATTAAAATAAAAGACAACACTTCAGTAGCATAAAATTAAAGGCTGATGTGAAAATGTTCATATCTAAAGTATGGTTTCCTTGGAAAATAAAAGGGTAAATTCTCTGATGGAACATTGGTACAAACTCGTAATAGCCCCTTGAGATCAAAATGTACTTTTTTTAAGGAAGTGTAGAGACAAGTATTGTCTTATATTTGGAGTTAGATATGGCTTACTTTTGAAATATTACATATCTGGAAAGCTTTTCTCAGGAACTTCCAACTGTTCTATAATTGTCTTAATGTTCCAAGACAGTTCTGTTCTGATTAATTGAGCCAAGAGTGACCCCATGAGTGGGCTCATGTTCTTTTAAAAGAACATGACTAAGCTTGTGCCAGGTAAAAGTTAGGATTTTCACATGCGTTACCTTTTTCAGTCTTAATACCCCATAAGATGACAGTCATTGAGTAATAAGCAAAGCAGCTATAGGCCCTGGTATCTCACTTATCAAAAATATCTCCAAACTCATCTCCCCAGTGACCTGTATCTTCTGTCTTTCCTATGTATGGGTTGTGTATCCTGACATCTCATTTCTATCTTCCATTTATCATTTATATCCCTACCTATTTTCCAGAAAAGGAGCTGAAGCAGCTTATAATAAGATACATGTTCTTATGTGACATTCCCCATAAAAAAATAGTAAAGTGATAATAAATTTAAAAGGCAAGCACCAACCTTTATTAAAACTTTACTGTGTATGTATTATGCTAGACTCTTGATAAACACCACCTTGTAGTTCCTACTGAACACCTCACTTTTGCTTTTACTACTAAGTATCATTTTTCATGATAGGCAAATTGAATAGTCAGAATCAGACATTACAGGAATTACGTTTTAATGCATCACTATAACTAAGATTATGTGCTTTTTTTTTCTGGTGAACAAGAGCAAAAGGAATCTTCACAAGACTTCTAAAAATACTTCTTCCCAGCAGTTTTTTTTTTTTTTTCTCAAGTTATGAAGAAGCCCTAAATCACAGTATAATCCTAATTCAGGGTTTGAAAACTAGTATAGCAGGCAAAGTGACCTAGTGTAACCAAGCCTCACCTAGGAGTATCCAAATAAGAAACAACCCATAGGTGAGTTATCTGTGATGGTAAAAGATATTTCTTAACTCCGTTCAGGTCCTTCTTCCCATCTCCAGAGCACCAACAGAAAAGATAACTTGGTCACTTCTTGCCTCTTCTCTTGTCCTTCTCTTTGCCTTTGCCTTTTACATCCTTGCTGTCATCTTTGTCCTTAGGCATTTTGAAACCACCAATTTCTCTCCGTACCACAGTGCCTCGCCACCAGGCCTGGAGCTGAAAGAGAACAGGGAAGTGAGTATACTTTGTAGTATGCCTGACAAGCTGCATTTTTTTCTACGTAAGGGGATGGTTTTTTCATAAAATAACTTCTGTGAAGATGCTCTCTGAGACACAGAAATGGCCAAACATACCTTAAAGCAGTGCTAGTCTGTTCTGCCTCTTGAAGTCCTACACTCTAAAGTTCTCAAAGAGTAAAAATAAAAGGAATCTGATTAGGCCTGACTTTTCCTTTGCATGTAGAAACCTGATTACCTTGTACTGCTGTTCTTAAAAACATTCAGGTTCCCCAAATCAAAAAACCATTTACTCCAAAAGGGATGCTAGTTACCTGAACCATAGGTAACTCTGTCAAAAATGTGCAGATAAACTAAACTATAGATGATTCAAGGTTTCCTGGTGCATTTCAATCTCTAATGATAGATTCAGTTCAGTTCAGTCGCTCAGTAGTGTCCAACTCTGTGATTGCATGAACCACAGCTTGCCAGGTCTCCCTGTCCATCGTCAATTCCCGGAGTCCACCCAAACCTATGTCCAGCAAGTCGGTGATGCCATCCATCCATCTCATCCTCTGCCATCCCCTTCTGCCCTCAATCTTTTCCCAGCATCAAGGTCTTTTCCAATGAGTCAGCTGTTCGCATCAGGTGGCCAAAGTATTGGAGTTTCAGCTTCAACGTCAGTCCTTCTGATGAACACCCAGGACTGGTCTCCCTTAGGATGGACTGGTTGGATCTACTTGTAGTCCAAGGGACTCTCAAGAGTCTTCTCCAACACCACAGTTAAGAGCATCAATTCTTCGGCACTCGGCTTTCTTTGTAGTCCAACTCACACATCCATACATGACCACTGGAAAAACGATAGCCTTTACTAGACAGACCTTTGTTGGCAAAGTAATGTCTCTGCTTTTCAATATGCTGTCTAGGTTGGTCATAACTTTCCTTCCAAGCAGTAAGCGTCTTTTAATTTCACAGGTGCAGTCACCATCTGCAGTGATTTTGGAGCCCAGAAAAATAAAGTCAGCCACTGTTTCCACTGTTTCCCCATCTATTTGCCATGAACTGATGGGGCCGGATGCCATGATCTTAGTTTTCTGAATGTTGAGCTTTTAAGCCAACTTTTTCACTCTCTTTCACTTTCATCAAGAGGCTTTTCAGTTCCTCTTTATTTTCTGCCATAAGGGTGGTGTCATCTGCATATCTGAAGTTATTGATACTTCTGGCAGTCTTGATTCCAGCTCGTGCTTCCCTCCAGCCCAGTGTTTCTCATGATGTACTCTGCCTATAAGTTAAATAAGTAGAGTGGCAATATACAGCCTTGACGATATACAGCCTTGACGTACTCCTCTTCCTCTTTGGAACCAGTCTGTTGTTCCATGTCCAGTTCTAACTGTTGCTTCCTGACCTGCATGCAGATTTCTCAAGAGGCAGGTCAGATGATCTGGTATTCCCATCTCTTTAAGTATTTTCCACCGTTTATTGTGATCCACAGAGTCAAAGGCTTTGGCATAGTCAATAAAGCAGAAATAGATGTTTAAGGATCAGAACTCACCTTCAAAAAGGATTTAGTTAGCTCCCTTGAATATCTTGGTCATTAGATACAACTGTTGTGAATACAGTCTGGGCTGCTTTAAAATCAGACTAAACCCCAAAGACGGAGCAAATCCACTAATGAAAATAAAAATGGCCTTTAGCTACTTACAGTTTTGCTCTAAATCGAGGAAACTCAACAAATAGAAAACACCATAGAAGCTTAATTAAACACTTGCTAACTGTACATCTGACTCTCCTAATGGAAAGCTCAAGTTTGGGTTTAAATACCTGGTCCTGAATGTATTACACTTTAAAGCTTACTTCTTTAGTTCACCCCCTTACACACATCCCAAGCCACAGCTTGCACACCACAGGGCCTCAGCAGATGCTCTTTCGGAGAGAAGGGCAATCCTCAACAGCACAGTTTCAGTGCAGCTGATGTTATATTTGCTTGAAAATATTTCCCACAATCTGACTTGCCAGTTTCACCATCACTAATAAATACAAGTTCATATAAAACTTCAGTTTCTTAACTACTACTTACCCTTTTGACTTTTTTGAGAAAAGCTCTTATCAAAACCTAGCAGATAGTCTGGGCTAATATAAATAGACCTAAATCAAACCCCTTATCATTATACAATGGAAGTGAGAAATAGTTTTAAGGGACTAGAGTGCCTGATGAACTATGGATGGAAGTTCGTGACACTGTGCAGGAGACAGGGATCAAGACCATCCCCTCGGAAAAGAAATACAAAAAAGCAAAATGGCTGTCTGGGGAGGCCTTAAAAATAGCTGTGAAAAGAAGAGAAGCGAAAAGCAAAGGAGAAAAGGAAAGATACAAGCATCTGAATGCAGAGTTCCAAAGAATAGCAAGGAGAGATAACAAAGCCTTCCTCAGCAATCAGTGCAAAGAAATAGAGGAAAACAACAGAATGGGAAAGACTAGAGATTTCTTCAAGAAAATTAGAGCTACCAAGGGAACATTTCATGCAAAGATGGGCTCAATAAAGGACAGAAATGGTATGGACCTCACAGAAGCAGAAGATATTAACAAGGGTGGCAAGAATACACAGAACTGTACAAAAAGGATCTTCACGACCCAGACAATCATGATGGTATGATCACTCACCTAGAGCCAGACATCCTGGAATGTGAAGTCAAGTGGGCCTTAGGAAGCATCACTACGAACAAAGCTAGTGGAGGTGATGGAATTCCAGTTGAGCTATTTCAAATGCTGAAAGATGATGCTGTGAAAGTGCTACACTCAACATGGCAGCAAATTTGGAAAACTCAGCAGTGGCCACAGGACTGGAAAAGGTCAGTTTTCATTCCAATGTCAAAGAAAGGCAATGCCAAAGAATGCTCAAACTACCGCACAATTGCACTCATCTCACACACTAGGAAAGTAATTTTCAAAATTCTCCAAGCCAGGCTTCAGCAATACGTGAACCATGAACTTCCAGATGTTCAAGCTGGTTTAGAAAAGGCAGAACCAGAGATCAAATGGCCAACATCCACTGGATCATTGAAAAAGCAAGAGAGTTCCAGAAAAACATCCATTTCTGCTTTATTGACTATGCCAAAGCCTTTGACTGTGTGGATCACAATAAACTGGAAAATTCTGAAAGAGATGGGAATACCAGACCACCGGACCATCCTCTTGAGAAACCTATATGCAGGTCAGGAAGCAACAGTTAGAACTGGACATGGAACAACAGACTGGTTCCAAACATGGAAAGGAGTACATCAAGGCTGTATGTTGTCACCCTGCTTTTTTAACTTCTATGCAGAGTACATCATGAGAAACGCTGGGCTGGACGAAGCACAAGCTGGAATCAATGTGCCGGGAGAAATACCAATAACTTTAGATATGCAGATGACACCACCCTTATGGCAGAAAGTGAAGAGGAACTAAAAGCCTCTTGATGAAAGTGAAAATGGAGAGTGAAAGAGTTGGCTTAAAGCTCAACATTCAGAAAACGAAGATCATGGCATCTGGCAAATAGATGGGGAAACAGTGGAAAGAGTGTCAGACTTTATTTTTCTGGGCTCCAAGATCACTGCAGATGGTGATTGCAGCCATGAAATTAAAAGACACTTACTCCTTGGAAGGAAAGTTATGACCAACCTAGTCAGCATATTCAAAAGCAGAGACGTTATTTTGCCAACAAAGGTCCATCTAGTCAAGGCTTTGGTTTCTCCAGTAGTCATGTATGGATGTGAGAGTTGGACTGTGAAGAAAGCTGAACACCGAAGAATTGATGCTCTTGAACTGTGGTGTTGGAGAAGATTCTTGAGAGTCCCTTGGACTGCAAGGAGATCCAACCAGTCCATCCTAAGGGAGACCAGTCCTAGGCGTTCTTTGGAAGGAATGTGGTAAAGCTGAAACTCCAATACTTTGGCCACCTCATGCAAAGAGTTGACTCATTGGAAAAGACTCTGATGCTGGGAGGGATTGGGTGCGGGAGGAGAAGGGGCCAACAGAGGATGAGATGGCTGGATGGCATCACCAACTCGATGGATGTGAGTTTGAGTGAACTCCGGGAGTTGGTGATACATAGGGAGGCCTGGAGTGCTGCGATTCATGGGGTCGCAAAGAGTTGGACATGACTGAACTGAATATAAATAGGATCTTAAGAAGCAGTGGGATATTAAAAAATTCTTTTAAGAGCTCTGTTGATTAGAAATAGTATTCATAAGTGTGACCTCTGGGGACAAGGTCTAGGCTTTGCATCCACTGTTAACCGCCTCTTCTTTCCTAGATTAAAAACTGGGGGGCATGTCCTCTACTGTCTCGCTGCACCACGGACGATGGCAAATTCCAGTGATTAGGTCATGCTTCCTCACAGATCTCCTGCTCTGTGTTTGATAATAAACAAGAGGTGCTTTGCATTCCTCAGTGTTCTGCCAGTTACAGAATTGAAAAGGCCCCAAGATGCAAAGTATGGTTTTTTACCTTTATGATGCTCCTCAATTCCAAGTCATCCTGTTCTCTCTTCTTCCGGGTCTTCTCCTTTTCTATACGGTCTTCAATGATGACTTGTTCATATTCCCTTATCTGCAAAAGTAGACGTTACTCGTGTTACAGGACCCAGCCAAGCTGTGGCCCACCCAGGCCTGCTTCCCTTGTTCATGCCACACCGCTTGCAGGATCTCAGTTCTCCCACCAGGGACTGAACCCAAGGCCAAGGCAGTGAAAGCCCAGAATTCTAACTACTAGGCCACCAGAGAACTCCCTAACCCTACGTTTTTAATTAAAAACTTTAAAATGAACCATACCAAACTAAACCCTCCAAAAAAGAAAAAATTTACTTGATTCCTATATTGTCAGTATTCATGTTAGCTTTATAATTGTCCCCTGAATTTTTTCAGCTTGAATAAATTTGCTTTAAAGTCTTCTAATAAAAATGAAATACTAACTTGATATGTGACTAATGACATCAAAATAATGTAATAAAAAACTAATAGAAGGCACACCTACAAATAACCATCTTTTAAAAGAAATTTGAAATTTGAGAAGTTCTACACTTGTTCAATGATAAAACCATAATCAGAAGGTTTTATAAATCATTTATAAATTATCTTCAGAGATCTTAAAGTATTAATTAAAATAGTATCTAGCTCAAGGGGTTTTGGATAGCATTAAAATAAGTTATATATGTAAATCTGGGTTTGATCCCTGTGTTGGGAAGATGCCCTGGAGAAGGAAAAGGTTACCCACTCCAGTATTCTGGCCTGGAGTATTCCATGAACTGTATAGTCCATGGGGTCACAAAGAGTTGGGTATGACTTGAACGACTGAAAAAGAAAAAAGTAAAATACTAGAAAAGTGCCCAGGCCAGATTAAGCCCTGTCAAGTGTCGGCTGCTGTCCTAGCAATGAGGACATCATCATCTTCGGAAAAGAATCCCAGTGGTTGACAGGCACATCTCCACTTCATGACCAAAAACTGTACCCCAGCGACTGCAGCTTAGCTCCCACCCACTCCTCCGCGCTCTGCCTTAATGCTATTGAGACTCCCCCTTCCTTACTGTCTTTGCAAGTTCTTGAAGGTGTGCTAAGTCACTGGCCTTAGCAGATTTGAGGGCATTTAGTTCATTCTGTTTCATTTCTGTGTCCTTATCAAATTTCTCCATCCAGAACTCTAGCTTCTCCTCAAGCTTCTATTTGGAAGAAAAAAAAACACATTAAAATGTGGCGAGACATGAAACAGTATATACTGTATGAAATCATGTATATGAGTTTCAAGAACAAGCATGACTGTTCTATCGGGAAAGAAGTCAGAATAATGGTTACTTTGGTGGGGGGGGGGATTGGTGGTTTATTAATTGGGAATGGGGCAGGAAGGAAACTTCAGGGATGCTGAAGCTTCTATTTGGAAAAGAAAAAAACATTAAAATGTGGTCAAACCTTTGACAAGTCTTAGCAAGAAACACAGAAGACACAAACTTTTAAAAATAAAGGATAGAAAAGATAAGTTCAGAAATAAAATTTAAATTGTAAGAGACTACAGCTCATATCTTTGTACTAATAAATTCAAAATAAATATTTTGATGAAATGGATTATTTCCAGGAAGACATAAGTTACCAAACATGACTCAAAAAGAGTTTTTTTAAGTAATGACATCATTAATCATTAAAAAAACAGAAAAGGGAGGCAAACATCTCTCCTTTACCCAACTAGGCTGTTTATGACTGAATTTTACCAGTTTTAAGGAACCGGTAATAATCTATTTTGTTCTATTTCTATTAAGCTAGTTAGCATAACTGATCACAGTATAACAAAGAAGCACCGAAAATGAATCTATAGAATAATCTCATATATGGAATACATAAATACAAAATAAAAATCTATAATTCTAACAGTCTAGTAAAAGAATCATAAATTATGAACAGAGTAGATTTATCCCCCATATTTAAAGATGATTCAACATCAACAAGTCTACTAATATATTTTAACTTATTAACACATTAAAAGAAATCATATCTTCTCAATGGATTTTTTAAAAATCCATCTCATAAAACTCAATCTTCATTCCTGATTAAGAAGGAAAAAAAAAACTTAGCAAGATTTGACTAAAAGGAAACTTTATTAACTTGATCAGGCTTACCTTCCATAAACCTACACCCCAAATGTCATAAAATCCCCATTTGTGTCAGTTATCAATTTCTTGCCTCTCAATTCCAAATCACCCTTCACTGGCTAGCTTTGTAAGACTGGATGATTGCAGCAAACACTTCTTTCTGCAAGCTGGCACAGTATTCAGCTTTGTCAGTAGAGGGTGCTAGAGGGACATGACAAGAGCTTCTCTCCTTGGTTCCCACTGCTTCCGCCTTTGTGTGAACACAGCTGATGGTGTCACGGATGTGACATACTCAATGGCACTTGTTCACCAACTTTTACTAACACAACAGACAGAGTCTTGCTTGCCAAACACAGTCTACAGTTCCCTGCTTGCCAGCTTTACCCCACTAACTGTAAACCAGCTCTGACCCAGGCAACAAAGCAAATATTTATTCCTCCCTTGGACACTTTCCTCCAGCCCTGGAGTTCTCTTATATCCCTCTTTTTTAGCCAATCCCTTATTAGCAGTTAATGATTCTTTTTTTAATATGTTCCCTGCTCAAATTACCAATGTGGTTTCTGTCCCCTAACTGAACGATAATGATACAGAATTATTATCAAAACTAGTTTGTCTCCCACCTTCTAATTCATGTGTCTCACTAAGTCATCTAAAATCCTTGCTTCTGTTCATCAGATACAATCGGCATAACACAGTAAGCTACTAGGGGGTGTCGTGGAAAGTCAAAGCAGGCGATGATCTCTGCAACCATAACGTGGCAGAGAGCAGAAACGACACAGCCCTGATGCGACTGTGAGTGTGTACTGCTGGCCCAGCCAGGTAAAAGTAAACTGTTTCTGCAGCTTTTTCCAAATGAGTTTGGAGACAGGGAGTTTAGTCAAGTTAATAGCTGCCATTCAAGATTTTCTCCAGGAAAGATGTGACGTCTGGAACAGTGTCTGCAGTTGCAGTCACCGTTCGATTGTATTTACATTAGTCCACAGTCACTCTGCAAGATCATTAACCGCACAGGGCAAACAGCTGACTTGAATGGGGACGTGATAAATGTCACTACCTCCACTTCGAAGCCTTTGATGTTGGCATTAATTTCAGCAGTTACACTGAGACTGCAGTACTGCTTATGTTCACTATCTTGGTAGGGATGGGAAGTCCCAGAGGCTTCTGCTAGGCCCTTCCTATCATAATGGCCCTCACTCCATGAATCAGGAGCCAAGGTGAAAATTCTGTCACCAGCTATGTCTTACTCCAACCATATGTTCAGTAACTGGGGAAAATAACCACAGAGTAGATCCGTAGAAAAGTGAGCCCAGAGTAAATCAGACTTAAGTCTTCATCTATCACCTGATCATCATAATCGCCCATTTTGAGAAGGGTCCACAGTGATGTCTTGAATCCCCAGGAATCAGCACCAATTCAGAGCCAATGTTTAGTGACCTCGGAAGGTCTGGGTATTTTCTTTTTTCCAGTGCATAGTCACTCTAATAAGTAGGTCCTTAGGGTAAGGCTTAGAGGAAGATTCAATTGCATTACTTGTACAAGTGAACAATTGCTACTGAGTTCGTCTTCAGGGGGACCTGCCGCCCTCAATCAAGGGGCTCTGGGTCTGTGAATTTACTTAGTTTGGAAACTGGGTGAGAGGCCATGACTCTTCATTGTGGTGATTCAAATCAAGTTTTTGGCTACTAGATTTGGGCTTTTTCTCTGTTGTATAGATAAAGTACTGCTTTCCCCCAGCACCTCCCTGTAGTTAAATGCAGCCACATGTCCTCTGGCACTCCGTGATCCTGTCAACTCCACTGAAATCAGGAGTGGCATCACCCGTGGTCTTACCTGGCCTACACAGGAAACCAAACACAGGGCTTTTCAAGGATGCAAGTATTCCCCTAACTAAGAAGCTGAAGTTGAACGGTTCTGTGAAGACCTACAAGACCTTTTAGAACTAACACCCAAAAAAGATGTCCTTTTCATTATAGGGGACTGGAATGCAAAACTAGGAAGTCAAGAAACACCTGGAGTAACAGGCAAATTTGGCCTTGGAGTACAGAATGAAGCAGGGCAAAGGCTAATAGAGTTTTGCCAAGAGAACACACTGGTCATAGCAAACACCTTCTTCCAACAACACAAGAGAAGACTCTACACACGGACATCACCAGATAGATGGTTGATTATATTATTTGCGGCCAAAAATAGAGAAGCTCTACACAGTCAGCAAAAACAAGACCGGGAGCTGACTGTGGCTCAGATCATGAACACCTTATTGCCAAATTCAGACTTAAATTGAAGAAAGTAGGGAAAACCACTAGACCATTCAGGTATGACCTAAATCAAACCCCTTACGATTATACAGTGGAAGTGAGAAATAGATCAAGTGACTAGATCTGATAGAGTGCCTGATGAACTATGGACAGATGTTTGTGACATTGTAGAGGAGACAGGGATCAAGACCATCCCCAAGAAAAAGAAATGCAAAAAAAAGCAAAATGGCTGTCTGAGGAGGCCTTACAAATAGCTGAGAAAAGAAGAGAAGCAAAAAGCAAAGGAGAAAAGGAAAGATATACGCATCTGAATGCAGAGTTCCAGAGAATAGCAAGGAGAGATAACAAAGCCTTCCTCAGTGATCAGTGCAAAGAAATAGAGGAAAACAATAGAGTGGAAAAGACTAGAGATCTCTTCAAGAAAATTAGAGATACCAAGGGAACATTTCATGCAAAGATGGGCTCAATAAAGGACAGAAATGGTATGGACCCAACAGAAGCGGAAGATATTAAGAAGGGTGGCAAGAATACAGAGAAGAACTGTACAAAAAGGATCTTCACGACCCAGATAATCACAATGGTATGATCACTCACCTAGAGCCAGACATCCTGGAATGTGAAGTCAAGTGGGCCTTAGGAAGCATCACTACGAACAAAGCTAGTGGAGGTGATGGAATTCCAGTTGAGCTATTTCAAATCCTGAAAGATGATGCTGTGAAAGTGCTACACTCAATATGCCAGCAAATTTGGAAAACTCAGCAGTGGCCACAGGAATGGAAAAGGTCAGTTTTCATTCCAATTCCAAAGAAAGGCAATGCCAAAGAATGCTCAAACTATCGCACAATTGTACTCATCTCACACGCTATTAAAGTAATTTTCAAAATTCTCCAAGCCAGGCTTCAGCAATACGTGAACCATGAATTTCCAGATGTTCAACCTGGTTTTAGAAAAGGCAGAGGAACCAGAGATCAAATGGCCAACATCCACTGGATCATTGAAAAAGGAAGAGAGTTCCAGAAAAATATCTATTTCTGCTTTATTGACTATGCCAAAGCCTTTGACTGTGTGGATCACAACAAACTGGAAAATTCTGAGAGATGGGAATACCAGACTACCTGACCTGCCTCTTGAAAAATCTGTATGCACGTCAGGAAGCAACAGTTAGAACTGCACATGGAACAACACACTGGTTCCAAATCGGGAAAGGAGTACGTCAAGGCTGTATATTGTCACCCTGCTTATTTAATTTATATGCAGAGTACATCATGAGAAACGCTGGGCTGGATGAAGCACAAGCTGGAATCAAGATTGCCAGGAGAAATAACCTCAGATACGCAGATGACACCACACTTTTGACAGAAAGAGAACTAAAAAGCCTCTTGATGAAAGTGAAAGAGGAGAGTAAAAAAGTTGGCTGAAGCTCAACATTTAGAAAACTAAGATCATGGCATCCAGTCCCATCACTTTGTGGCAAATAGATGGGGAAACAGTGGTAGACTTTATTTTGGGGGGCTCCAAAATGACTGCAGCCTTGAAATTAAAAGATGCTTACTCCTTGGAAGAAAAGCTATGACCAACCTAGACAGCATATTAAAAAGCAAAGACATTAGTTTGTCAACAAAGTTCCATCTAGTCAAGGCTATGGTTTTTCCAGTAGTAATGTATGGATGTGAGAGTTGGACTATAAAGAAAGCTGAGTGCAGAAGAATTGATGCCTTTGAAGTGTGGTATTGGAGAAGACTCTTGAGAGTCTCCTGGACTACAAGGAGATCCAACCAATCCATCCTAAAGGAGATTAGTCCTGGGTATTCATTGGAAGGACTGATGTTGAAGCTGAAACTCCAATACTTTGGCCACTTAATGCGAAAAGCTGACTTATTTGAAAAGACCCTCATGCTGGGAAAGATTGAAGGCAGGAGGAGAAGGGGATGACAGAGGATGAGATGGTTGGATGGCATCACTGACTCAATGGACATGAGTTTGGGTAAACTCCAGGAGTGGGTGAGGGATAGGAAAGCCTGGCATGCTGCAGTCCATGAGTCGCAAAGAGTTGGACACGACTGAGCAACTGAAGTGAACTGAACTGGATGCATTAGCAAAGAACTGTCTTCTAGGAAGGAGTGTCTCACAGAAACTTGTTAGAGGTGGGTGTTTGAGTTGGTGTTAGGCCACACATGATAAATTCACATTGTATTCTTATCTCCATAAGTCTTTTGAATTCTCTGCTCCGTCATAGCAAAGAACCACTGACATCTCCACTTCATTAAATGAGTCCAGGTTTTAGTTAACCAATCAAGCTAACTGTTAAGAGTCATCTCCAGCTGCACAAGCTAACACATTAAATCCAGAATCTCTAGTAAACAGGTCCACATCAATGAACTCGACCTAATCCAGTGTTCTATTCTACCTTCCTTGGCCCAGCAACCTTAGAATCCATTCTCATACCTGTCTCCTGGGCTTATGCCAATATATATTAGTAAAGTCTTGTAATTCTTTTAGAATGTAAGTTATATCCTTCTAAGTTATAGTCATCTGAGTTATCTATGAGCCTGGAACCCGCTGAGATTTGACTCTAGTGATGGAACCACGGACAAAAGGGGTGATTGCACTAGGTCTTGAGAGATAGCAGCCCCTTTTCAAGGCATCTGCCTCAGATGAAGTTATTATCACAGGGTTTTCAGGGAAAATAAGACTAATCTACTCAGACATAGGAGGGCAGGCTACTTCCACCAGCAAGAGAGGCTTACGGTGACTTGGGTGTTCAAGAAATAAATTACATACCAGGAATTCCCATTCCAAGTTGTAGGGTCCTATTTTTTCCCAAGGAACCCTAACGTGCACGTGAGAAACTCGTCATGACCATGAATGAATTCACGTGTAATACTGACTGAAACACCATTAAAACCACCAATAGAGAGACACTGCCACATTATCACTTTAGTAATACTGCTAAACATTACATGTGCCATTCTATGCATACAATAAGCCACAGAATGGAAACGGATATATAAATAATGAGAGGGAAAACAGGAAACTGCTATTATTTACAGTCAATAGGAGAAGGGGGTGACATAGGATGAGATGGTTGGATGGCATCATTGACTCAAAGGATATGAGTTTGAGCAAACTCAGGGAGATGGTGAAGGGCAGGAAAGAAAGTCTGTCACGCTGCAGTCCATGGGGTTGCAGAGTCAGATACGACTTAGCAACAGGACAACAGCAAGATTTTCTACCCAGAAAATCCAAATGAACCAACTCAAAAACCATTAAAAACTAATATGAGGGGACATAAGGAATCTAGAACAATATACAAGAATGAACAGCCTTTCCATATACTATGCACTTAGCAGCATGTCCACTGAGAGAAAGATGGTTACCTAAACCTTGGTATATCCCCTCTTTGGCATATTATACAGCAAGTATACTGCTTTAGAAAAAATTAAAGACAATGTAAATTTTTTTAAAAAACTGGGTCTGGAAAAAAATATATACTATGATTCAATTTATGTCAAAACAAATATAAATAAATACTAAAACAAGTAAGCATTTAGGTATATACACAAGAACAGACATGAAAAGAAAGATATGGAAGAAATACTTGAAAAGGGAAGTAATTAAGAGAGTTTTTGCTTTTAAAAATCTATATATTTCTTCACTGTTTCAAATTTTTCATTAAAATGTATCTATGTATTGCTTATGTTATTAGGCTGAAGTTCTGGGTAACACTAACTTTATCCATCCAACATCCATTTATCCACCAACTCATCTGACTGTTATCAAATACTTGCTCTATATCTAACATTTGAGGTAGGTAACATGCTTCATAATCCTGAAATTGCAGAGGTACAGGTTCTAATAGCCCACTGATATGTTCTTCAGTAAAGCCCTGTGAGACAGCATCTAGAAATTATCTTCTTTAACCACAAATTTGGAATTATTTACTAAAACTTCATCAGCTTTCTCAAAGGTAGGCTATATCATGAGTAAGTTGGAAAATTTTTTCCTTATTCAGCCTACAGAGATATTTTGAAAGGTTCCTTTCATTCAGCTTGTTTTGTTACTAGTATTGGAAATACTAATTCAAACCATTTCAGTCACATAATTTATATAATTATATGAATAATTTCATAATTCACATAATAAGAAATAGTGAGTAAATAAATATGTGGAAAAAATGGTCAGTTCCATTAGTAAGCAAAAAAAAAAAAAAAAAGCAAAATAAAACAATCCATGAAACTAGCAGACTTAAAAAAAAAAATCTAAAGCAGTTAGTTCCGTTGAGGATACCTTCAAATTAATACCTGTATCCATTGCTGATGTCAGTGTAAAACAGAGACTACTAGCAATATTTATCAAAAGTCACAAAATACCAGTCTCTCAAATAATAATCTAATGCTTGAGATTTACTTTTAGCAAATAATTGCAGTGAAGAAAACAGTAATTTGGGCCAACCTTTCATTACTGCATTATTTACAGTAGTGAAACTTTAGAAATAACCTAAATATCCAGAACAAAGAGTAACAAATAAATTATAGAATAACTACTCTGTAGAACATTATAAAACCATTTGAAATTATTTTACAAGGAGACTATAATAAAATGAAAAAATGGGTGAAAAAACTGGCAATTAAAAAAAATCTTCACGCAACTAAGAATGTTATTTTTATAATTTTCAAAAATCAGAAAATTTAAAATTATGGCTATGAGGCAATATAAGAACAAGAAAATAGTGCCTTATATAATACTAAATGATAAAGGTAAAGGGCAAAATTTTACCTGTACTCAAATTGCAGCTTTATAAAACATTTATCCAGATGGATAACTTATACAGAAAACATGGGCTATATAGCTCTTTTATTAGCTGGTATGATTACAGTCGATTTTTCTTTCCTTAAAAAAAATTGTTTTGCTGTCCTTGGCATTTTATAAGTGGGAAACAAACACTTCAGAGGATAAAAAAGGTCTGGGGACCCACCTGCTGCTCCTTTCTAAGGAACAGTTCAATCTCAGCATGAATCCGGTTCTCTTCTTCAGTTTTCAGCCGTAGTTTCTGTGAATAACAAACCAACGTCAGAAATGTTCCCAACAGGGCTGCAAGTGAGTTCTCAAGATTAGGGGTATGGCTGTGACAGTAGCACAAGTTTTCTCCACCAACTGGGATCCTAAGGGCTCCACAGTATTCCTCCAGAGCAGCAATGCAGTTTCCCTGAATTCAATTCATGTTCACATGTGCACAGGCAACAGCCCAGAGCAAGAGGGCCATAATCCTGTTGCCTGGAAAGTGATGCCCATTTAAAGAGAGAAACAGTGCTTCAAGGGCACAAGGTTCTCAGGCCTACAAAAGGATATGCCAGAGTGCAAAAAACTGTTTGCTGTCATAGTCTTAAGCCACACTTGGGAAATAAGCTTTCTGATAAGCAGGGACTCAAAGAAAGGAGTCCTCCTACTGCACGCAGATGACATGCTTGACTAACGTTTGCTCCTTCTCGCCAGCATCTTGTTCTTTTAGCCATTTAGCCTCCTCCCCAAATGATCATTTTTAGAAAAAGTTTCCAGGAAGTATACAACATGTTACTATTTATCTGTAATTTGGAGATGAAAATTTGTAGTTCTAAGTAGAATATGACAAGTTTGGTACTGAGATATATAAAGAGATTTAAAAATTTAAATTAAATTAAATGTCTTTAAGAGAGGGTATGATTTAAAGAAATCTGGAAATATGTTTTGCGTTTTCTTAATGTAAATATATGTTATTTGTAGTAGGTTATTTCTATGACTTAAGGGCAAAATTTCTTAAACATGGAACTGAATGTGTTCCATGCAGGGGGGAAATAGCCTTTTTCCTCTAAAATGAGGGTCTACCCTGGTTTCTTTCTACTGATACTTTTCACTGTGACTTTTCATTTCTATTAATATAAATTTATGTGTGCATGAATTCAGCTGTCTAAATTTTGTACTTTTTAATGGCAAGATGAAAAATACTGGTTGGGTAAGAAAAGTAGCAGCAAAAACCTATAGTTACTGAGTGTCTTGTTTTGCCCTCTCCCTGTAATTACCAGAAGAAATGGCAAACGGCTTCATAAAATAAGGATAAAGTGACCAAGAGAAGAAAGTACAACCAATTTCAAAGTCCTTACAAAAAATCAGGAGATCTAGGCTATACCCCATCAGAATCTCTGCTTGCAAAAAAGCAAGTCTTCATCCCTTTTTTGTCTTTAGCCTCAGATGTTAGGGTTGCTGGAGAGAGAGAACAGAGATCAGGGAAGTCTCCCCCTCGCACCTCCTTTGTTGACTGAAATATCAGGAGCGACAGTTTTGAAAGCCAGTCACTAGATTCATGCCTAATTAACAGTGATCACCTCAATCTCTTCCAGCAAGAGCTCTTCTGTTTTGCTGCATTTTTTCTGGGTCTGGGAAATCTGCAGTTCTGTGTTTCTCTTCATATAATGATTCTCCATGTTGGTTTTTGCCTTCATCTCTTGCAACTGATCCTTGAGGTGAGCAATATATTCATTCCGATTCTGTAGAGGTTAAGACCAGATTTCTAAATTTAAATGCATTCTACCTCCATTCAGCTCAGTCAGCAGCTTAAGCTTTGGTACTTATGTATCAACAGGGAACTGGATCTGTTTTTCTGCTATCACACTAGGAGTTTACCCAATAATCATGGATAGTATAAATGAAAATGAAAAGTAGTTCTAAGACTGTGAGATTCTTCCCTAGGCACATTATTTGGGTATCCTGTATCCACAATTTCCCATTACTATTTCATTTTAGTGGAAAGAGCACTGAACTAAATGATCAAAAGACCTAACCTCCCACCCAAGCCCCACCAATTGTGTGAATTAGGACACTTTAGTTAAACTCTCCAAGTCTCACCTTCTTTAAAATAGAAACATTAATATCCACCCTGCCTGAAATATCTTAGCAAATAATTATAAGGATTAATTGACAATGTGTTTGAAAATTCTTCCCAAGTTACAAAGTGCTTGGCAACTTCTTTTCTTTTTTAAATTGTGTTAACATTGGTTTATAACATTACGTAAGCTTCATGTGTGCAACATTATATTGATATTTCAACTTCTGTATACATTACAATGTGCTCAATACCGAAAATTTAGCTTCCATCCATCACCATATAGTTGACCCCCTCTCCTTTGCCCATTTCTTACCCCCAACCCTTTCCCCTTCTGGTACCGACTACTCTGTTCTACATGTTTGTTTTTGTTTGCTTTGTTCATCTATTTTTGTTTGTTTGTTTTAGATTCCACATATGAGTGAAATTATACAGTATTTATCTTTCTTTGTCTGACTTATTTCACTTTGCATGATAATCTCAATGTCCACCCATATTGTCAAAAATAGCAAGATTCCATCTTTGTATGGCTAGGAAGTATCTGTTGTCTATACACTGTTGTAAACATGTACTACACCTTCTTTATCCATTTATCTGTCAATGTGAATATAGGTTGTTTCCTTATCTTGGCTGTTCTGAACAATGCTGCAGTGAACACAGGGGTACATACACCTTTCTGAATTAGTATCTTCATGTTCTTTGGATAAATACCCAGAAGTAGAATAGGTGAATCATACAGTAGTTCTATTCTTAATTTTTCAAGGGATCTCCATACTGTTTTCCAATGCTGGAGCTGCCACTAAGGTATATAGCACTAGAAAGATACTCTCAGAACAGGATTCCAAGAAGGAGTTATCTCCCCATTGGGCCTAGGAATTCTCATTTTCCTTAAATTTTGAATGCTGGACAACTGAAAATATAGATAGATAGATACATAGATAGATATAGAGATATATTTTCCATAAGCTAGAAGAATTTGAAACTCTGTTGATTATTAGGCACCCCACTCCAGTACTCTTGCCCAGAAATCACATGGACGGAGGAGCGTGGTGGGCTGTAGTCCATGGGGTCGCTAAGAGTCAGACACGACTGAGTGACTTCACTTTCACTTTTCACTTTGATGCATTGGAGAAGGAAATGGCAACCCACTCCAGTGTTCTTGCCTGGAGAATCCCAGGGACAGGGGAGCTTCATGGGCTGCCATCTATGGGGCCGCACAGAGTCGGACACGACTGAAGCGACTTAGCAGCAGCAGCATACTGACTCTGCCTCAGTCAGTCTCTTCCATCAGGAAGCTTCCATAAGCCTCTTCTCCTTCTCCATCAGAGGGCAGACAGACTGAAAACCACAATCACAGAAAACTAACCAATCTGATCACATGGACCACAGCCTTGTCTAACTCAGTGAAACTATGAGCCATGCCATGAAGGGCCATCCAAGGTGGACAGGCCATGGTGAAGAGTTCTGACAAAACGCAGTCCACTGGAGAAGGGAATGGCAAACCACTTCAATATTCTTGCCTTGAGAACCCCAAGAACAGTATGAAAATGCAAAAAGATAGGACAATTAATGATGAACTCCCCAGGTCGGTAGGTGCCCAATATGCTACTGGAGATCAGTGGAGAAATAACTCCAGAAAGAAAGAAGGGATGGAGCCAAAGCAAAAGCAATACCCAGTTGTGGATGTGACTGGTGACGGGGTTAAAGTCCAATGCTGTAAAGAGCAATATTGCATAGGAATCTGGAATGTCAGGTCCATGAATCAAGGCAAATTGGAAGTGGTCAAACACAAGACGGCAAGAGTAAACATCGACATTTTAGGAATCAGTGAAGTAAAACAGACTGGAATGGGTGAATTTAACTCAGATGACCATTACATCTACTACTGTGGGCAACAATCCCTTAGAAGGAATGGAGTAGCCATCATATTTAAAAAAAAAAAAAAAGAGAGTCCAAAATGCAGTACTTGGATGCAATCTCAAAAATGACAGAATGATCTCTGTTCGTTTCCAAGGCAAATCATTCAATATCACAGTAATCCAAGTTGATGCCTTGACCAGTAGTGCTGAAGAAGCTGAAGTTGATCGGTCTTCTATGAAGACCTACAAGATCTTCTAGAACTAATACCCAAAAAATATGTCCTTTTCATTATAGAGGACTGGAATGCAAAAGCAGGAAGTCAAGAAGTACCTGGAAGAACAGGCAAATTTGGCCTTGGAGTACAGAATGAAGCAGGGCAAAATCTAATAAAGTTTTGCCAAGACAATGCACTGGTCATAGCAAACACCTTCTTCCAACAACACAAGAGAAGACTCTACACATACACATCACCAGGTGGTCAACACCAAAATCACATTGATTATATTCTTTGCAGCCAAAGATGGAGAAGATCTATATAGTCAGAAAAAAACAAGACAGGGAGTTGACTGTGGCTCAGATCATGAACTCCTTATTGCCAAATTCAGACTTAAATTGAAGAAAGTAGGGGAAAACCACTAGACCTAAATCAAATCCCTTATGATTATACAGTGAAAATGAGAAATAGATTCAAGGGATTAGATCTGAAAGACAGAGTGCCTGAAGAACTATGGGCGGAGGTTCGTGACATTGTACAGGAGACAAGGATCTAGACCATCTCCAAGAAAAAGAAATGCAAAAAAGCAAAATGTCTGTCTGAGGAGGCCTTACAAATAGCTGTGAAAATAAGAGATGAAAGGCACAAGAGAAAAGGAAAGATATACCCATTTGAATGCAGAGTTCCAAACAGTAGCAAGGAAAGATAAGAAAGCCTTCCTCAGTGATCAGTGCAAAGAAATAGAGGAAAACAACAGAATGGGAAAGACTAGAGATCTCAAGAAAATTAGAGATACCAAGGGAACATTTCATGCAAAGATGGGCTCAATAAAGGACAGAAATGGTATGGACCTAACAGAAGCAGAAGATATTAAGAAGAGGTGGCAAGAATACACAGAAGAACTATACAAGAAAGATCTTCATGACACAGATAATCACGATGGTGTGATCACTCACCTATAACCAGGCATCCTGGAATGCAAAGTCAAGTGGGCCTCACTACGAACAAAGCTAGTGGAGTTGATGAAATTCCAGTTGAGCTATTTCAAATCCTGAAAGATGATGCTGTGAAAGTGCTGCACTCAATATACCAGCAAATTTGGAAAACTCAGCAGTGGCCACCAGACTGGAAAAGGTCAGTTTTCATTCCAATCCCAAAGAAAGGCAATGCCAAAGAACATTCAAACTACTGCACAACTGCACTCATCTCATACACTAGTAAAGTAATGCTCAAAATTTTACAAGCCAGGCTTTAACATCAAGTGAACTGTCAACTTCCAGATGTTCAAGCTGGATTGAGAAAAGGCAGAGGAACCAGAGATCAAATTGCCAACATCCATTGGACCATCAACAAAGCAAGCGAATTCCAGGAAAAAATCTATTTCTGCTTTATTGACTATGCCAAAGCCTTTGACTGTGTGGATCACCACAAACTGTGGAAAATTCTGAAAGAGACGGGAATACCAGACCACCTGACCTACCCCTCTTGAGAAACCTATATGTAGGTCAGGAAGCAACAGTTAGAACTGGACATGGAACAACAGACTGGTTCCAAATAGGAAAAGGAGTACGTCAAGGCTGTATATTGTCACCCTGCTTATTGAACTAATATGCAGAATACATCATGAGAAACACGGCTGGATGAAGCACAAGCTGGAATCAAGATTTCCAGGAGAAATATCAATAACCTCAGATATGCAGATAGTACCACCCTTATGGCAGAAAGTGAAGAGGAACTAAAAAGCCTCTTGATGAAAGTGAAAGAAGAGAGTGAAAAGCTGGCTTAAAACTCAACTTTCAGAAAAGTAAGATCATGGTATCTGGTCCCATCACTTCATGGTAAATAGATGAGGAAACAATGGAAACAGTGACAGACTTTATTTTGGGGGGCTCCAAAATCACTGCAGATGGTGACTGCAGCCATGAAATTAAAAGATGATTGCTCCTTGGAAAAAAAGCTATGGACCAACCTAGATAGTATATTAAAAAGTAGAGACATTACTTTGCCAAGAAAGGTCCATCTAGTCAAAGCTATGGTTTTTCCAGGAGTCATGTGTGGATGTGAGAATTGGACTATAAAGAAAGCTGAGAGTGGAAAAATTGATGCTTTGGAACTGTGGTGTTGGAGAAGACTCTTGAGAGTCCCTTGGACAGGTAGGAGATCCAACTGATCCATCCTAAAGGAAATCAGTCCTGAATATTCATTGGAAAGACTGATACTGAAGCTGAAACTCCAATACTTTGGCCACCTGATGCAAAGAACTGACTCATTTGAAAAAACCCTGATGCTGGAAAAGATTTAAGTCAGGAGAAGAAGGGGACAACAGAGGATGAGATGGTTGGATGGCATCACTGATTCAATGGACATGAGTTTGAGTAAACTCTGGGAGTTGGTGATGGAGAGGCCTGGCGTGCTGCAGTCCATGGTGTTGCAGAGTTGGACACGACTAAGCGACTGAACTGAACTGAACTATACTGACTCTAGGAAGCAAAGTGAAACTAAAGTCCTGATTCTGGCTAGAAAAATCTTGTAAGTTGAGAATTACAAAGACCTAAATGTCTTCAACGGTTTCACTAGAGGTTGTTGTTGTTATTCCGTTGCTAAGTTGTTCCAACTCTTTCCGACCCCATGAACTATAGCACACCAGGCTTCTCTGTCCTTCACCATCTCCTGAGTTTTCTCAAACTCACGTCCATTGAGTTGATAATGCCATCCAACCATCTCACCCTTTCACCTCTTGCCCTGAATCTTTCTTAGCAACAGGGTTTTTTTTCCAACGAGTCGGCTCTTCACATCAGGTAGTCAAAGTATTAAAGCTTTGGCTTCAGCATCAGTCTTTCCAATGAATATTCAGGATTGATTCTTTTAGGATTGACTGGTTTTATCTCCTTCTGTCCAAGGGACTCTCAAGAGTATTCTCCAACACCACAGTTCAAAAGCATCAATTCTTCAGCTTCTTTATGGTCCAACTCTCACATCCATACATGACCACTGGAAAAAACATAGCTTTGACTATATAGACCTTTGTTGGCAAAGTAATATCCCTGCTTTTTAAAATATATTGTCTAGGTTTGTCATAGCTTTTCCTCCAAGGAGTAAGCATCTTTTAATTTCGTAGCTGCAGTCACTGTCCACATTGATTTTGGAGCCCAAGAAAATGAAATCTGAAACTGTTTCCAATTTTTCCCCGTCTATTTGCCATGAAGTGATGGGACTGGATGCCATGATCTTTGTTTTTTGAATGTTGAGTTTTAAGCCAAGTTTTTCACTCTCCTCTTTCACCTTCATCAAGAGACTCTTAAGTTCCTCTTCACTTTCAGTAGGAAGCTTCATAACTCAATTATTCCCTCACATTCCAGTGATCTACACACATACTTTCATACACTCAAGCCTGCCACCTTAATTGCTGTCATCATTTTCTGACCCACAGTTCTCCCGTATGCAGTTACTTCCTGTCTTCTTGTTTTCCAACCTTGACTTGACCACTGGTTCTTCAGTAACTCTAGAGATTTTACTTGATTTCATCTTGCCAGTTGTTTTTTGTTCAAGGTTTGCCTTCAGCCTTCTAGTCCTGGTTTTACTCCTTTTCTGATGATCAAAATATCTGAGTGATATTCTACTTTAGTTTCACTGCGCCTGAATGTAACGGCTAAGACTGCAATCCAAGAAGGTAAGTTTCACAAGCAAGTGTTACTTGTTGGAAAAATTATATTGTCAACAATATAACGTAAAGAAAAGAGAAAAAAGGGGGTTGTAGCATAGGGGACTTGATTGGCAGAGGCCAAAGCTGAGGTCTCTTTTGATACTATTTGGTTTGGAGTCTTAAAAGGACATTAATATATCTTTTTTTTTTTAATACTCAAGGAATACAAGAGGAACTTTTAAATAATGGTAAAGTTTTTGCGGGAAAAAAGTTAAGAAACTTCTGAAAAATTCTATTCATTAGAGAGAAAGCCTAAGTGTACACCAGTTTTTATAAAGTTTTTGGAGGTGACGGTGGTGCAAAAATGGTTTTCAAAGAGCGTAAGCTATAAACAGAGGGTTAATAGGGATAATGAAGTAAAAATTGATAACAAAGGTACCTTAAAACTGATAATAGAAAATAAGAGAGGATGCTAAGCAAGTCAGAAGACCTAAAGATAATAAATACCTCAGAAGAAAGGCTAGTGACCTTCTTTAGACAATTCTTCCAAATATATTTTCCTAATATTCTTCTAACTTCTTTGTAGGAGATAAGAAGATTCCTATATCTGAAGTATAAGCTTGTCCAAATAGCTAGGCAATGAAAAGCTGATATATCAGGCCATACTTAGTAACTCTCTTAATTCTAATAGTCATGGTACTAATTTCTAACTGCCCAAACACAGTTTTGTAAGTACTTGCTTAAAACTTGGGATGCATTTTCTTATACAGGTAAATTAGACATAAGGTAAGGCTCTAATGACCAGAAAAGCTCAATAAATCCACTCTGCAGTTGAAATATAATACAAATGACATTATTAACACTAACCATTAGGTGTAAGGAGTATTTGTGTTGTGCTTAGTCACTAAGTTGTGTCCGACCCTTTGCTACCCCATGGACTGTAGCCCACCAGGCTTCTCTGTCCATGGGGATTCTCCAGGCAAGAATACTGGAGTGGGTTGCCATGCCCTCCTCCAGGGGATCTTCCCAACCCAGGGACTGAAACCAGGTCTCCCTCATTGCAGGTAGATTCTTTACCATCTGGGCCACCAAAGAAGCCTTGTAAGGAGTATGTGATGTGCTTAAGGTACTACCTAGGACTATACCTGAGACAAGGTCTTCTGGAAGGAAGGAGTGGGTGATATGGTTGGATTGGTTGGGAGGGGTAAGAACAGATTAAGAGCACCAGAGGATTAGAGTCTCTCAAAGTTCGATTCTGGACATGTTTGTGCATTCCATCAAATATCTGCTATCCTTTTATTTTTAATATAAATATTAAAGGCAACCCATGGAAAACAACAATTTCTTATACATAACTTCTTTTTTTGCTTGAAAAAGATGACTTCTACTTAGCTGTTATCAACCCAGTAACTTTTGGCATTGTCCAGATAATTCTTACCTGTACTTCAACTTGCCTTTCTTTTTTGACATTAAGCAACTGTTTTTGAAGAGATTTTATCTTCTTTCTTCCATTTTCCTCCCTAGAGAAAATAAGGATAATTTGTATTTTAGAGAAGTGCTTCTCAAAATTCAGTGTACACAGGTTCACCTGGAGGCTAAAAAACAGATTCCTGGGCTCTATCCAAGATTCTAATTCATTCAGTGGAATTTGCAACTGTACCAAGGTCTCAGGTGATGCTCATGGTACTGGATCATGGAGCAAAATTTCAGTAACATTTTCAAAAAGACTGTGATTTTGCTCTCCCTTTGCTCTCTCACTGTGCTGCAGTTTGCACTGTCTCTCAGCTCTGTGTCCTGGAGATGGTGCTAAAATGGAGAGGAGTTTCTCAAATGCTGATTGCTGAAGCTTCCAAAGCAAGTTTCTTGCCTCCTCCCAGTGTCCATAGATTGGCTTCAGTGTACATGGTGACAGGACCCGGAGACAGCTTTCCTAACACCAGAAAGTGCTGGAGTGGTCTGAGGGGCTGGTCAGTCCAGAGGCTGCTGTCCATACCCCCACCAGGTTCTGGCTCAGAACCTCAAAGCAGGGAAGAACCCCACATTCCATGCTGGGCTCAGGAGGGAGGATTTGTCAAGTGATCAAGCCCTGAGCCTTTAGAGTGGGAGCAGTGACTCCAAGACCCCGGTCTACCAGAGAACTAACCCTAGGGAGCATCAAATAGTGAGAACTCACAGAAAGGAAACCACTTGAATACAAGACCCGGTCCAGGTGGCTGGACCCCGGCACACAATAACAGAAAAAAAATGAAAAGGCAGAGAAATACTGCTCAAATGAAGGAACAAACTAGAAACACAAAAGTCCAAATAAATGAAGAGGAAATAGGCAAACTACTTGAAAAAGAATTCAGAATAATGATAGTAAAGATGATCAAAAACCTTGAAAACAAAATGGAGAAAATGCAAGAATCAATTAACAAAGACCTAGAAGAATTAAAGAATACATATACAGAGACAAACTACACAATTACTGAAATTAAAAATACTCTAAAAGGAATCAATAGCAGAATATCTGAAGCAGAAGAATGAGTGAGCTGGAAGATAAAATGGTGGAAATAACTTCTGAAGAGCCGAATAAAGTAAAAAGAATGAAAAGAGCTGAGGACAGTCTCAGAGACCTCCGGGACTATATCAAGTGCACCAACATTCAAATTATAGGGGTACTAGAAGAAGAAAAGAAAAAGAAAGGGTATGAGAAAATTTTTGAAGACATTATAGTTGAAAAGTTCCCCAACATGGAAAAGGAAATAGTCAATCAAGTCCAAGAGGCACAAAGAGTCCCATACAGGATAAATCCAAGGAGAAACAAGCCAAGACACATACTAATCAAACTAACAAAGACTAAACACAAAGAATATTAAAAGCAGCAAGGGAGAAGCAAGATGTAACATAGAAGGGAAACCCCATATGCTTAACAGCTGATCTTTCAGCAGAAACTCTGCAGGCCAGAAGGGAATTGTAGGATATATTTAAAGTACTGAAAGGGAAAAATCTACAACCAAGATTACTGTACGTGGCAAGGATCTCATTCAAAATTGATGGAGAAATAAAAAGCTTTTCCAACAAGCAAAAGTTAAGAGAATTCAGTACCATCAAACCAGCTTTACAACAAATGTTAAAGGGACTTATATAATCAAAAAATACAACAGAAGAAAAAAGATCTACAAAATCAACCCCAAACAATTAGAAAATGGCAATAGGAACATATATATCAATAATTACCTTAAATGTAAATGGATTAAACACTTCAACCAAAAGACACAGACTGGCTGAATGGAGACAAAAACAAGACCCATATATATGTTGTCTACAAGAAACCCACTTCAGACCTCAAGACACATATAGCCTGAAAGTGAGAGGATGGAAAAAGTGTATTTCATGCAAATAGGAAGCAAAAGAAAGCTGAAGTAGCAATCCTCATATCAGACAAAATAGACCTTAAAATAAAGAAGATTACCAGAGATACGGAAGGACACTACATAATGATCAAGGGATCAATCCAAGAGAAAGACATAACAATTGTAACTATCTATGCTGAGCGCCGAAGAATTGATGCTTTTGAACTGTGGTGTTGGAGAAGACTCTTGAGAGTCCCTTGGACGGCAAGGAGATCCAACCAGTCCATTCTGAAGGAGATCAGCCCTGGGATTTCTTTGGAAGGGATGAAGCTAAAGCTGAAACTCCAGTACTTTGGCCACCTCATGTGAAAAGCTGACTCATTGGAAAAGACTCTGATGCTGGGAAGGATTGGGGGCAGGAGGAGAAGGGGACGACAGAGGATGAGATGGCTGGATGGCATCACTGACTCGATGGATGTGAGTCTGAGTGAACTCCGGGAGTTGGTGATGGACAGGGAGGCCTGGCATGCTGCGATTCATGGGGTCGCAAAGAGTCAGACATGACTGAGCGACTGAACTGAACTGAACTGATGCACCCAACATAGGAGCACCTCAATACATAAGACAAACACTAACAGACATAAAAGGAGAAATTGACAGTAACATGATAATAAGTAGGAGATTTTAACAGCCCACTCACACCAATGGACAGATCATCAAAACAGAAAATGAATAAGGAAACACAAGCCTTAAATGATACATTAGATGAGATGAATCTTATTGACACCTTCAGGACATTCCATCCAAATGCAGAAGAATACACCTTCTTCTCAAGTGCACATGGAACATTTTCCAGGGTAGACCACATCTTGGGTCACAAATCAAACCTCAGCAAATTTAAGAAAACTGAAATCATATCAAGCATCTTTTCCAACCACAATGCTATGAGACTAGATATCAATTACAAGAAAAAAAAGTGTAAGACACACAAAAACATGGAGACTAAACAACACACTTCTAAATAACCACCAGGTTACTGAAGAAACCAAAAGGGAAATAAAAAAATTTCTAGAAACAAATGATAATTAAAACACAACAACTCAAAACCTATGGGATGCAGCAAAAGCAGTTCTAAGAGGGAAGTTTATAGCAATACAATCCTACCTCAAGAAACAAGAAAAACATTGAAAAACCTAACTGTACACCTAAAACAACTGGAAAAAGAAGGAAAAAAACCTAAATTAGTAGAAAGAAATACATAAACACCCAAGCAGAAATAAATAAAAAAGAAATGAAAGAAACAATAGTAAAGATTAATAAAACTAAAAGCTGGTTCTTTGAGAAGATAAACAAAATTGACAAACCTTTAGCCAGACTCATCAAGAAAAAAAGAAAGAATCAAATCAACAAAATTAGAAATTAAAAAGGAGAGGTTACATCAGACAATGCAGAAAAACAAAGGATAAGAGGCTATTATGGGCTTCCCTGGTGGCTCAGATGATAAAGCGTCTGCCTACAAAGTGGGAGACCCAGGTTCGATCCCTGGGTCGGGAAGATCCCCTGGAGAAGGAAATGGCAACCCACTCCAGGACTCTTGCCTGGAAAATCCCATGGACTGAGGAGCCTGGCAGGCTATAGTCCATGGAGTCGCAAAGAGTCAGACACGACTGAGCGATTTCACTTCACTTCACTTCATGAACAACTATATGGCAATAAAATGGGTAACCTGGAAGAAATGGACAGATTCTTAGAAAAGTTCAGCCTGCCAAGACTGAACCAGGAAGAAATAGAAATTATGAATAACCCAATTACAAGCACTGAAATTGAAGCCGTGATCAAAAATCTCCCCAAAAACAAAAGCCCAGAACCAGATGACTTCACAGGCAAATTCTATCAAACTTAGAGAAGAGCTAATGCCTATCCTTCTAAAACTCAAAAAATTGCAGAGGAAGGAACACTTCCAAACTCATTCTATGAGGCCACCATCACTCTGATACCCAAACCAGACAAAGACAAACCAAAAAAAGGAAACTATAGGCCAATGTCACTGATGAACATAGATGCAAAAATTCTCAGCAAAATTTTAGCAAACACATCAAAAAGCTCATACACTATGATCAAACTGGGTTTATTCCAGGGATGCAAGGATTCTTCAATATACTCAAATCAATCAATGTGATACACTATATTAACAAATTGAAAGATAAAAATTATATGACAATCTCAATAGATGCAGAAAAAGCCTTTGACAAAATTTGGCACCCATTTAGAATTAAAACTCTTCAAAAAATGGACATAGAAGGACCGACCTCAACATAGTAAAGGCCATAAATAATAAGCCTACAGCAAACATTATTCTCAATGGTGAAAAACTAAAAGCATTGCCCCTAAGATCAGGAACAAGACACGGGTGTCCACTTTCACCACCATTATTCAACATAGTTCTGGAAGTGCTAGCTACAAGCAATCAGAGAAGAAAAAGAAAAAAAAGAATCCAGATAGGAAAAGAAGAAGTAAAGCTCTCACTGTTTGCAGATGATATGATACTGTACATAGAAAATCTTAAAGACAGCATCAGAAAATTACTAAGCTAATCAGTGAATTTAGAAAAGTTGCAGGATACAAAATCAATACACAGAAATCACTTGCAATCCTATATACTAACAATGAAAAATCAGAAAGAGAAATTACGAATCAATCCCATTCACCATTGGAACAAAAAGAAGTAAATATCTAGGAATAAACCTACCTAAGTAGACAAAAGAATTGTACACAGAATATTATGACACAAATGAAAGAAATCAAAGATGACATAAAGAGATGGAGAGATATTCCATGTTCCTGGGTAGGGAGAATCAATATTATAAAAATGACTGTACTGCCAAACACAATCTACAGATTCAGTGTGATCCCTATGAAATTACCAATGGCATTTTTCATGTAACTAGAACAAAAAATTTCACAATTCATATGGGAACACAAAAGAACCCGAATAGCCAAAGTAGTCTTGAGAAAGAAGAATGGAGCTAGAGGAATCAACCTTCCTGACTTCAGATAATACTACAAACCTACAGACATCAAGACAGTATGGTGCTGGCACAAAAACAGAAATATAGACCAATGCAACAAGATAGAAAGCCCAGAAATAAACCTATGCACCTATGGGTACCTTATTTTTGACAAAGGAGGCAAAAATATACCATGGGGCAAAGACAGCCTCTTCAATAAATGGTGCTGGGAAAATTGGCCAGCTACATGTAAAAGAATGAAATTAAAACACTTCCTAACAACATACACAAAGATAAACTCAAAATGGAATAAAGACCTAAATGTAAGACCAGAAACTATAAAACTCTTATTAGAGGAAAACATAGGCAGAACACTTGACATAAATCAAAGTAAGATCCTCTATGACCTACCTCCTAGAGTAATGGAAATAAAAACAAAAGTAAACAAGTGGGACCTGATTAAACTTAAAAGTTTTTGCACAGCAAAGGAAGCTATAAGCAAGGTGAAAAGACGACCCTCAGAATGGGAGAAAATAATAGCAAATGAAACAACTGACAAAGGATTAACTTCCAAAATATACAAACAGCTCATACAACTCAATACCAGAAAAACAAACAACCCAATCAAAAAGTGGGAAAAAGACCTAAACAGACATTTCTCCAAAGAAGATATACAGTTGGCTAACAAACACATGAAAAGATGCTTAACATCATTCATTATTCAGTTCAGTCATTCAGTCATGTCTGACTCTTTGCGACCCCATGAATCGAAGCACCCCAGGCCTCTCTGTCTATTACCAACCCCCAGAGTTCAACCTAACTCATGTGCATCAAGTCGGTGATGCCATCCAGCCATCTCATCCTCTGTTGTCCCCTTATCCTCCTGCCCCGAATCCCTCCCAGCATCAGGGTCTTTTCCAATGAGTCAACTCTTCGCATGAGATGGCCAAAGTACTGCAGTTTCAGCCTCAGCATCAGTCCCTCCAATGAACACCCAGGACTGGTCTTAGGATGGACTGGTTGGATCTCCTTGCAGTCCAAGGAACTCGCAAGAGTCTTCTCCAGCATTCATTATTAGAGAAATACAAATCAAGGCTACAATCAGATATCACCTCACATCAGTCAGAATGGCCCTCATCAAAAAGTCTACAAACAATAAATGCTGGAGAGCGTGTGGAGAAAAGGAAATGCTCTGGCACTGTTGGTGGGAATGTAAATTAATACAGCCATTATGGAAGACGGCATGGAGATTCCTTAAATAACTAGGAATAAAAACACCATATGACCCAGCAATCCTACTCCTAGGCATATACCCTGAGGAAACAAAAATTGAAAGAGACACAAGTATCCCATTGTTCATTGCAGCACTATTTACAACAGCTAGAACATGAAAGCAACCTAGATGTCCATCGACAGATGAATGGATAAAGAAGCTGTGGTACATACACATAATGGAATTTACTCAGCCATAAAAAGAAACACATTTGAGTCAGTTCTAATGAGGTGGATGAACCTAGAACTCATATGCAGAGTGAAGTGAATCAGAAAGAGAAAGATAAATACCATCTTCTAATACATATATACAGAAACTAGAAAAATGGTACTGAAAATTTTATTTATAGGGCAACAATGTAGAAACAGACATACAGAATAGACTTATGGACATGTGGAGAGGGGAGGAGAGGGTGAGATGTATGGAAAGACTAACATGGAAATTTATATTACCATATATAAAATAGATAGCTGAGAATTTGCTGTATGGCTCAGGAAACTCAAACAGGGGCTCTGTATCAACCTAGAGGGGTGGGATGGGGAGGGAGATGGGACGGAGTTTCAAAAGGGAGGGTATATATGTATACCTATGGCTGCTTCATGTTGAGGTTTGACAGAAAACAGCATAATTCTATAAAGCAATTATCCTTCAATTAAAAAAACACTTTATTTTTAAAAAAGATTGTGATTGTAGTAAACTGGAAGAGGATTTTCTGGCTTATCAGTGTGGTATCTAAAATTGCTGCTGCTGAGAACAAGCTAAGAAGAGGAGGAACAGGAAGAGGAAAAAGATGAATCTTTTCTATTCCGAGCACCTCTAAGCAAATCTAAGGACATAATCTCTGTCATCACTCCCGTTTTACAGATGAGGAAAATGCACATAGAGAGTTGAGGTAACTTGCTGCAGAGGGCCTGAGAATGTGCCCCTAGACCTCCTAGTACAGGCAATGTAAGCAAACAAGGGTCCAAGCTCTCGACTCTGAATTCCTCCACTGTTTGTGCTCTGAGGCAATCCTTCCCACAGACTGCTCCCAGCCAAGTTTTGAGGGTGGCAGGGATAAGGCCATCCCTCCCTAGGAGACTCTGGACTCTTCTGATGCTTGACTTTCGCTCAAGGACTGCCTGCTGACCTTGCCAAATCATCCTTAGATTGCAGGGTGGTCTCATCCACCCAACCTTCCCTCTCCTTCACTTACGGTGAGTCTAGCATTGAGTCCAAAGGCTCCCTCCCCATTTTCTCTCACATAAGGGTTTCCCTGATAAAAATCTTTACATTAATAATCTCATCTTGTCATCTGTCTCTAAGAAGATACAGACTCACACACTTGCCATAGTCACAGAGCAGAATGAGTTTAAATGGCAGAGCAGAATTTAAACTCAGTTCTGGCTGAATGAGAATTTAACTATTTTATGTTGTTTCTGTTTGCCCTCAGAAACAGAATTCTGCTTATCTCCAGAAATCCCCTTATTTAGGTTTAAAACAAAATAACAGAACAATACAATAAAAAAAAATAATAATACCTATCTTAGCTTGAGCTGCCATAATAAAAATATCATAGGTTGGAAGGCTTATAAACAGAGAAATTCATTGCTCACAGTTCTGGAGGCTATTAAGTCTATCCGGGTATCATCCAACTCAGTGTCTGCTGAGAACCTGCCACCTGGTTCACAACTGCCCATTTTCGTTTGTATCTACATGACAGAAGAGGAAGACAGCTCTCCTGGGTCTTGTTTATCAGGGCACTAATCCCACAGATGAGGGCTCCATCCTTAAGACCTACTCACTGACCAAAGACGTCCAACCTCCTAAAACCATCACTCTGGAGGTTGGGATTCCAAAAACTGAGGTTAGAGGAGCACAAACATTCAGTCTATATAGCAACAACAATAACAACAACAACAACAAAATCTTATCATTAAGTAACATCTCGAGAAATCCTGCTAACTAGAATCTTGAGATTGTCATTGCCAAAACAAACCATAGATTATGCACTACTCATCTGTGTAGTACATATATTGTACTATATATATTATAGATACAGATAACTGAAGCCCAGAAATTGAGCTATTGTTCCAGCAGAACTCCAAACAGAACCCAACTTTCTGACTCCTAGTTATCTCCCCTTAAAAGCAAAAACTTGATTTGCTTTAGAAATCTAAGACTTCCAGTAAGAGTTTTATAGCACTTTAAAAGGCAACAAAGCAAATAAACCTAAAGTTACTCTCACCTGGCAATGATATCATAGAAATGCATTTTGCTTTCCCTCTCTTTGCCCAAAGCTTTCAGGAGACTGGTGAAAGTGCCTTCTTCTTGCAACTCCTCCATAGTTTCTGTAATTACATCACTCAAAAATTGCCTATAAGGAGAAATGTAAGATGAATCAGTGAGGTATATTTCCCCACATTCACAAAGAGCTACAAAAATCACACAAGTTAAGACTCAGAAGGACCATCATAACTAAATTTGAATTATTCTTGGAAGGCAGAAATAGTTTAGTATTAGAAAATCTACTAATGGAAATCATCACATTAATAAGGACAAAAGGAGAAAAAAGCCAAATGATCATCACATCATTTAAAAACAAACAACAACTCTTAGCCAAAAAGAGAAACTCCTTAACCGGAAAAAGTTTACATACTGAAGACTAACGGACCTGGAATGTACAGCATGATATTGTGTATACAACATTTAAGAACATGTAAAACTATGAACGTGAACGTGAAAGTTAGTCACTCAGTCATGTCCGACTCTCTGTGACCCCATGGACTGTAGCCCAGCAGGCTCCTCTGTCCATGGAATTCTCCAGGCAAGAATACTGGAGTGAGTTGCCATTTTCCTTCTCCAGGGGATCTTCCTGACCCAGGGATCGAACCCAGGTCTCCCATATTGCAGGCAGACTCTTTACCATCTGAGCCACCTATATGTATCATTTAAATAAAATACTTACATACCTAATAAAAGTATCACAACATATACAAGAGAACAATAAACAACAAATTCAGAAGAACTATTTGGGGGAAGGGTGAGGGGAATAGAATCAGTCTTCAATTGTACCTGACATATTTTATTTGGAAAAAAAAACTCTTAAAGCTATCATGTAAAATGTTAAGATTTGGTGGTTATATACATAAGGATTAATAATTTTATTCTTCACATTTTTCTGCATTGTTGAAATATTTTATAATTTGAAAAAGTTAAATCATTAAAAAAATTTTGTATAAAGAGCTAATACAATACATTTTAGAGATGAGTGACTCCAGACTCAGGAAGATTAAATGCCTTCCTTGCCCAAGTTCACAGAACTAGCTTGAAAAAGAGCTAGAACTATTTAATTCAGATTATTGACTCTTAGTCCATTGAGTATTTTCTCCTAGGTAGAGAATTTTAAATACTGTTATTTAATGTTTTGATATAGAATCACAAGAAGTATACTTACTGTTTTACATAATTATTACCAATAGTTCACACAAAAAAATTCAATAACTATATTGAGAAAATAAATACAATGAAGTCATATCAATTGAAAAACTATGATCCCACACACTGAGAATGAAAGGACATTAACTAGCAGCTTATAAACAGGACACCATCTTTAAGGGATGCAAATGTGAAACCAGATTATTTATAACAAGAGATGATACCCTCTGGTGAGGGTCTAAAGCAGGGGTCAGCGAGTTTTTCTGTAATTGGACAAATAGTAAATGTTTTTGGTTTTGCAGGACATAAACTTTGTGTTGAAACTACTTGACTCTGCTTTTATCCCATCAAAGCAGTCATAGACAATATATAAAATGGGCGATGTTGTGTTCCAGTAAACTTTATTTTCAAAAAACAGACTACAGGCTGGATTTGGCTAGTGGCCCTGGGTAATCGTTATAGACCCTTATTTACCAAAAATTACTATCAAAATGTTATACTTTCTTTTAAACTTAACAGGATTCTTTGTCAACAAGCCAGTTGACAATGAAAAATTGAGCATTAAGAATGGAAACTGAGACTGCTTAAGAAATCCTCAGGATTAAAACAGTTTAAAATTTGACTACTTTGATAGTATCTATCTCTTACTAAAGAATAAAGCATCATAATAGCCACCAATCTCTACCAAGCACTGGCTGATACTTCCCTTCAAAGTTATCATTATTCTCATTTTTTAAAACTGTAAACAAAGGCTCAATAACTTACCCAACCATATACCACCATATTAATACTTTTAATTGTACCACACTTCCCCCTAGATAGCCCTTGGCTAATTCTATTATCTGCAGTCACTTGGATATAATGACCAATCCATTAAGAGAAGAGAGCAGTCAGCCACCCCTGTACTTACTCTTCATCCATCTAGAAATACATTCTCACATTTCCAAATGTGCTCTTCTTCCTTACCTATCAATCTGAATTTTCTTCAGTGTCTCTGTATTCATTATGGTCTGCCTTGTGGGTTTTTTGAAGATAAGATCTTGCACTTTGTTAAACTGGCCCCCTTGTCTGATTTCTGGCAACTTGGGTTCTTCTTTATGTACCAGTGGACTGGATATTTTTGAGGGTTCTGATGCCAGTGGAACTTTTTCTGAGCTTCTTCCTTCTGAATGCATTTCTTTGTTATCTTTCTAAAAACAATAAATGATGTTCATGTTAAGACAGATTTTTAAAACAAAAAGAAACAATGCTATATGAGGGCCTCTTCCTACATTTTAAACCTCTTGTAATATCAGTACCAGAAAATTATCCTCTTCTTCAGCCACATCAAACTGCATGCTCTGCTGTTTTGTGTCTTCCTGCCTTTAGACAACATTCCCACTCTCTGTCATTCCCCAGACTGGTGAACTTTAAGACTATGACCAAAGACACAATTCTCTGTGAAACACCTCTATTAGCAGACATTTACCACTTGTAACTATTTGTATAAATATCTCCATTAAATTATAAATTCCATGAGGAAAGGGACAGTATCTTACAGATTTTGGTGCACCTCAAATTCTTTTTGGAACAAGATAATATTAAATAAATGTGGCCATCTTTATAATCCCATTGTTTAGAACAATATCCAGGGTACAGCAAAGACTCAAATGTTCGCTGAACACATGAATCTGAAATATAGTCATCCCTTGGTAACTGCGGAGGATTGGTCTGATCCACCACCACACCCCCGACCCAGCCCTCAAGGAGACCAAACTCCACAGATCCTGAAGTCCCTTATGTAAAATGGCATAGTATTTGTATATAAGCTGTTTACATCCTCTCATTATACTTTAAATCATCTCTAGATGACCTATAATACTAAAACAATGTAAATATTATGTATATAGCTGCCAGCACACAGCAAATTCAAGTTATGCTTTTGAGAACTTACTGGAATTTTTTTCTGAATATTTTTGACCCATGGTTGCTTGAATCTGCAGATGTGGAACCCATGGATATATGGAGGGCACAAGAATTAAAAGAGAATCACACCAAAGAGTAGGAGCCAATAGTGTATTTAGTGGTGTGGTATAGATTTCGAAGTTCACGTGGGGAAAAGCCAAAAAAAATTATTTTTCAGACCCAAACTTGAATAGTAAGAGGTAAGCATTACCATCTTTCAACTGGGACAGGATACATCTTTCAATTGATGATTCCTATTTAATCTGTGGCTAAAACCTTGAGCCAATGGGAAACCATATAACAGAGTGGTTATGCAGCTCATATGAGACTCTGAAACCAGACTCCCTTGTTTAAATCCTGGCCCTGTTACTAAACCACATTGACTTTAGGTAACTATTTAATATCTCTATGCCTCTATTTTCCTATTGATAAAATAGGGATAATAATAGTACTTGCCATCTTGCGTTATTGATGAAACAAAAAAAGGAAGGAAGGAGAAAAAGAAAGAAAAAGTGCATTTAGAACACTACACAGACCAATATACGTTCAACATTTGATATGAGTACTTAAATTCTTGAGCTGATCCTATGCAAAGAAGAGTTTTATTTGCATAAAAGCCTAGGTCTTCCTTAGCTAAACTTAGATTAGTTAAAAAAAACTATCAATAAAGATTAATAAACACAGACTCAACAGCATTTTTCCTTTATCAACAGCAAGGAAAGATTCAGATCTGAGGAAAACATACATATGCAAGTATAAAACAAAATGCTACATTAAATAATAATTAAATTTTAAAATACTTTCAATTAAAATTGATATGACTGACTAAAAAGAGAACAGAAACCATAGAATTCCAACAATTAAATTGAAACTTCAGTTCAGTCAGTTCAGTCGCTCAGTCATGTCCGACTATTTGCAACCCCATGAATCGCAGCACACCAGGCCTCCCTGTCCATCACCAACTCCCGGAGTTCATCCAAACCCACGTCCATCGAGTCAGTGATGGCATCCAACCATCTCATCCTCTGTCGTCCCCTTCTTCTCCTGCCCCCAATCCCTCCCAGCATCAGAGTCTTTTCCAATGAGTCAACTCTTCACATGAGGTGGCCAAAGTACTGGAGTTTCAGCTTTAGCATCATTCCTTCCAAAGAAATCCCAGGGTTGATCTCCTTCAGAATGGACTGGTTGGATCTCCTTGCAGTCCAAGGGACTCTCAAGAGTCTTCTCCAACACTACAGTTCAAAAGCATCAATTCTTTGGTGCTCAGCTTTCTTCACAGTCCAACTCTCACATCCATACATGACCACTGGAAAAACCATAGTCTTGACTAGATGGACCTTTGCTGGCAAAGTAATGTCTCTGCTTTTCAATATGCTATCTAGGTTGGTCATAACTTTCCTTCCAAGGAGTAAGCATCTTTTAATTTCATGGCTGCAGTCACCATCTGCAGTGATTTTGGAGCCCAAAAAACAAAAGTCTGACACTGTTGTCACTGTCTCCCCATCTATTTCCCATGAAGTGATGGGACCAGATGCCTTATGCATAAAGAAAGCTTTAAGTATGTGGATGGTTATTACTCTAGATTTTCCAATCTAGGGAGGGAATGGGAAACATAAGGCCTGGAAAGTTTGTTTTTTCTGATCACCCTAACCATCATTCCTCTACCTTTGTGCTCAGGCATCTGGAAAAGGAAGCAAATGTGTCAAATGGCCTGATGAACAGATTACTAGAAATAAATATGAGTTTTTAGAAGAGAACTTGAAGGAACTAGCTAAATATTCTGGTCCATTCACCTCCTTGTACGGGAGGGTGTTAGATTCTAAGGGAAAAAATAAGAACAGTATTCCCTGCAAGGGAGCTCTTTCCAAAGTTCAGATCAATTACTCCTACTTCTGGTAGAACTTAGTACATTAGTGTGTTTTTCATAATTCCATTCCATGATTCTTTAGCTATAAAAATGGTTGTGGAAGAGGGACAATGCTAACTAAATTTTCATCCCAGTGTTGTTACTGTAAAGCTCAACAATGTGAAGCTTTTAAAGAAGGAAAACATCCACATCAGTACCATAAGGTTTTTAAATATTTATCTTATGCAGGGCAATGGTACTGTAAAAATTTATGAGTTAGAACAACTATAATACTATAAAATGAAAAATTATTTTAAAGAGTCACATTCGTAAAAGTTATATAACTAACATATTCTGAAAGGGGCTTTTAAGCTCTATTAATCAGAATAAGAGTATAAACCTTTACTGTTTATATTTCTATAAAATCATAAGGAGGGCCTCTCTCTGTCATGTCAGAAAATTTTGTGGGTGAAGATCATAAACCAGATTAAAACTGGAGAAGTTTTGTTCTTTTATGTACTGGAATGGTGACCACTACTGAATGTTGTTTATAAATTTGTGTTTTTCTTTCTCTCTTGAGTTTCTATGATGGAAAAGTACCCTTTTTAAAGCCTGACGTAAATATCATTGAGAAAACTTTATCTTGTTAACTGAAGATATTTAGTGAGGTTAGTGTCTCTTCTGTACTATCTGTTAACAAACAATTTAAGAATTAGACTAATTTTAAGTGCACTGAAAGGTTTAGTTCTTGGGTTTCCAGATGTCTTTGCTTTTCATAAATTAATAAGGAAACTAATTTGTTGCAAAATTCCTATAATACCCATTAATGTTTTAAAATCACCCTAAAACTCATAGAATGTTAGTATTAGAAGGGCTCATTTAGTTAAAACTCCACCACAATTCATAAATGAGAAAACTAAGACTGAGAAAGTGAAATGAATTGCTTATTGCACAATTCAACCATAATGATCCTGTAACTTCAAATCCACTTTTAAAACCCTAATAAAAGTTTTGTGAATCCCGTTTATACATATAGCAGTAGTAATAATAATAATAATAATTATAAAATTGTAAGGGGCAATTAGAAGGAAATTTAATTTTCTAGTCACAGTAAATATGGGCTTCTTTTCTATTAGACATGAAAATTAATTTACCCTCTCATTTTTATAGCAAGTTGCATTTATCACAGAATCAGATATAATCTGTACAAATTATATAATTGTGTTAAACTTAATAAATATGTACTTAAAATAAAATGTAATAAAATTTGTACTTAAAAATTGTTTCTGGTTTAAGGGCTTAAGAATTTATGAAAGATTTTGCTCACTATCAAGTTGAGTTTTTTGATAACTCAGTGGTGCTTTGAGGGAGGAATCCATAACATCATGGAAAATGTAATGGCTAGTGCAATAATGCAGCTGGATATTGAGAAAAGCAGACTGCAACATATTTCGCAATGACAAAGTCATTTTAGATAAAAGAAATGTTGACAGGGTCCAGTTGAATTTCCTCCCCCTGGTGTTCAGTTAGCTTTTGTGCTGTTGTGCTTAATCGCTCAGTCCAACTCTTTGCAACCCCATGAACTATAGCCCGCCAGGCTCCTCTGTCCATGGGGATTCTCTAGGCAAGAATACTGGGGTGGGTTGCCAGCTGACAAATACCAATACAAGACAAGAAAACACAATTATTTATCTCCTCAGTATATATATTGTATTTATACTGACTTATCTATGGACTTTTTAGAATAACGCCAACATATCAGGAGAAAAGGATATTTTGTGAGATGTACCGTGAACTATGTCTATTTCACTCCATTAGCTGAGAGTACATATCTTAGATAATTACTGTAGCCCTTTACCTGACTAGAAGGTGCTATTGCCCAAGTTGAATTGAATGGCATAGGTACTGCAAATGATGGAGAAATAAAGAGAAAGCAAAAATTAAGTAATGGTGAATATATATACCATGCTGATGCTTTGTCTTTTTTCATACTGAACTGGCATGATATAGTTTAGAATGGAGAGCTGGTCTGTGGTGTCCTCCAGAACTGCAGAGATCCTCAGCACGTCTAGAATGGATAGCGGCTTCATGATTTCTGGGCTGATTTCTATGACTGCTTCTTTATCTGTTTCTTCCTTTTCTTCTACAGAAGTATTAGGTGGTTCTCCTGTCACTGACACCGTCACTTCAGAAGGCCAATCTTCTGGAGGAAGATTTGAGGCTTCCAGTTGACCTCTAAAGAAAGAAGGAAGGAAAAAATAAGTCAACCATCAGATGTTTAAAATCACTTAAATCCAAAAACACAGGCAGCATGTAGATGGGTTCCTGTAAAGTCCATTTTGCCATATACTCAAGAGAATGAATGGAAGTACTTTGCAGATGATTCTGCTTAATAACCCCCAGTAACATTCCGACTTCCCAGAGAAAAGCAACTCACTGTTTATTAAAGATGTGGACCCTCTGCTATTTGACTATGCTCAACCAATTTGAACTTGAGCCAAATACACTTTTTTTCTAGCAACATTTTCAGATGCTAACCAAAATTGTCTCATGGTTATGTTAACTGAAAGCTGAGCCTCTCTGTACACCGGGTGCCAAATCAAATCCTGGAGACAGAGTTTGGGGTGGAGAAAAGGATAGCTAGCTTTATTGCTCTACCAGGCAAAGAGGAACCTAAAACCATGTTCTGTCTCAAAAAACCAAGAGTCCCAACCCTAGAGAATTTGATGAGGGTCAAATGTGGGGTCTCTAACAAGATTAGAGTGTGGGCAGAGCTTGCACTTCCTTAATCTCATTTTAGGTGGTGGGTCTTCTAATCTTGATGAGCTTCTCTTGTCCCTTTCATCTTGCCTCTGGTGATTTGGCAAGATGAATTGATTGGGCTTCCCTGATAACTTAGTTACTAAAGAATCCACCTGCAATGTGGGAGACCTGGGTTCTGTCCCTGATTTGGGAAGGTCCCCTGGAGAAGGGAAAGGCTACCCACTCCAGTATTCTGGCCTGGAGAATTCCATGAACTGTATAGTCCATGGGGTTGCAGAGTCAGACAGGACTGGGCTACTTTTCATTTTCACTTTCCCTTGATTAGCTTCCCAGGTGACTCCTGTGGTAAAGAACCCACCTGCCAATGCAGGAGACATAAGAGGTGCTGGTTCGATCCCTGGGTAGGGAAGATCCCCTGGAAAAGGAAATGGCACCCCACTTCAGTATTCTTGCCTGGAGAATCTGTAGGGAACTAGGTTTAAAGAAGGTTGAGAAGTGCTTGCAAACGAGACTCTCAACCAGGGCTGGACATTTTTGCAAACGAGATGTTCTGCCCAGTGTAGGGAACTAGGTTTAAGGAAGATTGAGAAGTGCTTGCTAACGAGACTGTCAACCAGGGCTGAGCATTCTTGCAAATGAGATGTTCAGCTAAAAATCCTATTTGTTCCCATGGGAAAAGAACATTGCTTGCACACAAGGATGTTTCTCTGATTCCTCAAAAGGAACAGACCTTGGGACAAAACGGATTCTAAGTTGATAAGGAAGTTCCCAAAACAAAGTCTTAGCTGCAGTAAATAAGCCAAGGTAAAGGTTATCTCGCCCTGCGCCTGCGCACTGTATAGTCTCTGAATCATAGTGCTTGGCAGCTTGCCCTGTAGGGGGTTGTGCAAAAGATATAAAATAAAGCAGCTGTAAGAAGCAAGTGTTAAAATATAAGATTTAAACCACTCTGCAGTGTTGGTGTTTCATTCCGTCGCCGGCAAGAATCCCCATGGACAGAGGAGCCTGGCGGGCTACAGTCCATGGGGTCGCAAAGAGTGGGATATGACTGAAGCAACTTAGCACATACACCCTTGATTAGCAACTGTTCAAATCTGCCCTTTGGAACTCACAGAAAGTTATAATGCTGGAGTCTTGCCTACAAGAAATGGGAGACAGAAAGGCCTCCTTGCCTGGGAGCCCTACAGGGCCCTGCTCCGTTTCAGTTAGCAAAACATGGAATGGAGCAGCCATTCTCAAGGTGGCCCACACGAGCCTCACTTTCTTGTACTCATGCCCCTCTGCAGTCTTCCCCACACTGAATAGGACTAACTTACATAACCAAAAGGATATTGTGGCTTCCAAGGCTAGGTGATTTTGAGACATTAAAGTTTCTCTATCATTTTCTCAAATCTCACTCTGTGGGAATCCAGATGCCTTGTCATGAGGATACTTCAGAAGCCCTATGAAAAGTCTCATGAGAGTGAGGAACTAAGGCCTCTTGACAAAAGACAGCATCAACTTGCCAACTCTGTAAACGAGCCATCTTGGACTGGATACCCTAGCCCCAGTCAAGTCTTCAGATGACTGCAGCCCTGACCAACTTCGACTTATAAGAAACCCCAAAACAGAACCATCCCACTAAGCTGCTCCTCAATTCTTGACCATATAACCAAGCTACTCCCAAATTCCTGAACTTCAGAAACTATGTGAAATAATAAACATTTATATTTTAAGTCGCTAAGTTTTAGAGTAATTTGTTACACAGCTAGGGTAAATAATACACAGAAATTTAATATAAGTCATTTCATATATATATATATATAAAATAATAAATTGGAATTTGGAACATACTCTTCCATCCTTCTTGAGTTAGTTTTAATTTTCTTGGTACATTATAATCTCACGGAAATGCAATCACCTAAAGTGGGAAAAAAAAAAAACATTGAGATTAGTTTAAGGGAGTGTTGAATGACATTTATTTCTATACCCTCACACTAAGAGAAAAAGAAGTACAAGAGCTGTGGCTTATCCCCTGTAGCTTTGCAGAGCAGCCTCAGAGATGGAAGAAACACTGCTATCAAATGGCACAAGTCTATTTAGTAGCCAGCTTAACTACTGGCAGATAAATGCAAACTTCGTGTTTCTAAAGGCAAATTAATGCCAATGTAGGGCTTCCCTGGTGGCTCAGCAGTAAAGAATCTGACTGCAATGCAGGAGATATGGGTTTGATCTCTGGGTCAGAAAGATCCCCTACAGAAACAAAAGGCAGCACATTCCAGAATTCTTGCCTGAGATATCCTATGGACAGAGGAGCCTGGTAGGCTACAGTTCACACGGACATGACTTAATGACTCAACCACCACCACCAATGTCCAATATATCTTTTGTATGTTTTTAAATTATATTCTGAATATTAACTGGTAATCTCCATATACAACAAATTTACTTTTCTGTTATTCTGATTACTAAAATATTTGATGGTTCCATTCCCCTGATCTGCTAGATTAACAGAATTTATTGCATCCAGAAAAACAATTGCCATTATACCTAGAAAAACTATTTATCCTGAAAATAAGTTTAATACTGCTATCAATATGTTATCCTTCGTCAGTAAAGGAAAGTCCTTTCTGGTTAAATAAGCTTTACAATGAGAACAGACTATGGAGAATTTTGTCATATACAGAGCAAATAGTGAATAGTAAGTTTCTAGTATGATCTTGTCTACAATAAAGTGATCCTTAGGAGGGTGGTACAAGTATGTCCCATGCAACAAACACTTTATATGCAAAGCTGAAAGAATATTATAGATGTTCAAGCTGGTTTTAGAAAAGGCAGAGGAACCAGAGATCAAATTGCCAACATCTGCTGGGTCATAGAAAAAGCAAGAGAGTTCCAGAAAAACATCTATTTCTGCTTCATTGACTATGCCAAAGCCTTTGACTGTGTGGATCACAATAAACTGTGGAAAATTATGAAAGAGATGGGCATACCAGACCACCTGACCTGCCCCTTGAGAAACCTGTATACAGGTCAGGAAGCAAGTTAGAACTGGACATGGAACAACAGACTGGTTCCAAATAGGAAAAGGAGTACGTCAAGGCTGAATATTGTCAGCCTGCTTTTTTAACTTCTATGCAGAGTACATCATGAGAAACGCTGGGCTGGAAGAAGCACAAGTTGGAATCAAGATTGCTGGGAGAAATATCAATAACCTCAGATATGCAGATGACACCACCCTTACAGCAGAAAGTGAAGAGGAACTAAAAAGCCTCTTGATGAAAGTGAAAGAGGAGAGTGAAAAAGTTAGCTTAAATCTCAACATTCAGAAAACGAAGATCATGGCATCTGGTCCCATCACTTCATGGCAAATATATAGGGAAGCAGTGGAAACAGTGGCTGACTTTTTTTTTTTTCGGGCTCCAAAATCACTGCAGATGGTGATTGCAGCCATGAAATTAAAAGATGCTTACTGCTTGGAAGGAAAGTTATGACCAACCTAGATAGCATATTAAAAAGCCGAGACATTACTTTGTCAACAAAGGTCCATCTAGTCAAGGCTATGGTTTTTCCAGTGGTCATGTATGGATGAAGAAGGCAATGGCAACCTACTCCAGTACTCTTGCCTGGAAAATCCCATGTACAGAGGAGGCTGGTAGGCTGCAGTCCATGGGGTCGCTAAGAGTTGGGCACGACTGAACGATTTCACTTTCACTTTTCACTTTCATGCATTGGAGAAGGAAATGGCAACCCACTCCAGTATTCTTGCCTAGAGAATCCCAGGGACCGAGGAGCCTAGTGGGCTGCCGTCTATGAGGTGGCATAGAGTCGGACACGACTGAAGCAGCTTAGCAGCAGTAGCAGCAAAAGAACAAAATGGATGTGATAGTTTGATTATAAAGAAAGCCAGGCACAGAAGAATTGATGCTTTTGAACTGTGGTGTTGGAAGACTCTTGAGAGTCCCTTGGACTGCAAGGAGATCCAACCAGTCCATCCTAAAGAGGTCGTCCTGGGTGTTCATTGGAAGAACTGATATTGAAGTTGAAACTCCAGTACTTTGGCCACCCGATTTGAAGAACTGACTCATTTGAAAAGACTCTGAGCTTGGAAAGATTGAGGGCAGGAGGAGAAGGGGACGACAGAGGATGAGATGGCTGGATGGCATCAATGACTTGATGGACATGAGTCTGAGTGAACTCCGGGAGATGGTGATGGACGGGGAGGCCTGGCATGCTGCGGTTCATGGGGTCGCAAGGAGTCAGACACAACTGAGTGTCTGAACTGAACTGAAAGAATCTTTACATAAAGTGGAAAAAAAAATATTCCAAACTAGCTAAATTTTCCAGTACAAGGGCAGTCTTAGAAGCAAGTAATATGCTGTTAAGATTTTGTTCTTTTGCTGCGTTGTTCTTTATTTCTCAGGCCTGGGGCATCAGTAAGTATGCCTCACATAAGTAATAAAGGCCTATGCTTAGTGCTTTCAAGTTCTGGCTGCTCATTCCTCAACGCTAGAAACTCAGGAGTCATTTCTGCTTCCTCCTTCATCCTGACATCAGCATTCCCCCAATTCAAATCATCACCAGGTCCTGTGGATTTTACTTTCAATTTCTATTTCCCCCAATACCCTGCTGAATCTAGCTGTTGTTTCTTGCTTGAACTACTCTAACAGCTTCCAAATTAAAGGTGATCTTTTTGAAATAAAGGGCTCATCGTATAAAGTTGAAAATTTCATTGTATTTCTTAGAACCTCTCAATGGTTTCCCATTAACTTAAGAAAAAAACTAAAATTCTTAACTTGGACCATAGGGCTGCTCCTCTGTTCCTCTCCAGATGCATCTAGCACTGCCCTTTTATTGCTCTCATGGGTCCAGCTTCAGTGGGCCTCTTTCTTCTAAAGAATCATGCTCTCTTCTAACTCAGGGTGTTTGCATATGCTATTCTTTCAGCTTGAACCACTCTTCCCCTAATCTCTTCCACCTTGTAAAGTCCTACTGGTCCATCAGGTACCAGCTTCAACCAGTGGCATTTTGCTGTGTATCTACCACTTTGCCCAGCTAGAGCCAAGCTCCATGAACCATTTTTTTCTCACACCACCTTCTATTTTACTTGCTCCTTGTCTTGCTCTCCTACTAGGATGTAAGCTCCATGAGGACACAGATTTCTGTTGTTCTGTTTACCGCAGCATCCTCCAAGCCAAGAAGAAAATTTCGTACATGGTAGTCAGTCATTCAACAAACTGTTGGAAAAAAAGAATGAATCCATCAGTTCAGTTCAGTCGCTCAGCTGTGTCCGACTCTTTGTGACCCCATGAATCGCAGCATGCCAGGCCACCCGGTCCATCACCGTCTCCTGGAGTTCACTCAGACTCACATCCATCGAGTCAGTGATGCCATCCAGCCATCTCATCCTCTGTCGTCTCCTTCTCCTCCTGCCCCCAATCCCTCCCAGCATCAGTCTTTTCCAATGAGTCAACTCATTCTCATGAGGTGGCCAAAGTACTGGAGCTTCAGCTTTAGCATCATTCCTTCCAAAGAAATCCCAGGGCTGATCTCCTTCAGAATGGACTGGTTGGATCTCCTTGCAGTCCAAGGGACTCTCAAGAGTCTTCTCCAACACCACAGTTCAAAAGCATCAATTCTTCGGTGCTCAGCCTTCTTCACAGTCCAACTCTCACATCGATACATGACCACAGGAAAAACCATAGCCTTGACTAGACGGACCTTAGTTGGCAAAGTAATGTCTCTGCTTTTGAATATACTATCTAGGTTGGTCATAACTTTTCTTCCAAGGAGTAAGCGTCTTAATTTCATGGCTGCAGTCACCATCTGCAGTGACTTTGGAGCCCCCAAAAATTAAGTCTGACACTGTTTCCCATCTATTTCCCATGAAGTGATGGGACCGGATGCCATGATCTTCATTTTCTGAATGTTGAGCTTTAAGCCAACTTTTTCGCTCTCCTCTTTCACTTTCATCAAGAGGCTTTTAGCTCCTCTTCACTTTCTGCTGTAATGGTGGTGTCATCTGCATATCTGAGGTTATTGATATGGATTCTCCAAAGAGCAACACAAATAATGTGCAATAATTAGGAAAGGTAAATCTCAGGCATCCACTAAGCTATCCCATTCCAGTGCACAAATATTTACTGAAGACCAATTGGACATGGGCTAGGTGGCAGGCACTTGGGAGTTTAGCAACTGCTGTCGTTGTTAAGTCGTGTCCAACTTTTTTGTGACCCCATGGACTCTAGCCTGGCAGGCTCCACTGTCCATGAGATTTCCCAGGCAAGAATACTGTAGTGGGTTGCCATTTCCTTCTCCAGGGGATCTTCCTAACCCAGGGATGGAACCTGCATCTCCTGCATAGGCAGGGGAATTTTTTTTTTTTTTTTACCGCTGAGCCACCAGGAAAGCCCTTTGGCAGCTGAGTTCTCCTTAAAAGGCAACAAGACTTTGTCAGGGATGTTCTCTTCACCCTCGGAGTCAAAACGAAGAACGGCGGTAAGAACTTAAGTCATTTCTCTAAAGAGATAAAGGGGTAAAAGGAGGAAAGGATTAAAAGGGTGGTAAGGGGCGGAGGGTGGTTTCCAGGTGGCTCAATGTGTAAAGAATTCGCTTGCAATGCAGGAGCCAAAGGAGACGCTGGTTCGATCCCTGGATCGGAGAGATCCCCTGGAGGAGGGAATGGCAACCCATTCCAGTATTCTTGCCTGAAGAACCCCATGGACAGAGGAGCCTGGCGCGCTGCAGTCCATAGGGTCGCAAAGAGTCGGACACGACTGAACAAGGTCGCAGAAAGGCAGAAGAGGGCTTCCCAGGTGGCGCTGGTGGTAAAGAACCCGCCGGCCAATCCAAGAGATGCAGGTAAGCTCCTAGGGTGGGGAAGATCCCTTGGAGAACACGGTAACCCACTCCAGTATTCTTGCCTAGAGAATCCCAAGGGTAGAGCCTGGTGGAGGACGGTGCATAGAGTCGCAAATAGACGCGACTGAGTATATATGCATGCAAAGGGGTAGGAAAGGTATAGAGAATTAAGAGCTTTCTCCTCCTTTCTTGCTCGCGGTCTTTCTCTTCCAGGCTAGGATCCGAGAGCTTCCGTTTGCCCTACTCCTAAGTGGTAAGAAGGAAAAATACCCGCTTGTTGGCGAACCAGTTCTAGGGTACTCGAAGCGTAGGTCGTCCTCCCCTCCGGCTTCACTTTGCCAACTACACCCCCGGAGGCCGTCGGAACCAAGCTAAGGTGTTTCTGTGGCAACGGACAGCTTCGGAGGACCTTTTCTTCTCTTTTAGCTGGCTACTATTTTGCCTCCCTGTGTTCCAAAATAATACATTTTGCAGCTTACAAAGATAAAAGGACTTAGGGAGAGAATTGTACAGGTGATTTTGAGCGTGGTTCATTTCAGTCAGAAGGCGATTTCTGAGGCTTTTTTGGCGGTCGCGGAAGTTACCTAAACGGGGGCGGGGCGGAGATGTATTTACCCACAAGACCACGCGGCGGGTCCTCGCTGGTCTCTTTCAGCCATCTTGGACCCTGTGAAGGTGTGTAGACTTCCTGCAGCTGAACTTTGGGGGCAAATAAGTGGGGTAGGCTCGGCTATATCCCTCGGACGAGGCACGGGTGTGACTCCGAGGCTCTACCAGCTAACGATTTCTGTGATTTCCAGCAACGGGGAGGACAGGATGGAGGAGATATGGGACTGATGGTGCTGGTTCCCTGACCTCCGAGAATGGGTGCTCCGGTAACCAGTTGCTTCCGGGCCCTAGCGGAGTAAAATACAAAACAGATGCATTTTGTCTGGCAGCAGCGGCACCTTTAGGCAGGGTTCTTTGTCCATTTACTGCCACCTCAAACCTGTGTTCTGCATGTTTACTGTGTCTTTCCTTAGCTTTTCTTTCCCGTTCAGTGTGGCTTCCCTGGTGGCTCCCACGGTAAAGCGGCTGCCTGCAATACGGGAGACTCGGGTTCGATTCCTGGGTCAGGAAGGCCCCCTGGAGAGGGGAATGGCAATCCACTCCAGCACTTTTGCCTGGAAAATCCCTAGGACGGAGGAGCCTGACAGGCTACAGTCCGTGGGGGTCGCAAAGAGTCGCGACTCTTGAGTCGCACGACTGAGCGACTTAAGTGTGTAAAAGTGTTGTTCTTAAGACTTTCTTTTGGTGTTTCTAGCAGTTATGTCTTGTACTGTAGAATTTTGCCACTTTAGTTATCTTCATTTTGGCGTTTGCTTAGTTACTTAGCATTCTTTGAGTTTGGGGTGCTGTTCCACAGGAAGCTAGTAGGTTGGAAACGGGCGTTGCGGGGTTTTAAACTGAGTATTTTTGTTTGCAGGCCTGCTGGGAACGGGACTTCTAAAACGACAAATATGTCTGGAAGGTATGTGTTTTAAATATCATTGCTTTGTACTTACAAGTGTACTTGTTTATAAGGCATGATCGTAAATGTAAGTTTAAGTCTGGTGGGGAAAAAAAATAGATGTTTGGTGTAGGTAAATTTAGGTGGGGATCATCACAAGTCAAACCATAGCTGTTGCTTGTTGAAGTTAAGTGAGATTTTAACAGCTTAGAATTAACAGTGTATTTTGTCTTAGGCTGTGGTCCAAGGCAATTTTTGCTGGCTATAAACGGGGTCTACGGAACCAAAGGGAACACACTGCTCTCCTGAAAATTGAAGGTGTATATGCTCGAGATGAAACTGAATTCTATTTAGGCAAGAGATGTGCTTATGTGTACAAAGCAAAGAAGTAAGTTTATAGTATTATACTCTGGAGTTTTTACTTGATTTGTCTCATTTTAAGTTGGTAAAGTAATTGATACTGTTGTGGTTTTTACTTTGGGATTTTAAGCAATTTTAGGGTAGTGTTAGATGTAGATGTCTACTGCACTTAGAAAAATTACAGCTGTTAATTGTTTCAAAGGAGGAGTCAGCTTCTTAGAGTATGATTTTAAGGTTTTGTAGAGCATTTTTCTAGAGAAGGAAATGGCAACCCACTCCAGTGTTCTTGCCTGGAGAATCCCAGGGGTGGGAAAGCCTGGTGGGCTGCCGTCAATGGGGTCGCACAGAGTTGGACACGACTGAAGCGACTTAGCAGCAGCAGAGCATTTTTCATGTACCTTAATTCATTTTGTTGATCTCTTGAGGTTATATATTTTATGGATGCTTAAAGATAATCTCTAGAGTATTGGTTCTTAAACCCATTCCAACTCGGTTAAAACTTTTGGGATAGAGGCTGAGGGAGAGGTGGAAGAAATGGGTGGACTGTTGTTTTTTTGTTTTAAAAAAGATCTTTGGGGAATGCTTTCATCTCCCTTAGCCCCTTTTCCTGCTGCAACCAGAGAGATCCTTTGAGATTTTTAATTATTATAAGTCAGATCATCTGTACTTTTGCTGAAACTCCAGCTGGTCCCCTTCTCATATGGTTAAAAGCTGAAGTCATTAAGGAGCTTCTAAGACTTTATGCATTTAGGGCTACCCGTGTTTTCTCTTAAGCCAGCTAAGATTCATCTTGGTGATATTTTGCCTTTCCCTAAGCCAGGGACCGGAGAAGGCAGTGGCACCCCACTCCAGTACTCTTGCCTGGAAAATCCCATGGACAGAGGAGCCTGGTCTGGTAGGCTGTGGTCCATGGGGTTGCAAAGAGTCGGACACGACTGAGCAACTTCCCTTTCACTTTCATGCATTGGAGAAGGAAATGGCAACCCACTCCAGTGTTCTTGCCTGGAGAATCCCAGGGACGGGGAAGCCTGGTGGGCTGCCCTCTATGGGGTCACACACAGTCGGACACGACTAAAGTGACTTAGCGGCAGTAGCAGCAGCAAGCCAGGGACACAACCTCCCGTTTTTTAACACAAGCTGTTCCCTTACCTTCCAGTCTTTTTTCCAGCATTATCTTTTTAGTAATGCCTTCCCTGGCTGTTTATAATTACAAACAAGTTTCTCTCCCTATACTCACATTTTTTGTCCCCTTTTTCATCTACCCCTTGCCTTCTCCACTATTACAGTTATTAGCATTTATTTCTCAAGTGAATTAAGTGGTTAACTGGGGTTGAGGGCCACTGATCTAGAAGTCACCTTGATTTTGCACCACACTGTATTGGGTCTGTGGGTTCTTATGCCTTTTTTATTTTTAATCATCTTAAAATCAGCAACACAGTAACTCCTGGTGGAAAACCTAACAAAACCAGAGTAATCTGGGGAAAGATCACTCGAGCTCATGGAAACAGTGGCATGGTTCGTGCTAAATTCCGAAGCAACCTTCCTGCTAAGGCCATTGGACACAGAATTCGTGTGGTAAGTACACTGTTAACTGTGGAACCTTTTGGAATCAAACTAAGCTCAAGGGGTTCAGCTTGGACCATTAAGGACTACTGTGATAATAAAATGTCACCAATAGTTCAGGCTGTAAAATGAGCAGCTACTGTGAAAATGTATTATGGAACATTTTCTTGGCATTATGTGAAAAGCGAAGCCAAAGGGTTCAAATGGATTGTGCCTAGATTCAGATAATTGCTAAAGCTGCCTGGAAGTGGTGGGGAATAGCATTTGACCCTTGAACAACACAGGGGTTAGGGGCTAGTGGGAAATCTATGTATAACTTTGCAGTTGCCATCTGCATCTGTGGATTCAGTCAACTGCAGATTGTGTAGTATGTATTTACTGAAAGAAATCTGTATAAGTGGACACATGGAGTTCAATCTGGGTTGTTCAAGGGTCAGCTATTTAAATAGTTTTCTGAGAAATGTATTAGGCTCTGAAGTAATTGCTAGAAAATGAAAATTCAGTATACCTTTTCCTGGCATAATCCTTTTTTTTTTTTTGGACCTAATTCTTAATACTTCCCAGCTCTTCATCATAACAGTCTTGAAATGGGTATTAAGGCTAACAGATGCTCATATCCCAAGGCTTCAGGCAAAGCCTTCAACTCCAGATTCTGTGGTTTTTCTAACAGGATAGCTCCTGTTTTCTTTAGTTAGGATGCATTTTTAATAGATATGGCTACGTCTTTGGGGACACAGGGCGCTACTGAACCCTGCTGAGCAGTTGAAATTTTTCATCAGAGCAGGTTTTTACTGTTAACGCATGTGAGTGAAGTCGCTTTGGTCATGTCCGAATGTGACCTCATGGACTGAAGCCCTCCAGAGTCCTCTGTCCATGGGATTTCTCAGACAAGGATACTGGAGTGTGTTGCTGTGCCCTTTTCCAGGGTATCTTTCTGACTTGTCTCCTGCACTGGCAGGCGGATTCTTTACCACTACCACCACCTGGGAAGCCCCCGTATTGTTAGAGGAGGCAAAATTAAATGGACTCTGTGTTCCCAGTACTGATTCTTAGTCAGTGACTATTCAGAAACTGAAGGCTATAAGCATTAGTTCCCTTCCCATGAGGATATGAGTCGTTGGGTGCCTCTCAGATAGGTAATGGGATGAGAGATGTATTTATGTTGTGGTATTCAGTAATTCTTGTATATAACATGTACCTTGTGTTCTTTTCCCCCCCCAGATGCTGTACCCTTCGAGAATTTAAACTTCTTGAAAATAAATAAAAGTGTGGATTTGTCCTGTTGTGCTTTTGTTAAATGGCTTAAAAAATTATTTGTCCTGGATATAGTTGCTAAGTCCTAAAATGGTGGTGGCTATCAGGCATATACAGAGTACACAGGAGCCTAGAGAATATAGGACTACAGGAGGGTTTTGATGAGGATGGATGTATCTTATATCTTAATACAAGACCTTAAATGGTAGGGGGAAGATTACAAGTGATTTTTAGTTGGAAACAGTGGAAAGGAGTATCTTGGAAGGTTTCTAGTGATGGAGCACTGGAACCTAGCCTATGGAAACATTTTTAAACTTGGCAGCACTGTGTGGCTTACGGGTTTTTTCTGTCCCCCAACCAGTAATCAAACCTAGGCCCTTGGCAGTAAGAGTGCAGGGTCCTAACCACTAATCGGCCAGGGAAGTCCCTTTAGCCAGTATTGATATATATGTAAAACCTCCAGATTTCCACATCAAATGGACCTATAATTCTTCCTTTTATTTCAACTCTGGCACTGTGATATTGGTACCTGTCTCCCTCATTACACTGAAAACCTTGTTTTGATCTAAAGTACCTTGTAATAATAGCATGCACTTGTTTGATATAGATTGGTTGGGAAATCTGGGGATTAAAAATGGTAGATGGGAGAAATTTGTGGAATATATTGATGGTATTTGGTGCCTTATTTGAACAAATGTGGGTGAGATATATTTGGGATTTGTGACTGGACAAAGCATTCCAGTATTTATATAATGCTTGGTTGGGAATAATATGTAACTTGAAAGTGCCTCCAAAATGCCATAAATCTTAGTAGAGGGTGGTCAGGATTGCCTGGACAGTATTGCTTGCTTTCTTTGGCTCCATGTTTTAATATAGTAAAGTGCAGGATTGAGATATTTTGGCATGATATGATGCTTCTGAATTGTGGCGTTGGAGAAGACTAGAGAGTCCCTTGGACTACAAGGAGATCCAACCAGTACATTCTGAAGATCAGCCCTGGGATTTCTTTGGAAGGAATGATGCTAAAGCTGAAACTCCAGTACTTTGGCCACCTCATGCGAAGAGTTGATTCTGGAAAAGACTGATGCTGGGAGGGATTGGGGGCAGGAGGAGAAGAGGACAACAGAATGAGATGGCTGGATGGCATCACCGACTCGATGGACGTGAGTCTGAGTGAACTCCGGGAGTTGGTGATGGACAGGGAGGCCTGGTGTGCTGTGATTCATGGGGTTGCAAAGAGTCAGACACCACTGAGCAACTGAACTGAATGGGAATTTGACAAATAGCCCCTTCTGACTTAAAATTGTATGTGGGCTTAAGAGCTCTTAAAAATGAGTAGAACATAGCAGTTCTACATTTCACTTAGTTTAATGGTGGCCCTGAAGCCAAAAGAGTCAGATTGGGTATGTGTTTGTACTGCTAGTCTTTGTCCAGTAGCAGCTGTTGGGAGGCGTGGCCGTAAGGGAAACAAAGGGTTGTAAGAAGCAGCAGTTTGGAATCATTGAGCAACCATGCTCCTCACCCTTTCAAGGCCACCACATTTCAAATATCTTGAGTAGGATCTTAAGAAAATTGAACTTGGAAAGTTGGGTCAAGGCAAGGAAGAGCAGATGAAGTATCAGTTGCCAAGCATCTCCCTACAATTTCAAAAGGGAAATGGCACAAAGATTTGATGTGCCTTCTGCTTAGAAGGCATTTGAGGAACCAAATTAACTGGGTTATGTAATGTGACTAAAACCTATTACTCCATAATTGGAAAGTCTAGAAAACTACCAGATGCCAGGATATTAGTATTTAATTTTGTTTTTGTATCACCCATAGTATATGGAATCAGTTCTCCAACAAGGGGTTGAACCCAGGCCCCTCCTGCAGTGGAAACGAGTCAATATGGAATGCTTCACATATTTGTGTGTCATTCTTGTGTGGGGACCATGCTAATCTTGGTAGTATCCCAATTTTAGTTTGTGTGCTTCCAAAGTGAGTGTGAAGCAGTCTTAACCACTGGACCGCCAAGGATGTCCCAACAATATTCTCGTATTAGAGTGTTATTGATGAGCTTGAGTGACAGGCAACAAAATTCATATTTTAGAAAGATCCCTGTGCAACTCAGCATAAATGAAGGGAAAACCAGGTAGGCTTTGCAGTCTTAACTAAGATATTTGCACACTGAAATAGAGTAAGAGTCTTCAAAAGTAATGTTCTCAGCTTTGGTTGCTGAACAAGTTAACTACACAAATTTAGGGGACCAGGAGATGGTTAGGAGGGGAGAGTTCATGAGTTCGAGAAAGCTGGAGAATGCGCACCTGTCAACGTGTCTAGGAAGGCAGGTAGTTATTAGGGTCTGGATTAGGCGTATAGAGGAGAGGAAATCATCTCTGTTGGAGTTGAATGGATAGATCCAAGGATAATGGTAGAGTAATGAGGTGGATAAACAAGAAATGGTAGGCACTTGAAGAAAAAGCAAGTTGAGAGTTTGTAGGATAACCAGAGTAAATGCAGTTGGAAGTAAGCGTTGCACACAAATTCATGCATACTCTTAAACTAATGTAATGGTAGCATTTATGAGAGCCTGTATTAGACTTAATCTGCTCCCGTAGAGGTTTGGTTTAGTGCAGACTGTCCTCAAGACAAAGTTACATTGGAGGAATTGCTTGTTTCACAGAAATGAACCAAAATGGCTAGCACCTTATCCTTTGAACTGTTAAGACACTGCTGTTATCTCTAGGAACTTGATAACTGGTACCATTCTTTCTTTATTCACAATCCGGAATTTCTTTGTGGTTTTGTGTAGAGAGCACATACTAAAAGTGATAAATTTGGTTTAAAATCCCAACTTCCTGTAGTGGGATGATAGCCACATCTAATGCCACTATTCTTGTGTAGGATTCCCCACCCGTTTTTTTTTTTTTTTGGTTTGTTTTAGTACATAATCTTATCCAATGAAGTATAAATTCTTGGGATTTTTTTTAACCTACTACAGTTCCTAGTATAGTAATTTATAATATTCAATTCTTGAAGTGCCTGTTACAAGCTCAGTGCTTCCAGTTCCAAGTTTTGTGGTTTCTTTTGTGGGCCACAAGGAGATTAGTTTTTCATAGTTCCTCACAGCTCAGCTTTCAAGCTTTTAATAGCAAGAATCTACCAGGTTTCCGCCAGGGTTAAAAGTGTTAATTGCTCAGTTATGTCCAACTGTTTGCAACCCCATGGACTGTTACTCTGTCCCTGCAGTTCTCCAGGCAAGAATACTGGAGTAGGTAAGCCATTCTCCGGGGGAATCTTCCCTACTCAGGGATAAAACCCGGGTCTCCTGCATTGCAGGTAGATTCTTTGCCATCTAAGCTACCGGGGTTAACGTATTTGCAACTCTTTAACATTGATTGTACAGAAAATGATTTTAGTTTAGAAGTGGGTTTGGGACCTCTCTGGCGGTCCAGTGATTAAAAAGACACGTTTCCAATGCAGGGGGCAGGGTTTGATCCCTGGTCAGGAAACTTAAGATCCCACCTACTGTGAAAGTGAAAGTCGCTCAGTCGTGTCTGACTCTTTGCGACCCTATGAACTATACAGTCCATGGAATTCTCCAGGCCAGAATACTGGAATGGGTAGCCTTTCTTTTCTCCAGGGGATCTTCCCAACCCACAGATCGAACTTAGGTCTCCTGCATCGCAGGCGGATTCTTTACCAGCTGAGCCACAAGGGGGAGGACAAAAAAATTTTAAGTGGATTTAACACGATATTATAAATCAACTACCTTCAACTTAAAAAAAGGTCCTAAAATCGGTGGCTCAGCATAAGTAAAATTGAAAAGTACATTCCACTTAACTTTTAAATAGCTAAATCGTAAGATTTTGCATCTATTTATGTCTAAGCTCCTGGCACCTAGTGGGTCATATTTTTTCACTGGATAACTGAATTAAAAAGTAAAACTCCCTCAGTAAAGACACGCACTTATCACCATCTCATCACCATCAACACCGACTTATCGTCTCACGGCGCAACTCTCGTGGCCCGCTAGGCGGCATTTATCGGCCGGCTTCACGCGAATGAGACGCGATGATCGCGATGCGACTCTCATCTTCTGCGTTGAACTTCTTACCGGTGACGCCAGCCAATGAAAAAACAACTTTCAGCCTCCAAGTCCCTCCACCTGCCTCGAGAGGCGAGGGGCGGGGCTGGCGCTGGGCGCGGAGGCGTCACGTACTCCATGGTAACGACGCTCGGCCTGAACATGGCGGCCGAGCTGGGTAGAAAAGCGGGCTCCTCGGATTCAGGCCTGGGCCCGAGCCGGTGGCACTGGAGCGGTCCTTTGTGGGTCCGAGGCGTTTTACTTCTTTTAGGTGGGCTCCGGGCAAGCACCGCATCTATTCCTGTCTCCTTGCGCAGTTCTCCTCCATGCCGGCACCATGTCCCCTCTGACTCTGAGGTAGGGCGACGGAGGGGCCCTGTGAGAGTAAAGTAATATGGGAGGCAACGGTAGAGAGGATAGTGTTGGAACAGGGTGTACTGGGGGAGAAAGCGAGATTGGGCCAGAGACTGAACTCTGAGAGGGTTGGGACCAGCCGTCAGCTCCCTTCCTGCACCCAGCAAAGTGGCTCAATTCGGCATTTGAAAAGAACATCATCACTTTCCCGTGCGGAGAGTTGTGCTTAGCAAGTTGTCCTAGAGCAGTGGTCTTCCAACTTGGGTGTCCATCAGAATTACCTACTGTGCTGTGCTTAATCGCTCAGTCGTGTCCTAAGGACTTGTTAAAATTCAACTGGCCGCTCCATTCATTCCCTCCCGCTGCCCGCTTCTGACTCATTAGATCTCGTATGGAGCCTCAGAATTTGCAGTTGAAGTTCCCAGATCGTTGATGATGCTTCTTGTCCAAGGACCTTACTTTGGAAACCACTGACCTAAAGATTTGAAAAAGAATTGATTGGAGAGCGAGACAAAATCGTTGCAGAGATATTGGGGGTTCTCTGGAGACAAAATTCAGATTTTATTTTCAAGTTACTTCATCACATTGCTTGCTTTACCCTGTTCTCCTGCCCTGAAATACCTTTCTCCCTCCCATTATATTTTTCTTCCTGTCTAAATTCTTTCATTCTTAGTTCCTTAATCGCAAGGCAGCCTGCTGAAACCACCCCAGCAGAATGTTCTTTTCATTTTACAATATGTCTTATCTGTACTCTTTTCTGGCACTTAACCGAGTCCTGCTATGTGGTGACAGCTTATTTTTCAGACATATCTTGCTTTTGTAGTTGAATTGTAATTTTCCTTGGTGTATGAGGTTTGTGTCTTGTACTTTGATTTCTGTACAGTATTTAGAGGAGGGCTGCAGTAAATTTAGTATTCTTTGAGGAAAGAAGACATAGTACCTGGGGGCAGGGCTGCATGTTGTGCTTGATTTTATATTAATATTTTGTCTTATTACTTTATCAAAAAAGATTAATTTGGAAATTATCAGTTCAGCCCATAAATTTAAGACCATTAATTTTTGTGATAATTTTCAAATTTCTCTGTATGCTGTTATAACCATATACGCCAGAATACTAAGTTTGGTGTTTGTGGCTATATTACAGCTTTTATCATGACACTGCATTCTGGCTGAATTGTTTTATTTATTCTTTAGTCTCTTAGGCACTTGTAAGTGTATAATACAGTATTGTAATCTGTAATCACTGTGTTGTACATTAGATCTCCAGGACTTACTTATCTACTAGTTGCAAATTTGTACCCTTAAACATGTCAGTTCCCCCACCTACCTAGTGAATTCTTTTTAAAATACATTCCCTTTAAAAAATAAATAAATTAATTAAAAAAAAAATACATTCCCACAAAGCCCTGCACTTCTCTCTTTGAATTTAGATCAAGAGAAAGTAGTTCAAAGAACTGCAAAATGTCTGTACTTGAAGGAACCTTAATAGCTGTTTTCTTCTCGTGATTGTTGCCAGTGTACAAATCTCTCACTTATATTTGAACATTTCCACAAATATGGAAATTGTCTCCAGAGGCGGTCCCTTTGCTTTTTGGAGAGATCATTGTTTTTTTTATAGAGCTGAAAACGGACTTCCCAGGCAGTACAGTGCTAAGAGTTTCCTCTGCAGGGGACACATGTTCAATCCCTGGCAGGGAACTAAGATTCCACATGCTGTGCGGTGTGGCTAAATAAAATAAAGGTACAGAGCTTGAAAACTCTTCCTGAAACTTCCCTCCACTATTCTTATTTATGGCTCTTGGCTGAACAAACTAAATAGTGATAGTGCTTTGGATATTAAAAGCAAGCTATTAAATTCTTGAGAGTTCTCATTCCTAATAAATTTTCCTGTTTTTTCATAGAGTATGTTGTAACAAGTCCTCATAGCCATTTTCTTTGCTTTAAATTGGACACAAAGAATAGGCAAGTGCTATTCATTGTAACAGTAGTGACTGCATCTCTGTTAATTGCAACAGGAAATTACAGTAACTTTATATTGGTAATGGTGGGGAACTACAAAACATGTGACTCATATAACTTGTTCTCAACTGAAAACTTTTAAGTTTTGGTTTTATTTTTTATTGTGTAAATTAAAACAAAACCAAAACCAGAATAGTATAATGAATTCCCATGACCCTTCACCCAGCTTCAACACTACCACTGTTCTCTTATTCTGTTTCATATACTTCTGTCCATTCTCTATCCACCCACTGTTATTGTTACTTTTACAAGTATTTTTGTTTTCCCATAAAATTTATTTATTTATTAAAATGTAGCAAATGCATCATTTACATTCATGTAAAACCAACAACCTATCACAATACAGAATAGAACATTTTCAAGTCTCTAGAAAATTTTCTCCTGTTCTGTGCCAATCAGTCTCTCCCATCTCTTTTCTTTTTTTTTTTATTTTTTTCGTATTAGATTTAGATTTTACAGCAAATTAGTTTTGCCTGTTCTAGAATTCAGCTTAAATAAATGGAATTATATAATGTATAATAATAGTAGATCACATTGAATTTTCCAGTAGTAAATCAACCTTGTATTTTTGGAATAGATTTTAATCGGTTATGGTGTGTTATACACTTGTGAATTCAGTTTCCTCATAGATTAAGGATTTTTATATCTATGTTTATAAGTGATGTTGGTTTATAGTTTCCTTTTCAGTGAAATTTTTATTAGCTTTTGGTATCAGAATTATGCTGACTGTACAAAATGAGTTGGAAAGTTCTATCACGTATTTTCTAAAAGAGTTTGTAGAAAATATCTTCCTTAATATCTTCCCTGCCGTTCACTATCTCCGGGAGTCTGCTCAAACTCATGTCCATTGAGTCAGTGATGCCATCCATAACTGAAACTATCAGGGCCTACAGTTTTCTTTATGAAAAGGTTTTTTTTTTTTTTTTAACACTTTTATTGAGCTATAATTTATATACCATAAAATTCACCCACTTAAGTATCCAAATAAGTGATTTTTAATAAATTTACAGAGTTACAGAACCATCACCACAGTCCAGTTTTAGAACTTTTTCATCAACCTGGAAAGAACCCTTGTGCCCATTTACAGAAAACTCATGTTTTCACTTCTGGCCCCAAGAAACCACTTTTTAGGAACAGATAAATCCAGTTTCTCTGATACAGGTCTATTCAGAGTATCTATTTAATCTTGTGTCAGTCTTGGTAATGTGTGTTTTTTAAGGACTTTATTTCATCTAAATTGTTACACTTACTGACATAAAGTTGGTGATAATATATTTATCCTTTTGATGTCTATAGAATCTGAGTAATATCTGCACTTTCATTTCCAATGTGGTAATTTGTGTTTATTCTATTTTATTCTAGTCCATTCTTTCTAAGAGCTTATTAATCTTATTAATAATTTTAACCATTAGCTTTGGTAATTTTCTTTAATTATTGTTTTCTATTTCATTGTTTTCTGTTCTTTGTTATTTCTCCTTATTGTGGATTTACTTTGCTCATATTGTTAGGCGGAGACTTAGAGGAGACTTAGATCATTGTTTTTGAGCTCTTTTTTCTTTCATACTATAAACATTTATTTTTTTTTAATTTTTATTTTTTAGTTTTTTATTTTTTAAATTTTAAAATCTTTAATTCTTACATGCGTTCCCAAACATGAACCCCCTCCCACCTCCCTCCCCACAACATCTCTCTGGGTCATCCCCATGCACCAGCCCCAAGCATGCTGCACCCTGCGTCAGACATAGACTGGTGGGCGATTCAATTCTTACATGATAGTATACATGTTAGAATGCCATTCTCCCAAATCATCCCACCCTCTCCCTCTCCCTCTGAGTCCAAAAGTCCGTTATACACATCTGTGTCTTTTTTCCTGTCTTGCATACAGGGTCGTCATTGCCTCTTTCATACTATAAACATTTAAAGATCTGTATTTCTCTCAGTACAAATTTAGCTACACTTCACAAATTTTGACACATTGTAATTTAATTATCACTTAGTTTAGATGCTTTTATTTTCCCAAGTAATCTTATCTTTGATCCATGGGTTATTAAAAATGTTTAAAATATAATTTCTAAATATTTGGTCCTTTTCTAGATAGCTTATGGTTATTAATTTCTAATTTAGAGAATATCTTCTGTAAGATTTCAGTTCTTTGAAATTGTTTTACATATACTTCAGCATATGCTCTATCCCACTAAACTGTTCTGTGTACTAGTAAAGAGTATACTATAGGTACTGAGTGTAGTTTTCTGTACACATCAATAAGGTAAGGTAACTGATGGTACACTTCAGATTTCTATATTTTTTAATACAAGTTTAAGGGTTGTATTCCATTTACAGTTATTATAAAATATTAGCTATAGATTTCTGTGTTCTTAAAATTTTTGTCTAATTGATAGGATCTTAAAATTTTCTATGATTTTAAATGTTTTTCTTCCTTTAGTTTTGTCAGTTTTTGCTTCATGGATTTTGAATCTATTGCTAGGTACATTCACACTTATAATTATGAATTTCTGATGTATTCATCCTTTATTATTATAAAACATTACTCTTTATTACTGGTAATACTCTCTGCCTTTGCTTTGCTGATATTAGTATAGTCATTTCAGCTTGCTTATGATTAGAATTTTATATCTCACCTGTCTGTGAGATGTAAAAGTTTATCTTTTATGTCATTGGAGATAAACTTCAGTATTGAACATCTTTCTTTTAGTGCTTTAACTATTTGTTTCATTGTCTTCTCATCTTTATTTTTTTAATTAAATACTTTATTTTTAAAAATAAAAACAGGTTTAGACTCACAGCAAAATTGTGAAGAAGGTACGGAGATTTCCCAAGTACTGTATTCCTCTTCACATGCGTAGACTCCCCTATTACCAACATCCCTAATCAGAGTGGTACTTTCGTTATAACTGATGAAACTACACTGACACATCATAAGCACCCAAAGTCCATAATTTACATTAGAATTTACAATTGGTGTTGTACATTCCATGGCTTTGGACAAATGCATAATGACACGTAGCCATCATTACAGTGTCATACCTGGTAGTTCCACTGCTTTCAAAATCCTCTGTGCTCTGCTTATTCCTCTGCCATCCTTCTATCCCTGGCAAACACCAATCTTTGTATTGTGTCCATAGTTTTCCCTTTTCCAAAATGTCATCTGGTTGGAATCGTATAGTATGTAGCCTTTTTGGATTGGCTTCTTTTACTTTGTTGTTGTTCTGTCTCCCAGTCATACCTGACTCTTTGTGACCGAGGGGACAGCAGCGCCTTAGCCTTCCCTGTCCTTCGTCATCTCCCAGGGCTTGCTCAAACTCATGTCCATTGAGTCAGTGATATGCCTTTAAGTTGGCTTCATGGCTTCTCATGGCTTAATAGCTCATCCTTTTAACTCTGAATACTATTTCATTGTCTGGATATACCACTGTTTGTTTATCCATTTACCTATTGAAAAGCATCTTGGCTGCTTCTGAGTTGTAGCAATTATGAATAAAGCTGCTATAAAGATCCACGAACAGGTTTTTGTGTGAATTTACGTTTTTAACTCATCTGTGTAACTGCCAAGGAGCATGACTGCTGAGTGGTTCAGCAGTCATGACTGCAAGAGTATGTTTAGTTTTGTAAGAAACTGCCAAAACTGTCTCCCAGAATAGCTGTACATGTTGCATTCCCACCAGTAATTAATGAGAATTCCTATTGCTCCATATCCTTGGCAGCATTTGGTATAGTATATGTTCCAGATTTTGGCCATTCTAATAGCCATATAGAGATATCTCATTGTTTTAATTTGTGTTTTCCTGGTGCTGAGAGGGATTGAGGGCAGGAGGAGAAGGGGACAACAGAGGATGAGATGGCTGGATGGCATCACCGACTCGATGGATGTGAGTCTGAGTGAACTCCTCGAGTTGGTGATGGACAGGGAGGCCTGGTGTACTGCGATTCATGGGGTCGCAGAGTCGGACACGACTGAGCGACTGAACTGAATGATATGTAATGTGAAACATCTTTCTGTATGTTTATTTGCCATCTGCATACCGTCTTTGGTGAGGTGTGTGTTAAGGTTTTTGGCCTGTGTTTTACTTGAGTTGTTCATTTCCTTATTGTTGAGTTTTAAGGTTTTTGGCCTGTGTTTTACTTGAGTTGTTCATTTCCTTATTGTTGAGTTTTAAGAGTTCTTTGTATATTTTGGATAATAGTCCTTTATCCAGCGTGTCCTTTGCAAATACATTCTCCCAGTGTGTGGCTTGTCTTCCTTTCTTGATGTTAACTTTCATTGAGCAGAAGTATTTATTATTAATAAAGTTGAAATTATCAATTATTTCATTCATGGACTATGTCTTTAGTTTTGTATCTAAAAAGTCATCACTAGGCACTTCCCTGATGGTCTAGTGGGGGCCAGTGCAGAGGGCCTCGGGTTGGTCCCTGGTCAGAGAACTAGATCCCAAGTGCCACAACTAAAAGTTTGCATGCTGCAACTAAAAAAATAATAAATAGGGACTTCCCTGGTCCAGTGGTTAAAAGTCCACCTTGCAACGCAGGGCATGTGGGTTTGAGCCCTGGTGAGGGAACTAAGATCGCACATGCTGTAGGGCAACTAAGCCTGCGAGCTGCTGCTACTAAGGCTTGACACAGCCAAAAATAAATAACAAATAAATAGTACTAAAAAGTAAACAAAAAAAGTCATCGCTATCCCCATGAATATCTAGTTTTTCTCCTATAGTATCTTCTCTTAAGAGTTTTATGGTTTTGTATTTTATATTTTACATTTAGATTTATAACCCATTTTGAGTTAATTTTTATAAAAGATGTGGGGTCTGACTCTAGATTGATTTTTTTCCATATGAATATCCAGTTGTTCCAACACCATTTGTTGAAAAGGCATTGTTTCATTTTATTGCCTTTGTCCTTTGTCAGAGATCAGGTGAATGTATTTATATGGGCCTGTTTCTGGGCTCTCTATTCTGTTTCATTGACCTATTTGTTTCTCCTTTTGCCAGCATCACACTTTCTTGATACTGTAACTTTATAGTAAATCTTGAAGTCAAGTAGTGTCATTCCTTCAACTTTTTTTCTTCAACATTTTGTTGGCTATTCTGGGTCTTTTGCCATCTATATAAACTTCGGAATTAGTTTGTTGATATTCACAACATAACTTGCTGAAATTTTTATTGGGATTGGCATAGGTGAAATTGGGAAGAACTGACATCGGAGAAGGCAATGGCACCCCACTCCAGTACTCTTGCCTGGAAAATCCAATGGACGGAGGAGCCTGGTGGGCTGCAGTCCATGGGGTTGCGAAGAGTTGGATATGACTGAGCGACTTCACTTTCACTTTTCTGCATTGGAGAAGGAAATGGCAACCCACTCCAGTGTCCTTGCCTGGAGAATCCCAGGGATGGGGTTGCACAGAGTCGGACACGACAGACATCTTGATGATACTGAGTTTTTGTATCCATGAGCACGAACTATTTCTTGATTTATTTAGTTCTTTTTTTTTTTTTTCTGAGTATTACATTTAAAATTTAGTTTGTTAATTTTGAGTCCTTAAGTAGCTAACCTATATGTATTTTTTCAAATCTATTACTTTTTCTCAGGTCATAAATAAGGTCCATCTTAAAAATCACGTTGTAAAGAGAGATGTTAATGAACATTTAAGAATTAAGATTATCTACGATAAAAGTATTGAAGAGTAAGTACACCATTATTCTGTCATCTTTTTTATTAAGAATCAAACTGTGAAGATACTTTCATTTGTTACCTGGAGTTCCATAAATGGAATTAAACTAAATATGCTTTTTAGTTTAGAAAGATGAAGGCCATGAGATATGATTTAAACCTATGCATTTTGAATAATTTAAACAGAACCAGCGTATATCTACTTGGATGTGGTCAATAAGAGACCTGGCTACAATAAGTACTTGAAGGAAAAATAAGAGGAAATAACCAGTGTATACAATAATAAGAACATGTGCAAAATTATTAACCAGAGAGATGATATAGCCTGATTTTTAAAGAAAGAGAGGTTCAGAAAGATAAATTATGAATCTGTAGTAGTTTGTGAAGAGCTGTTGGGAGTAGTTGATGTCTTTCCCTATCTTTAACTTCCCAAATGAATGAGACTGTATTTGATCAACTCTAAAATGCTCGCTGAGATCTGGGGCTCCTGCCAGATATATTCTGAACAAATGAGACAATGGTTTGCCCTCAGCATGGCAATCTTTATGTTTTATGTTGTCATTTTCAGGTTGCTCCCTGAGAAAAGACACCTTGTAAAGGTATGTAATAAATACTCATGACTTGAACACTTAAAATGGTGCATTTTATTATATGTTAATTTTACTTCAGTAATGGAAAATATATACATGACTATTTTGTGAATGACTAAATAAAAGACGTGGTAAGTGTATTTCTCATTTTCACAAACATGTTGTGATGTACTCACTAAAACTTTGTTCATATTTGATATTAAGTTAGTTTTCTCATTTTATGATGTGATATTAAGTCATTCTCGTTTCTTTTACTTGTCTTCTTAGGTTTTAGGGGAGCAGAGCATGCTTAGGATAGGATGGAAAAGATGACTTTTTAAAAACATCAAAACCAGTTTTCTTGGTGTCAGTGCTCATTCTCCTGAAGAATAATTGGCCTGATAGTATGAAATGCCAAGGTTGTTTATAAAGGTGCTGGCCGCATACATTTTTTACACACACACACACACACACACACACACTAAGCCAGCATACATTTTTTATACACACACACACACAACCAGCATACATTTTACACACACACACACAGACACACACACACAGACACACACAGACACACACACACACACACACACACACACACTAAGCCAGCTCATTATGGGCAACAGAAATTGGTGACGTTAAAGCAGATCTTCTAAATACAAGATTTTCTTAACATAAACTATATGAATGTTGGAGTCATCTAAAGCAGTCTCAAATTTAAAGTAAGTTAGATTAATAGTGATGATTTATGTTTTATAACATTCTATTTAAATAGGGTACGAAAGGAACTTTCTGGTGTTCTTTCCTCCAAAACTAAACTAGAAGGTGAAGAAATTCCTTTGCTCCTACGCTCACTCTGTCCCCTACCCCTAGCCATACAACCTTTGACTAAATATTGTATTTGAGTTACAAGGCTTTTTCCTTCTTTCCCTTTAGTCATTAATACCCTGTGCTTGCTTGTTTTAATATGGTTTATCTCTTAGTTGTCATTCTGACTGTTTTTTTATTTCAACTTTTATTTAGAACAAACTTTTCCCACAAGCTGTTTCTTATTTAGAGAAGACTTTCCAGGTTCGTAGACCTGCGGGCACTATATTACTTAGCAGGTATGTCAGGTTTCACACATTTTCTTCAATTGTTTAGCAGTCTGCCCTCTTCATTCTGTCAGTATGGCAACTTTTGAAATTTATACTGGGAGTATTTTATTATGCTGATTCTTAGAGACCAAACTGTAGATATTTAAAAAGAATAAAATAGCATGTTGGGTAGTCATTCTTTCCCTGATTTTCCATTATGTCAGGACCCACTGGGTCTTTTCTTTGGGTGTAGTTGTACCCTTTTCCCCATCTCCCCTTCCTTCTTCCTTTATGTGTACAGTATAGGCTTTTGAAGTGTTTGAAAACCCACATTAAGAAGATTTCCCATGGAACCAAAATTCTTTCTGAGACTACTTTTCTAATTAAAATAGTAGCTATTAATGAAAGCAGCTACTAGTTTTTTTTACAGTGTTTTTAACTGCTATGAACTAATCTTGTTTTTTGTTTTTTGTAATTAAACTTTAATGTAAAAATGAACTGAAGACAATGTGCAACAAACCAGTACCAATACCTACGGAAGGAAAATGATCACCATAGATGCTGTACTGAGGAATGTGCAGAGCATACAAAATGCGGTCCCATTATAGTGCCCGAGGAGCACCTCCAGGTAGTTCACCCTGCTCTTTGCAACATTTTCATTCTTTAGGATAAACTTAGAACAGATTTGCAATCTGTGATTGTTTCCAGAAGTTTTTACAGACTTAAGTTCAAAAGCTTCATTCTCTACCGAAAGTAATCAAAAGTAATCACAGTTGGGTGTGCTGATTTTATTCTTTCATTAGTTTTCAGATGAATGTAGCTATTTATTTTCTTTTTTCAGTTTATCCCTGGGGTTGCCGAATCATTTCTGCTTAGAACTTTTTCTTTGCTCTCCAAAACATCTTTTAGCAGCTGTATACCTCAGTATTTTTTAAGGGCAGTTTAACCTTATCTCTTCAAATAAAAGTAAGGTTCAACCCATCATGGAAATGTATTCCATTAAAAATACTTACAACTATATAGTATATGTTCAAGGGTATTCTTTGCAAAACTATAAATATACCTATACTAGTTACATTATGGCACAACCACATAATGGAATATTATACAGCTGTTAAAGAATGAAATTGATCTCTATATAAATAAATTGTAGCAAACATTAAATTTAGAATGGATAAACAACAGGGTCCTACTGTATAGCACAGGGAACTATATTCAATATCCTGTGATAAACTAATGGAAAAGAATGTAAAAGAAGAATGTGTATTATATGTATAGCTGAATGACTTTGTATAGCAGATTTGCACAACGTTGTAAATCAAATATACTTCAATAAAAAATTTTATAAGGTAAATCAGTGTGGGTAGTTAGCCTGTTTTATTTAAAAAATTAAAAATTATCAACTTTTCACCCTTGGTCTTCCCTTGTGGCTCAGCTCTTAAAGAATCCACCTTCAATGAGGGAGACCTGGGTTCGATTCCTGTGTTAGGAAGATCCCCTGGAGAAGGGAAAGGCTACCCACTCCAGTATTCTGACCTGGAGAGTCCATGGCGTCGCAAAGAGTCAGACACAATTGAGCGACTTTAACTTATTGGGCTTCCAGCTCAGCTGGTTAAGAATGCGCCTGCAATGCAGGAGACCCCAGTTTGATTCCTGGGTTGGGAAGATCTGCAGGAGAAGGGATAAGCAACCACTCCAGTATTCTTGGGCTTCCCTTGTGGCTCAGCTGGTATACAATCCACCTGCAATGCAGAAGACCTGGGTTCAGTCCCTGGATTGGGAAGATCCCCTGGAGAAGGGAATTCCCCTGGAGAATTCCATGGACTATATAGTCCATGGGGTAGCAAAGAGACACGACTGAGTGACTTTCACTTTGACTTTTCACTTTCACTTTCACCTTTCAACAAAGCTGAAATAAAAGCATAAGTAATAAAAATAAGTATTACCGTCTGAGCCACCAGGGAATCCCAATAAAAATAAGTATATACACACATATAAAAAGTTATAAAGTAATTGGAAACATACATATATTAAAAATCTGGAGACATTAAAATTTTAATGATTTTCATTGAGTTGGATTGTGGGGGACTTTTATTTGGTAAGTTATATGTTTTTGTAACTTTCCAATTTTTCATATTAAGCATATATTATTTGTATCAGAAAAAATAGAAAAACTTAAATGCATAAACCAGAAAACCAACTTATACATACTTTTTGAAAAGTATGATTATTGCTTTAGATGTTTTTCTCTATTTATGTTCTCTCATTACTTGTAGAAAATAAATATGTTATTGAACATTGATTTTATAAGCAAAATTAAGCATATGGTTGAAGTGTACTTTGTAATTTTTTCTTGAGGTATCTGAAGCTCACCAAAGGCTTTTTGAACCCTATATTGGCACTAATTCAGCTAACTTAGTCAGCTTCCATTTTTTTTATCAAATTCCTGAATAGCATAAAGGGTTTTAGGGACATGTTTCAAAATTAAAACAACTTATTAATTACATATGTATCTTTTGTGCTAAGACATTTAGAGACATTTCCTAGACATTTTAAGGCACATTTCTTTTTTCCTATTTTTATTTTTAATTTTGTCGTTTCAAATTCTGTTTTATCTTCTTGGGGGGGGGTTCCTAAATTTTTTTTGAAGAAATGAAAGATCATGGAAAAGAATGCTGTTAAAACACAGCTTTTCATAACACCAACTATTAGCAGATTAAAGTAATTGAATTTTAAAATTATAAGTATGTGTGTTAGAGAAGCAACAGTAAGCAGAAGTGAGAATTTCTGTTTTTTCTCTCTCTACAAACATCACTTATGTGTTAAAAAACCCAACATTTACTGATTTTCCTGTTTATAATTTGGAGGTTATGGTTATTTAGGAACTTTGATAGAAATTCTCTAAAAAGCAGGTGTTAAAAGGGCACAGTTTGCTTAGAAAACTAGAAATAAGGGTAGTGTTATAAAGATGACTGTAACTTTTTACCTTATATACTTTTGTTTTATCTGTTTTATTTTTAGTTTTAATAAGATACATGAATTACTTCATAATAGGAATGTATTTCCACTGGATAAAGATTTTTATTAATTTTGAAATAACCACAGATTCACAGAAAATTGCTAAAAAATGTATTTATAAGAAGGTTCCTTGTAATTTTCACCTAGTTTCAGGGTTTAGTAAAACCTTTTCTATTTCTTTTTTTGTACCCTGGTGGGATGCCCTTTCGGAGAAGGCAATAGCACCCCACTCCAGTACTCTTGCCTGGAAAATCCCATGGACGGAGGAGCCTGGTAGGCTGCAGTCCATGGGGTCACTAAGAGTCGGACACACTGAGCGACTTCACTTTCACTTTTCACTTTCATGCATTGGAGAAGGAAATGGCAACCCATTCCAGTGTTCTTGCCTGGAGAATCCCAGGGATGCAGGGGAGCCTGGTGAGCTGCCATCTATGGGGGTTGTACAGAGTCGTACAGAGTCGGACACAACTGAAGCAACTTAGCAGCAGCAGCAGGGATGCCCTTTATAAATAGCTGTTGTCTGTTTTAATTAATATTATACATTGATGATCATTGTATATAAAGTATAAATTTTAATAAAATAAATCTAAAATTAGAGATAGGAACTGAGTAGAGAGAGGTATGAATGTGTGCGTGCGTGTGTACCAAGTCACTTCAGTCATGTCTGATTCTGTGACCCCATGGACTGTAGCCTGCAAGGCTCCTCTGTCCATGGGATTCTCCAGGCAAGAATACTGGAGGGGGTTGCCATGCCCTCCTCCAGCGGATCTTCCCAACCCAGGGATTGAACCTGTGTCTCTTACATCTCCTGCATTGGCAGGCAGGTTCTTTACCACTCGGGCCACCTGGGAAGCCCCAGAGAAAGATATGGACTTTGATAACAGTTGAAGAATTAATAAAAATTAAATCATGCATATTTAAAGTCTGGATTCACTGTAAGTTAAAAGCCCTTATAGTTAACCTTATCTCTGGTCTGATTTTCTGTTGTCCCCTGTGGGCATAGCAATGCAGAGTCTGTTGTGGCGGTAAGTGGCCCTGTGGAGCAGTGGGTGTGCCAGACCAAGAGGGAGTCCGGGATGCAGACTTTGTTCTTTATGTTGGTGCTCTGGCCACTGAGAGGTGCAGCCATGAAAACATCATCTCTTATGCAGCCTATTGTCAGCAGGAAGCAAAAATGGACAGGTAAGCTTCCCCCCAAGACTTATTCCCAAGATCTAATATAAGAACTCTCAGGGTGGGTACAATATTGTAAAGTAATTAGCCTCCAATTAAAAAAAACAAAACTCCCAGGGTGGGGAGGGAGGTGAGGGGTGGTTAGGATGGGGAGACACATGTGCACCTGTGACCGATTTATATCGATGTATGGCAAAAACCAGGACAATATTGTAATTATCCTCCAATTAAAGTAATAAATTTAAAAGAGCTCTCAAAGCATATTCTGAGTGTTTAGAGTACAGGGAGTTCGCATTTGCCAGATTACCCACCTCCAGTAGTAAGAAACAGCATACTGCTTGGATGTGGGTGTGGAGGGGAAATCAAGTTATAGGACTGTTATGCATATGGTAATATGAGTAAAGAAAAAGTCTACTGTCAATAGAATTTTCTTTGGAAGTGATGAATACCTCTCTAAGGAAACAGTTTGAACTTTAGCACTTCTGTGCTAAACGTTAAGATGCTGAAAATAACTATTCACCTAATTTTCATATCACTTAATATGTCCTTCACTTAGTTATTTCTTAAAAATTTAGAATCCTCCTTTTTATTTATAAAATATTTCAAAAAATTTTTTCTCAGTGAAGTAGTCTTGAAATAAAGTTATTATGTGTACAGAGGATTGCCTATCACACACCAGACAAATCAATTAAAGGCAGTAGAAACTGACATGTCTCAATATAGATTATGTGCGACATTCTCAAATTGAAGAGAGTTAATGACAATGACTTGTTCATTGTTTGTAAGGACCATTGGTGAGTTCCTGAACATTCATCTACCAGTTCTAACTAATTTAAGGAAAAAAAGTGAAATTGTTAGTAGAATCAAGTAGACAGTACAAAGGAAACACTAATATATGCTTCAGAGTAATACTGTCAGTACTGAGGTCAAAATCAACATCATGGATTATGAAAGCAATCTGTTAGCATGATACCATATACTTGTTGATCCATGAAATAAACTCAAAAATCTTTAGCTTCTGAATGCTGAGAATACTTCAAGTGAAATATTTAATATATTACTGAAGAAGAAAGTACTAGATGCTTTTGCAGATGTATATGTATTATTTAGTATTCTTAGAAAATAATATATGTATTTAATAGAATGTTCAATTTTTTCCTGAGAAGCTATCATTAAATTTGTGATATTTTATAATTAATAGTGTCAGTATCAAGCAAATATGGTATTTGAAGTGCTAAATGAATAAGCTACTTAATAAAATGAGACACATCTCAAAGTAGATGTCTTTGAGAAATATACCTTCTTAATAGCAATGTTGCAAAATCATGGTTCTTTATCTTAATTTGACCTAAGCCATATGGATTGTGCATACACCCATACACAATCTCATTTTTGATATACTGTTGAGTATCAAACATTGTAGAACAGTGTACATAATATGATTTTATACTTGCTTTAAAAATCTGCTTATGGATTTGAACATGCTAAGGTAAAAGTAAAAAATAATCAGGATTACCAGCTATGCTCATTTTCTCAGGAGTATTCTTGTGTCAGACCTAAAAGCCCCATAACCTAGGAAATCCCTCAGTTCTGGGCAAACTGGGGTTGAAGGTCACTCTAAAAATAAAACATCCCTATTGTTAATAGCAGTTACTTGTGATAGTGGACTTTAGTGGTGGTAGGTTGTAAAATAAGGGATTTTTACTTCATTCTTCATACATTTCTATAATTTGGATATATAGCTCTTTTCAGTGAGCTTTTATTACTTTTTTTAAACAAAAGACATGTTAAAGTGAACTTTAAAGAAACAAAACAAAAGTGAACTTTATGTATTAGAAACAGAATCGGTTCCCTGTGGAAGTAGGGAGAGGGATATAAAATCCCATGTTGAGATGGGTCTAGATTAGTTCATCTCTTTTTAGCACCTGATCATACTGAAAGTACTGAAAGTATTTAATTGTCTTTTAGGGAGAGAATCCGGCATAGGAATTATCACATAGATGAGAATCCCATAGCCCAGAGATTTGTTTCACTTTCAAAGCCCTGCTGTTAGGTTTCTTAAGGCACTTGAACATTTGGCTCACTTTAGGTATGAAAGAATAAACGTTCCTTGTGTCAGTGAATTTGAAGCTACTCATGTTTGTCTTCTCATACCTAGGGAAGATTCTGGTTTCTTAGAAGAACGTTGACGTTAAAAGAAAGAGCAATATGTTAAGTTGGTGTTTTTAATCTTTTATGATAGAAGTGGCACTTTCCTGCAAAACTGCTCTAATGCATTAATTCACTCCATAAATATTTGAGTGCTTAATATGTTGCCAGCAGACTAGGTGAATGAAACAGGCACATGTACCTGCCTCGTGGAATTTATAGATTACAGAGGGAGTCAGGTACTAGTTAAATACAGTTAGAAAGAGACATGTGCCTTCAAATATGATAAATAAACTTTGTAGAAGAAGACAGGGTGCTGCGAGACAAAAGAGAACAAAAGGAGGCAAGCATAGTTTAGAGGAACTGGACAAAGAAGGCCTCTTGGAAGAAGTGAAACTTGAGCTATAAGCTGACAGTTGTCAGCACCAGCCACATAAAGAGCTGGGCAAGAACTGATGTTAGGAAAGAGCTGTGTCTTCCTGTTGGTGTTGAGGATGAGAGATTCAGGAGATGCGCTGTAGGGAGAAGCAGACAGGGCTGTTTTACTCTAAATGCTTAAGAAGTCCCTGGGGGTTTGAGCCTGACAGAGACATTTATTTTATATTTTAGAGGTCACCATGGCAACATTTCGGTGAGTAAATTATAGTCATAATTTTCTAAGTGTAAATCTGTTGTTTTCAAGTATGAAAAAAAGAAGTGCACTGTATGTTTGTTTGTTTGTTTGTTTGTTTGTTTCTTTTTTACCTATATAAGGCTTTTTTTTACCTACAAAAGCCTCTTACTTTGTAAATGGGCTATCACTATTTGGGGAGGTTTGTGATATTTCTGTGGCAAAATGTTAAGATAGCGTTGGGAGAAAAAACTTTGGGGTTCCTTATATTGCTGTTTGGCACAGTTTTTGAAAGACAATTAGATCATGGTGAAATTGAATTACTCTAGGTCCCAGTCAGTTCTTGGATTCTTAAGTTCTAGGCTCATAAAGAGATATAGAATTCTGTAGATTCTAGAAGGTATAAAATACTATATGAAAGATGATGACAGGAAGATAAAAATCTATGTTAATGAAGGCATTGCTGGGACAGAAGGAGGAGAATAATGAAATGGAAATAAGAGCGTTCTGTAACTTGCAGCAACCTGGATGATTTGCTTATTGTCTGTCCTATTATATAACTATTTTCTCTCTCTACCTACTCGTCTGTCCCTGTGCCTGTACATATAGTGAAATGCTGAAGTCAGAAATGAGTTTTGTGAGTAAAATAGTGTTAGAATTTAAGTTTTCCAGTTCATTCCCTCTTTTGGTACATATTGACCTATTTTACAAATTCACACTGAGGTATAATTAACTGACTCTATCCTTTCCTGGGAACAGTGTTGATTAGCTGTATCATAGGGAAAAACAGGTATAAGTCTTAGAAATAAAATATGGTGAAAGTTAGATGTTATGTTATAAAATGACATATTTGACATTTAACAAATAATTTTCTGACCTTAATCATTTTTTGATAGAAAAATATAGGTTAATAGATATCATAATACACACTGTTCTGGAATATAATTAAACATTCAATGTCTGTTTTAACAGGCCAATAGCAGGATATGCTAACCTGTGTCCAAATATGATCTCTACCCAGCCTCAGGAGTTTGTTGGGATGCTGTCCACAGTGAAACATGAGATTATTCATGCGCTGGTAAATTTTGCTGTTAACTATTATTCTTTCCTTCATTCCTTGAGTTTTTGATTATACTCTCATTTTAATTATATATTAAAATTTAAGATTATGTGGCTTTTTAGATTGTGTTCAATAAAACCTAGTTGATCAGACATCTGTCAATAGCCGATAGAGAATTTTTAGTGATTAGGATAGTGGCTAGGTTGAGTTACACTACTTAAAATAATTAAAGTAAATCCATTGGGTAAATAGGAGTTTTGAAAAAATGATTAAGCTTCTTAAGAAGAGACTTAGTAATTAAAAGTGATACCTAGGGACTTCCTTGGTGGTCCAGTGGCTTAAACTCTGCACTCCCAATGCAGAGGGCATGGGTTCAATTCCTTGTCAAAGAACTAGATCCCCAAATGCCGCAACCGAGACCCGGTACAGCCAAATAAATTAATCTTTAAGGGAAAAAAAGTGATAGCAGGTTATAGATCTGTCTTCTCTCTTTTAGAGATCTCATTTCTAAAAGTCTTCTTGATCTATTTAGGCTTTCTAAATTTTATATATACCAACTGATTCAGAACTTCTCTTTGCTTTTCCCCAATCAGTCCGAAGTAGTAAACTTCTACACGATGTCTGGGGAATTATATGAAGTTGCCTAAGACCTAGGAACTGTCTTCCTGATGTCTTTCATGTGTTTAGAAAATATAATAGATGGGAGTAAAATGCAGTGATTAAGAGAGAGAATAGATCACACAGATCTAGGTGTGAATTTCCTTAGCTTTACTGCTAAAAATCTTGGAGGTCTATTAGAAATTATTTAGTCTTTATAAGTCTCCATTTCATATATAAAATGAAGATAGTAGTACATACTAGAGTGAATTTTTTTTCTTGAAGGTTAAATAAGATAAAGCATATAAATGGTTTAGCACCATACTCTACATAGTAAGGTATAATAATATTAGTGGCTATTTATTAGTCTTTTTCCATGAGCTATCATGTATGATTTGTTTAAATCAGCGAATACCTGAATAATTCAGTGAAACTCTAGTGTATACAGATAGCACTTATGTTTTTCAAGTAAGGAGATTCTAAAATGTATCATGTTTTCCTTTTACTAAAAAAGTAGGTCAAACCTGCTATCGTGATGAAAGACAAATATCATTTTAAAAAACATTTTCAGCTTTAAGCTCCAAAAACTGTAGATACTTGATGCTGAGAGAACCAGAAAAAAAAAAACCCAGCAGATTTTAAATCTAATGTATAAGTAAACATGAATGCAGAAGTCGCAGACATGATGTAAATTGGATTATAAACAGGGAGGTCACAAAAGAAAAGGTCCAGTTGGTCAAGAAGTATATAAGAACATATTGAGATTTATTTTAGCAGTCAGGGAGTCTCAGAGTCAGACACCATTGAATGTAAAAGGATGCATGAGAGTTACTATGTACACTGACTTTTTTTTAAAAATAAAAATAATAAAAATTTATTTCAGGAACAAGATGAAACAAATGAAGCACAACTCAGCATCACTCAAATGGTGTGAATAGAAACTGCAAAAAAACAAATCAGTAATTTTGCTAATGTCTAATTATGATGAAAATGATTGTAAATTTGACTGATATTTTTAAGTTATTTATATTGACAGGAAATCAGCTAACTATATTGTCGTAATATGTACATTGACTTTAAGGTAGTAGTTACCGCTGGGAAAAGAGAGAGGAGAAACGGTTAAGGTAATAGGCCTTCAACAATATTCTGCAGTGGTTTTTAATTTCTTTAAAAAAAAAGTCTAAAGAAAACGTAGCAAAACTTATATCTTCAGTTCAGTTCAGTTCAGTTCAGTCGCTCAGTCGTGTCCAACTCTTGGCGACCCCTTGAATCGCAGCACGCCAGGCTTCCCTGCCATCACCAACTCCCGGAGTTAACTCAAACTCACGTCTTTCGAGTCAGTGATGCCATCCAGCCATCTCATCCTCTGTCGTCCCCTTTTCCTCCTGCCCCCAATCCCTCCCAGCATCAGAGTCTTTTCCAGTGAGTCAACTCTTCGCATGAGGTGGCCAATCAGCTTCAGCATCATTCCTTCCAAAGACCACCCAGGGCTAATCTCCTCTAGAATGGACTGGTTGGATCTCCTTGCATTCCAAGGGACTCTTAAGAGTCTTCTCCCACTACGACAGTTCAAAAGCATCAATTCTTCGGCATTCAGATTTCTTCACAGTCCAACTCTCACATCCATACTTATATCTTAAATCCTCCTAAAGAGTAGACATAAGTTTCTTTTAGATTTTGTAACTTTTTTGTATATTTGTATTTTAAAAATTGCAAAAACCTAAGAAATTAAAAACATTAGTTTGTCTCAAAAACCATTCTGGAGGATGGTAAGAATTAAATGTTTAACAAATACACTTATTCTCTATAAAGTTATATATGCTTTAACTATCAATTATAGTCATTCCTGGTACTTTCAGTACTAGATATGCCTTCTGAAATGTGTGTGCTTAGAAAAATTTTCAACTTGATAGGGAAGAAAAATATGTGAATTTAGAATATTCTAAAGGATGAGGCACTTCATACTATTTTAAGCTTTATATTACCTCAATGAATTGTATATTAAAAACTATTTAGATTTTCTTAGCTGACTCCATTAAATATCCTTTGCATCTTCAGAGATTAAAAAAGAAGAAATGTAGGAATAAAATAATACTATAGATTCCATTAATTAGTTTGGAAAGCCTCGAATGACACAGAGACCACAGTTATGTAAGCAAAGAAATTTGCCAATGAAATTGATTACTTAAATTAGTAGTTACAAAAGTGCTTTTTTTTTTAGTTATTTAGGTTAGGAAAGAAAGTAAGAAAAGAAATCTTACTCATGAAACAGGAGATGTCCAATGTCAGTAATTGTTTTTCTTCTTTTGCCCATTTCCTCGTCTTATTTGGGAGAGGGGAGAATAGCAAATGGGACTTTGAATACATTTATGTAAAGTATCTATTATCTTATTAAAGACTTCTTAAAAATATCGTCTAAAAATGTGACTGTAGACAGATTCACATTGTAAAGAAAATCTTTAGAAATACAGATGATTTTACATGTTACCACCAAAAGAACTACAGCTAACATTTCTGTATATGTTTCCAGCCTTTTTTCCAGAGTATACATTCCCCTACATATGCATACATTTATAGTCATTTCTTAGGTATAAATATATATTAAGTACGGACTTTGGGATCAAAGTTTTTTAATTTTTATGAGTATTCTTATGAGCACACTTCCCTGCTCTGAACTGTATTGTTAATTATTCTCAATAGTAGCATTCCCTGGTTGCAGGTATATAGTTTATTAGTAAGTTCATGTAAAGAGGACCACCTGTGAGAAACACATCTTTAAACAAATAAATGCGTTGTCTATACCAACCAAAGAATGTCATTACTATTGCTTTTGATTTTTTCACTTAGAATTATTTCAAGTAATTGGAATTTAAAATTCATAATATGAAATAATTTCAGTCCTACTCCACTATATGGCAAGTTCCTACAGAAGTATTGTCATGATGCTTTTATGTGGTTATATCAGTGTTCTCTTTTGATAGTGGCATGTTGTGATATCTATAGTCGGATTTGATATTTTTCACTGTAAGACATTTTGAAGTTTTTCTTACAGGGTTTCTCTGCTGGGCTATTTGCATTCTACCACGATAAAGATGGAAATCCTTTAACTTCAAGATTTGCAGATGGTCTTCCACCTTTTAACTATAGGTATTTGGGTTTTTTTGTTCTTATTCTCTTTTAGGAGGATGCTAAGACTAGAACCTGAGAATTCTTGTATGTTAGTTTCTACAAATAATAGTGGCTTTATGGCTAGCCTATGATTGTATATCCTATATTATTATAACAAGATAGGATATGAGGTTATTTAGCTTTACCTTTTCATTTCACAGATGAAACAACTGAGATGGAGAAAACTTAAGTGACTTACCCAAAGAGTGAAGACTCTTCTTGCCAGGCAGAGCTCTTTTCCACCACTCTGTAGTAGCTAATATTATTTTAAAGGAGAGTCAGGCCATGGGAGAATATGGGTTGGTTATATTTTGGTTTATTAATAATTATTGTCTATACATCACATTGTTTACATGTTAACTGTAAACTGTATTTTACAGTTTTTTAAAACTATATTTTATTTCACATGGTTGCAGTGATCTAGAAGTTCAGGGCCTAAAAGGAATAATACTAAGAAATACTAAAAAAAAGATTAAGAATTTTATATAGACTATCAGTCACAGAACTATAACCATTTGCATGGATTTATATATCTAATTTAAGAGCACATGTCCACAAAAAGACATGTACATGAATGTTAATGGCAGTTTTGTTATTAATAAACAAAGAATGGAAACCACCCAAAGGTCTATCAATAGAAGAATGGATAAATAAGTTTTAATTTATTCCTATAATCAAAAACTACAAGGCACTGAAAAGAACACAGTATTGCTACATGTAATAACATGAACGAAATTAGTAGTTATAGGGTTGAATGAAAGAAGTCATAGTCTAGTTAGTTGTGTGGAGTTTGAAAACAGTCCATGATAAAAGACAGATGAGTGATCTTACTTGAAGCCATAGGCTAGTAAATGCCATGCAAGTTGAACAGATTAAGAAGGCACGTAAGGAAACCTTCTCAGGGTACTGACACTATTCCATAATTAGAGTAGTGAGTGGTAAACAGATACAGAATAAAAAATTAATTCTCATATGAAGATCTCCATTTAGGTAGCTTATTGTTCAGTTGCTCAATTGTGTCTGCTTTGTGACCCCATGAACTACAGCACACCAGGCTTTTCTGTCCTTCACTGTCTTCCTGAGTTTGCTCAAACTCAATGTCCATTGAGTCAGTGATGCCATCCAGCCATTTCATCCTCTGTCGCCTCCTTCTCTTCTCACTTCTAGGTAGCTGGAAGTGCATAATTATTAAAAACAGATAATACTTTATTCATCATCATAATTTTTTAGAGTACATGTTAAACAACAAAATTGTTAGAAACAAAATTGTAATGTAGAAATAGATGTTTTACTTCCTAGATTGTATTTGTTTGGATGGCTGGATGGCATTACCAACTCGATGGACATGAGTCTGAGTGAACTCCGGGAGTTGGTGATGGACAGGGAGGCCTAGCGTGCTGCAGTTCATGGGGTCGCAAAGAGTCGGACGTGACTGAGCAACTGAACTGAACTGAACTCATGGAAGAAGTCTGGTCTTTCCAAAGAATTGTGGTCTTTATGGGAAACACATAAGTAATAAGAATGGGACCATCTATGTAGTGATAAGGAGGAGAGAGATACCCATAAGAACCATTATTAAGCTGATAATTGCAGTGCTTTCTTACATTTTAGATATTCCTTAAAAGCAGAAAATCTTACAGTATAACTGGAGATAACAGAGTAATAAATTCAGATGGTAGACATAAAAAGAGTTGGATTTGGCCTTCACCTTTTTATTTGGAGAAACCATTAATCTTGAAATGTGAATGGTGAAGAGAATATTGGAATTATTAATACAGTAAACACTGTTTTCCTTTTGGCTTTGTTCACTGTTTATATTTAAACATTGCCTTGCTGTGGAAAAAGAAAAGGAATTAAGAATAACCTTTCCAAGGCATGAGTAGATGAACAGATATACAACAAATAAAACAAAGGATTAATAAGTAACGGTTATTGGGTATACAGTGTTTACCTATAATTCTTTGAATAATATATAAAACCTTCATAAAATAGTGGTGGGAAAACTAATTCCTTTATATTCTGTTTTTTTGTTGAGAATGAGAGATTCATAGTGTCAGTGGTAGAAGTAATCTAGGAAAAAGCCAGAAAATAACAATGAAAATTGATGACCATTATAGTTTTCTATAATAAATATAACACTTTTGTGGTAGTGCTTTTATTTGTGCAAGATAGATTCTCCAAATGAGATTGTTTTCTCCTGTTTATTTTTTTATCATATTTTTGCCATGCAGAAAAGTTTTTAAATTTTACATTATGTATCTATTTTCTTGCTTAAGAATGTTTCTTCTGCTCTAAAAGATTATAAAAGTATTCTAAATTTTTTTCTAGTAAATTTATTATTTGAATTTTTATGTTCATAGCTTTAATCCATTTAGAATTTATTTTTGCTTCATGTATTTTGGGGTTCTTTTGTAAGGTATATACATGTTTATCATGTCTTCTTGGTGGACTGACCCTTTCTTCATTATAAAATGTCTCTAGTAACAGTTTTGTCTGATACTAGTATAAATGTTCCAGCTCTTTTTTTGAGTAATATTTGCATGATACATGTTTTTAATCCTTTTACATTCAACCTATTTGTATCCTTGACTGTGAACCGCGTATCTTGTAGGCATAGTTGAATCTTTTTTTTTTTTTTTTAATGCATTCTGCCAGTTAACCCTGTTCGGCTCCCTCTGGCTGCCAGGTTGCTGGTTTTCACCATGACTGTGGGTTGTTGGTTTTCAAGGCTGCGATAGAACTGGAGTGAGGGCATGGGAAATGGCCACAAAGCTTGCTGTTTTTACTGAGATTCATCCATTTTTCTTAAAGGAGTACTTCGTGGATTGCTGCAAGCCTTTGGTTAATTTCCGGAGTTCTGAAAAAAATTCATTTGGCTAATTTTGATACTTTCCTCATTGCTTTCATGAAGTTCAGTGGTCCTTACTCTGCCATTTTTACTGACATTGGTCTGGAATTTATTTCTGTATATGGAGTAAAATAGGGATTTTATCCCTAAAATAGGGATTTAATTTTTTCTTGTTGGCTAGCCAATTATAAAAAGTATAATTTACTTTACAGCACAATTGTTAAGTAAATTATGCTTTCACTAAGTTAAAGGGCTTCCCCAGGGGCTCAGCAGTAAAGGATCTGCTTGCAGTGCAAGAGACACAGGTTCAGTGCCTGGGTTGGGAACATCCCCTAGAGAGGGAAATAGCAACCCACTCTAGTATTCTTGCCTGGGAAATCTCATGGACAGAGGAACCTATCCTCTCATGACAGAGGCTACAGTCCATGGGGTTGCAAAGAGTCAGACACAATTTAGTAACTAAACCACAATAGCAAAATTAAGTTAAAATGTCACTTTCTGTTAAGTCTCATTATATACAATACTTAGATATCTCTCTAGACATGCTTTTGTTTTATCCAGTAAATTTGTTAAGAGGAAATAATTCACTGTCATCTTAGCCCAGTATTAGCTATTTGAATTTGAAAAAGTTACTTCATCTCTTTAAGCTTCTATCTCTTTATCTGCAAAGTAGTGATGATAATCTCTTAAAGTTACTGAAAAGGTTAAATTTAAAAATGCTATAAAGTCTTTGCTTGCACTTGGTGTCAAATATAAGGGCAGATATTTTAATTTCATATTGACATTCATAAACACTTCTGTGTTTAAAGTGACAAATTTGTTGGGAGCTCATGTACACCCGTGGCGGGGAAAAAAATAAAAAAATAAAGGTCTTAAAATAAATAAAGTGACAAATTTGCAAGAAGGACTGTATTTGTATTCTTTAATTGCAGTCTTGGATTATATCAATGGAGTGATAAAGTAGTTCGAAAAGTGGAGAGATTATGGGACATTCGTGATAATAAGAGAGTTCCTCACACTGTTAATCTTCTAGTAACACCTCGTGTTGTCGTGAGTATTACTGAGCTTCATGTCTCATGAGCCGTCTGCTCTTTTCATTCATCATTGTCCTTTCTTTACTAATCATTATTGTTTAAGAACTAATGATTAAATTTCAAAGCTTGTAGTAGGAAACATAAAGGCAGTACAATAAAGTTGCAGGCCACGAGATATCTGAGAAAGAAAAATTTAGCAGTGACTTAATGGCTCCATTCTACCCGCTGCTTTAAGTTGTTATACCAGTGCTCCGTTGTGATACCCCTTAGGATCACTTGTACTGTTTGCATAATTGCTGATCATTTCATTTGGAATCAGTTTTATTCAGGAGGGTCTCCAGAGGAACAGAACCAACAGGATGTGTTTGTTGAGAGAGAAAGAGATGAAGAGATTTATTTTAAGGAGTGGCTGATGTAGTCATGGAGGTTTATTAGAGAGTCTAAAATCTGATGAGGTAAGCTGGCAAGCTGAAGAAATAGGGAAGAGCTGCAGTTTGAGTCCAAAGACGGTCAACTGGTAAAATTCCTTCTTGCTCAGCGGTGAAGTCAGTCTTTGTTCTATGAAGACCTTCAACTGACTGGCCCATTTATGTTACAGAAAGTGATCAGCTTTACTTAAAGTCCACTAATTGAAATGTTAATCTCATCCAAAAACACCTTCACAGAAACATTCAGAATAATGTTTGATCAAATATGTGGGCTCTTTGCCCCAGCTGGTTGATACATAAAATTAATCATCTCACTCGCTTATTTAATGACAGAAACCTATTCTCCCTACCCCCTCTCTTAACTACATACAGCTCTTTCTGACCTCTGAACTTTTCCGCTGCTCTTGGAATATCTCCCATCCCTGTACTTCATACTCTTAACTGATGTACAGATGAAACCAAAAGGAAAAAAATGTTTTCTAATGAACAACTTATTTTTCTCAACAAAGACCATGTCCATAATATGAGCAGTTTATACCTGCATTAAAATCATTGTTGACACAAAAGTTACAAATGGCAATCATACCAATCTATAACTTTTTAAAATAAATGACTTAAAGCCAAAATCTTCAAATAGAGGAAAAAATAATAAGAGAATAGTAGTTCAATAGCAAAGAAAAGTGTGACGGTGTCAAAATATTTAATTATATTAAAAGCTATATTTTTAAAAGACATTCTGTCTTCTCATCAAAGTAATTCCTTAGTGGCTACTTTATCTTATCCAGTGTGATAGGGAATTTGCCATTATGTTGTACTTTTGTGGGTTTATTAATTTATTTATTTTCTGATTCTTAGGATGAAGCACGGAAACACTTTAACTGTCCAGTTCTTGAGGGAATGGAACTTGAAAATCAAGGTGGCATGGGCACTGAGCTCAACCATTGGGAAAAGCGCTTATTAGAGGTCAGTTTATTTGAAAATGTTACTAGACCTATTTTTTTCTTTAAGAAAATAGACAGATACACTAACGTAGTTTTTTTTTTTAAATAGTTTTAGACAGATACACTAACGTAGTTTTTTTTTAAAATAGGTTCATGCATTTTTGCAGCTTTTTCCATTTAACGATATACTTGCTGAGGAATTACAAATGCTTCTGCTGTAATACAGTGTATGCTTTCCTAAGCAATGTCTTTCTTCGAAATAAAAAATAACAATTTGTGGGAAACACAAACCAAGTCATTAACAAAAGCAATAAGTCGTAATAAAAGTACTAGCTCAGTCTAAAAACACATTGTATTTCCAATAAATAAGCTTCTATATTTATTTACTTTAGTATTTCTTTTACCTTAAACAATAGCAAAAAGCAATGGGAGATAGATGGGAGACTATAAATCTAAATAATGGGGACAAGAGGAAAATGTAGAAAGAGTGAAGTGTACAAAAACAGTGCAACAAGTACTTCTAAAACAGAGCCTCTGGTCCTGCTGAGCCAATTGGAAAGAGCATGGAACATCACGCACAGCCCAGCATTCCTCTGTTGCTGTGTTCAGATATCTTAGTGTATTTTGTTTTTTTGTGTGTTTTTTAATTTTTATCTTATATTGGAACAGAGTTGACTAACAATGCTGTGTTAGTTTCAGATATGCAGCAAAGTGATTCATTTAGCTGCTGTTGCTCCACTGCATAAAACATTAAAATCCAGGAGAAATCGTTATGAACCAACATAATTCCATCTTATACTGATGTGATTCCCTTATTTGCTAGTCTCATATGAGCTCGTTCACATTATAGAAGTACATCCATTAGTAGAATATACTTTATACTTGGATCTATTTATTTTTAAACAGCTACATATTGTTATATGTGGAGAAGGAAGCAGCAACCCACTCCAGTATTCTTGCCTGAAGAATCCCATGGACAGAGGAGCCTGGAGGGCTACAGTCCCTGGGGTCACAACACGACTTAGTGACTAAACCACCATAGGGTTATATGCTTGTGCCAATAATCCTATGTCAATGAACAATTATGTTTTAAATGTTTTATCTTAAAAATGTTATAATGAGTGATTTATTTATATCTTCAGTGCCATACAGGAGTGGCATTCCAGTGTGTTCTTAGGTTCAGAAAACAGTCAAACCTGGGAACCCTAAACAGGTCACATTCAAAAAATACTAGGACACAAGAGAGAAAGTACAGTATGCCAACATGGCAGTCAGGCATTTCTAGGCTATCATCCATGCCTCTTCCCGTCTCTCTCTGGCTCAAACACGATAAGCACAAGACCACCATAACAGGTGTACAGGAACCAGCCTGGTTTAGAGGTACCATGTTGCAAATAAGGACCAGCATTGTTTTTTTTAACAGTTTCATAGACTTAACTTCCAGATACCTGTAAGGGACATACCCATAAGACTCACTGCACACAGAGAAGTCCCCAACTGTGGCTAACTGACAGGTATTCATGTTCATCTACAATAATCCCAAGTCCAGAAGCATATCTTAAGTCCTGTTGCCTAGTAACACAGTTGACATTCCACCCTTATTAAGTTTTCAGGGGAGCAGAACTAGAAAGTTAATGCAAGATCAGATCTGTCTATGTAGAAAGAAGAATGGAATTTCTGGATCAAAGGAAGTTTGAGCAAACTCCAGGAGATAGTGAAGGGACAGAAGCTTGACATGCTGTAGTCCATGGAGTCGCAAAGAGTCAGACACAACTTAGCGACTGAATGACAATAATATATATATATTTAGAGGTCTGTTTAAATAAGTAAACGGTTGCAGTTTACATACATCATGATCCAAGTTAGCAAAATTATGAAAAGAATGAAATTAGTGCTTGTACTGACCTTATCTGGGTGACCATGAAGTAACAATGATAGAAACTTACGGAAGACATGTACACTTTTATCTCACATGGGAATTTCAGTTTCTTTATATTCCTTAAGCAGTTTTTCTCAAGTGATTCTCTATAGAAAGCTACAGATGGGCCAGAGATGAAAATTTACTTACTTTTCAATAGAAGACTTGAAAGTAGCAATTTTACTAGTTTCCTTAACTGCCGCCTTTCCTCTGAAATCAACTTTGTGTTCTTGAGCTGTGTTTTAAAAAGATGAAATTAAAGTATTTGAAATGGCAATCCAACATTCAACATAAAGATTAACAAAATATGGAAATTCCCTGGAAGTCCAGTAGTTAGGACTCCATGCTTTTGCTGCCAAGAACGTGGATTCAGTTCCTGATCTAAGATACCTCAAGCCATGCAGCACACCCCCTACCCAAAAAAGAAGAATCAGAGCATCCCAAAGATACAATGTACTTTCTTAAGAGACAGTGAAGTTGTTACCATTAGGTGACCTCCTGGTAGGAATTTCATTATACACTAATTAACACATTGGGTAGATAGTAGACCTTGATAATATTTTGTATCCCTCAGGCAACTCCTTTGACCCTATGATTTTGTGATACTTGTTTTTTGTATTAGTATATATTTTTGTGATCACAGAGTATAAAAAGTTGGTTATAAAAGCATTTTCTTTGTAATTGAAGCAAGTATTCCATTCTCCACTCCATTATCTGGGCATCTGTCTCAACCACCAATATTACTTTGCCTTAATAGTGTAATGTTTTTACAGTATTTCTGTTTCCATATATTTATCTTCATTTTCATCACAGAGTTCTGAATGCTAGTGATCTGTCATTACAGGGAAATTGTACACAATATCGATATTTGAGGGAGAGAGTAGATTTTGCTTTAAGCTTCAGTCTGTTATCTTAAAGAAAGCTTATATATTTTACTACTTTAAGTCAACATTTTGTCAGTCTCTCACACCTTCAACATTTTGCCTATCATGGCAACATCAAAGCAATCATGGAAATTATTGGGAATTGCAAGGAATCCAGTCTTCTAATTAAAATCTGTTGGTGATTTTCAGAATGAAGCAATGACTGGTTCTCATACCCAGAACCGAGTCCTCTCTCGCATCACTCTGGCGTTAATGGAGGACACTGGGTAAGACAGCTGTGAGAATTTTACATGAATTGTTTATTGAAATGAATATTAAGATTACTATTAAGGTGAAATGAATATTAACTTAAGCAATATATTTTACACTGAAGATAAATATACCTGTGTTTGGGTTTTAAATATACCTGTTTTAAAAATTTTTTTCAGTTAGCTATCCATTACCTATACCAACTCCATTCATTCATTCAATAAATGTTTGAGACCCTGAGGTATGTAGTAGAATAAAACTAAATCCCTTATAAATAAATAAATGAGATTTATTTTTTAATAAATAGAGGGCATGATGATATGAAGGAAAAGCTTATATAAATAGTAGTTTTAATTACAAGTGAAATTGATTTATGTAGAGATTCCTGGTTTTTAAGGCAGTAGGAGTCTTTGCAATGGGAGTCTTTCTTTGTGGGCTCTTGGGTTTATCTTGATGAGTCTCAGTTTTGATGGCTTCCTTGCTCTTTGGTATGGCAAGATGCACCAGACTGACCTGCCCATGCTCTGTATTCTAGATCTGGCATTAACCAGTCTTCCAAGGAGCACACGAATGCTCCTTTTGATTGAGAATAGCTTTTAGAAACCACAATCCAGGGACTCTGTTAATTTCTACTGGGTTGTCCTTGTTTCTTACTGTTTTCAGTGGACCAAGTAGGCAAATTCATATTTTTGAAAAGAAAAAAAATGCTGGATTCCTTTTAGCGCTATTATCACTCTTTCCCATTTATCCCTTAATAAGCAATGACCAACAGAAGTGGTCCTGCTGCTCTATTTTTCTAGCCCTTCTCTAAATAATGCTGGTTTCTTTAAGATACAGGTAGGATGCAGAAGCATCTTGGAGTGTATGAATCACTAGGGAAATCATGGCACTGGTTAATTTTAAAACATTTCTTGTTTTCTGATGCAACACAATTCCAGTTTTTCTCTCATTCTCTCTGTTTCTTTGCCTTTTATACTCCTTGTCCCACACCTTAAACATTTTCTCCTCTGTGACTTATATCATCTTTGAAAGTTACAATGGAAAAATGATGTGGTTTGGTGTTTTTCAAATATAAAAGCACCCTCAAGTACTCATGTTTCCCTCAAGACTAAAGGTTCCTAGTCCCTGCTGCAGTGATCCTGTGCAGCTGGGACTTTGGTTGTAAATGCTCATCTGTGGGGATGGTCACCAAAATCCTTTTTGAGGTCCTAGTTTGCTCATTGTTAAGATTTATAATTGATACGCTGGAGTTGTTTTTTAAGTGACAGTAATATAAAGTGCTTTGTTTGGGTTATTTCCACAGCTGGTATAAAGCTAATTACAGCATGGCTGAGAAATTAGACTGGGGCCGAGGAATGGGCTGTGACTTTGTCAGGAGGAGCTGTAAATTCTGGATTGATCAGCAGAGACAAAAGTAAGGATGCATTTCCTCTCATTGTCTTTGCTAACAGTTTACTTCTGATTTTGTTCTGTATCCAGTGTCCCTGTTTTCAAAATGTGGTCTGAACCATTTAATTTCAAAATGTGTAGAAACCATCCATGGTTCCTTTTTTAAAAAATAAAATTGGCTATGTTGGTGCTTTGTTGCTGCACTAGGGCTTTCTCCAGTTGCAGCGAGCAGGGGCTGCTCTCTGGTTACGTCGAGCAGGGGCTACTCTTCGGTTCCAGGGCATGGACTTCTCATTGTAATGGCTTCTCTCGTTGCGGAGCACAGCTCTAGTGTGTGGGCTTCAGTAGGTGTGGCGCATGGGCTTAGTTGCTCTGCAGCATGTGGGATCTTCCTGGAACAGGGATTGAACCCATGTCTCCTGCATTGGCAGGTGGATTCTTTACTACTGAGCCACCAGGGAAGCCATAATAGGGCTTTTATGAAGCAAAATTTTTTAATTTTGATTAATTTAAAATTATCAATTTGTCCTTTTATAAGTCATACCAATGCCTGATTCCAGACTTCAGACATTCTGATTCGGTTGGTATGGGGTGCAAGGTGAGCACGGAGGTTTTAAAAGTTTCTCTAGATGATTCTGATGTGCACCAAAATTTGGGAACAACACTAGCAGATCAGGTTGTTGTACTGGAGTTAACTAACTGTCCCAAAAGTACTGCAGTGTTTCATGTTACTGCTTATGAACGGCTTTCCTCATAGCAGGCTTTTAACTCAGACCTCAAACTCCTTAGTAGAAACTCTGAGTGATTAAACTACTTTGAGACCTAGCCCAGATGAGAAGAGTAAGACTAACATTTTCAACAGAAGTGGTGCTTGTTACCAGGTACTTCTCTAATGGGCAAGGCACTGACCTTGGAGAGAGAAGTTTAAGTCCCATCTCCGTCCCTCATCAGCTGTATGATCCTGGACAAGCTAAATGTCTCAAACTATTTATTTATCAGTGAAATGAAGATACTAGTTCTACTTTGGTGGGTTTCTTAGGAATAATGATATTGTATACTAGAACGTGGTCCACTGGAGAAGGGAATGGCAAACCACTTCAGTATTCTTGGCTTGAGAACCCCATGAACAGTATGAAAAGGCAAAAAGATAGGACACTGAAAGATGAACTCCCCAGGTCGGTAGGTGCCCAATATGTTACTGGAGAACAGTGGAGAAATAACTTTAGAAAGAATGAAGGGATGGTGCATGAGATGTTTGGATGGCATCACCGACTCAATGGACATGAGTTTGGGTAAACTCCGGGAATTGGTGTTGGACAGGGAGGCCTGGCGTGCTGTGGTTCATGGGGTCGCAAAGAGTTGGACACGACAGAGTTACTGAACTGAACTGAACTGATATTATTTGCAAGTTCTTAAAAAAGAATGTTAAAAGCATTGAAATTGTAACAGAAAAGACAAACTCTAGAATAGACTTCTAATATCTTCTTTAGCGTTTGATACCATGGTATTTTTATCTTTGTCTGCAGGAGACAGATGCTGAACCCTTACTGTAACACACTCAGAAGTAATCCATTGCAGTTAACTTGCAGACAGGACCAGAGAGCAGTTGCAGTGTGCAATTTGCAGAAGTTTCCAAAACCTTTACCTCAGGAATACCAGGTAACACTTGTTTGGGGTACAGTTTCAGGAATCAACCTTTTAAAAAGAAGTCTCCATTTTGAATTGGAAGAGTGAATTAAGCTCTTTAGTTTTTCAATTTATCAGCCTCCATTTGTTTTCTGTAAGTTAGAAAAAACTGAAGTTTTTCATCTCTTTATAAACTGTGTAATCGATAGCAATTAGCTAATATCTAGCAATGCCTAGTAGTAGTGGTAAGAGACATTTAGAATATTTATTTTAATGTATTTTTTAAACTATTTCTTTTTGTTTCAAAAGTCTTCGTCTTTAATTTATATTAAAAAAAAACAAGGCTCTTTAAAGAAAGGAACTGACTGGGAAGACAAATATATCGCTTATATGCAGGATCTTTAAAAAAAAATGATACAACTAAACTTATTTTAAAGTTTATACCTAAACTTTATTTTAAACAGAAACAGACTCGGACTTAGAGAACGAACTTACGATTACCAGGGAGGAAGGGTGAGAGGAGGGACAGATTGGGAGTTTGGAACTGACATGTATACACTGATATATTTAAAGCAGATAACCAATAAGGTTAGATAGCCTCACTGATTCAGTGGACACGAATTGAGCAAACTCTGGGAGATCGTGGAGAACAGAGGAGCCTGGCATGCTGTAGTCCACGGGGTCGTGAAGGGTCAGACCCGTCTTAGTGACTGAACAACAGCAACCAGTAAGGACCTACTGTATCGTCCAGGGAGCTCTGCTTAGTACTCTGTAATAACCTACATGGGAAAAGAATTTCAAAAAGAATAGATAATTTATATGTATAACTGAATCACTTTGCTGCGTACCTGAAACTAACACAACTTTGTTGATCAACTACACTCTAATATAAAATAAAAAATATTTTTTGAAAAGAAAAAAATAAAGTAACTAAAGTACTCTAATCCAGTTAATTAGAAGGCTTGGAATTTCTGCTCTAGACAAGTTTGCCTAATGGTATCTAAAAGGTGAAGACAGTGGTCGCACGTGTTCAGTCTGAATCTCTGATGTAGGCTTTAAGCTTTTTGTTGAAGTAGCTATTTCTAAAAGAGCTTTAACACTGCCTGCCATTGACAAAGGAGCCACAAGTCAGAAATTATCTCAAAAGTGAGTTTAAAGTGATTGCTTCTAAATTTTGAGCTTCCTGCATATGTTTATAACCCCATTGAGTGCTTTAGACACTGTAAGGTAATGACTATATATTTCTGCACTTAGTACTGTAATTCAGTGAGTTGGTATGAAGTGTGAAATCTTTAAAATTTTTCTGGTACCTACCTTGTTCCTTTGGTGTTTCCAAATATTATATATATTATCTCATTCATTTTCTCATGGGTTTTTCAAATTTGTCAAAACAACATATAAATTAAGTCTCCTAAAAACATTTGAAGTACATTGTATTTAAAACATCTTAATTTTATGAATTAGTCTTATGTTTTTTCAGCTCTTAAAACTCTTTTTATTTATCCTTTTAAAACATTAATCAAATTTGTCATCTAATGAAAACTTAACTTAGACTAATTTGCTTACCTTGCTTATTTCTAAAACTACTGCAACCTTGAAATACCCCTCCAGTAGTATATTACTCTTTTTGTGTTTACTCTGTATGAAAAAAATAGAATATTATCTCCTTTGTATTACACAGCATTAGAGGGTTGCTATAAATTGCCTGTGGGCTTCATGTTGATTATATAGGATGTTTCTTACTCTCCTGCCTTCCTAATATATTTTTCTTTGTAGTACTTTGATGAACTCACTGGAGTACCTGCAGAAGATCTGCCTTATTATGGGGGTTCAGTAGAAATTGCTGACTACTGCCCTTTCAGTCAGGAATTCAGTTGGCACTTAAGTGGTGAATATCAGCGCAGCTCAGATTGTAGAGTACTGGAAAATCAACCAGGTCAGTAGTTTAGTGAAGTGAAATGTTATATACATATTAAAAGTATATATAAGCAATATAAAATAGTGTATATCAACAATATAAAATAGACCCCAGAGCCAGATTGTCGGAGTTTATTTTGTGATTCCACTGCCATCTACCTGTTTGAAGTAACTTCTCTGCACCTTAGTTTTCTCCTATGTGCAAAAGAGATAATACTTGTCTCATGGAGTTGTGAGAATTAAATGAATTAATGTAGTTAAGTGCTTAGAATTATGATACATAGAAAGGATTGTCAGCTACTAGATACACTTGCTCATTTGTGTATATGCTACCATTTAGTGATACCTTATACTTGCATGACATTTTTCATTTGCAAAGCACTTTGACTTTAATCATTTCATTTTATTCTTCTAAAAACCTGATAAGAGACATAGAGAAGATACTATGATTGAATTTCACAGATGAGGGAAGAGATATACTAAGTAATATCGCTAATTGATGTCAGTGCAAGATCTTCCAATGCAGAACTCTTTTTATTATATCATATTAGGTATCCTATTTTTTCCTCTCCTGAGGATTGTGCATTTTATGTTACTTAAACATAACATGTCATTCTGCAGATGTCAGAATAATACTGTTGTCCCATAACTAGTAAGATGTTATTTATTCCCTGTTAGTATATATAAATGAACAGGTCATCAAGGAAGTAGACTGTATGGCATTTGGTTAGTCAGCAATAATAGTTGTAGCTCATACTAACCACCTTTGTAAACAAAATGTTCTCATGTCTGATTTGTTAATCAAGAGCAATAAATAGTTTTCCTCTGTATGGTCATCAAAAATTACCTGGTCCTTTTTCTCCCCCTACGCCTCATTCCATACTTCATTACAGATTGAGTTATTTAAAATTAAAATTTTCATATTTTTTCCTTTTATTCTTAAATCTGTCAGCTTTGACTGGATTTCTATAGTCATTTTTTTCCATTCCTTACCTACTTAATAAATTCCTAAAGAGTTATGATATAGCTACTCAACAGTTGCATTTTACAGCAAAAGCAATGCACATATTTGTCACTTATGACAAAGATATAGTATTGTATTTTATGGTTTTAGAGCTGGAGTTGGCAAATATTTATTACAAAGAGCAAGATAGATATTTTAGACTGTGGATCTGTTACAACTTTTCAGCTCTGCTGTTAAGTGTGAAAGCAGTTATAGATAATATGTAAGTGAGTAAGTATAGCTATGTGCCAGTAAAATTTCTTAATGAAAACAGGTAGCTCTCAGGATTTGCTCTGAGGGTTGGCCTGACCTCTCTCTTTTTTTTTTTTTTGAAAATGGTCACTGTGTGCTTTGAAGACTTTGAAATACTCATAAATAAAATAAATATAAAATTCTGTTTTATATTTTTCTTAGCTTATACAATTAAGATTTTTTAAAACTGACATAAAAATAAAGTTTTATCTCTATAATATTTCAAAATGGACTAATTGAACCATCTGTTTTCAAAAGATGAAACTTGTTTTAAATGTAGAGAGAGAAAATTATTCCTAGGCTTTTTTTTCCTCTTTTAGAAAATTCCTAGGCTTTAAGGACTCCACCCCTTTGTCCATTAGCCATTTAGAGGTCATTTAGTCTACCCCATAACTCTGTGGGTTTGTGCTTAGTCTAAGACTAGATCAGCCTATCATTTATTGACTTCCAGGAGATGGCATAAGTTGAAAATACAGGAACATATTGCAAAGGTAACAGCACTCTCCAAAAAATCTTCATTATTTAAATCATTGGCCTCATTTTATCATGGGTCACTTGGGAAGTGACTCCTATTTAGACCATCACTGAAGGCGATTCTTAGTGCCATTTACTCTGTATATTTAACTTCAATGCTCTAGGCCCAGTTTTATCTCTTGTTTCTGACAGAATAGTTTTCTCCTACTAATTCCTTTATTGAGAATCCAGTTTGAGTTTGGAATTTCCTCTTTTAATTTTTTTAATTGACAATTTCCATGAAACATGTTTGATTTTTAAAGCAGCTTTTAATCATAAGAGTGTAGCCCATCAGGCTTCTCTGTCCATAGGATTTTCCAGGCAAGAATGCTGGAGTAGGTTGCCATTTCCTTCTCCAGGGGAATCTTCCCAACCCAGGGATTGAACCCAAGTCTTCTGCATTGGCAGGCGGGTTCTTTACCAGTTGAGCTACCAGGGAACCCCAACACTAATGAAACGTGTGATTTTTAAAAGCAACTTTTAATCATTAGAGTAGAATGCTTCAGTTTCTTATTGAGTCCAAAGTCCATTTTTAATAAAGAAAACTTCTCTGGTTTGCTTCAGACCTTTTTAAAAACTATGGTGCTGAAAAGTATGGGCCTCATTCAGTTTGTCTAATTCAGAAATCAGCATTTGTCATGGAAAAATGTGAAAGGAAGCTGAGTTACCCGGACTGGGGGAGTGGATGCTATCAGGTAAACCATATGACTGTTAATAATTATACCAAATATTATATAATTGTATCTCATTATGTGGCTTTTATATTTTCAAATATATTTTGTATCTTTTATTTCTGCTGTTTATCACTTTAGCTTATTTATTGTAACTGTTAGTTTGGATGTTTTTGTTTTGTCAAAATATTGTGATTTCTTTGAGAGAATTTGCCTTTTTCTGTTTGTTTAAAAGTTACACAGTTACTGTGTATCAACATGTTTTATAATAATTTTACTTGGGCATATATCCTAAGGAAATATTAGGGAATATGTAATTTTGCTCTTAAAAACCTACTTTGTAGTAGAAGACTATAATCTTGTAAAATCTGAAGAAAGCATGTATTTAAGAATTAATAAATCAACTACTGGTTTTCAGTAGATTTTTTTTTCTTTGAAATTAGAAATCCAAAGAGGGCAAACTACTATTTTCTTGATTTATTATCAGCATGTCTAATATTAAATGACTATACCACCATAGAACTTACTAAGATGCAGGCATTCTGTAATTTAGGAGCATCCAACCTAATGAATATTCTATACTCTACTAATGGATGTCAGGGAGCAGTGTGATCCTGAAAACTGAAAAATAAGAATTCATTGTGCCATTTCACCTACAAGAGCTAAGTGGACTAATGTATCTGGCAATTTAACTTTTTATTTTTAAAGTTTCTTTAAAATTAACTTTTTTGGTAACTGCTTTATTGAAGTATAATTCACACACCACATACAATTCATGTAAAGTAATCTTTGAAACCTTATAAAAAATAATTTAAAATAAACACATTCTAGTTACAATCTGACAACTATAATCCAGCAACCATTTTCTGATAAATTCATTCTAGTAAAGATTTATATATTGCTTAAATACATAATTTTTATCTAGTTGTAATCATAATACATAGTTTTGTTTTAGTGTTTTTACTTAGTACTTTTTATATAGGCCAAAATACCTTTGCCAAGTTTTTTCCAATAATAATACTTACTGTTCTTCATAGCTATAGAACGTTGCATCTTTTTAAAGTTTCATAATTAGGGAAGTCATTTTCCTTTTAGATATTGAGTTAATTTTCACTTTTCACTATGTAAAAATACTTTTATAAGTATATTTATATGCTTTACCTTGTTAAAATCAATTTTTTGAAATAAATTCACATAAGTGAGAATATTAGGTTAAAGAGGATAAAGCTGGAACAGTGTGAACCTTAATAGGAGGATGACCTTTTCAGCCTATTTCAGTGTATTCTCTACACCACCACCATCACAAAGGGGTTATGTATCATCTACAAAGATTAAATGTACTTGGCTTCCCTGTAGTACCTAGTGTTGTCAGTTAACTTTGCTAATTTAACCAGTTACATGTGAAAATGTATATGATTTCTAAACAATTAGCTGTTTTGTTTTTTGTTCTTTTTTTTTACGCTGACAGAGAAGTTACAAGAATGGTACAAAAATGTGAGCCATTTAAGTGTAAATTGCTGATGTCTGCCCCTTCATTCCAAATACTTTAAAATGTATTCCATCCTCCTATGTGACTACAGTACTAAAAAAAGAAAATCAGATTATCATCATTGATACATCTAATTCTTGGACCCCATTCAAGTTTTGCCTATTGTCCAAGTCATGTCCTTTTAGTAATAGGATCTGGGCTAATTTAACTACTGTTGAGTAGTTGTCACATCTCTGGTTCCCTCCAATGTGGAACAGTTCCTCAGTATTCTTAACTTTCATAACCTTGACACTTTTAAAGATTACAAACAAGTTCTTATCTAGGGTATGTCTCAATTTGGGTTTGTCCGATGTTTCCTCATGTTTAAATTCATGTAATATGTTTTGAGCAGTGATATCACAGAAGTGATGGCTTGGTGGTGCACTCTTGATTTGTCTCTGCTGGTCATGCTAACTTGCTGGTATCTATCTACCAGCCATCTCCACTATCAAGCTAACTGTTTTTCTCTTTTAGTTAATTCCCTTTTTAATTAATAAACATTTGGGTTGGGGGAAGAGTACTATATCAGTAACATATTTCTTATACTTTCATTTTATTAATTTATATATTTAAGTCTGTATTGACTCATGGATTGCATTTTATTCAATAGCTTTTACCATTAGTATCATTGTTTGGATATTCAGGTTACCCCAGATTTAGCCAAATGAAGCCCTTTGGATTGGTTCCTGTGTCCTTTTGGCTTGTCCTATTGTTTTTAAATATTTCCTTGCTTTCTAGCATGAGATATTTTAGGTTCATCTTCACTTTCTTTGCCCCAGCTCTGGAATCAGTCATTTCTCCAAGGAGCTCTCATTTCTTTTAGTAGGAGGTATTTAGAAACTAAAGTCTGGGTGGTAGCTGTATTGTTATTTGCTATTGGGATATAGCTGCTCCTCAGGCCTTCTTGGTGAACAGAGCTAGGAAATACATGTGTGTATGTAATTTTCAGTTCAGTTCAATCACTCAGTCGTGTCTGACTCTTTGCGACCCCATGAATTGCAGCACACCAGGCCTCCCTGTCCATCACTGACTCCCGGAGTTCACTCAGACTCACATCCATCGAGTCAGTGATGCCATCCAGCCATCTCATCCTCTGTTGTCCCCTTTTCCTCCTGGCCCCAATCCCTCCCAGCATCAGAGTCTCTTCCAATGAGTCAGCTCTTCGCATGAGGTGGCCAAAGTACTGGAGTTTCAGCTTTAGCTTCATTCCTTCCAAAGAACACCCACGGCTGATCTCCTTTAGAATGGACTGGTTGGATCTCCTTGCAGTCCAAGGGACTCTCAAGAATCTTCTCCAACACCATAGTCAAAAGCATCAATTCTTCGGCACTCAGCTTTCTTCACAGTCCAACTCTCACATCCATACATGATCACTGGAAAAACCATAGCCTTGACTAGATGGACCTTTGTTGGCAAAGTAACGTCTCTGCTTTTCAATATGCTGTCTAGGTTGGTCATAACTTTCCTTCCAAGGAGTAAGCGTCTTTTAATTTCATGCCTGCAGTCAACATCTGTATATGTGTGTATATAACCATGAGTTTGCACCCGTATTTTTGATTCCAGTTTAACACCAAATAATCATTTTCGTTTTCTCCCTTCTCATATTTGTGACTCTTCTTTCCAACAGTGAGGAATCTGGTTTCTCATTGTCCTTCATATGCTTGTTATTTGATCTGTCCACATTCTTGCCATCTTCTTCCACTGGCAGTCGGTCACCCTCCTCACCCACTTGAACTCTGACACAGCCTACCAGGTCACAGCATCTCTCCCTCACTGTGAGCCAAACCCCATGCACATCTTTAGAATATAAATACTCTTTCTTCTGTGAAACTTTGCAATCTTTGTTGTTCTTTTTTTTATATTGTTTATTGATTCTTAATAATAAGAGTCTGACACTGTTAATTTTGGGGGGAAATTTTTATATCCTACCCTTCTTTCCTCAGTTAAAGCTGCTTGAGATCAGGCACTGTGTCATGGCCTTCTGCGGTATCCTTTTCAGCACCAAGCTCAATGCCTAGTCAATTCTCACTTAAAAGAATGGTTACATTGCGTTGTAGCTATGGTGATGCTTTCTAGGCGTGGGTCATCGAATGACAGACTTAGAAGAGTTTACACTTTGTTGTTTATTTTCTTGATAGCTTATTATAACTTAAATTTCCAAATGAATATTATATTTAAATTTAATTGATGACAGTTATTTTAAAATGACTCCATCAGTGAAATATACTTTTGAAGCTCCTTTTTAAATTTCTTTTAGAAATAGATTAATAGCCATGTAAGAAGTCGATTTCAGTATTTTGCATCATACCTATGTTGTCCTAGTCTTAATCAGTTTATTCAGTTGTTTACTAACTGTTGACCAATAGTTCAGTAAACTGTTTACCAATTTACTAGACTTGGACTGGGCAAGTTTTGGATATTTCCAGAAGTTATATCTACTTACAAAGTAAAAATTTGCCACCATCAAACATATTCAGAATATGCACTTGCTTTGAAAATAGTTCCAGGAGAGAAATTTCAGAAATATTTAAGATGAAGTAGCATAATATGGCAACCCCCTCCAGTACTCTTGCCTGGTAAATCCCATGGACGGAGGAGCCTGATAGGCTGCAATCCATGGTGTCGCTGGGAATTGGACACTACTAAGTGACTTCACTTTCACTTTTCACTTTCATGCATTGGAGAAGGAAATGGCAACCCACTCCAGTGTTCTTGCCTGGAGAATCTCAGGGACCGGGGGAGCCTGGTGGGCTGCCATCTCTGGGGTCTCACAGGGTCGGACATGACTGATGTGACTTAGCAGCAACAGCAGCAGCATAATATGAAGTCTTTTTAGAAAACAATTTTGAAGAAAATAGTCATTAAAAATTTTTTAGGTTAGTTTTAATATGTTTGCCTTTTAAAATTAATTGCATTAGTTACCCCTTGTATTTGAGATATGAATCCTGCCTTTAAAGATGTTACCAGTTGTATTAAATAACTGACCATTTTCTTCTCTGAGCAGAGGATCTGGGGTAAGGATAAAAATAACAAACTTTTACTCTGTTATTTCTATACTGTATGCTTTTTTTTTTTACAGTGAGCATACATTAATTATAAAAACTAATAAAAATTTGATTTACAAAATTTAGTAACTCGTAGAAAGAATAACATGATTCATGGCTCTTTGATAGAGATTTAAACTGAATTATAGAAGGATACTAGAATCTACAGAAATGTTATTATTGATGACTTGGCTTCCAGGGTCTCTGAATCTGTATTGTATGTAAAGCTGTATGTTACCTGTGTTTTTTAGGAAAAGTGTCCATAGCTTTCATTAGATTTTTTAAAAGGTACTAGACTCAAAGTTGAAGAACTGCTACCACAGAGTGAAATCCTTTTAGAACATGAATAACTTAACCCTCTCTATATGAAATTAAAATATGCCCACACCCGAAACTGTCTTCTATAGCCAACATTTTTAGTAAATTCTACTGCATTTTCCTACAGTTAAAGAAGGTTCATATACTAGAATCTTGCTGATCTGATTTTTTTTTTTTCAACCTTTTGAAGGTTTCTTGTTCTCCAGAAGGTCTGAAGGTTTGGGTTCAGGATACTTCATATTTGTGTAGTCGGGCCGGGCAGGTCCTCCCCGTGAGTATTCAGATGAATGGGTGGATTCACGATGGAAACCTGCTCTGCCCATCATGTTGGGACTTCTGTGAGCTCTGTCCTCCAGAAACAGATCCTCCAGCTGTTAACTTGACTCGAGCACTACCCCTGGGTAAGTAGTCTCTGTGGTTGGAATAAAGAGAGGGACTTTTCTTGGAAGATGTTGAAAATTCCCCAGAAGGAAGCTCTAAAACAGGTTGTGCATCTTCTCTTCTAATTGCAGTTTTATGGGAAGATCTCCTTCCCTTCATTGTTAGAAATCGAAGGTAGGTAGACTTGACACCTTACTTCAGTAAGAGCGAGAGTGAGGAAACTTTGTATGCAGAGAACCTCTGACAGGCACAAAAAAACCCCTGACAGTTATAAAAAGTTAATGTTTCAGCCATTCATTTTGAAATTAAGAGTAAAATCCTGTTCATTGAATACAAAAAAGCAGTTAAATATATGTTAGTTGTATTATAACTAGTTGAGATGAAAGAACGGGAAAGACACTGGAAAATCTTCTAAGATGGGATTGACATGTCCACAAAGAAGAGATAGATGCAAGGAGGTGCAGTGAGATAAAAAGACAGGCTGGCAAAGACAGTGGTTTTCACTGAAGGATATTTTACTCATTCTGTGAGACTCTGGAGAGTAGAGTTGAGACCAATAAAATGAAGTTGTAGGGAGACAGATTCAGTAAAATCTTTTAGAACCAGGAGAGGAATAGAAGGGACTGTTTTGAGAAGAGTGCCTTCCCTATTAATGAAGATGTGCAAACTGAGGCTGATGACCCGTTTCTAAGGGTTATAAAAGCAGAATTCATGAACTCTCAATGAAAGCTTTGACCTATGGTCTGTGATATTTTATTAAATGATTTATGAAATTTTATGACTGTGATGTTAGGGAAGACTCTTGAGAGTCCCTTGGTCTGCAAGGAAATCCAACCAGTCCATCCTAAAGGAGATCAGTCCTAGGTGTTCATTGGAAGGACTGATGTTGAGGCTGAAACTCCAGTACTTTGGCCACCTCGTGCAAAGAGCTGACTCATTGGAAAAGACCCTGATGCTGGGAAAGATTGAGGGCAGGAGGAGAAGGTGACGACAGAGGATGAGATGGTTGGATGGTATCATCAACTCGATGGACATGGGTATGGGTGGATTCCGGGAGTTGGTGATCAGGGAGACCTGGTGTGCTGCAGTTCATGGGGTCGCAAAGAGTCAAACACGACTGAGCAACTGAACTGAACTGATGACAGTTTGACGTTTTGAAATAGGCCATGTTTCATTTTCTCAGCTGGAGGTATTTTTTAAATGGAATTATATAGTCCTTTGTTTGTTTTGTAGTTTGGTTTTAAACAGAGGGCTACATTCACTTTACAGCTCAGAGTTTCTTTATCTCTAAAATTTAATTTTTTTTCTTTCCCACATTCTGAGAGCTTTATCAAGACATGGGCTACAAGTAGAGAGTGAATTTGGGGATATGAATATTGTGTTGGGGTGCTCAAGACCACCCCTTGATTTCATGGTTCTCTGGGACTCTAGTTGTACTTATGGTGCTATGTTGTATTTTCTATGGTACTATGTTGTGATTTCTTCCCGTTAACCAGTTCTATGAGGAAGCATGCTCGAAAAAGGATTGCTACCTCTAAATCGCTACCACAATTCTGAAAAATGTATAAAATATTGTAAGAATAGATGCCTTTTAAGTGTAGTTTCCATTAGTGAATATGAAAGATTTAGTTATAAATTCTTTTTTTTAATTTATTTTTTAATTGAAGGATAATTGTTTTACAAAATTTTGTTTTCTGTCAAACCTCAATTTAGTTCTAAATTCTTCCTGATCTCTTCAGATTGTAGAGGTTGTTTTGTTTCCATTTATTAAATGCTGGACCCTTTGCTGAGTGCTCTATGTCTATATCCATGTGTTTAATCATCACAAAACCTAATGAGGTAGGAATTACCATTTTACGTGTGAGAAAACTAAGGTATGAAGAGATTAAGTGATACATTCACTGTTACGACTAATAAGGTGCAGATCAAAACCCAGATCGGATCATCTCATTCATTTTGAAACACCCTCTTTGTATCTTTCCTTTATAAAGAGTACTGTCACAGAAAGTGTAGTCTTTTTGAAGGATGACAAATGTTCCAGAGCCACCATTAATGTTTTAATGGTTTTAATGTTTTAGCTTGTTTAATTTTAGTACCAACAGCAGATAAACAATAGCTAGTTCATTTCTCTTCCTATTTCCTTTGGATCAAATTGAGAATGAGGAAATAAAAGTATATGTCTGTGTTATTAGAAACTCCAGGGTCTATTCCTTATTCCATCTAAGACCACTCATATCTAATGCTTTAGGCCAGAATTAATCCAGTACATCTTTCTGGGGTGATGGAGTTGTTCTATAATCTGTACTGCCCCATACAACAGTCATTAGTCACATGTGACTATTAAACATGTAAAATGTGGCTGGTGTGACTGAGGAACTAAATACTTTTATTTTGGTTAATTTAGATAGCACATATAGCTGATAGCTATGTGTATATGCACATCTAACTGATTCACTTTGCTGTACAGTGGAAAGTGACACATTATTGTAAAGCAACTATACTCCAATAAAAATTAGTTTAAAAAAATTTTTTTAAGCCACTAGCAGAATGAGAAACACCTGTGTAAGCCAACCAAAGAAAGACAGTTGATCAGGAAGGAAGGAAGAAGTTTTATAGTAGATAGAAGACAAAAAAAAAAAATCCTAATTGCTACCATCAAAGTGAAGAATGCTGTGAAAACCAACAGACACAATGAGATGATCAACAAATCTAAAATCCAGTTTTTTAAAGCACCAGTAATATAGTAAAAATTCTAAAAATTTGATCAAGAGAAGCATAGGCATGGTAAAAATTTTAAATAAACACATACACATAAATATACACATGCTTTGGAAATGAAAACGAGTAGGTCCATCTCATGGAAGCTAGAAAATGAATAAAAAAGCATAAGGGTGCTAATATTTCCATCTTAACATAAAGCTAAGTAATAATGTAGAAAGTATATGGAACATGAGAGGTTTGCTTATACAGGACCTCAGACAAACTATATAAATAAGTAAGGAGAGGGAAGAAAAGAAGGTGAAACATAATATAGGTTAAATTATCATCTTGAATAGCAGGAGCGTTTTATCTAAATTAGGAAATAGTAGTTTAAGCTTACACTTAAAAAAAATTAACTTATTCATTTAATTGGAGGCTAATTACTTTACAGTATTGTAGTGGTTTTTGCCATACATTGACATGAATCAGCCATGGGTATACATGTGTTCTGCATCCTGAACCCCCCTCCCTCCTCCCTCCCCATCCCATCCTGCAGTAACCATCAAAGATTAAAACAGGATTGGGGTTGATGGGAAGAATATGATGTAAGACCAGGTTTTTATTATATGTCTTCTCATACTGTTTTTTTCACCCTAACATTTGAATATTTTAAAAACTAAAAAATGCTGTTTAATCAGTAGGATTTAAAACAATGAAGTCAAACTTGTTACATTTAACATGGTTTGACAAAGTGCCTTCTAATCTGACTTTATCTGACTGATTTGGCCATTAAAGAGGTAAAATAATCACATTCATAGACTGTGTAGTCGTAGCTCAAAGTTATGTCTTTATTGTATATTGTGTAGTCTAATGAATATTTGCTGGTATTTAGAGGCTACTTTTTATTGCATTTCACCTAAAATATGTCATTATAAAAGAAATGCCTATTTGCAGAGCAGGAATAGAGATGCAGATGTAGAGAATAGACTTGTGCACCTGGAGGGGAAGTGGGACAAATTGAGAGAGCAGCATTGACACGTATACCGTACCATGTGTAAAACAGATATACTTCCATATATACTACTTGGAAGCTGCTGTGTAGCACAGGGAGCTCAGCTTGGTGCTCAGGGATGACCTACAAGGGTGGGATGGGGAGGGGAGGGAGGCTTGAGAGGGAGGGAATGTATGTATACATATAGCCGATTCACATTGTTGAGACTAACACAATGTTGTAAAGCAATTATATGCCAATTAAAAAAAAAAATTGGCCGGCTTCCCTAGTGGCTCATTGGTAAATAATCTGCCTGCAAGTGCAGGGGACACAGGTCCAGGAAGATCCCACATGCCGCAGAGCAACTAAGCCCGTGTCCCGCAACTCCTGAGGCTGCACCCCAGAGCCTGTGCTTCACAAGAGAACACACTGCAATGAGAAGCCCATGCACCACAACTGTAATAGAGAGTAGCCCCTACTCACCGCAGCTAGAGAAAAGCTCATGCAGCAACAAGACTCAGCACAATATATAAATAAAATTATATATATATTAAAAAATCAGCAAATGATAGTCCATGGGCCCCCCCCCAAGTGTGTTTATTGCAGAAGGAAAAAAGGACAGTAAAAGTTATTTTAAAATAAATTTAAATAGCACATATAGCTATCAGACATATTGGACAGTGCAGAGAAGGCAATGGCAACCCACTCCAGTACTCTTGCCTGGAAAATCCCATGGATGCCATCCATGGGGTTGCGAAGAGTCGGACATGACTGAACAACTTCACTTTCACTTTTCACTTTCATGCATTGGAGAAGGAAATGGCAACCCACTCCAGTGTTCTTGCCTGGAGAATCCCAGGGACAGTGGAGCCTGGTGGGCTGCTGTCTGTGGGGTCGCACAGAGTCGGACACAACTGAAGCGACTTAGCAGCAGCAGCAGCTCTAGGTCAGAAGCTCAAACTTGCATAAGATGCAAACTTTACCATGCATCAAAGTCATGTTAAAACACAGATTTCTAGGACTTACCCCTGAGCTTCTGATTCAGAAGATCTGGGTTGGAGTCTGAGAATATGCATTTTTAACAAGTTCCCATGTGAGACTGATGTTGTTGATCCAAATGCTGCACTTTGAGAAGGACTGATTTTTAATTGTCAGCTGGTTCCACTGGGAAAGAATATAAGTTCCCCATGGTTTACCTGAATTATATACAATGAAATAATTTTTTTTAATGATTATTTCACACTGTATAGTTCTCAGAAAAACAGCTGTAGTACCTCAAATATTATCATTTTATTAATTCTATGACCAGTCCTTTTTTTTCTTTCTAAGAACGTTGGACTAGCTTGGTTGGTTCTTTATTGGTCAGAATGGTGGAAATGACAACTTATCCTAAAATAAAGTCAGGTTGGCCTGGTCTCTTGACTGCTAAAAATTGTTCTCCATTCTGAGAATTGTTAGGTAAAAATAGTTATTAGAACAACTTATACAAATTAAAATATACTCCTACTGCCAAAAACCTATAGAATCTTTTGCTGTTTCCAAATTAAGCCTGGGGTGATATGGGTAGATGGGTAGATATTTAGCGATTGGGAAACATATGTCCTGTTTTACCTGGAATGGTCAGGTATGATTATTATTATTTATGATTGTATTAAAATAATCAAAGAGAACAATTTAGTTGATCAAAGCAAATTTTATTTCACATAGGTAGTCTCTAAGGAATGCAGAGAACTGTAAAATAGAGGAAAACGTCTATAAGCAGGAAATAAGGAAGAAATACTCAGCTTAGGTTCATGGGCTGACATTAGTATCTGACCTTATTTAGAAAGATCGGGGAAACAAGTATAGAACCTAGAGTTGACTTGGTGGTTGGAGATTGGCTGACTGGATATGCTGTGGTTCTGATCAAGTGGAGCATTTACACAAACATGAAAGTTATCTAAGTTTTAGTTTGATGAGTTATCTAAGTTTAGTTTCCATCTTGAGACTAGAAATTTATTTCAACACTTATTTCAAAATGTCCTGATATGGAATGACAAATTTTGTGGTCACCCTACTTAGAAGGGACAAGGGAGAAAAGAGGAGAGTCCTGCATCCCATGTTGGAATAGCCAAGAATTTAGGTTACGTTCCTGTGTAGCATCTTTAGCTTTACTAGGATACCACTACCCTGAGACACCTTTGTTGTTTCTTGGGTGCTGTTTTTGAACCTTGATAGGGTAGGCATATCTTTTCTCCTGTGTAAATATTTTGTTCTTTTTCTATAAACATAAAAGATTGCATATCTCGATTTCAGGAAGTCACTCTTGATTCTGCTCTCAGAGGTGGTCCTTCTTCACCTTTTAATAATTAACTCTACTCATTTGTCAATATTTTGTCAATATTGACAAAAAACTGTTTGTCAATAATTTTTTCCAAAAATGTCTATGGAAAATCGATTTTTTGTTTTCAACCCTAGATCTCTGTTCCCGTTCCTCTAGCCTGGTGGTCACCCTCTGGCTTCTGCTAGGCAATCTGTTTCCTCTGCTGGCTGGATTTCTTCTGTGCGTATGGCATTAGGAATGGAAAAGTGAATTCTAAAGACATTCCTTTGTGTCATGTTCCTCTGAACAAAGCACAAAAATCTGGGTGAGTGCCAGCCTGTGTGGATGGTGGAAGTGGCATTCCTGACTTTGGCTTGGAAGTGTTGACCACAATCAGATCCTGAAGCAGAGCTTCACAGCAGTCACTCCTCATCAGCAACCCAGCAGCCTCAAAGTTTGGAGGAGAAGGATTTCCAAGTCTCTTTAAATTTCAGGATACATACCCTTCTTGAAGTTTTCCTTTGAAAGTGGGATAAAAGGTGAAGATTTCAGTGATTACATACCTCAGCATTTCCATTAACCTAAAACAATGGGAAAGTTCATCTCTGCTGCAGTAATTTAAAGAACAGCTAATCGTTGCAAGATTATAAGTTGTGGACCCTGTCCTCAAAAGTATAAATTGTCCTTTGACTTACAGAAAATAATGATTTCTACATCAACTATTATACCTATTTTAAATGACTGTACATCGTATACCTAAATCATTGTTCTAATGAGTTTGGTTTTTTTAAATTTTTGTTTTGCTAAATCTTATGATTTAACCTTTTTCAAACCAGCTGTGTGGCAGTTTCCTGCTGAACCACTATGTGTTGGTAGCCCTCTTCTAGCTGTATCCATACTCACTGATCTTCAGAGAGTAGCTTCTAGTTGTATTCTCCATTAGTTTAATAATGACTTGAAAAACTGGGAAGCAGAGGGAGAAAATATTCTGCCCTGTGAATCATTGAAGACATGCAAATTGAAGAAAACCTAATTGTATGTTTTTCAGATAATAGTTATGACAACTGCTATCCAACAAGAATAGAACTTTCCTTTTGACAAATGAAGATAAAAAGAAATTCTGGTATAGACAGGGATGCAGTTATTTTTAGGTCGGCATAGAAACTGTTACAGAAGAATTTCTACTATTTGAAAATTATTTTATGTATAAGAAGAAAAAGATATAAGTCAAAACAAGATGGTCTGAATTGCTTACTAATAGTAAAGTGTAGGTTTGGTGTAGAGCCTATCCAGTAGGGTCCACTTTACCACAAAGCGTATGACTTAGTCCATAGAAATCAGAAGATTGCCTTTGTAATGTCCTTTACCTCTTATATTTGACACTCTTTATGTTACCTATTGATTCTGGTTCCCAGAAGCAATTCTCCTGTGATACCAGAGCTGCCCAACCCTACTTAGTAATCCCAATGTGAAATTCTTTAATAATGAATGATGTCCAGTTTTTCAAAAAAAAAAAAGAAAAGAAAAGAAACTTCATTAGCTCTAAAGCTATGAAGTCCTGTGACGTTATAAACGTAGCCCTTGAACAAACATTAATTCATTAATTGGTTGGCCCTTTAATTCAGCACACAGTTATCAAGCATTCAGTTTAAGAAATTGTGCTAAGTGAACAAATAGCGTAATTGCTAAGAAATAATTCCAACCTACTATTTGGCACTAGAGTCAAACAGCAACTCCAGCATAAAGGAAAGTCACCTCTTTTTTTTTTTAAATGCGTACATTTAAAATACTTACCTGCCTACAGTTTTAAATTGGAGGTTTTTGTCTTTGTGAAATGCTGGGAGTCTCTAGCATAGCCAACCTGAACTGAAGAAAAGCTAATAATAATGGTGTTTCTGCCTTTGTCTTACATACTTTAAATCATGCAAATCAGAAAAATGTAGAGTATATTTTTAAAGAAAGTTATAAATCTAAGCATATATACCTAATGTGATTATGAATCATTGCAAAGTTATATAAAGAATTTTACCAAAAATAATACAGATTAATAATATATTTGAGACTCACAGTGATAGGTTCAGTTATATTTTGACTGTTGTGCAGTAATCCCATTTAGGTAGTATTGTTTCTGAGCATGGTGCTTTTTATACTTGAAATATATTTTTGCTTTATTTTTTATTGATATAATTATATTTGCACTAATGAATTTCTGAAGATATTATAGATGACATTTTTTCTATCTATATTTGTTAAGCTTGGTATCTGGTAGCCCAGTGTTTCCTCTGCACAAATGTAGAACCTGATAAAGTATAATGTTAAGAAATCTTGAATTTTTGAGGGTAACTAGCTGTGCTGGTGTCTTCCTTCCTCCTCAGCAAGTTTTGAAAATGGTTGCTTGTCAGTAATTCTGCATAGTATACTCAGTGAAGATTTAGAAGGCCACTGAACCTATAAGAAATTTTAAGAGGCATAGTTTAGTCACTTAGTAGATGATACAATTCTAAAACAATATTCTAAAAACGAAAAATTTTAAGTCTGAAATTTCAGTGCAGAATTAGTGGACTGTAATTCAGCTTTGAACTGAAGAACTTGAAATGACCTAAATGTCAGTATCCTGTGACAGGTGATTCCCTGTATGTTTGCAAAATCAGTTCACAGAGAGACCGCAACCGTGTTGGGAGGGAGGTGGGGCAGGGAAGGGGAATGGCAGTAGCTAATTTGATGATAGCAGACTGAAGTCCCTTTCTGATTCAGAAGGAGCCAAGTGCTTACAAAAACTGACTACCTCAGTTTTCATTTCAGACTTAAGTTCATTTTGATAGTATTAAGGTCCCAATGTCAAAATTAACAAGCGAATTTATCTCTCAGGTTTTCAAGAACAGAATTTACAGGAAGGAAGCAAAAGCCATGTCGTTAGACTTGAGCTGACCGCTTTAAAGAAACTGGCAAGCAGTTAGGTAGTCTTAATATAGATGTCTCTGTATTCTCCTGAAAAACATCTTTTCCTAAAAATGTTATAAATTATGCTTAAAGTTAGTTTCAGCCTAATATGTTGGCTAAGAATTTATCAATATTTGAAAGTGAAACATAAATTAATGAAGTTTAGTTTTTAGGAAGATACATAAATAAGTATTCCAGAGTATTCCATAAAATTTTATCAATATTCTCTTCAATATTAGAAGACTCACTGATTGAGACCGTCTGTAAAATGACCATATGCTTTCTCAGAATCTTTCCAGCTCTAATATTCTGTGACTGATACTCATGCAGAATTGCTCGGTCACTGCTGGCTCTGGCCTGCTTCCTGGAGTATGCCAGCTTACATACACGTCATGTTCGTTGCAGTGTCCTTTGCTCAGTGCCTTAGCACTGTCCTTGTCCTTGGACGCTGAATGGAGAGAGAAGAGGGCATCTGAGTAGTCTTGGCAGGATGAGGTGGACCTCAGTCACAGCCCCACAGACCTGTTTCATAGTTGGCACCTGTCATCCGTGCCATGTCCTTGCAGCCCAAGAGGACTAATATACTTTAATAAAGTCTGTGTTACTTGTTCTGAAGAAAGAACTTACCTGAAAGGATGACCTTTTTTTGATACATTTAGTCAGGGTTGGGGAGGGAGTGGTGAATTAGTTTCTTTTTGTTTACATTTTTAATAAAGTAGATTTTAAGAACTAATCTTTATTTATGGTATTTAACTTTAAGTGTAATATATTACCTAGAAAAAACAAAGCTTTAATAAAAATGGAAACTAGTCTGCATCTTGTCTTTTACTTAACACCATCAATTTTTTTAAACCAGGTTAGAAGTACAAACCTCAGATGGTGAAAGAATCTGCAGTCAATGCAAGAAACCTGGGTTCAATCCGTGGTTCAGGAAGATCCCTGGAGAAGGGAATGGCTACTCACTCCAGTATTCTTGCCTAGAGAATCCCATGAACAGAGAAGCCTGGTGGGTTACTGTCCGTGGGATTGCAAAGAGTCGGACAGGACTGAGCGACTAACACTTTGAGGAGTACAAACACATCCATACACTTTATGTGGGGGACAATGAGGTGATTATTGTGAAACATAATTCAATTTTTACTTTTAACTGGAGTAATATTGTCCTACTTAAAGACTGGAGACAGGTGTTATGTAAAGCTATAGGGAATAACCCTCCTCAAATAGTTAAGCAGAAAGAGAGTAGACTAAAACATAAAACAGTTCAGGGCAGCTGTCTGTGTTTGAGGATGATTCCTGTCCCATTAGTTTCGTGCTGTGAGCCAGGAGTCTCATTGCAGGACCACTCTGTGCATTCAAGTACCACACTCTATTTGGGGCAGCAAGTGGATTGTGGCTGTCATCGTGGAACGTGATTCTTCCTCATAACCTGACTAGTTTGAGAGAATGTACCTGGGACATGCCTTCATGTGTACGCAGAATCATCCTGCCCTGGGGGCTGGAACTAAGCACCATGAAATGGACTGAATATTGCCTGTTTAACCTACTTGCTGAGTCTAGATCTTTGCAGGAAATTTTAATGATAATATTTAATTTTTTTAATGTTTTAAGTATTTTATATAAGTACTGAAACTATGTACAATAAATTCACGGAGTTTAGTAAATACAATATTATTTGCACAGTGTACTGAAGATAAAGCCATCTACACCTCATATATTACTTGTTTACACTCCCTTTTTGTATATTCATAGAATATAGCTTATTTAGTAGGTGTCATTGCTTCCCTGGTGGCTCAGCTGGTAAAGAATCTGCCTGCAATGCAGGAGACCTGGGTTCGATCCCTGGGTTGGGAAGATTCCCTGTAAAAGGGAACGGCAAGCACTCCAGTATTCTGGCCTGGAGAATTCCATGGATTGTATAGTCCTTGGAGTTGGACACAACTGAGCAAATTTCACTTTCAGTAGGTATCATTACATAAACAAGTCTTTGGTCCACATATCTCTGGTAGATACGATGAAATGGAGAGGTTTATATAAATCATCTTGTTAGTGGTCCATCAGAAGTTCATTCTTTAATGTTTAAAATAAACTGGACATATTTGGAGATAGAAGTTCAAATACACCATCTACCATTGTGGTAGATGACCAATACCATTCTCATTTTATATGTATAGAAATATTTTGTTCTGCCTATAGACCTTGGTATATCTTAGATTTAATGCCATTTTAACATCCAGTGCCACTAACAGCCAGTTTTTTCAATTTCAATAGAAACATTAGAGATTCAATGTTCTAACGTCGTCGTCTTGTTTGAAAATCACAGTCAAGAAGGCTACGGGTTGATAGGAAGAAATTTCACATGTGCTTACACACATGGGTGTTCATTAGTGTGTATATAGTGACGGCTCTGATGTATTTGGCTGAGAATATGAAAATTTACTGTAAGTGGGGTAGGTGCAAAGAATAGAGCAAATGCCTCACGCCTCAGCAGTTTGCCAGAGCCTTGAATCTTTAATAGAAGTCAGATGAAACAGGTTATGCCACTTCTCTAAAATGATATTGGTTAGTTGTGAAGCTTAATGCTTGTTAACTAAGTAAATGTGTAAAATCTGCATTTCTTACAATAGGTTTGAAAAAGGAGTAAAGAGAGAGCCAGTAAGTCTATAGGTGTTAAATGATCCTTAGGAATAAGCATCATGGAAAGAAAAATGAAGATGCGAAATATCTAAGGCAAATCAGTCCTCAGTCTGATTGAGGTGAGTCAGTGGCGTCGCCACTCTGGGAATTTCCCCCAGAGCCCCGACACCAGCAGTGTGCCCCATGCCTGGTCTCCACAGATGGGTTTTTTCCTTCCTTTTTGTTCTAACTTACCTTTTCACAGCTGCCCTCCAACCCTAGGCTGTGATCATCCTCCTCCTGTTTCCCCATTACCATTTCAAAACAACCTGGTTTTCTCAGGTACATACACATACCTTTGTGATGGTATTATTAACTGGGGGTGGTGGTGAGGGGAGTCTTACCCCTCCATCTTTTTCAAGGATCAATTTGAAAAGAGGGAACCAGCAGCTCTCACTAATTTGTCAGAAACCAGAAACTCCCCTCCCTCTGCAGTTTGCTCCTGCTGTTTTATAGTTTTCATACCATCGTTTAATTCCAGGTCTGGAAAGACAGTGCCTGGTATGGCTGCCGTGCACCATGGCCCAGGAGTCATGGTGGTGGAAATGAGCAGATTAGCATCTACTGAGCAGGTCAGCTTCAGAGAGGGCAGGCACTGATTTGGATGTGGCTTTCAGCTACTCAAGCCAGAAGCATAGATGCAGAAGTTACTAGTGCCCTGGAGAAGGAAATAGCAATCCACTCCAGTATTCTTGCCCAGAGAGTTCCATGGACAAAACAGTCCATGGGGTCTCAGAGAGTCAGACACAACTGAATGACTGAGCACAGCACAGAGGAGGAAACAGATAGTGAAGGTAAGTCTAAACTCAAGGGAGAATGAAGGCCTAAGAATTGGGTACTAAGAAACGACTCAGAGAAGAGGGAAATAGGAGCAAGAGGGTGCATGCAGAATGACCAGGCCACTACTGCTGCATGGGGAGGGGCTGCCTTGTGTTTTTGCCCCCAAGGTGTAAGCGCACTTGAGAGTGCCTTCTGATGCTTATTGAGGTACTAAATCTAGTGATTGAACATTGAAGTATTTGTTGGGTACTTAGAGCGTTCAATGCATATTTAGCACCGACTCTGGCAGGCATTCTGCTGGGAACACAAGAAACCAACAGACATGGTCTTTGTCCTGGAGGTGGTGAAGGAGAGGGACAATTAAGTGATTGTTTACTCAATACTCTGTAATAACCTGTATGGAAAAAGAATCTGAAGTAGAACAGCTAATCCTTTGCAGGGAGCCATTGCAAACTTCTGCTCACTGTGAAGACAAGAAATATAAACTCTTCTTATATCCTCTGTGCCCCTCAGCCTCCTCCATCCTTACTGCCTCCCCTTATCTACATTAGATCACATGGTCCCCCATTTCACTCTACTGCAGTGGCTCTCAAAGTGTGAACTGTGAGTTCAGTTCAGTTCGTTTGAGTTCAGTCGCTCAGTTGTATCCGACTCTTTGCAACCCCATGGACTGCAGCACACCAGGCTTCCTTGTTCATCACCAGCTCCGGGAGCTTGCTCAAACTCATGTCCATCAAATTGGTGATGCCATCCAACCATTTCATCCTCTGCCGTCCCCTTCTCCTCCTGCCTTCAATCTTTCCCAGCATCAGGGTCTTTTCCAATGAGTCAGTTCTTTGCGTCAGGTGGCCAAAGTATTGGAGTTTCAGCTTCAGCATCAGTCCTTCCAGTGAATATTCAGGACTGATTTCCTTTAGGATTGACTGGCTAGATCTCCTTGCAGTCAAAGGGACTCGCAAGAGTCTTCTCCAACATCACAGTTCAAAAGCATCAATTCTTCAGCACTCAGCTTTCTTTATGGTCCAACTCTCACATCCATACATGGACTACTAGAAAAAACCACAGCTTTGACTAGATGAACCTTTGTTGGAAAAGTAATGTCTCTGCTTTTTAATATACTGTTTAGGTTTGTTATAGCATTTCTTCCAAGGAGCAAGTGTCTTTTAATTTCATGGCTGCAGTCACCATCTGCAGTGGTTTTGGAGCCCAAGAAAATTAAGTCTTTTGTCACTGTTTCCATTGTTTCCCCATCTATTTGCCATGAAGTGATGGGACCAGAGGCCATGATCTTAGTTTTCTGAATGTTGAGTTTTCAGCCAACTTTTTCACTCTCCTCTTTCACTTTCATCAAGAGGCTCTTTAGTTCTTCACTTTCTGCCATAAGGGTGGTGTCATCTGTGCTTCTGAGGTTATTGATATTTCTCCCAGCAGTCTCGATTCCAGCTTGTGCTTCATCCAGCCCAGCGTTTCTCATGATGTACTCTCCATATAAGTTAAATAATCAAGGTGACAATATACAGCCTTGACATACTCCTTTTCCCAATTTTGATCCAGTCTGTTGTTCCATGTCCAGTTCTAACTGTTGCTTCTTGACCTGCATACAGGTTTCCCAGGAGGCAGGTAAGGTGGTCTGGTATTCCCATCTCTTTAAGAATTTTCCACAGTTTGGCATAGTCAATGAAACAGAAGTAGATGTTCTTCTGGAATTCTCTTGCTTTTTCTATGATCCAGTGGATGTTGGCAATTTGATCTCTGGTTCCTCTGCCTTTTCTAAATCCAGCTTGAATATCTGGAAGTTCTTGGTTCACGTACTGTTGAAGCCTGGCTTGGAGAATTTTGATTATTACTTTGCTAGTGTGTGACAGTGCAATTATGCGGTAGTTTGGACATTCTTTGGCATTGCCTTTCTTTGGGATTGGCATGAAAACTGACCTTTTCCAGTCCCGTGGCCACAGCCGAATTTTCAAAATTTGCTGGCATATTGAATGCAGTACTTTGACAGCTTCATCTTTTAGGATTTGGAATAGCTCAACTGGAATTCCATCACCTCCACTAGCTTTGTAGTGTGATGTTTTTAAGGCCCACTTGACTTCACATTCCAGGATGTCTGGCTCTAGGTGAGTGATCACACCATCATTGTTATCTGGGTCATGAAGATCTTTTTTGTATCATTCTTCTGTGTATTCTTGCCACCTCTTCTGAATATCTTTTGCTTCTTTTAGGTCCATATCATCTCTGTCCTTTATTGTGCCCATCTTTGCAAAGATGTTCTTTTATGCTTATTTTTTAAAAAACCAAAAAGAACATCTTTTTGTGGTCTCTGGACCAGTTGTATTCCTCAGAAGGCAATTTTTTTTTTTTTTTTTTTGGCCGCACTGTGCAGCTTGCAGGATTTTAGTTCCTTGACCAGGATAGAACCAGTCCACCTGCCAGTGAAAGCCTAGACTCCTAACCACTGGACTGCTAGGGAATTCCTATAGAAATGCAAAATCTTTGGCCCCATCCCAGATCTACTGAATCAAAATTTCTAGGGTTGGGGCCCTGCAATCTGTGCCCTAACAAATCCTCTAATTGATGCTGTTGAAAACTCAAATTTGCAAACTACTGCCCTTAACTCTCTGGTGCTTCTTACCAAAATTCACTTGGTAACACCCCAACTTCGGCTGAATCCTATTATCTGCCTTGGCCTTACACCAGATGAGCCCTACTAGGGAAAAACACTAAGCTGAGTGTATGTGTGAATATCAACTGGGTTTTGCCCAACAATCTTATCTTCCTCTAGTCTCCCATGCTCAAGGTTGCCAGAATTAGTGAAGAAAAACCCCAAACCAGGACACACATATTTTAACTTCAAATAATCATATACTAAAAAATTATTTGCTTGTGTCAACTACAAATTGGCACTTACCAAGAGCATTGCCAATGACTGAACAACAAAGGCCTTTGCCATCTGCCTCTATGGAGATTGAACCCTGTGCTGCTATAACTGTTGAACTTCAACAACCCCTGACTGAGTTCAGGGTGGAGTGAGGCACTCTGTGCTCCAGGGGATCTGATGGGACAGGTCTTTAGATAGTTGGATGTTTTTTGGAATAGATTTTATGATCTCAATCCTTGTACCTCCTCTTATCTAGAGAAGCACTAAATCTGTTCAAGGTGACTTCAGATCCTCATGACTAACAAAAAAACCTTTTGTAAAATGAGGGCTTAATGGTATTGAACAACCCCACCCCACAACCTGTTAACCAAAAGCTGCTTTGGATCAGTCTCTCAGAACTATCTGAGATGCTGCCTCCTGGGCTGCAATCCTCATGTTGCCCCAAATAAAACTTAACTAACAACTCAAGTTGTGCATCTTTTTTAGTCGACACTTCTATCTGAAATTCACATTTCACTGAGCAACCTGTATTTTCATTTGCTAAAGCTAGCAACTCTAACTAGGAGATATATATATAATCAGTAGGCAGGCAGTTGGGAAGTGAGCAAGCACAGGATGGAGCCAACACTGAAACCTTCTCAGTCCTTGTTGCCTCTGACCTTGATGGTACAGATGTCCTGGAGAAGCTAGGACCCTTCAGCACAGAACTAAACACACACACACCTGGTCCAAAAGCCAGAGATGCTGCAGGAGGATTCAAAGGAAGATGGGACAGTTGGAGGCCTGGCTGATGCCTCACACCAGCAGGGTGACCTAGCAAATAAATAACAATGTGTTTACAAAATGACTGTTGCTTTACTTCTGTCCTTAATCTCCGCCAGGTATGTCTCTGAACCATCCTAACTGGAAACACACAGGGAAGGGAATTTTGGCAAAAGTAACAACCTAGTCTGGGTGACGCATTGTACTGCACCACACCCATTCTCCAACTTAAAAGAGGCTTGATATTAAATGCCAGGGACAGATGAAAATTTTACACAGCTGCCCTTTACATAGCAACCCTTTGGGAGAATGACGTCAGTAACATAGTAGGGTAAGATACTATCTTTGTCTTTCCCCCTTCAATCTACAACCAGTAAAACATCCACAACACAACAAGGTGCCTCTGTCCAAAATACCAGGATGACAGAGAATTACACACATCTGTGTATCTAAGGGTAGACTGGAACACATAGAGGAAGTGGAATTAGGGGAACAACAGGCAGTGCCTGCAATCCTGGCCCTCTAGCTATGGCAGCCCGCAGCCCCAGAGAATCCAGTGGTGTTACTGAGACCCAGGCCTCTGTACAATGCTGAATCAAATCCTAGAGACAGAGTTTGGGATGAAATAGAAAAGGATAGCCTTATAGCTTTGCCAGGCAAAGAGAGACACATGAGGTTTCTGCCTCGAAAAATTATGTCTTCACCTGGGAGGATTTGATGAGGGTTTTATAAGAACTCTCACCTTTCAAAGGTGAGGTCTACATGGTAGGCTGTGCAGGGCTTTCACTCCCTAATCTTCTCAGGTGGGTCTCCTAATCTAATCTCTGGTCCATTTCATCTTGCTTCAGATCTTGGCTGCTCCACCCATAGCAACTGTTCTGAATCTGTCTTTGGGACTCAGGGAAGGTCATGGAGGCAGAGTCTTGCCTACAAGAAATGGGAGACAGCAAGGCCTCCATGTCTGGGAGCCCCACAAGGCCCCGCTCGGTTTCAGTAGCTGCAGGAGAGGCAGTGCATACCACTCCAGTCTCCCAGGCACAGTGGCACTCGTGGCCACGGGGAGCTGGGGAGCAGTGACAGTGGGCCTGGGGCCCTGGCCCTCCAGCTGTGGAAGCACCCATGACTCCAGCCCTCGACCCTCCTGATGCAGCAGCAGAGCCCAGGAACCTAACACCAGACACAGCAGAGGCGCCTTCTGGACCCTGGCTCCTCTCCCTCCCCGCCTCGGCTGACAGCAACAGAGCCTGATCCCATTTGCAGAGGAATCACCCACCATCCTGGTGCTTCAGGAGGGGTAGTGACACTGGCAGCATCAGGGACTCCAACAACCCTAGAGACAGGCAGTGATAAGGACCACATGGAGCCATGCCTCTGATGGAAGCAGTGGAGAGTGAAAAGCTGGCTTCCACCTGAGGCGGCTCAGGTAAGAGAAACCAAAAGTTTGTGCTATAGCACCACCTGCTGGAAAGTATAAGAAAGGCCTCTAATTTTTGGTTAAGTTGAATTGTTAGAATCAAATAGAAAGGTGCTCCCTGCTTCAAATGAGTAGGCAGAGGTGCTGAGTGTTCTTTCCCAAAGAACACATACAGATGAACAACAAGCATATGAAAAGGTGTTTAACATCGCTAATCACTAAGTAAATGCAAATCAAAACCACAATGAGATATCACCTCACGCCTGTTAGAATCCTTATTATCAAAAAGGAAAGTATTGTTGAGTAAGTGGAGAAAAGGGAACTTACATATAAATAGATACTTCCTGCTCATGGATTGTTGAGTATGTGGAGAAAAGGGAACTTACATATAAATAGATATTTCCTGCTCATGGATTAAAAGAATTAACATTGTTTAAATGTCCATAATACCTTTGGCAATCTACAGATTCAGTGCAGTCCTTATCAATATCCCGAGAACAAGGGACAAATACTATTGGTAGGAATGTAAACTGGCACAGCCACTATGGACAGCAGAATGGAGGCTTCTCAAAAAAATGAAGAAGTACCATATGATCCAGCTATTGCACTTCCTATGTATTTATCCAAAGAATGTGAAAACACTAATGCATGCACCCTTATGTTCATTGAAGCATTATTTACAATAGGCTAAGAGTCCATGAATGGATAAAGAAGAGGTGATATATAGATATATATAAAATGGAATATTGCCTAGGAATAAGAAAGATGAAATCTTTCCATTTGTGACAACATGGATAGAGCTTGAGAACATTCGGCTAAGTGAAATAAGTCAGGCAGAGAAAGATATCATATGATTTCACTCATATTTGAAATATTTTAAAAAATAAATCAACAGGGCTTCCCTGGTGGTCCAGTGGTTAAGAGTCTGCCTGCAACACAAGGGATGCAGGCTCAGTCCCTGGTCCGGGAAGATCCCACATGCTTTGGAGCAACTGCGCACATGCACCGCAACTGCTGAAACTGTGTTTTAGAGCCCATAAGCTGACACTACTGAAGCCTGTGTGCCTAGAGCCTGTGCTCTGCAACGAGAGAAGGCACCGCAACGGGAAGCCTGTGCAGCACAACAAAGAGAAGCCCCTGCTCGCCGCAACTTGAGAAAGCCCTCGCGCAGCAAAGACCCACCACAGCCAGAAAGACATGAACGGAAACAAACACACAGAACGCAAAGGACAGAGTAGTGGTTACTAAAGAGGAAGAGGCCAGGGGAAGGGCGAAATGGATACGTGAGATCAACTGTACAGTGAGGTTTTGGTGGTGAGCGTACTGTAGTGCATTTGTTGTGTTCAGTCGCTAAGTCATTTAACGCTTTGTGACTCTTTGCAAACCCATGAACAGCAGCACACCAGGCTTCCCTTTCTTTCACCGTATCCCAGAGTTTGCTCAGACTCAGGTCCATTGAGTCAGTGATTCCATCCAACCATCTCGTCCTCTATTGCCTCCTTCTCCTCCTGCCTTCAATCATCCCCAGCATCAGGGTGTTTTCTAACGAGTCAGCTCTTCCCATCAGGTGGCCAAAGTATTGAAGCTTCAGCCTTGGCATCAGTCCTTCCAATGATTATTGACTGATTTCCTTTAGGATTGACTGATTGGATCTCCTTGCTGTCCAAGGGACTCTCAAAATCTTCTCCAGTACCACAGTTCAAAAGCATCAATTCTTCAACACTCAGCCTTCTTTATGGTCCAATTCTCACAGCCATACATGACTACTGGAAAAACCATAGCTTTGACTAGACAGATCTTTGGCAACAAAGTGCTGTCTCTGCTTTTTAATACGCTGTCTAGATTGGTCATAGCTTTTCTTCCAAGGAGCAAGGGTCTTTTAACTTCACAGCTTCAGTCACCATCTGCACTGAATTTTGGAGCTCAAGAAAATAAAGTCTGTCACTGTTTCCATTTTTTCCCCCCATCTATTTGCCATGAAGTGATGGAACCAGATTCCATGATCTTAATTTTTTGAATATTGAGTTTCAAGCCAGCTTTTTCTCTCTCCTCTATCACCTTCATCAAGAGGCTCTTTAGTTCCTCTTTGCTTTCTGACATAAGGGTGGCATCATCTGCATATCTGAGGTTGTTGATATTTCTTCCAGCAATCTTAATTCCAGCTTGTGAGTTATCCAGCCTGGCATCTTGCTTGATGTACTCTGCATGTAAGTTAAATGAGCCAGGTGACAATATATAGCCTTGACGTACTCCTTTCCTGATTTTGAACCAACCCATTGTTCTATGTCGGGTTCTAACTGTTGCTTCTTGACCTGCCGTCAGGTTTCTCAGAAGGTAGGTAAGGTGATCTGGTATTCCCATCTCTTTAAGAATATTTCACAATTTGTTGTGATTCACACAGTCAAAGGCTTTTGCATAGTCAATGAAGCAGAAGTAGATGTTTTTCTGGAATTCTCTTGCTTTTTCTATGATCCAGTGGATGTTGGCAATTTGATCTCTGGTTTCTCTGCCTTTTCTAAATCCAGCTTGTATATCTGGAAGTTCTTGGTTTATGTACTGTTGAAGCCTAGCTTGAAGGATTTTGAGCATTACCTCGCTAGCATGTGAAATGAGCACAGTTGTATGTTAGTTTTAACATTCTTTGGCATTGTCCTTCTTTGGGATTGATATGTATGTGGTGTGTACAGAAGCAGAAATACAGTGTTGTATGCATGAAACGTAATGTTATAAACCAATGTTACTTCAGTAAAAAATAAAACATAAAAAAATCACAAAGAGACATAAAGGACAAGAAAAGATCGAAAAAAAAGAAATAGCTACATTTTGTTGAATCCTTTCTATTTAAGCACTTCTGTATAAATACTCTATTAAAGTACAGTTTTACAGTAAAGTTGTACAACAGAGATTCATTATTTTTATGGATTATACACCTTGTAAAATCATTATAACATATTGACTATATTCCCTGTGTTGTACAATATATCCTTATATCTTATTTATTTTAGACCTAGTAGTTTGTACCTCTAAATTCCCTAATTCAAAATGCCCCTCCCCAACTCCTCTCCCCACTGGTAACCACTGGTTTATTGTCTATACCTGTGAGTCTGTTTTTGTTTGTTATATTCATTTGTGTGTGTTTTTTTTTAGATTCAACTATAAATTCTTCATGTACATTTTACTTACATAGATATATGAATACATTACAAACATGATCTCCTTTAGTCCTCATAACAGTGCTATAAAATTGTATTACTAATAGCATTTCATAGATGAAGAAATTAAGGTTGGAGACATATTCCCATGAACATCCAGTAAGCAAGGGGCAGAGCCATGATTTGAAGCCAGGTCCCTCTAAAGCCTGAGTTCCTAACCATTAAGTTCTATGCTATGCAGCCTCCCAACAAACTGTGGACTTTGTTATTTCATAAGCACTAAATCTGCACACGGGCTTCCCTAATAGCTCAGACAGTAAAGCGTCTGTGTGCAATTCAGGAGACCCGGGTTCAATCCCTGGGTTGGGAAGATCCCCTGGAGAAGGAAATGGCAGCCCACTCCAGTATTCTTGCCTGGAAAATCCCATGGACCGCGGAGCCTGGTAGGCTACCATCCGTTGGGTAGCAAAGAGTCAGACACAACTGAGCGACTTCACTTTCACTTTCAAATCTGCACCTATAGACCGCCTGCAAAACCTTTAGGCAAGAGCACTGAGTGATTGACCTGTGACACCGCTAGCTTGGGAACAAGTTCCTGAGGCACTCATCACACTTCTCCCTGAGAAGTTGCCTGAGTTGGATTCCGAGACCTTTCACTTAGTAACTGAGTGGCCTTGGGCGAGTTATATAACCTTTATCAGCGTTACTTGCTTGGTGAAGGCAGTAATTCCCACCTTACAAACTGTAAAGGTAGATGATACTAATACCAGGAGAATATCTGGCACAGCCTGATCATCCTAAGAACTCCCAAGTGGGAGTTCTCCCCCTTCCTCAGTGAATTAGCTACTACTACCTATGTCTAGGCTGCAGACCCTTTAATCTATACCTTCCGTTCTAGTCTCTTATTCTTCCTCTAGATCTGTGCTTCTTGTTTCTCACCAGAAAGCACAGCCAATGCCAAATTATCTTCACTTGAACAATTACTCCCAGCTTTTCAACACCCAATGTCATCAGTGCTACCTTCAATATCTTTCTGGTCCTTGAGCTCACTTTCTTAAAATCATCTCCATCTCTCTCTCCTACTTGTCAGATATCATATGTACACATCACTCCTCTTTCCCAAGAAAAATATTTCAACTCCTAGTGCCATATTTTAAAAAGTATATTAGCAAACTATGTTTGAGAGTTGCCAAGAGAGTAGATCTTCAAAGTTCTCATCACAAGAAAAAAAAAATGTTTTCTTAACTATGTATGGTGACAGATGTTAATTAGGCTTATTGTGATCATTTCACAGTATATGTAAATATCAAATCTTTATCATCTGAAACTAATATCATGTTATATGTCCATTATATCTCATTTGGAAAATCATACTGTGGGAAAAAGAAAGTATATTGTCAAATTTGAGTAAATTAGGAGGATCAGGATGATGAGAGCCTGGAAACTGGCATAGTGAACATATATGTATATCAAGGAAATGGGCATTTTCCTCTTTTAGAACAAAAACCTAAGGTTTGTCGTTGGGAAGAAAAAGTTCTTTCTCTGTAGGCTTCAAAGTACAGGTACAAAGTACCTGATCCATAGGAAGTGGATTTCTGCTTGATATAAGGGAACGTTAAGGACTTGAGTCTCTGCCAGTGAGACGTGGTACAGCCATCTGGGATTCTCTGTCTTTGTCTCATCTGCTTGCTTCTTCCATTCTCATGTCAACGGGGAGGAGGAGGATTTAAGCTAAAAATGCATAGTCACCATCTGCTATGAGAATCTTAAGGAAGCAGCTTGCTAAGTTTCAAGTATGTGCATACTTTGTTGAATGATTTATGACTCTCTGGAATCATATGCTACCCATTTTGAAACTGTTTGAAACCTGGCTTCCTAGCACCAGTGGCATGAAAGCTAAAGGTTGCTCATGGCAATGAAGGGTTTATTATCCCCCTCTGAGTCAACCAGACTCCTCAACTCATAATATTGCCTTTAATAATAAATTATCTAGCACATTCATTTTCAAGGCAGTCAATATTAGCAAGACAGAGGCTTTTCTTTTAAATGATCCTTCTGCTTTTAAGAGTATGAGGACCACAGCAAAGGTAGTTTGCAAATGGATCCCACTGGCCTGAAGACAGTAGGTGTGGGTAGGATAAAGCAGGACAGGCTTCTGAGGGGAGAGCGTAGGGGGAGGGGTAGAAAAAGGCAGAGGACAAGAAGAGGTGCCTGCCTACCCATCCAAAAGGAAACTGCCCAGCAACAGAAAAGAAATATATTGCTCCATCCTCCAGACTCTGAATGTGTTGACCGTGGTCCACAAATGGAGCAACTTGAGAAGGAAAGTACACAGGGCTCTTGGGCCCTGGACCCAAGAGAAAGTAGAATTGATGGCTGACCTGCAGGCGCCGGAGCACGTGGGATCTTTCTTGCGTCATGTGGAATCTTGCATTGCAGCGCATGGACTCTCTAGCTGTGGCACGCAGGCTTACTTGTTCTGTGGCATGTAGAATCTTACTTCCCCAACCAAGGATTGAACCCATGTCCCCTGCATTGCAAGTTCAGTTCAGTTGCTCAGCTCTTTGCAACCCCCTGGACTGCAGCATGCCAGGCTTCCCTGTCCGTCACCAACTCCCAGAGCTTACTTAAACTCATGTCCCTCAAGTTGGTGATGCCATCCAACCTTCTCACCCTCTGTCGTCCCCTTCTCCTCCCTCCTTCAATCTTTCCCAGCCTCAGGGTCTTTTCCAATGAGTCAGTTCTTTCCATCAGGTGGCCAAAGTATCAGTGTTTCAGCTTCAGCATCAGTCCATCCAATGAATATTCAGGACTGATTACCTTTAGGATTGACTGGTTTGTTCTCCTTGCAGTCCAAGGGACTCTCAAGAGTCTTCTCCAGCACCACAGTTCAAAAGCATCAATTCTTCGGCCCTCATCTTTCTTTCATCTTTCTTTATAGTCCAACTCTCACATCCATACATGACTACTGGAAAAGCCGTAGCTTTGACCAGACAGACCTTTGTTGGCAAAGTAATGGCTTTTTAATACACTGTCTAGTTTGGTCATAGCTTTTTTTCCAAGGAGCAAGCGTTTTTTAATTTCATGGCTGCAGTCACCATCTGCAGTGATTTTGGAGCCCAAGAAAATTAAGTCTCTCACTGTTTCCATTATTTTCCCATCTATTTCCCATGAAGTGATGGGACTGGACGCCATGATCTTAGTTTTCTGAATGTTGAGTTTTAAGCCAGCTTTTTCGCTCTCCTCTTTCACTTTCATTAAGAGGCTTTTTAGTTCTTCTCTTTCTACCAGAAGGGTGGTGTCATCTGTTTATCTGAGGTTATTGATATTTTTCCCATCAGTCTTGATTCCAGCTTGTGCTTCATCCAGCCTGGCATTTCACATGATGTACTCTGCATATAAGTTAAATAAGCAGGGTGACAGCATACAGCCTTGACATACTTGTTTCCCAATTTTGAACCAGTCTGTTGTTCCATGTCCAATTCTAACTGTTGCTTCTTGACCTGCATATGGATTTTTCAGGAGGCAGGTAAGGTGGTCTGGTATTTCCATCTCTTTCAGAATTTTTCACAGTTTGTTGTGATCCACGCAGTCAAAGGCTTTGGCATAGTCAATAAGGCAGAAATAGATGTCTTTCTGAAACTCTCTTGCTTTTTCGATGGTCCAACGGATGTTGGCAATTTGATCTCTGGTTCCTCTGCCTTTTCTAAATCCAGCCTGAACATCTGAAGTTCTTGGTTCACGTACTGTTGAAGCCTGACTTGGAGAATTTTGAGTATTACTTTGCTGGTGTGAGATGAGTGCAATTGTGTGGTAGTTTGAGCATTCTTTGGCATTGCCTTTCTTTGGGATTGGAATGAGAACTGACCTTTTCCAGTCCTGTGGCCACTGCTGAGTTTTCTAAATTCGCTGGCATATTGAGTGCAGCACTTTCACAGCATCATCTTTCAGGATTTGAAATAGCTCAACTGGAATTCCATCACCTCCACTAGCTTTGTTCATAGTGATGCTTCCTAAGGTCCACTTGACTTCACATTCCAGGATGTCTGGCTCTAGGTGAGTGATCATCCAGATCGTGATCATCTGGGTCGTGAAGATCTTTTTCGTACAGTTCTTTTGTGTATTCTTGCCACCTCTTCTTAATATCTTCTGCTTCTGTTAGGTCCACACCATTTCCGTCCTGTATTGAGCCCATCTTTGCATGAAATATTCCCTTGGTATCTCTTTATTTTCTTGAAGAGATCTCTACTCTTTCCCATTCTATCGGTTTCCTCTATTTCTTTGACTGATCACTGAGGAAGGCTTTCTTATCTCTCTTTGCTATTCTTTGGAACTCTGCATTCAAATGGGTATATCTTTCCTTTTCTCCTTTGTTTTTCATTTATCTTCTTTTCACAGCTATTTGTAAGGCCTCCTCAGACAGCCATTTTGCTTTTTTGCATTTCTTTTCCACGGGGATGGTCTTGATCCCTGTCTCCTGTACAATGTCGTGAACCTGAGTCCATAGTTCACCAGGCACTCTATCTATCAGATCTAGTCCCTTAAATCTATTTCTCACTTCCACTGTATAATCATAAGGGATTTGATTTAGGTCATACCTGAATGGTCTAGTGGTTTTCCCTACTTTCTTCAATTTAAGTCTGAATTTAGCAATAAGGAGTGAGCCAGTCAGCTCCCAATCTTGTTTTTGCTGACTGTATAGAGCTTCTCCATCTTTGGCTGCAAAGAATATAATCAATCTGATTTTTGTGTTGACCATCTGGTGATGTCCATGTGTAGAGTCTTCTCTTGTGTTGTTGGAAGAAGGTGTTTGCTATGACCAGTGTGTTCTCTTGGCAAAACTCTATTAGCCTTTGCCCTGCTTCATTCCATATTCCAAGACCAAATTTGCCTGTTACTCCAGGTGTTTCTTGACTTCCTACTTGTGCATTTCAGTCCCCTATAATGAAAAGGACATCTTTTTTCGGTGTTAGTTCTAAAAGGTCTTGTAGGTCTTCATAGAACCGTTCAACTTCAGCTTCTTCAGCATCACCGTCTGGGGTATAGACTTGGATTACTGTGATATTGAATGGTTTGCCTTGGAAACGAACGGAGGTTATTCTGTTGTTTTTGAGACTGCATCCAAGTACTACATTTCGGACTCTTTTGTTGACCATGATGGCTACTCCATTTCTTCTGAGGGATTCCTGCCCGCAGTAGTAGATATAATGGTCATCTGAGTTAAATTCACCTATTCCAGTCCATTTTAATTCGCTGATTCCTAGAATGTCGAAGTTTACTCTTGCCATCTCCTGTTTGACCACTTCCAATTTGCCTTGATTCATGGACCTAACATTCCAGGTTGCTATGCAACATTGCTCTTTACAGCATCAGACCTTGCTTCTGTCACCAGTCACATCCACAGCTGGGTATTGTTTTTGCTTTGGCTCCATCCCTTCATTCTTTCTGGAGTTATTTCTCCACTGATCTCCAGTAGCATATTGGGCACCTACCGACCTAGGGAGTTCCGCTTTCCATATCCTATCATTTTGTCTTTTCATACTGTTCATGGGGTTCTCAAGGCAAGAATACTGAAGTGGTTTGCCATTTCCTCTCCAGTGGACCACATTCTGTCAGACCTCTCCACCATGACCCGCCCGTCTTGGGTGGCCCCACAGGGCATGGCTTAGTTTCATTAAGTTAGACAAGGCTGTGGTCTGTGTGATTAGATTGACTAGTATGGATGTGAGAGTTGGACTGTGAAGAAAGCTGAGTGCTGAAGAATTGATGCTTTTGAACTGTGGTGTTGGAGAAGACTCTTGAGAGTCCCTTGGACTGCAAGGAGATCCAACCAGTCCATTCTGAAGGAAATCAGCCCTGGGTGTTCTTTGGAAGGACTGATGCTAAAGCTGAAATTCCGGTAGTTTGGCCACCTCATGTGAAGAGTTGACTCACTGGAAAAGACTCTGATGCTGGGAGGGATTGGGGGCAAGAGGAGAAGGGGACAGAGGATGAGATGGCTGGATGGCACCACCAACCCAATGGACATGAGTTTGAGTGAACTCTGGGAGCTGGTGATGGACATAGAGGCCTGGCCTGCTGCAATGCATGGGGTCGCAAAGAGTCGGACACGACTGAGCGACTGAACTGACTGACAGGAGGTACTGGCTGCAAAACACCTGGTAGCACTTGCCTGATTTGGTGAGTTGCCTAGTAGGAACAATAAAATCTAAAACATATTTGGAACATTAATGTCTGCATCCATGGAGGGGATCTTTGCTTGAACTGCCTCTTTTAAGACTAACTTGGGCCTGTAAGAATAGAGAAAGAAATAGAGAAAGAAAAAAAAAAAAAAAGGAAATAAGGAAGGAAGGGAAATAAGGAATCTTTGAGTACATAATTTTTATTACTTTTTTTTTCCACACTAAAAGAAATTGAGGTGAGTTGCCAGAGCTGGGGACATCCTGAACTTTTCTTCTCTTTGGATACATTTCAAGAAGGGATATGATGCTTTTGTCTGATGTTGGTATGATCGCATTGTGTGCTTTTCCAAAGACCTTCTCCTGGATGAAGGCATTTGATGATGTAAGACATTCACAACTAAAGTTTTTAGGCCTCTGGCTCAGCAATAAAATGAGATGAGGATGTATGGCAGCATTTATATTACATGGTTTTCCTCTAGGAATTCTAGAGCTTGCTGTCCCCAAAGATATTTATGTTTAAATTAGCTGAAACCCTTTGGTTGCCATAACAGAATTCATTTAAAGTTGGCTGAAGGGAAAATTGAGAATTTTATGTATATGGATATTACAGATGATTAAAGGAGACAATTTAGGTGATACAAACAAATCTCACTTAATGCTTCACGAAGCAGCCAGCCTCCACTGACAGGGGTCCAGAGAACTGCAAAATGGGGCTGAAGGCAGATAGCTTTCAAGGATAGAGAATAAAGAACAGAGAAGAGAAAAATGGAAGGTATCTGGTTAACTGGGGCCACATGGTCAACCTTGTCTGTGGTGAGAGGTAGAAGAAAATAAGTATAGTGCTCAGAGCTGGGTTGTGCATTTGGGGGTGGCTGAAGAGGAACTAAAAAGCCTCTTGATGAAAGTGAAAGAGGAGAGTGAAAAAGTTGGCTTAAAACTCAACATTCAGAAAACGAAGATCATGGCATCCAGTCCCATCACTTCATGGGAAATAGATGGGGAAACAGTGGAAGCAGTGTCAGACTTTATTTTGGGGGGCTCCAAAATCACTACAGATGGTGACTGCAGCCATGAAATTAAAAGACACTTACTTCTTGGAAGAAAAGTTATGACCAACCTAGATAGCATATTCAAAAGCAGAGACATTACTTTGCTGACTAAAGGCCGTCAAGTCAAGGCTATGGTTTTTCCTGTGGTCATGTATGGATGTGAGAGCTGGACTGTGAAGAAGGCTGAGGGCTGAAGAATTGATGCTTTTGAACTGTGGTGTTGGAGAAGACTCTTGAGAGTCCCTTGGACTGCAAGGAGATCCAACCAGTCCATTCTGAAGGAGATCAGCCCTGGGATTTCTTTGGAAGGAATGATGCTAAAGCTGAAACTCCAGTACTTTGGTCACCTCATGCAAAGAGTTGACTCATTGGAAGAGACTCTGATGCTGGGAGGGATTGGGGGCAGGAGGAGAAGGGGACAACAGAGGATGAGATGGCTGGATGGCATCACTGACTCGATGGATGTGAGTTTGACTGAACTCTGGGAGTTGATGATGGACAAGGAGGCCTGGCATGCTGCAATTCATGGGGTCGCAAAGAGTTGGACATGACTGAGCGACTGAACTGAACTGACCGGACATGCTACATTTCTGGTCAAATGGAGCATTTACAGGGACATGAAAGTTATCTAAATTTTCATTTGCTGACATGGGACCCTGAGCAGGAGTGGCCTAGAAATTTATTTCAACATGTATTTGCATATTTTATATACATGTTTTTACATGCATGCATATTTATGTATACGTATATATTCTATGTATGTACACCATGTATAATGTATAAGGATATGAGACTTCCCTGGCAGTCCAGTGGTTAAGACTTCACCTTCCAATACAGGGTGTGCAGGTTCAATCTCTGGTTGGGGAGCCAAGATCCCACATGACTTGTGGCCAAAATAACAAAATATAAAACAAATAATACTGTAGCAAATTCAATAAAGACTTTAAAAATGGTCCATATAAAAAAAATTTTAACTGTATAAGGACATGCATAGTGCTTTTTCATGGAATCTGAAGACAGAAATACAGTAAAGCTGTAGGAAGGGGCTAGAAAATGGGACTGCAGAGGCATTGAGACGTCTCCTTGCATGTCCATTGAGCTCTTCCTTCCTCCCCTCCTCCCCTAAGCTTATATAGCTATTATTACACTCCTGAGTGACTGATTGATGGATATGGTTCCAATCAGTTCTGAGTCAGAGCTGATTAGATCACAAATCCCAGTTTCTGGCTTGGGTAAGTTGTCTATCCTGGCCAGTGAGCTATTACAGGCAAAGGAAATGAGATACCCAGAGCAGAGCTGGCTGCTGGCGTCTGTTCTTTGTGAGAAGGGAGATATACATTATAATTTATGACCAAGGACTGGAAATCAATCTAGACTGGGTTATCAATGCTACATCAAGAAAGCAAACATGACCAAATGTGAACAACTATAACCAAAATCACCTTAATCATGACTGAGAAATGTAAACAAAACAAGGGCCTTTCTTGGGAGTGGGTTTAGATGGAGAAATGGAAGCAGGACTTGACGGCAGCCAAAAAAAAAAGGAAGGTATGAAGAGAATCCTTGTGTTTGATACATGGAAGCTGAGCAGCAGGACAGTGTGACTAACAGAAAGGAAAAGGGAGAGAGAAGGGCAACCAGGGCCACTGCCTTGCTCCCTAGAAGAGAATCTCCCCTAATTACTCCCATGGAAGCATTTTGTAATCCCTTCCTCTTCCAATATTCTTATTTTAAATAAGGTCCATGTCTTTGATCTCTCACTTTCTTGCCTAATTAAAGGAAAGCATTTAAAAGAAAATAAATAGTGATGGCACTTACTAAGAGCCTCCTAAATGCCCACTGTTTATATAATTTATCTTTACTTCTTACAACAATGTTGCAAGGCAGACATTGCTGTCCCCATTCTATAGACATGGAAAATGAGTCTCGGTGATGAAGAAACTCTGTCCCAAGTCACATGGCTACTGGACTCTGACAGGAGTCTGACTCAGCACTGACACTATACCTCAGTGTCCTGTATGGTGGAATGAGGAACTGTGTCAGCTTCCCATTGCTGCCATAATCAATGATCATAAAACGAGAGTCGAGAATGAGGCTAATCAACCATCTTACAGTTATGTAATGCACAAGTCCTGAAGTTATGGGGTTGGCCAGACTGCATTCCTTCCAGAGACTCTGGGGAGAATGTGCTTCCTTGCCTTTTCCAGCTTTTATAAGTCATCTGCATTTCTTGGCTCATGGCCCCTTCTGTCTTCAAATCTCTAACTCTGCTTCCCTCTTCTCTCACTCTAATTCTCTTGTCTCCCTCTTATAAGGACAATTACACTGGGCCCACCAGATAATCCAGAGTAATCTGTCCACCTCAAAATCCTTAACTGAATCACACCTGCCAAGTCCCTTTTGCCATGTAAGGTAACATTTCACAGGTCCCAGGATTAGGATGTGGACATCTTTGGAGACCATTATTTTGCCTCCCACATGAACCTCATCTGTGTCATTGACCACTATATCCCCAGTATCTAGCCAATGTTTGTCACCAATAAAGTGCTCAAGAAATATTTGTTAAGTTGATGAATGAGGAAAAGTAAACTAGATTAACTTCAAATTTCTATCCTCTCCTTCTTTTGTTTTTAATTTTAGTTTTTGGTTCATCTATCTTATGATATAATATGACCAGAGGGACTTCTATAGCTGAACAATCAACACAATCAACCCCAGTTCCTCCAATCAACCCCAAATTTAAAAATGGACAGCCCTTGATACCAGAGTCTGTCTTCTAAGGTTGAGAGTAGTTCTAGTTTGTAAAGTGCAGACTGACTGCCTGTGACCTACAGTGGAGAGGGCTTCAAAACTCTAGGTTAAAAAAAACTACAAACAACCCAATTTAAAAATGGGCAAAGGACTTGACATTTCTCCAAAGAAGATAGTCAAATGATCAATAAACATGAAAAGATGCTCAACATCATTAGCCATCAAGAAATACAAAAATCAAAACTGCAATGATATATCACTTTATACCCATTAGAAGATCTATAATAAAATTTAAAAAATAAAATATTTCATTAAAGATGTGGAGAAATTGGAAATCTCATGCATTTCTGGGAATGTAAAATGGTACAGCTGCTGTGGAAAACAATTTGGCAATTCCTTGAAAAGTTAAACATAGAATTACCATATGGCCCAGTAATTCCATTTCTAAGTATAAACCCAAAAGAATTTAAAACAAGGACTCAGTGTCAACATTCATAGCAACACTATTCACAATAGTCAAAAGGTAGAGACAATCCAAATGTTCATTAACAAATGAGTGGATAAACAAAATCTGATATATACATACAATCAGATATTTTACCATAAAAATGAAGTTTGGACACACCCCACAACACAGATGAACCTTGAAAACATTATGCTAAGTGAAATAAGCCCGACAGAAGAACATATATTGGATGATTTCACTCCCATGAAATAACTAGAACAGGCAAATCCACAGAGACAGAAAGTAGATCAGAAGTTACTAGGGACTGGGGAAGCAGGGAAGGCAAATTATTGTTTTATAGGCACTGAATTTCTTTCTGGGGAGATGAAAAAGTTTGGAAACCTTGGCTATGGTTGAACAACATTGTGAATATACTTAATGCCAGTGAACTGCACACGTAAAAATAGTTAAAATGACAAAACTGAGGTTATACATATTTTACCACAATTTTTAAATAGAAGTAAAAAGAAGATAAATGAATAAACCATGAACATTTTCTACCAAGGAAAGAAGAGCTTTTAGTGAAATAACACAGCCACAGTGTAAAAAGCCTAAGTCCTCAGACTTAGAAAACAAACTTATGGTTACCGAAGGGGGAAAGTGGAGGAGGGATAAATTAGGAGGTTAGAATTAACATATACACTCTACTACATAAAAATAGATAATCAATAAGGGCCTATTGAACAGCACAGGGAACTCTACTCAATATTCTGTAATAACCTATATAGGAAAATAATCTGAGAAAGACTCAATCTATATGTATGCAAAGCTGAATCACTTTGCTGTACACCTGAAACTAACATAGTATTGTAAATCAACTATAGTCTAATATAAAATAAAAATTAATTTTAAAAAAGTGTAAATCCAGCTCTTTCCCGGCTGGAACCATGGAGGTTGCAGAAGAGAAGAAAAAGAAGGTTCCTGCTGTGCCAGAAACCCTTAAGAAAAAGCGGAAGAATTTCGCAGAGCTTAAGATCAAGCGACTGAGAAAGAAGTTTGCCCAAAAGATGCTTCAAAAGGCAAGGAGGAAGCTTATCTATGAAAAAGCTAAGCATTACCACAAGGAATACAGGCAGATGTACAGAACTGAAATTCGAATGGCTAGGATGGCACGAAAAGCCGGCAACTTCTATGTACCCGCGGAACCCAAATTGGCGTTTGTTATCAGGATCAGAGGTATGAACGGTGTGAGCCCAAAGGTTCGAAAGGTGCTGCAGCTCCTTCACCTCCGGCAGATCTTCAACGGCACCTTTGTGAAGCTCAACAAGGCATCAATTAATATGCTGAGAATTGTGAAGCCATACATTGCATGGGGGTACCCAAATCTGAAGTCTGTAAATGAATTGATCTACAAGCGCGGTTATGGCAAAATCAACAAAAAGCGAATTGCCCTGACAGACAATGCATTGATTGCTCGATCTCTTGGGAAATATGGAATCATCTGCATGGAGGATCTGATTCATGAGATCTATACCATTGGAAAACGTTTCAAAGAAGCAAACAACTTCCTGTGGCCCTTTAAATTGTCTTCTCCGCGAGGTGGAATGAAGAAAAAGACCACCCATTTTGTAGAAGGTGGAGATGCTGGCAACAGGGAAGACCAGATCAACAGGCTTATTAGAAGGATGAACTAAGGTATCTACCAGGATTATTTTTGTGTTCTGGTTAATAAACAATTGAAACAAATTGAAATGTACTGTCTTGGTTGACTTTTACCTTTCCTTTGCAAATCTTGGTGCGACAAGATTAAGTCAAATCAACAGCCTGGCCTCTTGGATGCAAAACTTAGGGTTCAGCCTGTGTCTTGTGAAAAACATTCCTTGGGTTTATTGAAGATTTTCCTATACAAAAAATATCCTGATTTTCCATTTTCAGTTGGCCAAACTGGGTCTAATCTAAGAAAGCCTATTTCATAGGCCTTTGTGCATGATGAAAAGTTCAGTTTACAGATTAAAAATGTTGCAGAAGTTTAAAAAAAAAAAATTTTTTTTTAAAGTGTAAATCCAAAAAAAAAAAAAAGTGTAAATCCTATGAGTCCCAAGATTCATAAAAGACAAAATGTTTAATTACAGGGGCTTGGGGCAGAAAAAAAAAATACTCTGAGATCTTTGTAGTGTGACATAGGGAACAGCTCACCTAGTTTTATCAACTCTTATCAGCCTTAGGGGAAGACCTGGGACTAATATGTGGTAAAGCTGTTTCACAATCTACTGATTTTAGAGTTTAACAAAACAAACCAGGAAGGATAAGCACTGGCAGGTGCTATGTCTTACATCTGCCTGAAATTTAAGACAGTGAGAACAGAGTGTACTCTGGACATATTAGAAAGTAAAAAGTGAGGAATTTTGATGAGCATGTGGCAAAAAGAATCCCACAGGTCTTTAAAGCAAACAACAGAACCAATTACATTCAGAAAATTTTAATATGTAATCATAAAAAAGGGCATCTCTGGTGGCTCAGTAGTAAAGAATCTGCATGCTAGTGCAGGAGATGTGGGGTTGAATCCTGGATTAGGAAGATTCCCTGAGAAGGAAATGGCAATCTATCCCAGTATTCTTGCCTGGAGAATTCATACAAAGATGGGCAGAATAAAGGGTAGAGCGGCAAGGACCCAACAGAAGCAGAAGACACTAAGAAGAGGTGGCAAGAATACACAGAAGAACTATACAAAAAAGGTCTTAATGACCCAGATAACCACGATGGTGTGGTCACTCACCTAGAGCCAGACATCCTGGAGTGTGAAGTCAAGTGGACCTTAGGAAAACTCAGCAGTGGCCACAGGACTGGAAAAGGTCAGTTCTCATTCCAATCCCAAAGAAAGGCAATGCCAAAGAATGCTCAAACTACCACACAATTGCACTCATCTCACACCAGCAAAGTAATACTCAAAATTCTCCAAGTCAGGCTTCAACAGTACGTGAACCAAGAACTTCAGATGTTCAGGCTGGATTTAGAAAAGGCAGAGGAACCAGAGATCAAATTGCCAACATCCGTTGGACCATCGAAAAAGCAAGAGAGTTTCAGAAAGACATCTATTTCTGCCTTATTGACTATGCCAAAGCCTTTGACTGCGTGGATCACAACAAACTGTGGAAAATTCTGAAAGAGATGGGAATACCCAACCATCTGACCTGCCTCTTGAGAAATCTGTAGGCAGATCAAGAAGCAACAGTTAGAACTGGACATGGAACAACAGACTGGTTCCAAATAGGAAAAGGAGTATGTCAAGGCTGTATATTGTCACCGTGCTTATTTAACTTCTATGCAGAGTACATCATGAGAAATGCTGGGCTGAATGAAGCACAAGCTGGAATCCAGATTGCCAGGAGAAATACCAGTAACCGCAGATATGCAGATGACACCACCATTATGGCAGAAAGTGAAGAAGAACTAAAGAGCCTTGTGATGAAAGCGAAAGTGGAGAGTGAAAAAGTTGGCTTAAAGCTCAACATTCAGAAAACTAAGATCATGGCATCCGGTCCCATCACTTCACAGGAAATAGATGGGGAAACAGTAGAAACAGTGGCACACTTATTTTGGGGAGCTCCAAAATCACTGCAGATGGTGACTGCAGCCATGAAATTAAAAGACGCTTACTGCTTGGCAGGAAAGTTATGACCAACCTAGACAGCATATTAAAAAGCAGAGACATTACTTTGTCAACAAAGGTCCATTTAGTCAAGGCTATGGTTTTCCAGTAGTCATGTATGGATGTGAGAGCTAGACTATAAAGAAAGCTGAGGGCAGAAGAATTGATGCTTTTGAACTGTGGTGTTGAAGACTTTGGTGAGTCCCTTGTACTGCAAGGAGATCCAACCAGTCCTTCCTAAAGCAGTCCTGAGTGTTCATTGGAAGGACTGATATTGAAGCTGAAACTCCAATACTTTTGGCCACCTGATGCAAAGAACTGACTCATTTGAAAAGACCCTGATGCTGGGAAAGATTGAAGGTGGGAGGAGAAGGGGACGACAGAGGATGAGATGGTTGAATGGTATCACCAACTCAATGGACATGAGTTTGCGTAAACTCCGGGAGCTGGTAATGGATAGGGAGGCCTGGTGTGCTGCAGTCCATGGGGTAGCAAAGAGTCGGACACGACTGAGAGTCCAAAGTGAACTGAACTGAACTGAAGCGAGATAATCAAGGCTTCAACCATATGTCCTTGAACAGAGCACAAAAGAATAGGGACATGATTAACATGGAGAAATCAATCACACTCCCCCCAACACTGTGGCCTCCCATAAATGCTATTATAGCACTTATGATGCTGTCTTATTGTTTATTTTCATGCCTGTCTCCCTCTGATAGTGAACTACATGTAGTCACAGTTGTTACACCTTACACAAGAAAAGTGTGAATATGTTTTCTGTGTTAAATAAAAATTTTTAAAAATTGCAGAGAAGGCTGAGATCCTCTTTGACCTACTGTTTGTTTAGCATCCCTGAAACCACTCACCTCAGACTGTGATTTGAACCCATATGCCGTTGTTGTTGTTCAGCCACTTAGTTTCATCTGACTCTTTGTGACCCCATGGACTATAGCACATCAGGCTTCCCTGTCCATCACCATCTTGCGGAGCTTGCTCAAACTCATGTCCATTGTGTTGGTAGTACCATCCAACCATCTGGTCCTCTGTCATCCCCTTCTCCTCCTACCTCAATCTTCCCCAGCATCAGGATCTTTTCTAATGAGTTGACTCTTTGCATCAGGTGGCCAAAGTATTGGAGCTTCAGCTTGGCATCAGTCCTTCCAATGAATATTCAGGGTTGATTTCCTTTAGGATTGACTGGTTTGATCTCCTTGCAGTCCAAGGGATTCTCAAGAGTCTTCTCCAACACCACATTTCATTAGCATCAGTTCTTCAGTGCTCAGCCTTATTTATGGTCCAACTCTCACATCCATACATAACTACTGGAAAAACTATAGCTTTGACTAGACAGACCTTTGTTAGCAAAGTCTCTGCTTTTTAATATGCTGTCTAGGTTGGTCATAGCTTTTCTTCCAAGGAGCAAGTGTCTTTTAATTTCATGGCTACAGCCACCATCTACAGTGATTTTGGAGACAAGAAAATGAAGTGTGTCACTATTTCCATTGTTTCCCCATCCATTTGCCATGAAGTGATTGGACCAGATGCCATGATCTTAGTTTTCTGAATGTTGAGTTTTAAGCCAACTGTTTCACTCTCCTCTTTCATCTTCATCAAGAGGCTCCTTAGTTCTTCTTTGCTTTCTGCCATAAGGGTGGTATCATCTTCATATCTGAGGTTTTTGATATTTCTCCTGGCAATCTTGATTCCAGTTTGTGTTTCATCCAGCTTGGCATTTTGCATGATGTTCTCTACATATAAGTTAAATAAGCAGGGTGACAATATACAGCCTTGATGTACTCTTTTCCCAACTTTCAACCAGTCCACTGTTCTATGTCCAGTTCTAACAGTTGCTTCTTGACCTGCATACAGGTTTCGCAGGAAACCTGTACTGGGACTTGAACCCATGAGACCAGTACTCAAAGCCAGCCAAAACCCACAGTCTTCCTTTCAACTGAGATCACATACCTAGTTTCAGGACCTAATGAATCTCAGCTTCTTGCTGTCTCATCACAGAAAGAATTCATTGAGAAACAAAGTGATAGGTAAGAAGTGGATTTATTTAGAGAGAAACACACCCCACAGATAGGAGCATGGATCATTGCAGGGGGTGAGTGCAACCTTAAAATATGGTGTGATTAGCTTTTATGGTCTGGGTAGTTTCACAGGTTAATGAGTGGGAAGATTATTCCAACTATTTTGGGGAAACGGTGGAGAGTTCCAGGAATTGGGCCATGGCCCATTTTTTTGATCTTTGGTGGTTGGCATTGGAACTTTCATGGGACCTATGGGTGTCACTTAGCTTGCTGATGTGTTACAATGAGTGTGTACTGAGTCTCAAGGTCTAGTGGAAGTAGACTTGTCTGTCATCTTGGACTCATTTGGTTCTAATCAGTTTATGTTGTGTCCTTGGGCTATGCCATTCTTTCAAAGGTCATGCCCTGCCTCATTCCCTCCTGTTTCATCCCCAATCCTAGTTTTCTCCTGGGGTGTAACCTTAGTTAGCAGGATGAATGTAGATATTTTTCCATATATTTCAAATGAGTGTCATACATATATTTAGCTTACGCAAATTTAATTTCAGCCAAAACAGAACAAAACAAACAAGACTCTGAAATGGTAATTTAACTAGTACCATTCCACATACTGAGTCAGTGGCCTGGAGAAGTGTGAGGTGAATGGCAGAATCCTTCAGTTAAACCCAGATCCCTCAGCTGTCCTGGTGCTTCTTTTGGTGTGACCATTTCACCACCCTTGAGGACGATTCTAAATATTTTCAAGGGTATTTCTTTTTTGAAAAATTCTTGTTCATTTTTGACTGGACAGAGTCTTGGCTGCTGTGTGTGGGCATTCTCTAGTTGCGTGAACAGGGGCTACTGTCTCCAGTTGTGATGCCTGGGCTTCCTCTGTTGCAGAGCACAGACACTAGGGTGCATGGGCTCGGTAGCTGTGGCGCATGGGCTTAGTTGCTCTGAGCCAGGTGCAATCTTCCCAGATCAGGGATCAAACCCATGTCCCCTGCATTGGCAGATGGATTCCCAGTCACTGGACCACCAGGGAAGTCCTTCAAAGGTTATTTCTGATAATACTTGATTTTTGCTTTAGACGTTAACTTTTGGATCCAATCCCTATAAGAGGTATACTATATATACTCTCTCAGGCTCCATGTCATACCATGATGCCAGTGCCAGACCTGAAACACAGCAATAAAGCTAATTCCTCTATCAGGACCCACAAAATGCAGGCTGCCCAGTGGCCCAGCCCTCAAATTTAAGCTTAAGTCAGCAGGACTTACAGGAAAGGCCTCACTGCCAAGGAAACCTAATACCAATTTCAGCCCTCCAGCTCAGATTTAGTTGGTTTATCCAACCCTAGAAAATAGAGCCTACTAGCCGATCATGCCTTGTTGCTACATTGCTGCTTCTAAAACAAAATTTGCTCTTGTCAAAAATCCCTGGGAAGAGCCCTCCACTGCTGGTGAGGCCCTGTACTTCCCCAACCCATGGACTGCTTTCCCCTGAATAAAGGAAAGAACACTAAATTGGTTTTGCTTTTTTTTTTTTTTTACTTATTTGATTGTGCTGGGTCTTAGTTGCACGTGGAGAATCTTCCATCTTCCTTGAGGCATGCAGGCTCTTTAGTTGTGGTATGCAGACTCTTAGTTTTGGCATGTGGGATCCAGTTCCCTGACCAGAGATTGAACCCTGGCCCCCTACATTGGGAGCTCAGACTCTTAGTCACTAGACCACTAGGGAAGTCCCAATTGTTTTAGTTTAGTCATTTGACTATGAATGAATGTCCTTTAATTTTTTAGGACAGAGGAAAGGAAACTAGGGAGGATCCTGGAGTGGTGGTACCTTACAAAAGAAGAAAATCCTGGCTACAGGTTACTCTGAGTAATGGCATTTCTGACTTTGTTGAGGTGATATCCAGAGGGAACCACCACTCTGCTTTTATGTAATGTCTTAAACGGTCGCCATTTGGAGGCTACCCTTCAAAGCAGCAAGTGTGGGCTTTCTGTTTTGAACATGGTATCATGCTAACAGGGCCCCCACAAGCAGGAAATACCAATGGGCTGACCGCTGTCCACATGAACTCCATGGTTACAAAACCTGACTTGAGCCAGCTATACTTTCCTTTCCACAAATGCACTTTAGAGAGAACCAGTCTGGCTGTTTTATCTAAAAACCGGGGGAGCTTTGGTCCTTACTCTCTTCACTACGTTCTTGAGGGGCCTGGTCTCCTGTCAGGTACTTGGTGTTTAAAGGGTCCTGATTAGTGATTGCTGTCATATCTCTCCCACCCACCAGCTCTTCCTTAATCCATAGTTTCCCTTTACTGTACGATTTACTGCCTTTTGGATATTCGGGGCAATGATTCCTGCAATGGGGATTTCTTTTCAAGGAAGAGAAGAAAAGTGGATGGCTGATTCTGACAATGTTAAAGATTGTCCTGGAACAAATAAAAATAGAAAGATTGTCCCGGAGTTGGCACAACCAGCCCAGAACTGCCAGATAATGTCCAGTCAGATCTAACCTTCCACAGGAAACAGCTGCATTAGGAGAACATGCTAGCTCCTGCCCAGCTGTTCCGGGGGTGAGACAGAGCTGAGCTGAGACCATGTAGCTAAGTACCCACTGTGTAAGCCTTTTAGCCCAGCAAAGGCCCAGCAGAGTTGTTCAACCCTTCTAAGCAGGACAGAAAATGGGGATTAGAGGGCTGGCTCCTAGAAATTATCTAATCCAGACATGTCATTTTAGGTTTGTTTGTTTTTTCAATCCATTCAATAAACAAATGAGGAATTTGAGGCTCCAAAAGTGGAAGTGTCTGATTCAAAATCATGCATTTGCATTACTGGCAGAGAGGAAATGAGAACTCAGGTCTTCTGACTTCTCATTCAGTGTCCATTCCTTAACATTGTGCTTTGGAAGCCCTGAGTGAAACAAAATTAAGCCTTGTTCTTTAGCACCAGACATCTGAACCTTTAATATGCTAATAAAGTCTTCAGACTTTCTCAAACTTTTTTGACCAGATTACTTTTTAAGACAGTTTTGTATTTACATTTACAAAAGAGGATTAGAGAATTCTTCATAAAGGTTGAGGAAATGCTGCCCTAGCCATGCAGTTACTGTTAAGTGCTACAGCAAATAATTATTTACACATAATCCCTACAAGCCACATTATGCACCACTGATGCTGAAACAGAGGATAATCAGCCAATGGCAAATGTCATCTGTCATTCTAAAGCAGCCCTGAGCTCTGCATCTCCAAATGCAGTAGTGTGTGTGTTGGGGGAGGGGAATATGGGCCGGGCCGGGCCTAATGGTCAGCTCTTCTTTGACGTGCAGTCAGTTCAGTATATTGGATTCAGGGCTCTTCAGCCTCCATTCAGCATGCATGGTTGTGCTTCTGAGATGTGTCCTAGATCCTTGTCCTCAAGGAGGTCAGTCTAGTAGGGGAACCAGCACATGAAGGAGTGAGCACTGTGATAATGCAATGACAGGGACTGTACAAGGTACTGAGGAGGGAGAGAGTGAAAGTTAGGCCTGGAGACAGGGGCGGTGACTAAACAACTTCCCAGAGGGGTCCTTTCCACTGGGTGTTAAAGGTCAAGTAGGAATTCACTAGATGGATGAATGGGGTGAGGAAGAGAAAAGACAACATATTAAAAAGCAGAGACATTACTTTTCCAACAAAAGTCTATCTAGTAAAAGCTATGGTTTTTCCAGTAGTCATGTATGGACATGAGAGTTGGGCCATAAAGAAAGCTGAGTGCCGAAGAATTGATGCTTTTGAACTGTGGTGTTGGAGAAGACACTTGAGAGTCCCTTGGACTGCAAGGAGATCAAACCAGTCAATCCTAAAGGACATCAGTCCTGAGTATTCATTGGAAGGGCTGATGCTGAGGCTGAAACTCCAATACTTTGGCCACCTGATGCAAAGAACTGACTCATTGAAAAAGACCCTGATGCTGAGAAAGATTGAAGGTGGGAGGAGAAGGGGATGAAAGAGGATGAGATGGTTGGATGGCATCATCGACTTGATGGCCATGAGTTTGAGCAAGCTCTGGGAGCTGGTAATGGACAGGGAGGCCTGGTGTGCCGCAGTCCATGGGGTTGCAGAGTCAGACATGACTGAGCGACTGAACTGAACTGAACACAGGCCAAGAGGAGAGAAACAACATGGGTTTGGGGGCAGTGAGAACATTGAGTAGTGAGAAGAGGGGTATCATGGGGTATCTGGCCAGGAGGTGAGTATGAATAGCCTTCCCCAACATGCTGAGGTGTTTGGACATCATCTGTGGATAACTGAAGGCATTAGGCCAGTCTCACTCTGTAATTACCAACTACTCTGTGACCATGAGGAGCGCCAACTACCTTTCAGATCAGGCCAAGATTCCAAACTGCCTTGTCAGCAGATAGCCTTGAGTGTGGGGCTTCAGAGAGAAAGGGATTGGGTGGGGTTGAGTTTTATAATAGCCTTTTCTACTACATACAATTTTAAAATGGAAGCTACCTGCAACTTAGAGAAGAGACACTTTTCGAGAAGGAAGAATTTAGAGTTAAATCTATCCTTATATCTCTTTTTATGGTGAAGTGAAAGTTGCTCAGTTGTGTCCAACTCTGCGACCCCATGAACTATACAGTCCATGGAATTCTCCAGGCCAGAATACTGGAATGGGTAGCCTTTTGCTTCTCTAGGGGATCTTCCCAACCTAGGGATCGAACCCAGGTCTCCCACATTGCAGGCAGATTCTTTACCAACTGAGCTATCAGGGAAGCCCAAGATACTGGAGTGGGTAGCCTATCCCTTCTCCAGCAGATTTTCCCAACCCTGGAATTGAACTGGGGTCTCCTGCATTGCAGGCAGATTCTTTACCAACTGAGCTATGAGGTGATATAGCCAAAAGTATCATCAGTAGAATGGATGAGACCCTGTGTGTCCTGTATCTAAGACCAGGACTTTTTTTTTTTTATAATTTGCAGTTAAGTTATCCAAGTAAAGATGAGCTTATCCTCGAACTTGTGCTAATTCATTTATTCAGCATCATTTATTCACTCTCTTCTGTAAACCTGGTTTTAGAGACTGAGGATTCATGTATGACAAGTACCTGTCCTAGAGGAGCCCAAAGGTGAGGATATTAGGCCATGGGAGGCTCTCATGGCTCTGAGGACTGACAGCATGTTGAGGGAAACACGACCGTGTAGCTCAACGGGAAAACACAATCACAAGGATAGCCTTGCCGCAGCCCTTGCCTGTCACACCAATTCCATCTCCTCAACAGTGCTATTCCAACAATCCCTACCTTTGCGCATCTCACTCACAATGCTGTTTCCCATCTTCATTCCTTTGCTAGTGCTTCTCCTTCCTAATGGCCTGAGATGCAGTCTGTCCCTTTTTTAACGCTTCTCCACCAGGTTAGTGCTTACTTTTTCATCATCAAAGATCTTCCTGACTCCCAGGCTGATTAAGTTCTGCCGTCTGTGCTCCTGGGATGCCCATTCCATACAATGATTACTCTTTAACCACATCAGTTCAGTTCAGTTCAGTTCAGTCACTCAGTCGTGTCTGACTCTTTGCGACCCCATGGACTGCAGCACTCCAGGCCGCCCTGTCCATCACCAACTCCCGGAGTTTGTCCAGATTCATGTCCATTGAGTCGGTGATGCCATTCAACCATCTCATCTTCTGTTGTCTCCTTCTCTTCCCGCCTACAATCTTTCCCAGCATCAGGGTCTTTTCAAATGAGTCAGTTCTTTGCATCAGGTAGCCAAAGTATTGGAGTTTCAGCGTCAGTATCAGTCCTTCCAATGAACACCCAGGACTGATTTCCTTTAGGAAGGACTGGTTGGATCTCCTTGCAATCCAAGGGGCTCTCAAAAATCTTATCCAACAGCACAGTTCAAAAGCATCAATTCTTCTGCGCTCAGCTTTCTTTATAGTCCAAGTCTCACATCCATACATAACTACAGGAAAAACCATAGCCTTGACTAAATGGATCTTTGTTGACAAAGTAATGTCTCTGCTTTTTAATATGCTGTCTAGGTTGGTCATAACTTTCCTGCCAAGCAGTAAGCGTCTTTTAATTTCATGGCTGCAGTCACCATCTGCAGTGATTTTGGAGCATCAAAAAATAAAGTCAACCACTGTTTCCACTGTTTCCCTGTCTATTTGCTATGAAGTGGTTGGACAGGATGCCATGATCTTAGTTTTCTGAATGTTGAGCTTTAAGCCAACTTTTTCACTCTCCTCTTTCACTTTCCTCAAGAGGCTCTTTAGTTCTTCTTCACTTTCTGCCATAAGGGTGCTGTCATCTGCATACCTGTGGTTATTGGTATTTCTCCCAGCAATCTGGATTCCAGCTTGTGCTTCATCCAGCCCAGCATTTCTCATGATGTACTCTGCACAGAAGTTAAATAAGCACGGTGACAATATACAGCCTTGACATACTCCTTTTCCTATTTGGAACCAGTCTGTTGTTCCATGTGCGGTTCTAACTGTTGCTTCTTGATCTGCCTACAGATTTCTCAAGAGGCAGGTCAGATGGTTGGGTATTCCTATCTTTTTCAGAATTTTCCACAGTTTGTTGTGATCCACACAGTGAAAGGCTTTGGCATAGTCAATAAAACAGAAATAGATGTTTTTCTGGAACTCTCTTGCTTTTTCGATGGTCCAATGGATGTTGGCAATTTGATCTCTGGTTCCTCTACCTTTTCTAAATCCAGCTTGAACATGGTTCACATACTGCTGAAGCCTGGCTTAGAGAATTTTGAGTGTTATTTTACCAGTGTGTGAGATGAGTGCAATTGTGCGTTAGTTTGAGCATTCTTTGGCATTGCCTTTCTTTGGGATTGGAATGAGAACTGACCTTTTCCAGTCCTGTGGCCACTGCTGAGTTTTCCAAATTTGCTGGCATATTGAGTGCAGCACTTCCACAGAATCATCTTTTAGGATTTGAAATAGCTCAACCAGAATTCCATCACCTCCACTAGCTTTGTTCATAGTGATGCTTCCTAAGGTCCACTTGACTTCACATTCCAGGATGCCTGATTCTAGGTGAGTGATCACACCATTGTGATCATCTGGGTCATGAAGATCTTTTTGGTACAGTTCTTCTGTATATTCTTGCCACCTCTTCTTAATATCTTCTGCTTCTATTGAGCCCATACCATTTCTGTCCTGTATTGAGCCCATCTTTGCATGAAATATTCCCTTGGTATCTCTTTATTTTCTTGAAGAGATCTCTACTCTTTCACATTCTATTGTTTTCCTCTATTTCTTTGACTGATCACTGAGGAAGGCTTTTTTATCTCTCCTTGCTATTCTTTGGAACTCTGCATTCAAATGGGTATATCGTTCCTTTTCTCCTTTGTTTTTAATTTCTCTTCTTTTCACAGCTATTTGTAAGGCCTCCTCAAACAGCAATTTTGCTTTTTTGCATTTCTTTTTCTTGAGAATGGTCTTGATCCCTGTCTCCTATACAATGTCATGAAGCTCTGTCCATAGTTCTTCAGGCACTCTGTCTATCAGATCTAGTCCCTTAAATCTATTGCCCACTTCCACTGTATAATCATAAGGAATTTGACTATGCTAAAGCCTTTGACTATGTGGATCACAATAAACTGTGGAAAATTCTGTAAGAGATGGGAATACCAGACCACCTGACCTGCCTCTTGAGAAATCTGTATGCAGGTCAGGAAGCAACAGTTAGAACTGGACATGGAATAACAGACTGGTTCCAAATAGGAAAAGAAGTACGTCAAGGCTGTATATTTTCACCCTGCTTATTTAACTTATATGCAGAGTACATCATGAGAAATACTGGACTGGATGAAGCACAAGCTGGAATCCAGATTGCTGGGAGAAATACCAATAACCACAGGTATGCAGATGACAGCACCCTTATGGCAGAAAGTGAAGAAGAACTAAAGAGCCTCTTGAGGAAAGTGAAAGAGGAGAGTGAAAAAGTTGGCTTAAAGCTCAACATTCAGAAAACGAAGATCATGGCATCCTGTCCCATCACTTCATGGGAAATAGATGGGGAAACAGTGGAAACAGTGTCAGACTTTATTTTTCTGGGCTCCAAAATCACTGCAGATGGTGACTGCGGCTATGAAATTAAAAGACGCTTACTGCTTGGCAGGAAAGTTATGACCAACCTAGATAGCATATTAAAAAGCAGAGACATTACTTTGTCAACAAAGGTCCGTCTAGTCAAGGCTATGGTTTTCCCGTAGTCATGTATGGATGTGAGAGTTGGACTATAAAGAAAGCTGAGTGCAGAAGAATTGATGCTTTTGAATTGTGCTGTTGGAGAAGACTCTTGAGAGTCCCTTGGAGTGCAAGGAGATCCAACCAATCCATCCTAAAGGAAATCAGTCCTGGGTGTTCATTGGAAGGACTGATGTTGAAGCTGAAACTCCAATGTTTTGGCCACCTGATGCGGAGAGCTGACTCATTTGAAAAGACCCTGATGCTGGGAAAGATTGAAGGCAGGAGGAGAAGGGGACGACAGAGGATGAGATGATTAGATGGCATCAGCAACTCAATGGATGTGAGTTTGGGTAAACTCCGGGAGTTGATGATGGGCAGAGAGGCCTAACATGCTGCAGTCCATGGGATCGCAATGAGTCGGACACAACTGAGCGACTGAACTGAACTGAATGGTCTAGTGGTTTTCCCTGCTTCCTTCAATTTAAGTCTGAATTTAGCGATAAGGAGTTCATGATCTGAACCACAGTCAGCTGCCGGTCTTGTTTTTGCTGACTGTGTAGAGCTTCTCCATCTTTGGCTGCAAAGAATATAATCAATCTGATTTCGCTGTTGACTATCTGGTGATGTCTATGTGTAGAATCTTTTGTGTTGTTGGAAGAGGGTGTTTGCTATGACCAGTGCGTTCTCTTGGCAAAACTCTATTGGCCTTTGCACTGCTCCATTGTGTACTCCAAGACCAAATTTGCCTGTTACTCCAGGTGTTTCTTGACTTCCTACTTGTGCAGTCCCCTATAATGAAAAGGACATCTTTTTGGGTGTTAGTTCTAAAAGGTCTTGTAGGTCTTTATAGAACTGTTCATCTTCAGCCTCTTCAGCATTACTGGTCAGGGCATAGACTTGGATTGCCATGATATTGAATGGTTTGCCTTGGAAACGAACAGAGATCATTCTGTTGTTTTTGAGTTTGCATCCAAGTACTGAATTTTGTTATTTTTTGTTGATTATGAGGGCTTCCCCATTTCTCTAAGGGATTCTTGCCCACAGTAGTAGATATGATGGTCATCTGAGTTAAATTCACCCATTCCAGTCCATTTTAGTTCACTGATTCCTAAAATCTCGACGTTCACTCTTGCCATCTCGTTTGACCACTTCCAATTTGCCTTGATTCATGGACCTAACATTTCAGGTTCCTATGTAATATTGTTCTTTACAGTTCTGGACCTTGTTTCCATCACCAGTCACATCCGCAGCTGGGTGTTGTTTTTGCCTTGGCTCCATCTCTTCATTCTTTCTGGAGTTATTTCTCCACTGATCTCCAGTAGCATGTTGGGCACCTTCCTACCTGGGTTGTTCATCTTTCAGTGATCTGTATTTTTGTCTTTTCATACTGTTCATGGGGTTCTCAAGGCAAGAATACTGAAGTGGTTTGCCATTCCCTTCTCCAGTGGACCACATTCTGTCCTCTGATTATATAATCTGCTTGGAGATCCTTTGTCTTTGGACTGGAGGCTCTTGAGTACAAGGATGCTTCTTTTTCATTTCAGTATTTCTGGGGTTTATTCCAGTGCCTGGTAAAAAGCAGAGACTCACAAACATTTACTGAATAAATGAGTTTAACCACTTGGGAACTGTGCCATCTTAGGATATCTCTTAACCTTCTGGAGTCAAAGATTTTATCTTTACAAGAATGTAATGATACCTCCTCCCTAAATGAGAATACCTCTCTCCCTGTTGAGAATTAAGTGAGATAATGTATATTAATGCATTATCATAGCACCTGGCTGATCGAAAGCAATCAATAATTATTTTTAGGAAAAATGAAGATTTAAGAAGTTATCTGTTCCAGCCTCCTACTTTCATTAAACCAGTCTCCTCATGCTGCAAGATCTAGATACCATTTTAGATTAAATGAAGAGATAATAACCAGATGCATCTCTATGGGGATACATACTAGATTGGGTTTCAAAGAACAACTCTCTCAAGGGTAAGTTCTCCAGAGCACACTCTGCTTAAGCCACATCTAGGTAGATAATCAGATTTTACATATGCAATACTCCTTTCATATGTAAACCAAATCAAATACTCCTTTTACCCTGACTCTCATGAAACAGTAAACACTCCAGACTTCCACAACTCTTTATTACTTTATTTTATTTTTGGCCATGCCATTCAGCTTGTAGGATCTTAGTTCCCTGACCAGGGATCAAACTTGGGCCTTCAGTAGTGACAGCGCAGAGCCCTAACCAGTGGACAGGCAGGGAATATCCATACTTCCACTAGTTTTAAAAAATATTATTTATTTATGGCTGTGCTGGGTCTTCCTTGCTGCCCACAGGCGTCCTCTAGTTGCAGTGTATGGGCTTCTCATTGCAGTGGCTTCTCTTGTTGCAGAGCGCAGGCTCTTGATACATGGGCTTCAGTAATTGCAACATACAGACTCAGTAGGTATGGTGCACAGGCTTTGTAGCCCTGCAGCATATGGAATCGTCCTAGACCAGAGATCAAACCTGTGTCCCCTACGCTGACGGTTGGATTCTTTACTACTAAGCCAGCATGGAAACCCTCTACTACTTATTAAATCAGGAAGGAAAAATGAAACAGAAGCAATGGTCCCAGACTATGTTCTAAAGATAAGATGTTATTTCTAAACTCTCACCCATCAATCCTTTTTACTTCCCATCATTAAGATAATATCCATTTGCTTTTATAATTGGGCAAGAGTGAATAGGCATAGCAGGGAGGAAGAGAGCAGGTTGGATAAACTGGCTGTTGTTTTATTTTGCATGCGTGCTAAGTTGCTTCAGGGGTGTCTGACTCTGCGACCCCATGAACTATAGCGCACCAGGCTCCGCTGTCCATGGGATTCTCCAGGCAAGAATACTGGAGTGGGTTGCCATTTCCTTCTCCAGGGGATCTTCCCGACCCAGGGATCAAACCTGCATCTCTTATGTCTCTTGCATTGGCAGGCAGGTTCTTTACCACTAGCACCACCTGGGAAACTAGTTGTTTCATTGTAATGACTGTAGAATGAAATCAACATATCATGTTAGTATCTTTTTCACACTTGAATTTGCCCTTGAAATAAGGATGGAAGCTGTAGAAGGTCTTAACATCTGGACAGATGAACCTCCCCAAGTTTTACTTAGAAGTAGAAGTTTGCTTTTTAAAGGCAAACCAAAGAAAGTTGCCCAAACCTAGAGTGCAGAGGAGCCATCCTCAGGGCGCAAGTCTTTGGACAGGTTGGACTGTCCAAAGTCAATCCAGATCAGCACATAATTACTGCCTATTTTGGGCTAGGCACTGTGATAAGAGCTGGGGAGACATGTATCAGTAAGACATGATGTCTGCCCTAACGGAGCTCCCAGGCTGGGGCCCCCTTCCTAAATGATGTCCAGGTCTATCAGTGGCTGTGCCAATTGGGGATGACGGATATGCCATCTCCTCTCATATGCCTACACTCATGCCCACTCAGCCCAGTGCAGTCTCAGAATTGTTCTCCAGACAGTACATCTGACTGACCACCTGGCCAGGAGTTGACTCTAACCCTACAGTTGATAAACTATGGGCTTTGGATAAAAACTACTTTAAATTCAAACCCCAGCTTCATGTGTGGTATTGGGAAAATTCCTTACTGTTCCTTGAGCTTCAATTTTTCTCATCTGTAGAATGAGACAGGCTTCACAAAATACTGTAAAGCTGGCACTATTACTGTCCCCATTTTAAAGATGAGAAAAACGGAGGCACAGATAAGGTAGATAACGTGCCTAAGATCAAAAATAGAAAGAAGGAGAGCCAGAATTCAAAACCAGAGGTCTATTTCAGAGCCTGTTTGGTAACTGCTATGCTACTTTCCTCCTAGGATGGTCAAATGCTCTCTAGGTGCCAAGAAGCACAGAGCTGCCAGGCTCAGATGAATAGTCAATATTTACTAAGGGCCATTTTCCATTGGCTGAGACATTAGCTCTGGTTGGAGACAGTATTTTGTCTTCAAGTAAAAAAAGCTGCGGTGGAGAGACCTGCTGGATTTGCAAATACAGAGGCTCACATCATATTTAAACTATTTGGCAGAGTCTGACTCTTGAAAACAACTCACCTGATAACAGAAATATGAGAATCAGAGATCACTTGACACCGTAGTCCAAGGTCATCTGACTGAAAACTGTGCCTCCAAGGAACATTATTAAAGTCACCACGCATTTCTAAAATGATTCCACAGTGACTAAGGTACAGGTTTAAAAGTAAAAAGGAAGTAAGCAAATCTTAACTCATAATTGAGCCCTAATAAATGGGCTGATATTTGTAGAACTCTTAGGACACTGTCCAGCACCTCGTAAATACAAAGTGTTTTGTAAGTAAATGAAAAACAAATAAGTGGGCCTGGGAGAAGACCTGGTCAGAAGCACCCATGCTTGGGTGGCAGTTGATCTTTTTTTCACACGCTTCCCCCACTGGCCTTAGAAAAAATCTTTTCTGAACTTCAGTTTTCTTGCCTGTTAAATGAAATTATGACAATAACTAATTCAAGGGAATTGTAAGAACCAGATGGGACCAGTGAGATAAAAAGATGAAAACATATCAATTGTAAATTATAAAGCACCATACAGACATCATTATTACTACTTCTAGGACTAGAATGAGATCCTAAGGCAGAGAATCAAATTTCTGGTGTTTGTGCCCAGGATCATCTGCCCTTCTCCCCAGTTCCCTCCCTGGCACAGCCCTCCACTAGCTGCTGGCCCTGCCAAGTAGGGAGTAGGGGAGAGCTGGGCCCCTGGCACCCAGGGCGGGAACACAGAGTGCCCTCTCTCTCTCTCTCCCCCTCTTGCAGAGTCAAAGACGTATAGAGCTGTTGAGAGTAGCTGGATTTAGTGTGCCAGGTTGGCCACATTCAGGATTAGATGGACTTTTGTGGACTGCCCTGAGAACCCAGTGACCCAGGGTAGCCTCATTCCTGTGGGCACTGGTATTGTGAGTTTTAAATGACTGGCTTTGTAATTATACTTTGGAATGCATAACCTATTCCAGAAGTGGGGACTGCTTATGCAGAACCAAACTGAACTTCTTGAACTATGGTGTGTCCTTCAGAAAACAGTACAAAGCCATAGCATTACCATAAGCAGTGAGAATTACCTCACAGGAAATTCCCTTTTCTTTCTCTCTTTTTTGTCTCATTTTCTTTTACTGTTTGGGAGAAACCCATAATTACCTATTGATTTAGCTCTATGATTAAATCAAGAGAAAAAAAACAAAGGGACTCCTCAGGAATATGTGAAAGACAAAACTTCATGGATGCTGTGTTTTGGATTTAGCTACCTGGAAGGGCAAAAAGCAATATAAAGCCAGCAAGGAAAAATGCAGCTGAAAGGTAATAAGGAGGAATTCTTATATGGTCCGTTAGTTCAATAGGGAAGCAGAAACCCACAGGCTGATGGGAACTCTTTGTAAATGCAGCTTTTAAGCAACTTTCTGGTATGCCATCAGTAGCAGAGATCAAATGATTTTTTTTGATGTGGATCATTTTTTGAATTCTCTATTGAATTTGCTACAATATTGCTTCTGTTTTATGGTTTGGTCGTTTGGCTGCCAGGCATGTGGAATCGACCAGGGTCAGAACCTGAGTCCCCTGCATTGGCAGGTGGGCTCTTAACCACTGGACCTCCAGGGAAGTCCCTAATTTTCTTACTATAAACCATGAACATGCTTGTGCAGCTCATTGTTCAATAAATTACTTATGAAAAACACTGTCTCTAAAAAGCTAGATGACCATTATCTTATCATGGCTAACCTGATTTTTTCCAGGAGTTAAGGGATGTATTAAGATAGTAAGGTAACTCTTTAAGATTACTTCAAACCCAATTAATGTCAGCCAAAATACAATTGAGACCAGAACTAGAGACTACTACTCAGTCCATCAGAATCGAGTTTAAGGTAGAGAAGAAATCCTACAGCTCTGGTTCTCTGGTTCTGGTCTGAATGTTTGTGTCTTCCTCAAATTCATATGTTTAAACCCTAACCCTCAATGTGATGATATTAAGAATTGGGACCTTTACGAGGTGAAGCCCTTGTGAGTAGCGTTAGCATCCTTATAAAAGGGACCCAGAGCCCTCTTGCCATTTCCACCATGTGAGGGCACAGCAAGAGGGAAGCTGGCATTTGTGAACCAGGAAAGCAGCTCACACCAGACACTGAATCTGCCACTGCCCTGATCTTGGACTTCCAGCCTCTAGAACTGCAAGAAATAAACATTTGTTGTTTAAGCCACCCAATCTATGGAACTTTTGTTACAGCAGCCCAGACAGACTAAGACAGCTCTCATGGACATCCTTGAGAAGCAAAGATGAACAGGATGAAAATGTGATTTATTTTTCCTTTGAGGCCTGGACCTAAAGAAGCAGCTGGTGACAAAGGGGAGAAACTGGGCTGAATGGAAGAGCCTTTCAGAGCAATGCCACATGTGAAGCTGATGGACCAGGTGGCATCCAGGAAGCAGTGTCCCACTGGGTCCTAGTAGGCAATTTGGACATTTGAGACTTAGAACAAGTGCCCTCCACTTTTCCCTCTCTGTCATAGCTCTCCTTCTAGTGGTTTGTTAACACTCAAGACAGCTGAAACCCTTCCAAGGTCTTGGTTAGATTTGTTTGGGGTTATAACTTCCTCAGGTTCTGTACCTGACAGACTGGTGTTAATTCTTTGCTGAAAGCCCTGCAGGGACCAAGAATTTCCAGTATTTTCCCTGTAGACTCATCTCAGGATCCCCCATACTTTCATAACCAGAGAGACACCCCATGTCTCCCACCTAAAGCTGAGCTCAGTGTTCTTTGCTTGGATTTTAGATGAGATGATGAGAATAGGAGGTCAGTTGTGATGTCAGAGTTATGGCATCACAAGGGGATAGAACTCAAGATGGGCACAGAGGCTTTTGAGCACTGGTCTAGGCTAGACTGTCTGAAGCTCTGAAGTATGTGCAGATTTAGTAATGGTCAGTTTTCTTAACTAGTCACTTTGTGAAAACATTCTCTTACTTGAGAATGGGAACAAAGGATTCCTAAGAACTGTCTTAAAACTGTCGTGGTGGATCCACTTTTTGATTCTTTTTTCCTCCCTTCTTAAGCTCCACACAAGTGATGTGAAGTGTAATGCAGGCACAGGTGGGGAGATGTGGCCGAAGCCTTTTTGACCTAGGACCAAGCAGCGCCTTAGTATGAAATCTTCCTTGTCATGGATGCTTGAAACAAATGCCTTCATTCTTGGCCCTCACTGCTACAAGACCATGGCTGTAAGGACTGTAATAGCCATCTGGCCCAGATCTTTTGTTGGATGTTCCTTACGGCCAGTCTGTGCCAACTGTAACAACCTCTCTAGGAAGGAGATTTCACAGAGTCTGAGGAAAACTGTTTCAATTGACTAACAGCCCATACTTAAAGAAAATTTCATTTCCTCCATTTTGCAGAAATGAAAAATCATGGGAAAGGACATGGCATGCTCAAAGTAGATTCAGCCAAAGAGGCTTTTATCTGCCTACAGCTCTGTTATTAGGTTCGGCTCATGGACGGTCCCTCTAAGGTCCATCCTTCTTCTTTTCTTTTTTTAAAATGTTTATTCATTTGGTTGTAATGGGTCTTAGTTGTGGCAAGCAGGATCTTCAGCCTTTGTTGTGGCATGCAGGATCTTTAATTGCAGCATGTAAACTCTTAGTTGCAGCCTGTGGGATCAAACCTAGACCCACTGCATTGGGAGCTTAAGTCTTAACCACGAGACCATCAGGGAGGTCCCAGGCCCTCCCTTCTTGTATCTCATTTTCTCTCTACTGATGGAGAAGAGAAGTACCTGGTCCTCTTGACCGTGTCTCCATTGTGTGTTCTCCTGTCTCCAAATAGACTGGGAGATTTGGGTTAGCAGAGACCACACTGTGTGTAGCTCAGCCATTAACTTGTTGGGAAATTCTTCTTTTTTCTTTATTTTTTAATTTGGGTAATTCTTTAAAATTAAGGGTGCTAGAAGATAGGATAGAGAAATGTTGTGACCTCAAAATTTCAGCCAAATCTCTTATAACAGCCTTTCAAATTAGGAGTATAAGCTGGGTGGGGCACTCTACCACGCCAGAGGATTCTGATTGATTGGATCTATTCCCTGGTGGCTCAGAGGTTAAAGCATCTGCCTGCAATGCGGGAGACATGGGTTCAATTCCTGGGTTGGGAAGATCCCCTGGAGAAGGAAATGGCAACCCACTCCAGTATTCTTGCCTGGAGAACCCCATGGACGGAGGAGCCTGGTGGGCTACAGTCTGAGCGACTTCACTTTCACTTTCACTTTCATGTGAGTCCAGAGGGAAGTCTCTGTCAGGCTCTGTCCTGGTCAGAATTTTGCCCATGAACTGGATGAATACAGATGACAACGTGATGAATCTGCAATGGACATGAAACCAAACTGCTGTAGTTCCTGAAACCTACCTATTAACCAATTTTGGGATAATTATTAGTTTTATTTATTTAGCTGTGCCAGGTCCTAGTTGTGACATGTGGGATCTTAGTTGTGGCATGTGGGAACTAGTTCCCCAACCAGGGACTGAACCTGGGCCCCTTGCATTGGGAGTGTGGAGTCTTAGCCTCTGAACCACCAGGGAAGATCCACTTTTTTGAAATAGTGGTGAACATTTAAAACTTGAGGGGCTTTCACATTAAAGCTCATATTTCTGGCTTCTCTTAGAAGATTTGGTTTCACTGGGCCTTTCTGGCAAGAGTTTGTTGGAATGGAGTAGCACTCGTCTCAAGATGGAGCATACATTCTCCACTTAATACAATCCCCACCTGGCCTACTTCGTTCATTTATCTGACTCTTTCCTGTGTCTATGACTCTTGTCAACTAAAAAAGACCAAAAAAAAAAAAAAAAGAAAGAAACCTGTTACTCTGTACTCTGCAGAGTCATCACAAAATTCCCCGTTAATAGCAAGATACATACAATTACAAGTGTGATATTTTCTTTGCTTTTGTTCAACCAGCAAAGCCTATGTCACGTTTGGCTCTTTGGATCTTGATTAAAAGCTGAGCATGAAATAGCATGTTGCCATGAGAGAGGATCGTAGAAGCCTGAAGAACTTGGGCTTGGGAGGACTGGATACAGATTAGAGAACTACCTGACCTTGGCCTCTGGAAGCCTGACCAGACACTTCAAATAATTAGCAGCTTGGCCTGCCAACAGTACTGCTTTCGCAACAGGTACCTTAAATTGCCAAGAGCAACGAGGAATTGTTGCTGCAATCCCTCCAGGATTGAAAGCGCCTCGAATCAGACAGCTGGAAAGACTGAGGACACTGTTTCTCTGCTATGCTTCTTTGCTATGGAATGACTGAGGACACTGTCTCTCTGCTATGCTTGAGATGAACTGATACTATTGGGCTGTGGTCTTTGTGAAATGCCTTTACCTGGTCTGTTCTGAGAACAGAGGAGAACTTGGTTTAAGCTCTGATCAGTTAAAATCTAAAATGTTGGGAATGGTTCAGAAGAGCTAAAATAGGTTTTGTTGCAGGTGAAAGTCATGAACAACTCTAATTGCCATTAAAAGTACAGCTTATGATGAAGCTAGAGTTGCTTTGGAAAATGGAAAGAAGGAGCAGAATGTCCCTGATGCTGTTGAGCAACTGCTCACAAGGTTGTGTGGTTGCCTAGTACTACTTGAAAGTCTATAGCCACAGTCAGGGGAAAAGAAAGGAACAACCAGGAGAGGACTCACATGCCTTTTTCTGGGAAATGAGAGGAAATCAAGAAATGCAAACAGGTGGTAAAAGATCCATCACTTAACTCTCTCAGACACTTCAGGAAGAAGACATCCTTGCTGGAAGTTTCTCTCTGTATCTTATGGCTTGTAAGACCTGGCAGTGGAGCCAGGTGTCAGTTTTCTACTTAAAATCCAGCAATGAGTGGGAACAGAAGTTTTCCTGAGAACCTAATTCAGGGCAAGAGTATCAGTTCAGTTCAGTTCAGGCGCTCAGTCGTGTCCGACTCTGCAACCCCATGAATCACAGCACGCCAGGCCTCCCTGTCCATCACCAACTCCTGGAGTTCACTCAGACTCATGTCCATTGAGTCAGTGATTCCATCCAGCCATCTTATCCTCTGTTGTCCCCTTCTCCTCCTGCCCCCAATCCCTCCCAGCATCAGAGTCTTTTCCAATGAGTCAGCTCTTTGCATGAGGTACTGGAGTTTCAGCTTTAGCATAGTTAGGTCCAAAAGAAGCTAATCTAGAAAGAATGTCATTCTATATTAGACAATCTAAATCTCCTCATGTAATTAATTCCTTTGCTTAGAATCATTCAGTGACACTTCTTGTATTTAGGAAAAAGTCTAAATTCCTTGGCCTGGCATCTGATCCCTCACTCCCTCCCTAGATTCATGTTCTGTTATACTCCTTTTGATACTTGGCCATCCTGGCCTTTACGTTTCTCATATCTCTTCTCTCTCATCTCTGAACATGTTTTTGCTTCTGCTCAGAATATTGCCTCACTCTGTCCTCAACTCACGCTTCTAGTTTTAAGCTTAAATATCACTTTCTCAAGAAGGCTTCTCTGATTGCTCCAATAGGTTAAAAAAACACCCATACACCCACAAACCTATTTCTCCTCAGGCTCCATACTGTATCTATCTTGACACTTCTCACACTTATTTTAAATTTCTTGTTTAAAATCTGTCTTCCCAGCTCTATACATAGACTTTGGGGCCTGAAACTATGTCTTATTTATGGTTGTTACCTTTGGAACTAGCAGAATACCTAGCATTTAATTCATGTGCAATAAATATTTGTTCAGTTAATGACTACAGTGAAGGCTTTCAAAGAAGAAATAAGAAACAGTATTCATTGGCTTTGAAAATCTGAGAGCATCTTATCTCCTTTTCTCTAGGCAGACTTCATTTCAAATCAAAAAATGAGGAAAAGGAGAAACCATAACTCTCCTGATAGTTCATCTTTGGGCTTCACGTAGACAACCTTTGAATAAATCTGACAATTTTTATTCTCTCCATAATCTAACTTTTTCATACTCACTATGCATGTTACCAAACCTAGTCCTTTGCTGGTAAACTTATTATAGAAAGCTACTTTCTACATCACTAATCACTTGATCTTGCCTCTTTGTTCCCACCCCAGATAGCCATGTTCCATTTCCTGAACAACAAGCAGTTCTTTTCATTTAAACATTCTACTCTACTAGTTTGGTATTTGTGGCTTATGTGCAAAAAGATATGAGGATTTGATCTCCAGGCCCTGTGTGAGTGACAACATCATGTGCTATTTATCTATTTTACTCACATGCATGCATGCTAAGTCGATTGAGTCATGTTTTTTCCCAACCCCACAGACTGCAACCCACCAGGATCCTCTGTCCATGGGATTCTCCGGGCAAGAATACTGGAGGGGGTTGCCATGCCCTCCTTCGGGGGATCTTCCCGACCCAGGGATGGAACTGTGTCTTTTTTGTCTCCTGAATTTGCAAATGGGTTCTTTACCACTAGCACCACCTGGGAAGCTATATCACAGTAAGTAACCTGCCCTGGAGGTGCTCATAGCCTGGGGTAGTGGTGGGATTGAAATAGTTCTTAAATGAAAGATATTACATCTGTTCTTGCTTATCAAAGATTTACGTCAAAAAATACAGGTAAATGCAAACATAGCTGCACAGAGGCCTCCAGTGTAGAATCCATAATAGTTATTCAGACTAAAAGACTGAAGAAAAAAAAGAGACTGAAAAAAGACAAAAAAAGATGGCCCAAGGCAAAACCATCAAATAAGCAATCCGCTATCCACTTACCCAAAGCAGGCCCAATTCCCTGTTGCCCCAGGGCTGTCATCATTGGGCTGATAACCCTGGGGGTTCACTGGCTCAGTCCTGTCCAACTCTTTTTGACCCCATGGACTGCAGCACGCCAGGCTTCCCTGTCCATCACCAGCTCCCAGAGCTTGCTCAATCTCAAGACTATTGAGTCAGTGATGCCATCCAGCCATCTCATCTCTTGTCCCCTTCTCCTCCTGCCTTCAATCTTGCCCAGCATCTGGGTATTTTCCAACGAGTCAGTTCTTCCCATCAGGTGGCCAAAGTATTGGAGCTTCAGCTTCAGCATCAGTCCATCCAATGAATATTCAGGACTGATTTCCTTTAGGATTGACTGGTTTGATCTCTTTACAGTCCAAGGGACTCTCAAGAGTCTTCTCCAACACCACAGTTCAAAAGCATCAATTCTTTGGCACTCAGGTTTCTTTATGATCCAACTCTCACATGCATACATGACTGTGGGAAAAACCATAGCTTTGACCAGACGGAGCTTTGTTGGCAAAGTCTCGCTTTTTAATATGCTGTCTAGGATGGCCATAGCTTTTCTTCCAAGAAGCAAACATCTTTTAATTCCATGGCTGCAGTCACCATCTGCAGTGATTTTGGAGCCCAAGAAAATAAAGTGTGTCACTGTTTCCATTGTTTCCCCGTCCATTTGCTATGAAGTGATTGGACTGGATGCCATGATCTTAGTTTTCTGAATGTTGAGTTTTAAGCCAATTTTTTCACTCTCCTCTTTCACATTCATCAAGAAGCTCTTTAGTTCTTCACTGTCTGCCATAAGTGTGGTGTCATCTGCGTATCTGAGGTTATTGATATTTCTTCTGGCAATCTTGATTCTAGCTTGTGCTTCATCCAACCTGGCATTTCATGTCATGTGCTCTGCATAGAAGTTAAATAAGCAGGGTGACAGTATACAGCCTTGACGTACTCCTTTTCCTATTTGGAACCAGTCTGTCGTTCCACATCCGGTTCTAACTGTTTCTTCCTGACCTGCATACAGATTTCTCAAGAGACAAGTCAGATGGTCTGGTATTCCCATCTCTTTCAGAATTTTCCACAGTTTATTGTGATCCACACAGTCAAATGCTTTGGCGTAGTCAATAAAGTAGATGTTTTTCTGGAATGCTCTTTATTTTTCTATGATCCAACGGATGTTAGCAATTTGATCTCTGGTTCCCCTGCCTTTCCTAAATCCAGCCTGAACATCTGGAAGTTCTTGGTTCACATACTGTTGAAGCCTGGCTTGGAGAATTTTGAGCATTACTTTGCTAGTGTCTGAGATGAGTGCAATTGTGCGGTAGTTTGAACATTCTTTGGCATTGCCTTTCTTTGGGATTGGAATGAAAACTGACCTTTTCCAGGTCGGTTTTCTGATATCCCTAGCTCCCTTCTTGTTGCAAGCTTTCTACTACTTCACCTTCCCGAGTCTTCTCTCACAGATGGGAAAGCAATTGAACCAAGTTCGTTTGTACCAGGGTACTAGTACGGGAGTCCTTAGGATTCCCCCTCTCCCAGACAAGAGAGCATTTCTCAGTGAGCAGAGTAGGTAGCTTCTTGGCTTTCAGTAAAGCTCTGCTCTTCCAAGTCTTTCCAGAGTTTGCTGGAGAAATCCAAACTTTGTTGGACTCCTTTTCATTTGTTTCACATGTTGGTAGTATTTTTATTTGGAATCACATATGAGAAACCCCATCTTTTCCATGCTTAGGACCTTGAAGTTGCAACTTCTTCACTGACAGTGGCGTTATGGCCACATCTGAGGCCTTGATCCTAACATCACCATCCAGGGAAGCTATTTTTATGGTAAGAATTCTGAGCTGTGCAGAATCAGAGAAGGTCGTAGAGATAAATGATGCTAAAACCTGCAAAATAAGGTGAACTTAATCTGGGTGGGTTTCCTCATAAAATTTTTCTTGCTTTCTAGGGGTATCCCAATCTATAAACTTTGTGGACACTATTTCTGGGAAATGTTCTATGTAAAAGGAGTTCTGTGGTCAAATAATTTGGGGAAATATTGCACTTTCTATCTCCCTTTAAAAGATATATGATGTGCATTAATATATTAGATCCTCCAAGAAGTCCTGCAATAAAGGAACTGGTGTAACTTAAATGTATATAATCACAGCAAGAAAAAATTTAAATCAAGTAACACCTGTTAATATCCTGCAATATTGTGTGGCACACATATTGAAAAATGCTACCCAAGTATTTTTTTCTTTTGTGGGGGGAAGTTGGTGGGGGACACAGTGTTTTCAAAACACATATCCAGTCAGGTAAATCAATGTTCTGTTGTCAACTGGGCGAAATGAAATGGCAACCCACTCCAGTGTTCTTGCCTGGGAAGTCTCATGGACAGAGGAGCCTAGCAGGCTACAGTTCATGGGGCTGCAAAAAGTCAGACATGACTGAGCAACTAACACTTTCCTTTCTTGCTTGTCAACTGACTTATTTGATGGGAACAATAAATTTGAGTGCTGATCCCCAGAATTCACACCCATGTGATTTCATGATAAAGCATCAGTTGGCATGCTTTAAAACATCAGTTAGCATTTCTTTTTCTTCATTCCCAGGATATTCACCAGTAGATGATGGCAAGGTCAAGTGACTCCTGTTGAAGGTGCATTTTTATGGGCTTCTGTCAGCAAAACATTACCTGCACTAGCCAATGAGTCTAAAAATGGACAAACCAAACACATCATATTGAAAGAACATATGTTCTCACTTTATAACACAGCTTGAAGAGCTAATTTTACTGTCTACTGTTTATTAAAAAAAATACTTTCAGGTTCAATAAGGATTCAGGGGAGAGGTCTGGGAGAAGCAAAAAAAAGGGAAGGGAAAAAAAGTCATGTTATCAAAACTGATCACCACTCCATTCTCTCTTCCCCAAGGTTCCTTCCTTCTCTCAAACAAAATCTCTGAGTATGTCTGCTTCTTTAACTCCCACCAGGAGCTTGGCAGGTCCACTTTAATGCTCCCTACTTAGAGCCATTCATCAGAATCACCCCCATTGGACTGGGAAACTGATAAAGATTTCAGTCTAAGCTGGAGGCAGGGAAAATGGGGCTCCTGGTTAATCAAAACTCTGTTTCACCAAAGTAGTAGTAACATCTGTTGTGAATGTGAACATTTTGTCCTCTCAGAATTGCTCTTTTTTTCTCTTTTCCTTCCTTCAATAATATATATATATATATATATGAAAGAAATAAAATATATATATATATATATATATTTTTTTCTTTCTTTGGCTGCACCTGGTCTTAGTTGAGGCATGTGGGATCTAGTTCCGTGACCAGGGATGAAACTTAGGCCCCATGTGCTTTGGGAGTGCAGAGTCTTAGCCACTGGGTCACCAGGGAAGTCCCCTTCATTTTTTAAAAAACAGAAATTTTGGGTCCACAGCCTTATTCTCACAGTGGCTCTCATGGGATTATTACTGCTCCCCGCTCCTCTGCTCCCCAATCCCCTCCTGTCCTGTTTCTCTGCGGCTTATCAATCTCCTTATTCCAGCTGCTGTAGCTGCCACAGCCAGCAGCGGGCTCAAGGAGAAAGAAGGCCTCCTGTGCTTCTGGGAAATAAATTACCCTTCCCTCCCCTGCACACCAGGGTGAGAGAGAAAATGTGGCCAGCATTGGTTCAGTCCTCACTAGATGCCAGGCACTGTGCTAATAAGCACTTTTTGTATATTTTCTTATTTCATCCTATTTCCATTTTATAGATGAGAAAACTCAGGTTCACAAAGGTAGTAACTTGCCCAAGATTACATGCTGTAAGTGACAAAGCCAAGATTTGAAGGCTGACGCCAATTTTGTATTCCTAACCACTTGTAAATTCACTCATTCAACAAATGTTCCAGGCAGTGTTCCAGTACTGAGAGTGCAGAGGTGGGAAAAAAAGAATTGACTCTTTCCTCATGCAGCTTACATTTTAATGAGCAGACAGAAAATGCACAACAGAGCATATAATGTTAGGTGCTTAGAAAATGAAAGCAGGGTAAAAGGCTGGAAAAATGGGGAGGGGCTGCTGCTCTGTACAGAGTGAGTGGTCAGGGAAGGCCTCTGTGAGGGGGCGACACTGAAGCAGGGATCACCTGGTGAACCTGCCTTTTCACCCAGACACCCACAAGCTGGTGACTCCAGGTAACGTCCTTAGGAGTATTTATCTCCGTACCCTGACAAGTCTCTTTTGCTGCCTCTGGAAAATGTCATTTCATCTGTGAAACAAAGCTGGTATTCTCCCATAGAAAAATTTGGGTGTCTTCAGAAATATGTTGCTTGGTGTGTCTTCAGAGCTGTCCAGGGGATAGGTGCCCTCGCCAAACACAGCCATTCACTGTATTTGGCAAGAAAACCCTATTCTTACAGTAACCATGACTAACAGTTGCTAAACACTTACCAACTCATGTGTCAGATTCCACGTGTCATTTCATTTAATGCTGATAACCACTCAAAAGGGAGATTGTCTCACCTCCAACTGTCATAACAAAATACAGTATCTGAAAGTTAGAGGTCCAAAATCAAACTCACCAGTTTCTGGTGAGAACTGTCTTCATGGCCTGTGGATGGCCTCCTTCTCCCTGTGTCTTCACACAGGAGTTGGGGGCGGGGGTGGGGCTGGGGTGGGGGTTGGGGGGCAGAGAGAAAGCATTCTGGTGTGTCTTCTTAAAAAGGTACTAATCTCATCATGCGGAGAAGGCAATGGCACCCCGCTCCAGCACTCTTGCCTGGAAAATCCCATGGATGGAGGAGCCTGGTGGGCTACAGTCCATGGGGTTGCTAAGAGTCGGACATGACTGAACAACTTCACTTTCACTTTTCACTTTCATGCATTGGAGAAGGAAATGGCAACCCATTCCAGTGTTCTTGTCTGGAGAATCCCAGGGACGGGGGAGCCTGGTGGGCTGCTGCCTATGGGGTCACACAGAGTTGGACACGACTGAAGCGACTTAGCAGCAGCAGCAGCAGCAGTCTCATCATGGGGAGGTTATGATGACCTCGTCAAAACCTAGTTAACTCATAAGCGTCCTTCTCTATAGATTGAGAATTAGATGAATTTTCAGGAGGCACAATTCAATCCATATAGAAAGGTTATTACTCTCATTTTCAGGCAAGGAACAAGTATAAAGAATTTAGGTAACTCACCCAATGTCACATGTATGCAATCAGTAGTCAATCACTGTCAGTCTGACATATAAGTGCATGTCCTTGACCACTTTCCACGTGCAAGGATGCACTGATCCATCATCACCCACCTGGAATCAGGGGGATGTACCTTAAACTCTTCAAAAAGATGAACATATCCTTCATTAAAGGCTTTTTAAAAAGTGCCTTTATCTTCTTTGTTCAAATAATATGCCCTCTTTTCTTCTTAAACATTAAATGAAAGTCAGACTCAGACCCTATTGTACAACAACAAAAAATTTTTACTTAAAAATAATAAAACACCTATGAATCAACTCTCCTGGCTCTGATTCCATGAGCCTCATGTAACCTTCTGTTAATAATGTAGCTTTTCCTGTTGATTGTCTTTCATAGAAAGTGCTGATACCAAACTTGAGTACTCTGTACTGTATTTTTCATTGTTAAATAACACATCGTTCCAGCTGCTACACATCCATTTGTTGTTCATTTGATTAGCATGGGCTAGTCCCCAATTCTCATCACCATTGAGTGCAACAACGAAATAGTTTATATGTCTCAAAAGTTGAAACCTTTTCCAGATTCCCGTGCTCATGCTCAGTCTCCATGTTGTCCCTTATTCTTGTTGTAGCATATATTAGCACTCCATTCCTTTTATGGCCAAGTAATACTGCATTGTGTGGATATACCACATTTTACATTTCCTCTGTCGGAGTATGAGGAGTCCAATTTCGCCACATCCCTCATCAATACTGGTTAGCTTATTCTCTACCTTTTATATATGTATATATATTTTTGACCACACTGTGCAGCTTACAGGGTCTTAGTTCCCCAACCAAGTATTAAACCTGTACTCTTGGCAGTGAAAGCATGGAGTTCCTACCACTAGACTGCCAGAGAAGTCCCTCATTGTGGTTTTTTAAAAAAATGCTGTTTTATTTTATCTGTTTATTCATTGATGGTTGCACTGGTTCTTTGTTGCTGTGCACAGGCTTTCTCTAGTTGTGGTGAGAAGAGGCTACTCCCTAGCTGCGGTGCACCGGTTTCCTATTGTGGTGGCTTCTCTTGCTGCAGAGCACAGACCCTAGGCACCCGGCTTCAGCAGTGGTGGCTGAAGTGCTCTAAAGCACGGGCTTAGTTGTTGTGGTGCATAGGCTTAGTTGCCCTCCAGCACATGGGATCTTCCCGGACCAGTGATTGAACTAGTGTCCCTTGCATTGCAAGGCGGATTCTTATCCATTGGACCACAAGGGAAGCCCTGCTCATTGCGGTTTTGATCTGTTTCCTTGGTTAGTAACAATGTTGAAAACTTCTTAATGTAGTTGTTGATCATTCCTATATCTTCTTTGAATAAATGTTCCATTCCTTTGTCCATTAAAAAATTTGGTTATTTGTATTTTTATTAATGAGTTGTAAGAGCTCTTTATATATACTGGATATAAGTTCCTTATATATATATGGTTTGCAGATATTTTTCCCCCATTTTATGGATTGCCTTTTTACTTCCTTGATGGTATTGCTTGCAAAACAAATGTTTTTAATTTTCATGAAGTCCAATCTCTTTTTTCTTTTGTCACTTATGCTTTGATGTTGTAGTCAAAAGGCTTTGCCTGACCTCTGGTTGTGGAGATTTACACATTTTTTTCATTTAAGAGTTTTAATATTTTAGCTTTTACATTTGTGTCTTTGATACATTTTGAGTTAACTTCTGTGTATGGTATGTAGGGTCCAATTTTATTCTTTTGTATGTGAATATCCAGTGTGCTAAGAGCATCTGCTGAAAAGACTAGAGAAATGGTCTAAAAACATAAGTCAGATCATAATCCTCCTTTATTAAAAGTTTCAATGACTTTCCATTGCACTTAAAATCCAAATTTCTCTGCCTATCTGTTCGCTTTCATTTCACACCACTTTTTATTCACTGAGATCCAGGGTCCCAGGTCTCTCATTTCCCAAAATAAGTAAAGCTTGCTTTCCCCTTAGCTTCCTCCCCTTTCTTTATTCTCTCACTTTAAATGCCACCTCGTCATAGATGACTTTTTTCAATTTTCTTCCTAAAAGTAAGTTCTCTATTCCATCGTGCTTATTTTCTACATCATCTCCTTTTATTTTCTTCATGGGTTTAATTATCTGTATAACTATATATTACTACTTTATTTACTTTTTTACTTTGAGACATCACCAGATGGTCAATACTGAAATCATATTGATTATGTTCTTTGCAGCCAAAGATGAAGGAGCTCTATACAGCCAGAAAAACAAGACCTGGAGCTGACTTTGGCTCAGATCATGACTTCCTTATTGCAAAATTCAGGCTTAAGTTGAAGAAAGTAGGGAAAACCACTAGATCATTCAGGTATGACCTAAATCAAATCCCTTATGATTATACAGTGGAGCTGATAAATTAAGGGATCAGATCTGGTAGACAGAGTGCCTAAAGAACTATGGATGGAGGTTTGTAACAGTGTACAGAAGGCAGTGACCAAAATCATCCCAAAGAAAAAGAAATGCAAGAAGGCAAAGTGGTTGTCTGAGGAGGCTTTACAAATAGTTGAGGAAAGAAGAGACGTGAAAGGCAAGGGAGAAAGTGAAAGCTATACCCAACTGAATGCAGAGTTCCAGAGAATAGCAAGGAGAGGTAAAAAGCCCTTCTTGAAAGAACAATGCAGGGAAATAGAAGAAAACAATAGAATGGGAAAGACTAGCAATCTCTTCAAGAAAATTGGAGATACCAAGGGAACATTTCATGCAAAGATGGGCACGAAACAGGACAGAAACAGTAAGAACCTAACAGAAGTAGAAGAGATTAAGAAGTGGCAAGAATACACAGAAGAAGTATACAAGAAAGGTCTTAATAACCCGGATAACCATGATGGAGTGGTCACTCACATAGAACTGGGCAACCTGGAGTGTGAAGTCAAGTGGGCCTTAGGAAGCATTACTACAAACAAAGCTAGTGGAGGTGATGGAATTCCAGTTGAGCTATTTCAAATCCTAAAAGATGATGCTGTTAAAGTGTTGCACCCAATATGCCAGCAAATTTGGAAAACTCAGCAGTGGACACAGGACTGGAAAAGTCACTTTTCATTCCAATCCCAAAGAAGAGCAATGACAAAGAATGTTCAAAGTACAGTACAACTGCAGTCATTTCACATGCTAGCAAGGTTATGCTGAAAATCCTTCAAGCTAGGCTTCAACAATACATGAACTGAAAACTTCCAGATGTACAAGCTGGGTTTTGAAAAGGCAGAGGAACCACAGATCAAATTGCCAACATTTGTTGGATCATGGAGAAAGCAAGGAAATTCCAGAAAAACATCTGCTTCATTATGATAAGACTTTGACTGTGTGCATCAAAACAAACTGTGGGAAATTCTTAAAGAGATGGAAGTACAAGACCACCTTGTTTGTCTCCTTAGAAACCTGTATGCAGGTCAAGAAGCAACAGTTAGAACTGCACATGGAACAACAGACTGGTTCAAAATTGGGAAACGAGTATGACAAGTTTTTTGTCATACTGTGTATGTCACCCTGCTTATTTAACTTATATGCAGAGTACATCATGTGAAATGCCAGGTTGGATGAAACACAAGCTGGAATAAAGATTGCTGGGAGAAATCATCAACCTTATATACGCAGATGATACCACTCCATTGGCAGAAACAAAGAGGATCTAAAGAGCCTCTTGATGAAGGTGAAAGAGGAGAGTGAAAAAGCTGGCTTGAAATTCAACATTCAAAAAACTAAGACCATCGCTGAATCTGAAGCTCCAATACTTTGGCCACCTGATATGAAGAGCTAACTCATTGGAAAAGACCTTGATGCTGGGAATGATTGAAAGCAACAGAAGAAGACATCGGAGGATATTAGATAACTTAACCAACTCAATGGACATGAATTTGAGCAAACTGTGGGAGACAGTGGAGTATAGAGGAGCCTAGAGTGCTGCAGTCCATGGGGTTGCAAAGGGTTGGAGACAACTTAGCTACTGAACAACAATACTACTTCTAGTGTTTTGCACATGGTATTCATTCAAAAGTCATGTTGTTAGAAACTGGAATTTACAATTAGAAAGAAAGAAAGTTTAGTCTCTCAGTCGTGTCCAACTCTTTGTGACCCCATGGACTGTAGCCTACCAGACTCCTCTGTCCTTGGGATTTTCCAGGCAAGAGTACTGGAGTGGGTTGCCATTTCCTTCTCCAGGGGATCTTCCCAACCCAGGGATGGAATGCGGGTCTCCCGCATTGTAGGCAGACGCTTTACCGTCCGAGCCACCAGGGAAGTCCTAGAAGGAACTTTAGAAATCACCTAAACATTCTGATTTCATAGATACAAAAGTCTAGGCTTAAGGAGGGTGAAAGAGTTGTCTGAGGTCAGAAAGAACATTGTCCTTAGTCCCTAAGTTGTGTCCGACTGGACTCTTTTGAGATCCCATAGACTGTAGCCTGCCAGGTTCCTGTGTCCAGGGGATTTCCCAGGCAAGAATACTGGAGTGGGTTGCCATTTCCTCTTCCAGGCAGTCTTGGAGATCCAGGGATCAAAGCAGCATCTCCTGCATTGGTAGGTGGATTCTTTATTGCTGAGCCACCAGGGAAGACCCTCAGAATAACTAGTTTTGATTCTGAGAGCTCTAATTTCCATGATAGTTTCTTTTTCATTTATAATATTGATTTACCTTATGCCAATAAGGCTTTTTTTTTTAATTACTAAGATGAATTATTTTTTTTTAATTCCTTACAGAAATGACATTTTTCTAAGCTTTCTTCCTAAAATGCCTGGAGTGGGCCCTCAAATGGAAGGCCTTGCCCAGGACAGGAAGGCCGCAAGACACCTTCATTAGGGCGCTAACTCCTTTTTTTCTGCCTTGTGGCTGACCCACTGCTCCTCCCTTCGCTGCCTGCCTCCTCCCATTCCTCGAAGTCCACCGCCCCAGCACCGCGATCCCCGAGGCTCCGCCCCCTTCAGGGCCGCGCGCCCTTCTCCAAGATGGCGCCAGTGGCCTCTGCTCTGGGGGAAGTGAGCTCACGCTACTCCGGAAGGGAAGGCGGGAAGAGAGCGAGCGGGCGGGTGACCGGCTGTGGGGCTGTAGGGCTGTGGGTGGGGCGGTGGCCGCAGTTGTGGGTTTCACGTTTGGGCAGTAGCGAGGGTGAGGGACTCGTCCGCCTCTGGGAACCCGGTCGAGGGCCCAAGGCCGGGGGCGTTGGAGGAAATTGCCCCGAGCTGCTCGCCTCTGACTGGAGGCGCGGCGACCCTGGGAGCCGGCGTCCCGCCCCCGGCGGCCTCCTTCCCCGACCCTCCTCCCGGGCTGAGCGCGAGCCGCTCCAGCTCTGTCTCGAGAGCTGCTGTGGGAACCGCCGAGCGGGCTGGACTGAACCTTCCCCCTAAGGACCAGCTTGAGAAGAGGGAGCGAGGAGGGTCAGTCCGTCAGCCCAGAGGTCAGGCCGCGGGTTCCCGTCAGTGGTCCGTACTTCGCCCAGCCCTCCCGGCTAGGGTCCGCGACCTCCTCACGCTGTTTCTGCTCCTCCTTTGAGCATGCCACCAAGTCCTCTGGCAGGGTGATTTTTTTTTTCCTCCTTGCTTTTGTCCGGAAGGAGATATATATTTAAAGGACATCTGCCCTCTTCGCTGTCCTTCTCTTAAAAGTTTCCTTCAGGGGGAATGTTTGTATTCCTTCCCTGAACTATTTGATGATTACTGCTCCAGCCGCCCGCTAGTTTAGCAATTGGGAGCCCTTTCAGATCAGATCTTAAATCTTATCACTTACAAAACTACTCTCCAGAGTTGTTTCTCCCGCCCAAGAAGGGCAGATGGACTTTGGAGTTAAGATGCAGGGAGGTGAACCAGTGTCAGCAATGAAAGTCTCAGAGAGCGAAGGAAGGCTGGAGGGCCTGGCCACCGCGGTGACCCCGAACAAGAACAGCGGCAACAGTGGCTGTGGGGGTGGAATCAGCAGCAGCAGTAGCAGCCGAGGTGGCAGTGCCAAAGGCTGGCAGTACAGGTATGGCCCTTTCTCCAAGGTGATTTCCTGAGGAGGGGGTGAGTATGCTGAAGTCTGCATTCCTGCAGTTGTTGAAGGGTTAGGTTTATGCAGTATATTCAGAAGTAACTAATACGTTTCATTTGGACTTGGGAGTCTCAGCTTTCATTAGCAAGATTTAATACATTTATTTGTCCATTCAACAAGTATTTATTGAAGGCCTTTAGGAGAACACATAAATGTATCCCTTAACTCCCTCTACTACCTAGAGTTAATTTTTCCTGTGATTTGAGTCTATACCCACTTTTGTTTTTTCCTATATTGTAATTTGTTTACAACAAGTCTGCCTCCCTTGCTTGCTTGTTGAAAGGGGGGGACTGTTTAACTACACTCTCTCCAGAGGCTAGCAAAATGCTTGGTGCTGAGAACTTGTTTGTCCAGTGATGCATGGAATCATTCAATCAGAAAAAGATTCTTGCCCTCATAGTATTTGTGATTTAGAAAGAGAGATGTGCATAAATAATTAAATACAGAGTATGTGCGTGCTCAGTCTTGTCTGTGTTTTTGTGACCCCGTGGACTGTAGTCTGCCAGACTCCTCTGTCCATGGAATTCTTCAGGCAAGAATACTGGAGTGGGTTGCCATTCCCATCTCTAGGGGATCTTCCCGATTCAGGGATCAAAATCATGTCTCGGCAAAAGTACAAACTCAACTCTACTCCAATACTCTAAACTAGTGAGGTGTTTCAGTTTGAGTTGATTAGGCCACTCACACCCCTCTGTCTTTGAGAGATTCTACATTTATTAATTTTCATTGATATGAATGGAAAACTGAAGGAACAGGAAGTGAGTGCTGGAGAAGTAATGGTAGTTTTCTGTTTTTGATAATGTATAGGATAAGTGAGCATAGCCATCCAGAATCTTTTTTTTTAATTGAGAAATATTTGACATGTAACATTATATTAGGTTCAGGTGTACAACATAAAGATTTGATATTTGTATGTATTGTGGAATGATCACCACAATAGATCTAGTTAATGTGTGTCCCTGCACAGTTAATTTTTTTTTTTTATGAGAACTCTCTTAGCAACTTTTAAATGCGTGATACAGTATTATCAACTGTAGTCATGATGCTGCACAGTACCTTTCCACGTCTTACTTATTTTATAACGGAAGTTTGTACCTTTTGATCACCTTCACCCATTGTACCCACCCCTGACTCTGGCCGCCCTCAATCTGTTCTCTGTATTTATGAGTTTCGTTTTGTTTTTTAGATTCTACATATAACGATTGTGCAGTATTTGTCTTTTCTCTTTCTGACTTTTCTCACTTAGCATAATGCTATCAAAGTACGTCCACCTTGTTGCAAATGGCAATATTTCCTTTTTTATGGCTGAATGATATTCCACTGTGTGTATATATACCACATTTTATCTACTCATCATTGTCCATTTGATGGACTCTCTGGTTGCTTCCATGTTTTGGCTTTTGTAAATAATACTGCAGCGAACTTGAAGTTTCAGATATATTTTCAAATTAGTGTTTTCCTTTCCTTCGGATGAATACCTGGAAGTGAAATTGCTGGATTATTCAGAATCTTAAGAATAAATGAATGAAATTGTAATATCCTTTGAAACTATAGGAATGAATTCTTAAATTTTGGTCAAGTGCCTTGTGCCTAGCTCTAGTCCTTTTTAGCCTTTGTGATGTTTGTAGTTGTGAAATTTGTATGAAATTTGGAAGAGATTAAAATCAAGATTTTGTGAAGGCCATACATTTATCATGAATAATATCCATATATATGAAATATACTTGGCTGTATTTACGTACAGAAATGTAGAAGATTATAACTTTTTATTGGTAAGTGATTATACGAAAGGAAAGGAAAGTTACTGTGAAATGTCTAGGCTCAGTTTTGGAATGCATGATATGTGTGTGTGTGTGTGTGTGTGTGTGTGTGTGTGTGTGTGTGTGTTTTAGACTAACCATATAAAATTATCAATAACTTGGCAGGGTTATTTTGCTATAACTTAAGGAAGCAAGATAAAGTAATATTTCATGTAGCCAGAGGTCAGTCTTCTGACATCTTCAACTGTTTGAAACCCAGTCTTTAACTGAATTGAAAAGTGAAACAGGTTTCTTAACACTGTCATAAAGCCATATGCTTTATTCCCATACTTTGATTCAGGATTCTATTATCCCTTACTTAGGGTATTATTTAATGGTTATATAATTTTAAAACTAGAATCTGTTGAAAGCACAAAGGAAAAAAAGTTATCAGGAAATGGAAGATGATAACATAGAACAGTCAAAGACTTGAAAAATTAACATGTAGCTATATTACTTCCTATTAATATAATTATAGTTACAATGACCTTGTCATCCAGGAGAGTACAATATGTTTAAGAAGGCAGACAACTGTATCATACAGTGGTGAACAATTTCAAGGAAAATGACTAAAAAAAATGCCTGTGTCGGGTAATTCAGTTATGTGGAACTCTTCCCCAGTGATGCAGATATATAGCACATTACTACATTTACATACTGACATATACTTTTACTTAGATGAGGCTTGTTCAAAGCTAGTCTTTCAGCCTCTCAGTTGAATTTATCCCTTTATCCTGTGGGACATTAGTCAGTTTCCTTCATTGTCTTGTGTTACTTCTTCCCAGGCTTCTTCCTCTGAGGCCCAAAGTCTCTAGATTTAAAAAACAAAAACAATAATGAAAACTAATCTAAATCCTTTCCTCTTAAAAACAGTTTACCCTCAACTGCTTCCATTTCCATAACCCTTATTTATTGCTTAACCCATGACAGTTGGCTCTGTCCTTACCAAGGATATGAGTAAAAAACGATGAATACTTTTAGATTCTTATTCCAACTTTATAAGATATATGATATCTTTATAAGTGTATCTGTTTCTATTCTTTTCTTGCCTTTTTTGACATTACTTTCTCTTAATTTCTCCTTTATTGCTCTAAGAGAAAGCACCAAGTCATGTCTGACTCCTGTGACCCCATGGATTATAGCCTACCAGGCTCCACTGTCCATGGGATTCTCCAGGCAAGAATACTGGAGTGCGCTGTCATTTCCTTCTCCAGGGGATCTTCCTGACCTAGGAATTGAACCCAGGTCTCTCTCATTGCAGGCAGATTCTTTACTGACTGCTATGCTGGGAGCCCCTTTATTGCTCTAACTGTTGTCTAATTGCTCCTTTCTCACTTCTTTGCTTGGCTCTTTTACTTTAGAAGCTGATATGTTGCTTTATCATCTCCATGTTTTCTGTTTTCTGTCTCATTCTCTTCCATGGCCTCACCAGCGCCCTCTGGAACTTGAGAGCCATGAATGCAACTATGCTTACCTGTAACTTGCTACTATCTCATTTTAAACAATGGAGAGTTCAGGTTATGTCTTAGGGAGTGGTTGAAATTCAGTAAAGACTGTGTGATTCAGTGGCTTCCCAGGTGGCTCAGTGGTAAATAATCTACCTGCCAGTGCAGGAGACACAGAGATGTGGGCTCTATCCCAGGATTGGGAATATCCCCTAGAATAGAAATGGTAAAACACTCCAGTATTCTTGCCTGGAAAATTCCATGGACAGAGGAGCCTGGCTAGCACAGACTTGTGCTCACGACTGAACAACTGAGCACATGCACTTGTGTTTCAGACACTGGGGTTTGGCTTTGCAGACTTAGAGGATTAATTGGCATAATGCTTTCACAGGTCATATATGTTGTAGCATATATCGTTAACTTTATTCCTTTTTGTGGCTGAATAATATTCCATTTATGAATATACCACATTTTGCTAATCTGTTCATCAGTTTCCATGTTGTATATTATGAATAATGCTGCTTTGAATATTTGTGTTCAAGTTTTGCATGGACATATGTTTTCATTTCTCTTGGATATATACCTAGGAGTAGAATTGTTGGGTTATAAGGTAATTGTTTAACTGTTCAGCTGTTTGTAAACCTGTTAGACCATTTTCCAAAGCTATTGCACCATCTTATCTTATCAGCAGTATATTAAGGTTTTAATTTCTTGACATTCTCATCAACACTTGTTACTGTCTGTCTTTTTGGTTTTAGCCATCCTAGGGGGTATGAAATGGCATCTCATTGTGGTTTTTGAATTGCATTTCCCTGATGACTAATAATGTTAAGTATCTTCATGTTCTTACTGGTTATTTGTCTGTCGTCTTTGGAGAAATGTGTATTCAGATCTTTTGGCCACTTTTAAAAAACTGAACTGGATAGTTGGTTTACAATACTGTGCTAGTCTCAAGTATACAGCGAAGTGTTGGATTCTTTTCCATTGTAGCTTATTCAGTTCAGTTCAGTTCAGTTCAGTCGTTCAGTCGTGTCCGACTCTTTGCGACCCCATGAATCGCAGCACGCCAGGCCTCCCTGTCCATCACCAACTCCTGGAGTTCACCCAGACTCATGTCCATCGAGTCAGTGATGCCATCCAGCCATCGCATCCTCTGTCATCCCCTTCTCCTCCTGCCCCCAATCCCTCCCAGCATCAGAGTCTTTTCCAATGAGTCAACATACTTGTCCCAGCCACCCATGTTCCCTCCCTGGAGGCACTACCTTTTAGTGATTTCTTCACTATCATTTCAGAAAATTTATATTAGTTTTTTATGTAACAAATATGTAACTACATATATGTTAGTTTTGTATGGTTAAATATTTTTCTATGCTTGCTGCAGAGATTTTCCTGATCTTTGTATTTTAAATCTATTACATTTTTCCAGTCATATAGAAAACCTGTATAAATCAAACTTTTACTCTTTTTTCTTTTACTTCAAATTTTAGAAATTATAAATATTTGTTTTCATGTAGTTTTAAGATAATCTGGTAGTTTTATATTTAATTTTTTAATCTGCCTATAATTTATTTAGAAATATGAGATAGTGTGTTTGTTATCTATTATTGTGCTACAAATTAACCCCAAATGTAGTGTATTGAAATGGCAGTGTTTTTTTAATCTCACAGTGTCTGTGGGTCAGTAATATTGGTGCAGTACTGCTGGGTGCTCTGCCTCTGGGTCTTTCACAAGGCTATAGTCATCTTGAGGCTCAGCTGGGAAGGATCCACATCCTGGCTCATTCATGTTTTGGCACAATTCATTCATTTGGCACAATTCATGTTTTGGCACAATTCATTTATTTTGGCTTTTTGGAAACAGACCCCAGTTGCTCATGAGATGACCACTGGTGGCTTTCTTTGGTTTTTAGCCACATGGACCTCTCCATGGAGTATCTTACAACTTGGCAGCTTGTTTCGTCAGAGTGAGGAAGTGAGAAGAGAGTGCTAGCAAGAAGGAAGTCAGTCTTTCGTAACCTAGACATGGAAGTGAAGTCACATCACTTTTCACTATTCATTAGGAAAAAGATGAGGTTTAGCCCACACAAAGGTGTGAATACCAACAGGTAGGGATCAATGGGAGCCATGCAATAAGGTGCGTGTCATGAATATTAATATGAATGGATTCAAGATTGTCATCTGTGATTGAGGTAGATTTGACAGCTACACTACTGGAAGTTTGTCTCTTAAGCTGAGAATTGGGGGATGAATTTGATCTTTGGGGAATAAGAGGAACTACTTGGAAATCAGTTGTCATGACCCAGACATTTGATAATAAGGAAAATGTGCTAGTAGGCTGAAAAAGAAGGGAATCATTAGAGGAAGAGTGACAGCTTGGTGGTTGATTGGGTGATTAGGTGGAAGGTAGTGGAGGGAAAGGAAGTAAAAATTGACTTCAGTTATCCAGATACAAAACTTTGAGAAGTCTGTACTAGGAGGAACAGATTTTTGAGAGTCACATGATACATTTGCTTTTGGGTAAACTGAGCTTAAGTTGCCAGGATGTTTAAGTGACTTAGAGATATGGGGCATTAGAAATGTAGATAATTGCCTTTGTAGTATCCAGAATGTTCTCTCTTTTATTATCACAATTAATCCTCTTGGTATTCTCATTTAGGTTACAAATGGTTGTTCAAGCTCCTACAAATGCCACAACCTCCTCTACCTATTACTTGGGGCCCCTGGATCAGAGACCCTTAATATGAGGGTTAGGAGAATATGCTGCCTCAACAATTTAGGGACAATGCCCCTTCCCAGAAAGTAGTCTAAATAAGTTGGCCAAGGTTATATAGCTAGTAAATGAGAGAACTTTTATTCCCAGGGAGCTGTTTGCCTAAAGATATTAAAAGTAGATGAGCTCTCTAAAGGAATGAATAATTACTGATGAAGAATTAGTTTAGGACGTGGAAGCTTCTTCATTGCCTTTTCATATTGCTCATGGGGTTCTTTCAGCAAGAATTCAAGAGTGGTTTCCCATTCCCTCTTACAGTGGACCACATTTTGTCAGAACTCTCTACTGTAACCTGTCTTGGGTGGCCCTGCACGGCATGGCTTATAGCTTCATCGAGTTATGCAAGCCCCTTCGCCATGACAGGGCTGTGACCATGATGCAGAGAGCACTCATTGGAAAAGACCCTGATGCCGGGGAAGACTGAGGGCAAAAGGAGAATAGGGCAGCAGAGGATGAGATAACTGGTTGGGTAGCATCACCGACTCAACGGACATGAATTTGAGCAAACTCTGGGAGATAGTGAAGGAAGGACAGGGAAGCCCGGCATACTTCAGTCCATGGGGTTACAAAGAGGTGGACGTGATTAGCAATTGAACAACAATGAAAGTTTCATCATTTACTAGTGTTGTAACTCATGCAGCAAATAGTTTTGAGTCTTTTCCATGTATGAAGCTGTTAGTTAATTCTAAAATAATGTATACTCTCAGAACAGTGGAAATAGGGACCCCAAGACTTATTTTGGAAGGATCATGAAAAAGGATCAGAAAAGGGAAGAGCCTCAACTATATTTGCAAAATATTAATGTGAACTTTTTCAAAACCAAAGCTGAGAAGTGTGTTTATTAGCCTTAAAACTTCTTTCCAGAGTAATTTATACTCATATGATTTATATTCAGTATTTAAAATGAAAATAGATTTCTTAATTCTAGATCCTTCCTTCCTTCCTTTTTCATAGTAAATGTTCAAAGTTTATAAAATGTGTATGGTTCCTTTATTTTTCTTCTTGTCAGCTTTCAGAAAAATGTACAAATCTGCAAATCTGCCACTTTTTTATTTAAAATGGAGAGAAGAGAACTACCCAGAGGAGGAACTGAAAAGCAAATTGGGGCATATGATGGGCCTGCTTTTTCTTATTTGGACTCCTGTGCTAGCTGCTGCTGCTGCTAAGTCGCTTGTCGTGTCCAGCTCTGTGCGACCCCACAGACGGCAGCCTACCAGGCTCCTCCATCTCTGGGGTTCTCCAGGCGAGAACACTGGAGTGGGTTGCCATTTCCTTCCTGTTAACAAACAGATCTCTTTGTTAGAAAAGAGTATGCTAACATTAGCAAATAGTATACATTTCAGTAGATGGGGTAGAAGTCTGCAAATACATAGAAATAATTTTTGTGGTCAGATTTGGTGTCTTCCACTCTAAATACTCTGTTACAGGGAAAAGTACCCATTTGCAAATGGGGAAATGACATTTGCCTAAATATAACCTAGTGTTTGCTGTCTTTCAGATTTTTACCACTTTTGAGGTTGATTTAAAGAAAAAGTCATAAACGTTTGCTTTTTTCCTCTAAAGGTTAAAGGAAAGTTGAATATGTATTTCTGTATCCTAGTATTTGTTTTGTTTTGTTTTTCTTGTCTTAAGTCTGCTACAGCTGATAACAAGGGGAAGACAGCTTATAGGCATAAAACTGAGAACAGTAATAATACTGTTGCAGAAATCTAGTGAGAACTCTACCAAGCCTTGAACAAGATTTGGTTATACTATACTGTGATTTCTTATATTTTTGCTTTATGAGTTTAAATATAGTCTATTTGAGTTCATATTTCTCGAGAAGTTATGCTTATTAAAACTATGCAAACAACTTAATGTTAGAACACACAAATTAGTCTTTTTGGTATTTTCTGAATGTCATGTAATTTAGGTCCCAGAGGTAATTGCCTGTCAAATAGACTTGTGGGAAATTATGTCTCTTGTTTTTGCTTTTGAAAATAGTAGAGATAACAGGCCCCATGGTGTAATGGTTAGCACTCTGAAAATAGCGGAGAATATTCTTAATGTAAGTTATACTACTTTGAGAGAGGGAACATCTTTCCTAGCTAAGAGTCTTCCACTGTACAGATTTTGTTTAATCAAATAATTTGTGTTCAGACTTGTTCAGGTTTAACTTAAAACTAAATTGCCTAATTAAAAAAGTTGCATTAGCGTTTTGACATTACTATCTGGGTTTTAGGAAAATTTTAGAGCAATTTAGTTTCTAGTGGAAAAAAAAAAGATTTTCTTGTTGGTTAATTAGGTATTGTAACAAAGCATCATTTCCTACTCAGAGTCTCCCCTTCCTTGAGTTCCCCTGCTTTTGTACTTTGCTTCCATTGCTATTCTTGAGGTTGGCTGGAAAGTCCGTGGAGGGGTAGACTGAGGCCCATGGTTGCTACTGGCTGTAGCTGGAAACCCTAGTCAAGAGGGATAGAAGGAAGAGAAAATTAGAAATGGAACAAGAGGTAAAACAGGGATGGGAAAAGGACATAGAAAAGAGAGATAGACCGAGGGAGAAAGACGGAGAGACGGAAGAAAGGGACAGAATGAAAATGATGTAAGTGATGAAATGAAATGCCACTAACAGTTGCTTCTGAAACAGGTTTCCTATCCTTGATACAAGAGGCCTTTTTAATGTAGTGCCTGAGCCTGTACCCTCAATTCTATAAAGGATAAGGTGTTTATCAATTTTGTAGATATTTCACATATTTATAACTAACATAAATGAAAAATATTCTAAATCTAATTTTGGAGAATAGGTAATATGTTCATTTGATCCAGAAGAAAAAAAAGATTTGTAATGAAAATCTTTCCACTTGATCTCCACCTGCTTAGGACTCCTCTCACCTAAAAATAGAGGGTAAACACTTGGTTTTTTGTGTACTTTCAGAGATTTTTTTTTTTTTGAAGAATTAAGTAAATACAATATACATATGCTCCACTTTTAATTTTACCACAAATGGTATCAAACTATGTATATGTATGTAGTATTAGTTTAGGCTTTCATAACAAAAATGCTGTACTCTGAATGGCTTAAACAACATAAATTTAATTTCTCACAACTATGAAGGCAGGAAGTTTTGAGATCAGGGTGCCAGCATTGTCAGGTTCTGCTGAGGGCTCTTTTCCAGGTTTTCCGGTGGTCTTCTCACTGTGTGCTTACATGGTAGAGACAGAGGGGTGGGAGAGAGCTCTCTGGTGTTTCTTTTAAAGGCACCAGTCTATACCTGAGTATCTCCCAAAGGCTCCATCTCTGAAAACCATCATAGTGGGGGTTAGGACTTTACCATATGGATTTTGGAGAGACACAATTCAGTCTACCTTTAATCAGCTCCCTATTGATGGACATTTGTTTTCCAAAATTTTGTTATTATAATGTTGTAGTTAATAACCTTCCACACATGGCATCTTGCAAGCATATGAATATATCTGTGGGAAAAATACCCAGAGGTTGGACTTCCTGAATCAGTAAGTATCAAAATTATAATTTTGATAGTAGTTATTACCAGATTTCTCCTCATTGGGTTGTACAGTGGCAGTGATGGAGTGCTTGTTTCCCATCATCCTTATCAGTGTAATGTGTTATTAGACTGGCAAAAATCTAAAAATTTAATAGGTTAAAAAATGGTATTTCAGGATAGTTTTAATTTGATTCTTTTTTATTAAGAGTGAAGTTTTAGCATGAAATTCTGAGTGGGATTTTATTCTGTTTTACTATCATTGTAAATAGTGAATCAATTTATTAATAGATCAGCAGTTGGGAAATTTCTGTATAAAATATACTTATGCCTTTAACATTTTTGTTTTTATTATTCTTGGTAACCAGAGACATGGTTTCATTTTAGAGTATACCTTATATATTTTGAAGTTATATTTTTAAAATTTCACGTGATTTTATAGCTATACAAGATGCAGAATCATTTGATTATGCAAATTTGTAATTGGAGGTGATCTACTTCCTAGAAATGGGAAGCTTGAAGATTTGCCACCAAAAATTATGATGAAACTATTATAAAAAAAAAAAGATTTCTTTTTTTGGCCTCTCCACGAGGCATGTGGAGAGGGTTCCCCGACCAAGGATCAAATCTGACCCCTTGACAGTAAGCATGTGGAGTCCTAACCACTGGACCGCCAGAGAATTCCCAGATGTTTCTTTTATTTCTGTAATAGAGTGAGCTTTAAATTTTTCTGTGTTGATTTTTGAATAACTTACAGGTTCCTTAAGGTAAAAAACTTGAGAGTTTGAATTTGTCGTTAAGTAGTGTAAAATTTTCAAAAGAATCAACTCTTTAGTCAGGTTATATATATAAATGAAAAAGACCTTTTCTTGGAGCTTCTTGTGTGGTTGTCACCTTTTTTCTCCTTTTTAATTCAAGTATGGAGGAAGGGAAATGGTTTTTTGTTATTTCTTTTTACATTCAATTTAGAAAGAGTCGGACATGACTGAAGTGACTTAGCTTAGCTTTAGCACAAGGAAAGAGGAGAAGGCAATGGCAGCCCACCCCAGTACTCTCGCCTGGAAACTCCCAGGGACGGAGGAGCCTGGTAGGCTGCGGTCCATGGGGTCGCTAGGAGTCGGACACAACTGAGCGACTTCACTTTCACTTTTCCTTTCATGCATTGGAGAAGGAAATGGCAACCCACTCCAGTGTTCTTGCCTGGAGAATCCCAGGGACGGGGGAGCCTGGTGGGCTGCCGTCTATGGGGTCGCACAGAGTCGGACATGACTGAAGTGACTTAGCAGCAGCATAAGGGAAGAATGTATTCTTTCTTGAATTATGCTGAACAGGCAAAATTTCAATGTGTGTTTTTGGAATTAAAGCTGGAGAGAGGTACATAACAAAAGTAGAGAGAATAGATATTCAGATAGGGAGAGGATAGCAGGGACTTTTAGTATCCTGCTGTTCTCTTGTTCTGTAGTGTCCAAGTCTTATTGAAATGGCTACTATGAAGACTTTTTGAGAGTATATAGGGTGTAAGTAAATGCTACTATGTAAACAAGATATTGTGCTAGAAAAATAATGTCTACTTTTCTCTAAAAATTTTAAATGTGAAATATGTTGCTCTTACATGCAAACTGTACTTTTGAAATGACAATTTTCTGTTGAGAAAAACCTTTGAAATTTTGAGTGATGAGTAATGTACACACATTTTAGATTGAAAAGATCATCTAACACATGAGAATGACAGAGAATTTAAGTGATTTGGCCAATGTCACTCGTGGCATTCAGTCAGTCAGTCAGTTCAGTCACTCAGTCGTGTCCGATTCTTTGCGACCTCATGAATCACAGCACGCCAGGCCTCCCTGTCCATCACCAACTCCCGGAGTTCATTCAAACTCACGTCCATTGAGTCCATGATGCCATCCAGCCATCTCATCCTCTGTCGTTCCCTTCTCCTCCTGCCCCCAATCCCTCCCAGCATTAGAGTCTTTTCCAATGAGTCAACTCTTCGCATGAGGTGGCCAAAGTACTGGAGTTTCAGCTTTAGCATCATTCCTTCCAAAGAAATCCCAGGGCTGATCTCCTTCAGAATGGACTGGTTGGATCTCCTTGCAGTCCAAGGGACTCTCAAGAGTCTTCTCCAACACCACAGTTCAGAAGCATCAATTCTTCAGCGCTCAGCCGTCTTCACAGTCCAACTCTCACATCCATACATGACTTTTGGAAAAACCACAGCCTTGACTACATGGACCTTTGTTGGCAAAGTAATGTCTCTGCTTTTGAATATGCTATCTAGGTTGGTCATAACTTTCCTTCCAAGGAGTAAGCAACTTTTAATTTCATGGCTGCAGTCACCATCTACAGTGATTTTGGAGCCCCCCAAAATAAAGTCTGACACTGTTCCCACTGTTTCCCCATCTATTTCCCATGAAGTGATGGGACCAGATGCCATGATCTTCGTTTTCTGAATGTTGAGCTTTACGTCAACTTTTTCACTCTCCACTTTCACTTTCATGAAGAGGCTTTTAGTTCCTCTTCACTTTCTGCCATAAGGGTGGTGTCGTCTGCATATCTGAGGTTATTGATATTTCTTCCGGCAATCTTGATTCCAGCTTGTGCTTCTTCGGGCCCAGCATTTCTCATGATGTACTCTGCATAGAAGTTAAATAAGCAGGATGACAATATACAGCCTTGACGTACTCCTTTTCCTATTTGGAACCAGTCTGTTGTTCCACGTCCAGTTCTAACTGCTGCTTCCTGATCTGCATACAGATTTCTCAAGAGGCAGGTCAGGTGGTCTGGTATTCCCATCTCTTGCAGAATTTTCCACAGTTTATTGTGATCCACACAGTGAAAGGCTTTGGCATAGTCAATAAAGCAGAAATAGATGTTTTAATGGAACTCTCTTGCTTTTTCCATGATCAGAGGATGTTGGCAATTTGATCTCTGGTTCCTCTGCCTTTTCTAAAACCAGCTTGAACATCAGGTAGTTCATGGTTCACGTATTGCTGAAGCCTGGCTTGGAGAATTTTGAGCATTACTTTACTAGCATGTGAGATGAGTGCAATTGTGTGGTAGTTCCAACATTCTTTGGCATTGCCTTTTTTTGGGATTGGAATGAAAACTGACCTTTTCCAGTCCTGTGGCCACTGCTGAGTTTTCCAAATTTGTTGGCATATTGAGTGCAGCACTTTGACAGCATCATCTTTCAGGATTTGAAACAGCTCAACTGGAATTCCATCACCTCCACTAGCTTTGTTTGTAGCGATGCTTCCTAAGGCCCACTTGACTTTACATTCCAGATGTCTGGCTCTACATTAGTGATCACACCATCATGATTATCTTGGTCGTGAAGCTCTTTTTTGTACAGTTCTTCTGTGTATTCTTGCCATGTCTTCTTAATATCCTCTGCTTCTGTTAGTTCCAGACCATTTCTGTCCTTTATCGAGCCCATCTTTGAAAGAAAGGTTCCCTTGGTATCTCTAATTTTCTTGAAGAGATCGCTAGTCTTTCCGATTCTGTTCTTTTCCTCTATTTCTTTGCATTGATCGCTGAAGAAGGCTTTCTTATCTCTTCTTGCTATTCTCTGGAACTCTGCATTCAGGCGCTTATATCTTTCCTTTTCTCCTTTGCTTCTTGCCTCTCTTCTTTTCACAGCTATTTGTAAGGCCTCCCCAGACAGCCATTTTGCTTTTTTGCATTTCTTTTCCATGGGGATGGTCTTGATCCCTGTACAATGTCACGAACATTAGTCAGTGGGAAAGTCAAAACTTGATCATGTATCCCTTTCAGGTGTGCATTCCATAGTATATATTACCTCACACTTAAGCTTTAGAAACTTAATTTTGAACATAAAGGTATTGAAAATCTTACTAGTAATTTCTGAAAGTCCTGTTCATAAGTTAAGTCTAAGTGGGAGTTAACATTGGTTGCAGCCTCTTTAGAGAGCAGATTGACAATATATAAAAATTAAAAATGCATATACATTTCAGGGAACAAATTTGAGTCAGTTGAAGTGAGGTGGATGAACCTAGAGCTTGTTATACAGAGTGTAGTAAGTCAGAAAAAGAAAAACAAATATTGTATATTAATGCATGTATATAGAATCTAGAAAAATGATACTGATAAACCTATTTGCAGAGGATGGAACAAAGTTGAGAGAGTAGCATTTACATAAAGACACTACCATGTCTAAAATAGATAGGTAGTGGGAAATTGCTGTATGACGCAGGGAGCCTAACCTGGCGCTCTGTGATGACCTAGGTGGATGGGAGGGAGGTTCAGGAGGAAGGGGATATATGTGTACATATAGCTGATTCACATCGTTGTACAGCAGAAACCAGTACAACATTGTAAAGCTGTTATCCTCCAATTAAAAATAAATTTTAAAAATGCATATCCTTTTCGCCTAGGAATTTCAGTTTTAGCAAATATATACAAAGATGTGTATAACTTAGTTGGTTATAGTATTGTTTGTAATAATAAAAACCTGGAAGCAAATGTCCATCACTAGGAGGATTAGTTAAATATATAGTAATACTGCTGTGCAGTGGGTTTCTATGCAGATGCTAAGAATGAATTAAATCCATATGTGTTAAAATGAAATCATCCCTAAGAAAATTGTGAAAAAAGCAAGGTACAGTGTATGTAGTAGCAACCATTTAAAAAAAAATTAGTGAGTGCGCACAAGTGTGCACACACACTTGTAGGTACATAGACTGTCTCTTGAAAAGATGATAAAAAGTTGAGGGAAGTGCTTATCTCTGAGGAGGGAAACTGTTGGTGGAAGACAAGGTTGGAAAGAGATTTTTCACTGTATATGTATGTAGTTAGGGAACAGTTATTAGGAAAAAATTCTTTATGGGTTGCTCATACTTCTGCTTCCCTTGTGCATTGAGGTACTGACTCTCCTTTGCTCTTTACTGTTTTTTTTTTTTTTTTCAAAAAATATTTGTATAGCAAAAAGTCTTAGAGGATAGAGATAATATCTCTCTCCTGAGCAAAAGTCAGGTTTGTTTACTGTCCAGTATAATAAAGATAATGTCTCCTTGCCATGGAGGTCACATAGACTTACTATTCTTAAAAGATTTGGGTTCCCTCCACTCAAGGTTCCTTGTCTGTACTGCAGCCTACCACATATGCAGGCATCTCCTGCCCTCTGCATTGCCCCATGTGACTGGGCTGATAATCTACTGGTATTGCTGTGACTACTGAAGTCTTTGGTCTCTGACATAGGAGTTTAATGTATTCTGCCAGCATCCAGGAAACTGTGGCAAGCTAATTTGTTGGCTTGCAAATAGGGTGAAAGTGGAAACAGTGGCAGATTTGATTTTTTTGGGCTCCAAAATCACTGCAGACAGTGACTGCAGCCATGAAATTGAAAGACACTTCTAGGAAGAAAAACTACGACAAACCTAGATAGCGTATTAAAAAGCAGAGACATCACTTTGCTGACAAAGATCCGTATAGTCAAAGCGATGGTTTTTCCAGTACGGATGTGAGAGTTGGACCATAAAGAAGGCTGAGCACCAAAGAATTGATGCTTTCAAATTGTGGTGACTGGAAAAGACCTTGAAAGTCCGTTGTACTACATGGAGATCAAATCCGTCAATCCTAAAGGGAATCAATCTTGAATATTCATGAGAAGGACTGTTGCTGAAGCTAAACTTCCAAACTTTGGCCTCCTGATGCGAAGAGCCGACTCATTGGAAAAGACCCTGATGCTGGGAAAGATAGAAGGCAAAAGAAGAAGAATATGACAGAGGATGAGGTGAGGTGGTTGGATGGCATCACCAACTCAATGGACATGAGTTTGAGCAAACTCAGGGAGGCAGTGAAGGACAGGGAAGCCTGGGGCACTGCAGTCCATAGGGTTGCAGAGTTGGACACGATTGAGTGACTGAACAACAACAAAATAGGATGATGTCTCAGACCCTTCATAGTTCTTGACAAGATACCTAGTGGACAAAAAATTATTTGAAAATAATTACCTGAAAATGTCAGTCTAACAGGGTAAGACAGATCTAGAGAACTGATCTAGAAAATGAGCCCTTTGTCTGCAGAGGAATTGACTCCTTTGAGTGAGAGAAAACCAGTATTTCCTGGGCATTCACCATATTGAAGTGCGCTTCAAATATATTTGGATTGAAATATCTCTTCTTCATTCCTCATTATAAATCTGAAGTTAGGTTTTTTAATTCACATTTACAGATAAAGACGCAGGACCGGATGTGTTACTTGCCTAAGGTCACACTGGGATTCAAACTTGTGTTTGTCTGAGTTAAACTCCTGCTCTTCACCTTATAATAAACAACTTCCTTTCTGTAAGTGTTAGAGTTGACTTTCTACTTTTTCATGTATAAATTTCCTCTTTCCCATCATCAGATGGCTAGTTATCTGCATGAGGGATTTAGTTGTCTGTAACTTTAGGATTATATATTGAATTTTTCTTTCTGTTTCCAGTCTGTGTAGGCAAATGTTTTGCAGCTGTGTTTCTCAAACTTCCTTTATGAAATCTCTCTTAATTGTGTAAGACAGTCAGTGCAGTTTGTGATTTAAAGGAGCCCATGGCTGATGTAACTTTATGATCTTCAAAATTCATGAGGATTTATATTCTACCCTGTAATATATCTGACTGCAGCCATGAAATTAAAAAACGCTTACTCCTTGGAAGAAAAGTTATGACCAACCTAGATAGCATATTGAACAGTAAAGACATTACTTTGCCAACAGAGGTCCATCTAGTCAAGGCTATGGTTTTCCAGTGGTCATGTATGGATGTGAGAGTTGGACTGTGAAGAAAGATGAGCACCAAAGAATTGATGTTTTTGAACTATGGTGTTGGAGAAGACTCTTGAGAGTCCCTTGGACTGCAAGGACATCCAACCAGTCCATTCTGAAGGAGATCAGCCCTGGGATTTCTTTGGAAGGAATGATGCTAAAGCTAAAACTCCAGTACTTTGGCCACCTCATGCAAAGAGTTGGCTCATTGGAAAAGACTCTGATGCTGGCAGGGATTGGGGGCAGGAGGAGAAGGAGATGACAGAGGATCAGATGGCTGGATGGCATCACCGACTCGATGGACATGAGTTTGAGTGAACTCCAGGAGTTGGTGATTGACAGGGAGGACTGGTGTGCTGCGATTCATGGGGTCGCAAAGAGTCGGACATGACTAAGCGACTGAACTGAACTGAATATGTTACTGGGTTTTTCAGAGATGAATACATAACATCATGAGTTCAGGACCAGTTGAGAGGACATAAGGATCAGATAGGATGCAGTCAAATTACCAGGGTTTTTTTAATTGTAAAATGTACATATCAGAAAATTTATTACTTTAACCATTTGTAAGTATTTATAAGTTCAGTGGCCTTAAATATATTCACATTGTTATGCAGCCATCTCCACTATTCATTCCAGAATTTTTTATCGTCCCAAACTAAAACTCTATAACTATTAAATAACTTCTTATATCAGCCCCCGCCCCAACCACTGTTCTACCTTCTGTCTCTGATTTTGACAAATCTATGTACCTCATGTAAGTGGAATCATAAAATTACTTGTCATTTTGTGATTAGCTTATTTAATTTAGCAGTGTCCTCAAGATTTATCCATGTTGTACCATGTGTCAGAATTTCCTTCTTTTTGTTTGAAGGCTGAATAAATATTCCATGTGTGTATATATATATATGTACACACACACAGTACATTTTATTTATCCATTCATCTGTTGTGGATACCTGAGTTGTTTCTGCCTTAAAAATTTTTTTTTAATTGGAGTATTGTTGATTTACAATGTTGTGTTTAATTTTTGCTCTACAGCAAAGTGACTCAGATATATATTTTTTCTTTTTCATATTCTTTTCCATTATGGTTTATCACAGGATATTAAATGTAGTTTCTGGTGCTAGACAGTAGGACTTGTTTATCCATCCTATGTATAATAGTTTGCATCTGCTGATCCCAAATGCCCAATCCTTCCTCCCCCACCCCTATTCCCCCTTGGCAATCACGAGTCTGTTCTCTATATTTGTGGGTCTGTTTTTGTTTCATAGATATGTTCATTTGTGTTGTATTTTAGAGTCCACATATAAGTGGTATCATATGGTATTTGTCTTTCTCTTTCTGCCTTAACTTCACTTTGGGCGAACCTAGAGGTCCATGCATATTGCTGCAAATGGCATTATTTCACTCTTTTTAATGGCTGAGCAATATTTCATTTCTGTGTGTGTATGGAAAAAGCAAGAGAGTTCCAGAAAAACATCTATTTCTGCTTTATTGACTATGCCAAAGCCTTTCACTGTGTGGATCACAATAAACTGTGGAAAATTCTGAAAGAGATGGGAATACAAGACCACCTGACCTGCCTCTTGAGAAACCCGTATGCAGGCCAGGAAGCAACAGTTAGAACTGGACATGAAACAACAGACTGGTTCCAGATAGGAAAAGGAGTACGTCAAGGCTGTATATTGTCACCCTGCTTATTTAACTTCTATGCAGAGTACATCATGAGAAACGCTGGGCTGGAAGAAGTACAAGCTGGAATTAAGATTGCCGGGAGAAAATATCAATCACCTCAGATATGCAGATGATACCACCCGTATGGCAGAAAGCAAAGAAGAACTAAGGAGCCTCTTGATGAAAATGAAACAGGAGAGTGAAAAAGTTGGCTTAAAGCTCAACATTCAGAAAACGAAGATCATGGCATCCCGTCCCATCACTTCATGGGAAATAGATGGGGAAACAGTGGAAACAGTGTCAGACTTTATTTTTTGGGCTCCAAAATCACTGTAGATGGTGACTGCAGCCATGAAATTAAAAGTCGCTTACTCCTTGGAAGAAAAGTTACGACCAACCTAGATAGCATATTCAAAAGCAGAGAGACATTACTTTGCCCAAAAAGGTACGTCTAGTCAGGCTATGCTTTTTCCAGTGGTCATGTATGGATGTGAGAGTTGGACTGTGAAGAAGGCTGAGGGCTGAAGAATTGATGCTTTTCAACTGTGGTGTTGGAGAAGACTCTTGAGAGTCCCTTGGACTGCAAGGAGATCCAACCAGTCCATTCTGAAGGAGATCAGCCCTGGCTGTTCATTGGAAGGACTGATGCTAAAGCTGAAACTTCAATACTTTGGCCAACTCATGTGAAGAGTTAACTCATTGGAAAAGACTCTAATGCTGGGAGGGACTGGGGGCAGGAGGAGAAGGGGACGACAGAGGATGAGATGGCTGGATGGCATCACTGACTCGATGGACGAGAGTCTGAGTGAACTCCGGGAGTTGGTGATGGACAGGGAGGCCTGGCGTGCTGCGATTCATGGGGTCGCAAAGAGTCGGACAGGGCTGAACGACTGAACTGAACTGAACTGATGTATGTGTGTGTACCACATCTTCATCCATTCATCTGTCAATGGACATTTTGGTTGTTTCTATGTCTTGTCTATTGTAAATAGTGCTGCTATGAATGTAGGGGTGCATGTATCTTATTTTGTTTTTTTAATAATAAGTTTTAACATACTGGAGAACAATTACTGAATAATTTTAAAATAAGTAAATGTTATTAACATCAGCTTAAAATAAAATTTTGAGTAACATTTATCTGTCATTGGATAATTCTCTAATAATTAGCATCTTTTCATGTGCCTGTTGGCCATCTATATGTTGTCTTTGGAGAAATGTCTGTTTAGGTCATCTGCCCATTTTTTGCTTGGGCTGTTTGTTTGTTTGTTTTTGTTATTGAATTGTAGAAGCTGTTTGTTTTGGAAATTAAGCCCTTGTTGGTTGCATCATTTGCAAATATTTTCTCCCACTCTGTAGGCTGTCTTTTCAATTTGTTTATCGTTTCCTTTGCTGTGCAAAAGCTTGTAAATTTGATTAGGTCCCATTTGTGTGATTTTGCTTTTATTCCTTGGGAGACTGACCTAAGAAAATAGTGGTACTGTTTATGTCAGAATGTTTTGCCTATGTTCTTTCTGGGAGTTTTATGTTGTCTTATCTTATATTTAAGTCTTTAAATCACTTTGAGTTTATTTTTGTGTATGATGTGAGGGAATATTCTGGCTTCACTGATTTACATGGGACTGTCCAGAGTTATTTCTGCCTTTTGGCTGTTGTGAATAATGTTGCTATAAATATTTGTGTGCAAATATCTGTTGGAGTTCTTGCTTTTATTCTTTTGTGTATCTACCCAGAAGTGAAATTGCTGAATATAGTAATTCTATATTTAACTTCTTGAGAAACGATTATACTGTTCTCCACAGTGGCTGCACCATTTTGTAGTCCCACCAGCAATGCACAAGTGTTCTAATTTCTCTACATTCTTAACAACACTTGTTATTTTCTGTTTTGCTTGGTTTTATTTATTTATATTTTTGGCTGCATCACACAACATGTGGGACCTTAGATCCCTGACCAGGAATCAAACCCCTGCTCCCTGCAGTGGAAGCGCAGAGTCTCAACCACTGGACCATGAGAGAAGTCCCTTGGTTTTGTTTTTGATGGGTAAGGGCCGCCCTGGTGGTGCAGTGGTAGAGAATCTGCCTGCCAGTGTAGGAGGCACAGGACACTTGGCTTGGATCCCTGGATCGGCAAGATCCCTTGGAGCAGGAAATTGCAACCCACTGCAGTATTCTTGCCTGGAGAATCCCATGGACAGAGGAGCCTGGTGGTTTATAGTCTGTGTGGTCTCAGAAGTGTCAGACACGGCTGAGCACTCACACACACACACACATGCACACATTCACCTCGTTACAAGCAGCTTAGAATATTCAGGTCCTATCTCTGTCAGAGCAAATGAGAATATGTTCTCTGGGTAGATAGTCTAGGATACAAAGAAGAGCGCCCAGAAGGAGTGAGCTATTCATGCCTAGCTATGGAAGAGTGAAGGGAAAGGGGAAGGCTGGGAGAGGAAGACAGGAGCTCTCTGGTGAAGTTATCCTCATGAAAATATGTGAACAGGGAGCAAGTTTCTTAACATTTATGTGAGTTTTAACATTAAAAATGCTTTAATTTCTTACAGTCAAATAAGCTTGCTCTAGAAATATAGCCTGTTTTACCCTGTTCTCCTAACCACCTAGCCCAGTTTTGGGTACGTGTAACCTAATTTGAGAATTAAAGGCTTAAAGGAACATAGTTTTACATCCCCAAAAAGCAATGCCATATTGGAAAGTTTTAAAAAACTTCATCCATACCTCTATTAATAAGTATAAATAGCTCTGTGTCTGGACCGTCCCACCTACTCAGTATGATTGAATGTTTTAAAATGTTTTACTTGATTATAAAAATAATGTATTAAAATTGAAAAATGTGAAACAGTAAAGGAAGCAAATTAAATCAACCATAATTCTTCTGTCCAGTGATAACCACAGTTATAATTTTGTGTACTTTTGTTGTAAAATATATGTACAGCATATATGCCTGTGCATATATTTTACACACTATATAAAATTCTGTAACCTGCAATTTTAGGCTCTGGATAAGTGTTTCCCCATGTTAAAAACTCATAGACATTTTATTTATTTATTTATTTATTTTTTATTTTACCTTACAGTACTGTGTTGGTTTTGCCATACATTGACATGAATCCGCCACGGGTGTACATGAGTTCCCAATCCTGAATCCCCCTCCCACCTCTCTTCCCATATCATCTCTCTGGGTTATCCCAGTGCACCAGCCCCAAGCGTCCTGTATCCTGTATCGAACCTAGACTGGCGATTCATTTCTTACATGATAGTATACATGTTTAAATGCCTAACTCATAAACATTTTAACTGGTGAATACTATTCTGTATTAGTTATTCATTTTCTTAATTTCATTTGTTTAGTTTGTTTTTCTTTCTTTCCTTTTCACTTCCTTTTTTTTCCAGTTTATATTTTTTACTATTGTACATAGTGCTACAGTGGACATATTTGCATATTATGTTTGTCTACATTTCTGTTGTCTGTCAGGATACCTAGAAGTAAAATTCTTAGGCCAAGGAGCATTAACATTTTTAAGACTCTTTAGCAGAAAGGCGAGAGTCTCCCTTGACTGTATACTTTTTGGTATAGATTAAGATAGTTGCAATTAGAATTTGTTTTATCTGGGATTTATTTCAGTATACAGGCTGTGAATTTAAATTTTTTCTTTTTTTTTTTTCTTTTTGCAAGTTTCTCAGTTGTCTTGTGCTTTTATAGGAAAATTTTGCTTTTGTCTTCTCATTGCTTAATTCATTCAACAGAGATGTAGTGAACACCTGTTTATATCCCAGACTATGCACTGGGTGCTGCAAGGGCTGCTAGGAGGAGTAAGAAGCAGTGCTGCTCTGTGGAATATCTTTACAGCAGAAGGAGGTACATGTGTTGCAATCATTCCCATCTGTTGTCAGTGGCTTTTTCCTCAACTAAGAAGGTGGCTCCCTCTGTTCATGCTATTTATATTATCAAGGGATTGAACCAAAGCTCAGCCTTTTTGGAGGACAGTTTTTGCCTAGTAGAAAGTAGGAATATTGAACTGTGGCTGACTGGCACTTTCTTCACTACAGCTTGCATAAATTTCTGCCTATAATTAAGTGTCCTAAGGTACCTGATGCTAGTTCCTCTACCTGGGCTCTGGAGCCCACCTCTCCCTCATTTCCATCTCTCTTCTGAGTTGTGAGCCTTTTCTCTTTACTGTACCCTACCCATCAGGCACTTTGAACTATCCCTGCCTTAAGCCCACATTGCCTTAACCACTTTTCTTTCTCCCAGTCTTTCTTCAGTTCATTGCCAGCTAGCTCTGCCTTCATCATTACATTGAATTATTATCTCTTGGTTGTTAATTTTTTTTTTTTTTTTGGTCATGCGTCGTGGCTAATGGGATCCTAGTCCCCTTATCAGGGATTGAACCCAGGCCCACACAAGAGAAAGCACTGATTCCCAACCACTGGACCACCAGTGAATTCCCTTGGTTGTTGAATCTAATAGAAATTTCTCAATCTTCATTTTCCGTTACTCCTCAAATAGTATTAACATTCTTGACATTCAAAAACTTACTTGAAATACTCCTGGTTTTTGTCTTACTATTCAGCCACTTCTTATCTCCTCTCTGTATTCCTCTTGCCTATAAAACTTTTCTCTAGGATTCTCTCTTAGAATCTGTCCCTTCTCTTGTCATTTAAAAAATTATTTATTTTTAATTGAAGGATGATTACAATATTGTGTTGGTTTCTGCCGTACTTCAACATGGATCAGCCATAGGTATATATATCTCCCCTCTCTCCTGAGCCTCCCTTCCACCTACTACCCCTTGTCATTTTGTATAATTCCTAGGTGATTTACCCTCATGGTTTCAAATACCAGTTATATGCTTATGTGCTGATTACCACCAAAATCTGTGTGTTCAATCCAAATCACACTACCTTATTGGGTATCTCCTTGTGTTATGTCTCACAGGTCCCTTAAAATCACCATGGTAATTTGGAACAAATCCAAAACTTCTGTTATGATCCCCAGTTCAGTGAAGGTGTTCATATCTACACAGTTGTGCCAGCTGGAAATCTGGGTTTTTGCCTTTGTCCCTTCTGTCTTACTCTTACTCTCACTCTCATTCCACATCTGAGAAGTCCTGTCACTTCAACCTAATCACCATTGAATCCTATGTCTTTGTTTAATGAATACTGTATCTTTAACAAGCTATCCTTTTCATTTGTATGACAGCTAAAAACAGAGTCGCTGTGGGTCATTGTCTTTTTCTTCAAGAAGATGTTTTTCTTATTATTTGGTAATGAATTTGGGATGGAGAGGTATAACCTTCTTTATTTCCCTATCCTTTTCAGTGGATTTTCAGAGTGCTTTATATTTAGAAGGTACTGAACAATTGTGTTGAACTGAAATGAAAGGATTTGAAACTGTTTAAAAAGTAGCTTAATTGAAAAGCTTCTACATGTTTTCCTTAGTCTTCCCTGGTGGCTCAGAGGATAAAGTGTCTGCCTGCAATGCAGGAGACCCAGGTTTGATCCCTGGGTTGAGACGATCCCCTGGAGAAGGAGATGGCAACCCACTCCAGTACTCTTGCCTGGAGAATCCCATGGACAGAGGAGCCTGGCGGGCTGCAGTCCACGGGGTTGCAAAGAGTCAGACACGACTGAGCGACTTCACTTTCACATGTTTTCCTTAAGTCTGATGAAGAAGAATTAAAAAATGTGTGTTATGATAATGGAGAATTAGAAATTGAAACAGTCATTATTAAGCTACTTGGGAGGTGACAAACAGCAAATTAAATAGAATAATGCTGCTTGACAGTTCAGTTCATCAGCTGTGTTTAGAGATTATCAGCTTCTAGCTTGATTTCGATAAAATGTTAACAAGATCAGAATTTACTCAGTTTGAGTGGTGGAGTTGCTGAAGGACAGAAGAAATTACCTTTTTTATTGCTTATTTTTCAGTGTGTTAATCTTTTGAACCATCATCTCTACTTCATAGGAAAAATATTAGTATGCTATAATCAAATATGTGGTATATTCCCACTTTAACAACTAGGTTTTATTCATATTAACAGGTAAATCTTCAGGTACATTCACATATTTTAATTGGGAGCAAACCATGAGTGTTAGAGGTACTACATAACTCAATTACAAGGAAGTGGAAGAAAGAGTGAACCAAGGACGTTCACTCACAGAGCTTTTTATATGGGCCACCAGATGGCACAGTGGTTCCACATCAGCTGGTTGCACTGCTGAGAGAAGGGGAAGGATGAGAGGGACAGTGTCACCAGCTGTTCAGGGATGGGATGTTCTTAAGTCGGTTCTTTGTAACCTCAGATGTCTGTTTTCTGTGGTAAAAGCAGGCCAGCAGCTTAAATTGCATGTTTGAATTTGTTTCTTTTGAAGTTGGCTTTATGCTACTATCAAATGAACCGTGTCAGTATCCCTATTGTGATTTTTGTGAGGTTAACTTTTTAGATACAAGAATCAAAAATGCTAAAAAACATTAAAAATTGAACATGAAACATTACTATGCAGTATGAAGATAAACTTTCGTTGTTTAGTGAACAATGCTACTGAAATTATACTCTAAAAAATTCACTGATATTCATTAAATGACTAATACAAATAACTTATGACCCAAATAAGGAATACCTTTAATAATATGAGGGACCGAACAAAGGTAAGGAACATGAGCCCTCGTTGCTTTGAAATGAAGAGTTTTGTTTTTCTTAGTTGTTGATAGTTTATTTGAAGTTTTAAGACAGATTTTCTGCACAGTTCATATATCCATTTGAAGAATATAGGTAGTCCTAGAACCAGAGGAAGTGAACTATAATTGAATTGTAATGTTTTTATTACATACTAATAGCTATGAAGGATTCTTATTTAGTAGTGAAAGCTTGGTGTAGAGAACCTAGATTAAAATGGAAAATAAAAAATGGTGAATTATGGACTATCTGGGTACTTTAGGGAAATATTTAATTCTGGTTGTGTGACACCTTAGTCCTCTTGTGGGTTGATACAGGATGTAATTAAATAAATACTGAGGTTATAAAGCCATAAGAATAAGCAAAGAATAAGGTTTTTAAAAATTTGGATATAATTGTCATATAACATTACTTTTAGGTGTTCGGTGATTTTTTTATATGTTGCAAAATGATCACAAGTCTAGTTAACATCTATCACTACACAGTTACACTTTTTTTTCCTTATGATGGGAACTTTAAGATCTATACTTAGCAACTTTCAAACGCACAATATAGTATTATTAATTATAGTCACCATGCTATAAATAACATCCCTAGGACTTACTTATTTTATAACTTCAAGTTTGTGTCTTTTGATCACTTTCACCCATATTGTTGATCTGTCACTTCTGGCAGCCACTAATCTCTTCTATCTATGAGTTTGGGTTTGTTTGTTTTTTTTTTGGTGGTGGGGCATAACTAGATTCCATATACAAGTGAAGGAATAAGTCTTGAGGATGAGGACTATTCAAGACAGTTAAGCTATATGTGAAATATCAAAAACAGACAAGGAACTTTTTGTGAAATTATTTTGGGGCAGAGTCCAGGGACATTGGGACTCCTGTAGCCCCAGAAAGCTGTTTGAAGCCTGGGAAAAATTTGAGAGCCAGACTAGAGGAGTATCTCTCTGACTTTTCAAGTACCAGTGTAACTGAAAGAAGTACCTTTGTTGTGACCTAAGGGTGCTAATAGATTGAGTTTCGGAGAAGAATCCTTCCTCTAGATATGGACTTTAGAAAACACTGAAATGAGAATTCAAATGGTACTGTCAGTTTTAACATGACAGAGTATATATATAATTATCATAACTTTTGGTTGGCATTTTACCTTCTTGAGATTACTGACCTTATAAAACCAAAAGGGCTTGAGCAGTTTCATTTAATGTTAGTGAAAAAACAGTGTTTTTTTGCTAATCTTGGATTGGAAGAAATATAGAAAAAAAATTTTTTTTTGAACTGGGATCAGTTCTTTACTTTCAGATTTGATCTTTATTTCCAAGCACTCTGAAGAAATGAGGTTAGAAAGGCACCCAACACTGAGTTTATCCCTGAGGCATCCTTCCATTTGATCTCCAATAATAACAACACTTAGACTCTTATGGTCATTTTGTTGTGTGTTTACACAGGAGAGTGTCTTTATCTTCATCTCTTTTCATTTGTCATTCAGATCAATCTACATCTTTTAAAAATTCTGTTCTGTTGGTTGTGTCAGCTCTCTCTTGATTTTACTTTTGATGTCCATGTTTTAAAGGTTGTCAGTTGTCTGATACTTTCCATTTCCTAAATGGTGGTTAGCTGAACTTTTACCAAATAAGTTCTGCAATTCAGGGATAGTAGAGAAAATAAATGTTTAATATTAGTTGCATTTTATAGTGTAAAGTTAAAACTTTAGAGGATTTTAAAAGGAATTCTTAATGTAAATTATAAAATAAAAAATGAAGCCTTTATGTCAAAAAGATATATCAATGTAGTTGTAGCTTTGATATCTTTTCATGAGTATAGGGAACCTTAAAATATTGGAAAAGAAGTAGTGAGATCCACATTTTCTATGAACCACTATAACAGAATATATCTATTAAATAGAAAAGGTGGGGGGCAGAAGTAAAGGAACTCAGTAGTAGTAAGGCTAGTGATACAGGTTCCAAATAAATCTTTCCAGTGGCAAGATTTGCATTGAGCACTTTGCCTCATGCCTGTCTGGGATCGGGGAGTGGGAGTGACGTGTAACAGACATCGAAAACAGGATCTTCATTTTGGAAGCCCAAAGGTTCAGAGACATAATGTGTCCCACCAGAGTGAGGAAGCACTATTCAGCCTAGAGATTTTTTTTTAGTTTGTTCTGGAACCATAAAACTGGGTTGTCTTTGTTTAGTATTGAATTAGGTTATTAAATGCTTTTATTTATATTTATAGTATATTTGTTTCATATTTATGTAATTTTACACTTATGATTTTATGTTTGAAATACCCAATAATTTATGGGTGATTACACTTTCTTTGAAGAATTCTGATAAAATACATAGTCTTATGGATATGAAATATGGGAGATAAAATAAATAGCTGTATTTGTTAACCTATGAATTTTACTTCTGAAGTAAGTTTCAGACATTTATAGAAAAAAGTATGTCTCTACAGCTGTTTTTTCAACTGTACAGTTAACTTCCTGGAATTTCTTCTAATTTTCACTGATTTTGGCACTTTCTGATCTTTTTGAAACAGTGACCACATGGAAAACGTGTATGGCTACCTAATGAAGTACACCAACCTTGTCACTGGGTGGCAGTACAGGTAAGTGTGATTATTCTGTCACTTCTTTCTCTCCCAAGAGAACAGAAATGGGCATGATGATTTTATAATCTGATGTTACATGACTGGGAAACATGTTAGAGAGAGATTTACCATGTTTTCTATAAATCTGATGACTTTCTTTTTCTATTTTTAGGGGGTAAGAGGAATTAACATTGTCCAAATTGCAGCCTCCAAATACGTCAGAAGTTACTGTTAAGATTAGTATCATTTATCAATTCGCCTTGGGCTTCTTATGTGTACTTCCAGTGGTTAGGCTTTTAGGGTGGTTTAGAGACAGCAAAGAGATTTGTGTTAGGTGCCTGTTGAGGGTTTTTGCTTCTTTTAGCTGTTGAGGATTCTTAAACTCTTCTGGGACCTTGAAAAGTTTAAATAACCAGCCTGAGGTCAAACAAGCAGTCAAGAAGTAGCACAGCCAACTATCTTAAATACTTTGTGGAATTGATATTTGTGGGGCAGGGGACTAAACTATTATTCTTTTATTGTGGTAAAATATAACATAAAATGTACCATTTTAAACATTTTTTGGTATGCAGTTCAGTGTTGTTAAATACACTCACATTTTTGTGCAACCATCACCCCCATTCATCTCAGAACTCTTTGCATCTTCTCAGACTAAAAGTGTACCCATTAAACAATAATTTCACATTTTCCTCTCCCCCTGAGTCCTTAAGCGACCACTCTTCTACTCTCTGTCTCTATGAATTTGACTGCTCTAGGTACCTTATATAAGTGGAATCATATAATATTTGTCCTTTTGTGATTGGCTTATTCCATTTAGTGTAATGTTCTCAAAAGTTCATCCATGTAGTGTGTGTCAGAATTCTCTACCTTTTGAGGGCTGAAAAACAGTCCCTTCTAAGTATATACCACATTTTGTTTATCCAGTTATCAATCAGTGGACATTTGGGTTGCTTCCATCTTTTGGCGTTTGTGAATAATGCTGCTGTGAGTGTTGGTGTATACAATATCAGAGTCACTGCTCTCATTCTTGTGTGTGTATACCCTGAGGTGAAATTGCTGAATCACATTGTAATTCTGTGTTTAATTTTTTTGGGAATCTCCATACTGTTTTCCATAGCAGCTGCACAGATTTACATTCCCACCAGCAGTGTACAAGGATTCCAGTTTCTCTACATCTTCTCAACACTTACTTTCTGTTGTGTCTATGTGTGTGTGTATAATAGCCATCTTAATGGGTATTGACTGTTATCTCATTGTGGTTTTTTAAAACTATTTTAAAAAGTGATAAAGCTAGAATCTGAACCCAAATAGTTCTGACTTAAAGTTGGTATTTTCATTATAAATACTGCTTCTTATTCATATGTCATTTGGAGATCTCTGATTTTGGTTATGGTGGAATAATAAGGTGATTCTGCCTTTCTACCTTAAACAATTAGAAAGTGGTACATAGTGTATGAGGGAATGTTTTTCAGAATTCAAAAAATAGTTGAAGCATTGTAATGAACATGTGATTGCTTAAAAGAGAAGGCAGTTTGGGATATGTTTAATTTGAAGTAACAGTAGGGCTTTCACATAAGAGTGATATGCTAGAAGTTGGAGGTCATATGAGAGGTCAAAGCTGGATATGAAATTATAGAAGACAATCATTCCTGTTAAAGTGAAAAGGGTAGTTCTCTGAGGTTCTCACCCTTTATTTTTTTTAAGAAAGAACAAAGTCAGGGGAACCTTTTCATTTTGTATTTTCTCACCTTAGTTTTTATGTAATTTTTGAAAGCTTATATATTTAAATGAAATATAAAATATTAAAAAAAATTTTTATGTCACTTTGCTTTTAGCACGTTTTTTTGTTCTCTTTTTAAAAAGGGAAATAAGTTAACTTTTCTCCCCATGACATTCAACGAATTCATTCATGTTATATTATTGAATATTACTGAGAAAATCTCAGAAGTGGAATGGAGTAGGAAAGCTCCAAAGTATACCCAAGCATATAAGATTTAGTATATGTTAAACATGGCATTTCAAGTCAGTGGTGACTTGAGGCCATGGGAAGAATGGGCATGTTTGTATCCTTGTTTGGGGAGCATACTAAAAAGATCCATTGGCCACTGCTTGCCCAGGAAGTTAGCTAAGAGATCCAAGCAAAGTTCTAGCATAGGGAAGGGCACTGCTTCTGCCCTGGCGATTCTTCTAGCTGTCCTAGTGGGCCAGTTTAGCAGCAAAGAAAGTGTGGGAATGAAGACAACCCATCCCCATTTGCCACTGAGAACACAAACTTTTATCCGTTTGTCCCATCAGAGAGGTCTCAGGTTGTCAACTGGTTTACTGCAAGCTCGTTTTCCCTTTTCTACCAGACTGCCTGGAGGCTTGTGGCACAGCGGCGATATCCTTGCCTCCCAGCATGAATTGCAAATTGAATGATAAAAGAGGAACAGAAAGGTTCAGTTCAGTTCAGTCGCTCAGTTGTGTCTGACTCTTTGCGACCCCATGAACCGCAGACGCCAGGCCTCCCTGTCCATCACCAACTCCCGGAGTTTACTCAAACTCATGTCCATTGAGTCAGTGATGCCGTCCAACCATCTCATCATCTGTCGTCCCCTTCTTCTGCTACCCTCAATCTTTCCCAACGTCAGGGTCTTTTCAAATGAGTCAGCTCTTTGCATCAGGTCGCCCAAATACTGGAATTTCAGCTTTAACATTAGTCCTTCCAGTGGACACCCAGGACTGATAGGATGGACTGGTTGGATCTCTTTGCAGTCCAAGGGACTCTCAAGCATCTTCTCCAACACCACAGTTCAAAAGCATCAGTTCTTCTGCGCTCAGCCCTCTTTATAGTCCAACTCTCATATCTATACATGACCACTGAAAAAACCATAGCCTTGACTAGACGGACCTTTGTTGACAAAGTAATGGCTCTGCTTTTTAATACGCTGTCTAGGTTGGTTATAACTTTCCTTCCAAGAGTAAGTGTCTTTTAATTTCATGGCTGCAATCACCATCTGCAGTGATTTTGGAGCCCCCCAAAATAAAGTCAGCCACTGTTTTGGCATCTCTTTGCCATGAAGTGATGGGGCTGGATGCCATGATATTAGTTTTCTGAATGTTGAGCTTTAAGCCAGCTTTTCCGCTCTCCTCTTTCACTTTCATCACAAGCTCTTTAGTTCTTCACTTTCTGCCATAAGGGTGATGTCATCTGCATATCTGAGGTGATTGATATTTCTCCCGGCAATCTTGATTCCAGCTTGTGCTTCATCAGCGTTTGTTATGATGTACTCTGCATATAAGTTAAATAAGCAGGGTGACAATATACAGCCTTGACATACCCCATTTCCTATTTGGAACCAGTCTGTTGTTCCATGTCCAGTTCTAAATGTTGCTTCCTGACATGCATACGGGTTTCTCAAGAGGCAGGTCAGGTGGTCTGGTATTCCCATCTCTTTTAGCATTTTCCACAGTTTATTGTGATCCACACAGTCAAAGGCTTTGGGATTGTCAATAAAGCAGAAATAGATGTTTTCTGGAACTCTCTTGCATTTTTGATGGTCCAGCTGCTGCTGCTAAGTCACTTCAGTCATGTCCAACTCTGTGAGACCCCATAGACGGCAGCCCACCAGGCTCCCCCGTCCCTGGGATTCTCCAGGCAAGAATACTGGAGTGGATTGCCATTTCCTTCTCCAGTGCATGAAAGTGGAAAGTGAAAGCGAAGTCGCTCAGTCGTGTCCGACTCTTAGCAACCCCATGGACTGCAGCATACCAGGCTCCTCTGTCCATGGGATTTTCCAGGCAAGAGTACTGGAGGGGGGTGCCATTGCCTTCTCCCAATGGTCCAGTGGATGTTGACAATTTGATCTCTGGTTCCTCTGCCTTTTATACAACCAGCTTGAACATTTGGAAGTTCATGGTTCATGTATTGTTGAAGCCTGGCTTGGAGAATTTTGAGCATTGCTGTACTAGCATGTGAGATGAGTGCAACTGTGCAGTAGTTTGAGCATTCTTTGGGACTGGAATGAAAACTGACCTTTTCCAGTCCGGTGGCCACTGCTGAGTTTCCCAAATTTGCTGACATATTGAGTGCAGCACTTTGACAGCATCATCTTTCGGGATTTGAAATAGCTCAACTGGAATTCCATCACCTCCACTAGCTTTGTTTGTAGTGATGCTTCCTAAGGCCCACTTGACTTCCCATTACAGGATGTCTGGCTCTAGGTGAGTGATCACATCATCGTGATTATCTGGCTCGTGAAGATCTTTTTTGTATAGTTCTGTGTATTCGTGCCACGTCTTCTTAATATCTTCTGTTTCTGTTAGGTCCATACCATTTCTGTCCTTTATTGAGCCCATTTTTGCATGAAATGTTCCCTTGGTATCTCTAATTTTCTTGAAGAGATCTCTAGTCTTTCTCATTCTTCTGTTTTCCTCTATTTCTTTGCATTGATCACTGAGGAAGGCTTTCGTATCTCTCCTTGCGATTCTTTGGAACTCTATATTAAAATGGGTGTATCTTTCCTTTTCTCCTTTGTTTTTCATTTCTCTTCTTTTCACAGCTATTTGTAAGGCCTCCTCAGGCAGCCGTTTTGCTTTTTTGCATTTCTTTTTCTTGGGGATGGTTTTGATCCCTCTCTCCTGTACAATGTCACGAGCCTCCGTCCATAGTTCATCAGGCACTCTGTCGATCAGATCTAGTCCCTTAAATCTATTTCTCACTTCCACTGTATAATCATAAGGGATTTGATTTAGGTCATGACTGAATGGTCTAGTGGTTTCCCCCGCTTTCTTCAATTTAAGTCTGAATTTGGCAATAAGGAGTTCATGATCTGAGCCACAGTCAGCTCCTGGTCTTGTTTTTGTTGACTGTATAGAGCTTCTCCATCTTTGGCTGCAAAGAATATAATCAGTCTGATTTTGGTGTCGATAATAACCGAATCATCATTATCTGGTGATGTCCATATGTAGAGTATTCTCTTGTGTTGTTGGAAGAGGGTGTTTGCTATGACCGGTGCGTTCTCTTGGCAAAACTCTATTATCCTTTGTCCTTCTTCATTCTGTACTCCAAGGCCAAATTTGCCTGTTACTCCAGGTATTTCTTGACTTCCTACTTTTGCATTCCAGTCCCCTTTAATGAAAAGGACATCTTTTTTGGGTGTTAGTTCTAAAAGTTCTTACAGGTCTTCATAGAACCTTTCAACTTCAGCTTCTTCAGCGATACTGGTCGGGGCATAGACTTGGATTACCGTGATATGGAATGGTTTGCTTTGGAAATGAAGAGAGATCATTCTGTCGTTTTGAGATTGCATCCAAGTACTGCATTTTGGACTTTTTTGTTTACTATGAGGGCTACTCCATTTCTCTAAGGGATTCCTGCCCACTGTAGTATATATAATGGTCATCTGAGTTAAATTCACCCATTCCAGTCCTTAGTCACTGATTTCTAGAATGTCAGTGTTCACTCTTGACATCTCCTGTTTGACCACTTCCAATTTGCCTTGATTCATGGACCTAAAATTCTAGGTTCCTATGCAATATTGCTCTTTACAGCATCAGATCTTGCTTTTATCACCAGTCACATCCACAACTGGGTGTTGTTTTTGCTTTGGCTCCTTCAGTCTTTCTGGAGGATTAGTCATTTTCTCAAACTTGCAGTATTTATTATTTTGAAATTGCACAAAATAAATAATTATTTAATTTTTCTTTTTAACAATGTGGTGACTTTTCAGCATATAAAGAAAGATGCTGAATCTTAAGCCTTTTTTTCTGTTTCTTTAGCTTCTAGGTTAGACCAGCTTGCTAAGAATACTATAATCAAGAGTCTAGTCCCCTTCTGGGCAAAATAGCTCTCCGTTTCCTTACTATGTGTATTGTCTCTCCATCTCCAATCTGCACATCTTGTACATCTCCAGAGAAAGGGTGAAGGAAGAACATTTGGGTTAATTCGTGTCTTTCATCATACACGAATTGTATGTGCATTATTGGTGCCACTGGGTCCATAGCATCATCTTGGTATTAGGTAATCAGTTATTGACTCAATTCTGTCATTTTACCAGTTCCTCCTCGGTATTACTTTTGTATATCTAGGTGCGTGCTTCCCATGTTGTAGATTTGTGGTAATGCTTTTGGAATAAGAAATACATGTTCCCAGTAACTTGAGATTTCTAACATTGTTCTCTAAATTTTCTTTGAATTGACTTGACCAGTCTTTTTTCTTTGTTTGGAATAATTGGGCTTATTGCTTAGACTAGTAGAAAGAGATTTCTTTCCTTATTTCCTTCCTTCATTCCTTTCCTTATTTTTTGTTTTTCTGTTTGTTCAGATTCTTTACTGTCTGAACTACCAGGGAAGCCCCTTTAAAAGTCACAAGCATGCTACAGATGAATGAGAAAAACAATAGTCTTGCTTTCCCAGCTCCCTTTTCAGGTAGCTGCTTTCAGCTTCTCTTATTTGCTTCTCATTTACCCCAAGGCACATATTAATCAAATTAACAAAGATCAAACACAAAGAACAAATATTAAAAGCAGCAAGGGAAAAACAACAAATAACACACAAGGGGATTCCCATAAGGATAAGACCTGATCTTAAATAGAAACTCGTCAGGCCAGGAGGGAATGGCAGGACATACTTAAAGTGATGAAAGAAAATAACCTACAGCCCAGATTACTGTACCCAGCAAGGATCTCATTCAAATGTGAAGGGGAAATCAAAAGCTTTACAGACAAGCAAAAGCTGAGGGAATTCAGCACCACCAAACCAGCTCTCCACAAATGCTAAAGGATCTTCTCTAAACAGGAAAAACAAAAAGAGTGTATAAACTCGAACCCAAAGCAATAAAGTAAATGGCAATGGGATCATATTTATCAGTAATCACCTTAAATGTAAATGGGTTGAATGCCCCAACCAAAAGACAAAGACTGGCTGAATGGATACAAAAACAAGACCCCTATATATGTTGTCTACAAGAGACTCACCTCAAAACAAGGGACATATACAGACTGAAAGTGAAGGGCTGGAAGAAGATATTTCATGCAAATAGAGACCAAAAGAAAGCAGGAGTAGCAATACTCATATCAGATAAAATAGACTTTAAAACAAAGGCTGTGAAAAGAGACAAAGAAGGACACTACATAATGATCAAAGGATCAATCCAAGAAGAAGATACAACAATTATAAATATTTATGGACCCAACATAGGAGCACTGCAATATGTAAGACAAATGTTAACAAGTATGAAGGGGAAATTAACAATAACACAATAATAGTGGGAGACTTTAATATCCCACTCACACCTATGGCTAGATCTACTAAACAGAAAATTAACAAGGAAACACAAACTTTAAATGATACAATAGACCAGTTAGACCTAATTGATACCTATAGGACATTTCACCCCAAAACAATGAATTTCACCTTTTTCTTAAGCGCACATGGAAACGTCTCCAGGATAGATCACATCCTGGGCCATAAATCTAGCCTTGGTAAATTCAAAAAAATTGAAATCATTCCAAGCATCTTTTCTGACCATAATGCAGTAAGATTAGATCTCAATTACAGGAGAAAAACTATTAAAAATTCCAACATATGGAGGCTGAACAACATGCTGCTGAATAACCAACAAATCACAGAAGAAATCAAAATAGAAAATCAAAATATACGTAGAAATGAATGAAAATGAAAACACAACAACCCAAAACCCGTGTGACACTGTAAAAGCAGTTCTGAGGGGAAGGTTCATAGCAATACAGGCATACCTCAAGAAACAAGAAAAAAGTCAAATAAATAATCTAACTCTACACCTAAAGCAAGTAGAAAAGGAAGAAATGAAGAACCCCAGGGTTAGTAGAAGGAAAGAAATCTTAAAAATTAGGGCAGAAATAAATGCAAAAGAAACAAAAGAGACCATAGCAAAAATCAACAAAGCCAAAAGCTGGTTCTTTGAAAGGATAAATAAAATTGACAAACCATTAGCCAGACTCATCAAGAAACAAAGGGAGGAAAACCAAATCAATAAAATTAGAAATGAAAATGGAGAGATCACAACAGACAACACAGAAATACAAAGGATCATAAGAGACTACTATCAGCAATTATATGCCAATAAAATGGACAACTTGGAAGAAATGGACAAATTCTTAGAAAAGTACAACTTTCCAAAACTGAACCAGGAAGAAATAGAAAATCTTAACAGACCCATCACAAGCACAGAAATTGAAAGTGTAATCAGAAATCTTCCAGCAAACAAAAGCCCAGTCCAGACGGCTTCACAGCTGAATTCTACCAAAAATTTCGAGAAGAGCTAACACCTATCCTACTCAAACTCTTCCAGAAAATTGCAGAGGAAGGTAAACTTCCAAACTCATTCTATGAGGCCACCATCACCCTAATACCAAAACCTGACAAAGATGCCACAAAAAAAGAAAACTACAGGCCAATATCACTGATGAAGATAGATGCAAAAATCATTAACAAAATTCTAGCAATCAGAATCCAACAACACATTAAAAAGATCATACACCATGACCAAGTGGGCTTTATCCCAGGGATGCAAGGATTCTTCAATATCTGCAAATCAATCAATGTAATTCACCACATTACAAATTGAAAAATAAAAGCCATATTATTATCTCAATAGATTACAGAGAAAGCCTTTGACAAAATTCAACATCCATTTATGATAAAAACTCTCCAGAAAGCAGGAATAGAAGGAACATAGCTCAACATAATAAAAGCTATATATGACAAACCCACAGCAAACATTATCCTCAGTGGTGAAAAATTGAAAGCATTTCCCCAAAAGTCAGGAACAAGACAAGGGTGTCCACTTTCACTGCTACTATTCAACATAGTTCTGGAAGTTTTGGCCACAGCAGTCAGAGCAGAAAAACAAATAAAAGGAATCCAAATTGGAAAAGAAGAAGTAAAACTCTCACTGTTTGCAGATGACATGATCCTCTACATAGAAAACCCTAAAGACTCCACCAGAAAATTACTAGAGCTAATCAATGAATATAGTAAATTTGCAGGATATAAAATCATCACACAGAAATCCCTTGCATTCCTATACACTAATAATGAGAAAATAGAGAAATTAAGGAAACAATTCCATTCACCATTGCAACGAAAAGAATAAAATACTTAGGAATATATCTACCTAAAGAAACAAAAGACCTGTATATAGAAAACTATAAAACACTGGTGAAAGAAATCAAAGACGACACTAGTAGATGGAGAAATATACCGTGTTCATGGATCAGAAGAATCAATATAGTAAAAATGAGTATACTACCCAAAGCAATCTACAGGTTCAATGCAATCCCTATCAAGTTACCAGCGGTATTTTTCACAGAGCTAGAACAAATAATTACACAATTTATATGGAAATACAAAAAACCTTGAATAGCCAAAGCAATCTTGAGAAAGAAGAATGGAACTGGAGGAATCAACCTGCCCGACTTCAGGCTCTACTACAAAGCCACAGTCATCAAGACAGTATGGTACTGGCACAAAGACAGACATATAGATCAATGGAACAAAATAGAAAGCCCAGAGATAAATCCACACACATATGGACACCTTATCTTTGACAAAGGAGGCAAGAATATACAATGGAGTAAAGACAATCTCTTTAACAAGTGGTGCTGGGAAAACTGGTCAACCACTTGTAAAAGAATGAAACTAGATCACTTTCTAACACCGCACACAAAAATAAACTCAAAATGGATTAAAGATCTAAATGTAAGATCAGAAACTATAAAACTCCTAGAGGAGAACATAGGCAAAACACTCTCAGACATAAATCACAGCAGGATCCTCTATGATCCACCTCCCAGAATTCTGGAAATAAAAGCAAAAATAAACAAATGGGATCTAATTAAAATTAAAAGCTTCTGCACAACAAAGGAAACTATAAGCAAGGTGAAAAGACAGCCTTCTGAATGGGAGAAAATAATAGCAAATGAAGCAACTGACAAACAACTAATCTCAAAAATATACAAGCAACTTCTGCAGCTCAACTCCAGAAAAATTAACGACCCAATCAAAAAATGGGCCAAAGAGCTAAATAGACATTTCTCCAAAGAAGACATACGGATGGCTAACAAACACATGAAAAGATGCTCAACATCACTCATTATTAGAGAAATGCAAATCAAAACCACAATGAGGTACCACTTCACACCAGTCAGAATGTCTGTGATCCAAAAATCTGCAAGCAATAAATGCTGGAGAGGGTGTGGAGAAAAGGGAACCCTCCTACACTGTTGGTGGGAATGCAAACTAGTACAGCCACTATGGAGAACAGTGTGGAGATTCCTTAAAAATTGCAAATAGAACTACCTTATGACCCAGCAATCCCACTTCTGGGCATTCACACCGAGGAAACCAGAATTGAAAGAGACACATGTACCCCAATGTTCATCGCAGCACTGTTTATAATAGCCAGGACATGGAAACAACCTAGATGTCCATCAGCAGATGAATGGATAAGAAAGCTGTGGTACATATACACAATGGAGTATTACTCAGCAGTTAAAAAGAATTCATTTGAATCAGTTCTGATGAGATGGATGAAACTGGAGCCGATTATACAGAGTGAAGTAAGCCAGAAAGAAAAACACCAATACAGTATACTAACACATATATATGGAATTTAGGAAGATGGCAATGACGACCCTGTATGCAAGACAGGGAAAGAGACACAGATGTGTATAACGGACTTTTTGGACTCAGAGGGAGAGGGAGAGGGTGGGATGATTTGGGAGAATGACATTCTAACATGTATACTATCATGTGAATTGAATCGCCAGTCTATGTCTGACGCAGGATGCAGCATGCTTGGGGCTGGTGCATGGGGATGACCCAGAAAGATGTTATGGGGAGGGAGGTGGGAGGGGGGTTCATGTTTGGGAATGCATGTAAGAATTAAAGATTTTAAAATTTAAAAAAGAAAAAAAAAAAGAAAGGAAAAAAAAAAAAGAAAACCCTAAAGACTCCACCAGAAAATTACTAGAGCTAATCAATGAATATAGTAAATTTGCAGGATATAAAATCATCACACAGAAATCCCTTGCATTCCTATACACTAATAATGAGAAAATAGAGAAATTAAGGAAACAATTCCATTCACCATTGCAACGAAAAGAATAAAATACTTAGGAATATATCTACCTAAAGAAACAAAAGACCTGTATATAGAAAACTATAAAACACTGGTGAAAGAAATCAAAGACGACACTAGTAGATGGAGAAATATACCGTGTTCATGGATCAGAAGAATCAATATAGTAAAAATGAGTATACTACCCAAAGCAATCTACAGGTTCAATGCAATCCCTATCAAGTTACCAGCGGTATTTTTCACAGAGCTAGAACAAATAATTACACAATTTATATGGAAATACAAAAAACCTTGAATAGCCAAAGCAATCTTGAGAAAGAAGAATGGAACTGGAGGAATCAACCTGCCCGACTTCAGGCTCTACTACAAAGCCACAGTCATCAAGACAGTATGGTACTGGCACAAAGACAGACATATAGATCAATGGAAAAAATAGAAAGCCCAGAGATAAATCCACACACCTATGGACACCTTATCTTTGACAAAGGAGGCAAGAATATACAATGGATTAAAGACACATTTCTTTAACAAGTGCTGCTGGGAAAACTGGTCAACCACTTGTAAAAGAATGAAACTAGAACACTTTGTAACACCATACACAAAAATAAAATCAAAGTGGATTAAAGATCTAAACATAAGACCAGAAACTATAAAACTCCTAGAGGAGAACATAGGCAAAACACTCTCTGACATAAATCAGAGCAGGATCCTCTATGACTCACCTCCCAGAATACTGGAAATAAAAGCAAAAATAAACAAATGGGATCTAATTAAAATTAAAAGCTTCTGCACAACAAAGGAAACTGTAAGCAAGGTGAAAAGACAGCCTTCAGAATGGGAGAAAATAATAGCAAATGAAGCAACTGACAAAGAATTAATCTCAAAAATATGCAAGCAACTCCTGCAGCTCAATTCCAGAACAATAAACAACCCAATCAAAAAATGGGCCAAAGAACTAAACAGACATTTCTCCAAAGAAGACATACAGATGGCTAACAAACACATGAAAAGATGCTCAACATCACTCGTTATCAGAGAAATGCAAATCAAAATCACAGTGAGGTACCATTTCACGCCAGTCAGAATGGCTGCGATCCAAAAGTCTACAAGCAATGAATGCTGGAGAGGGTGTGGAGAAAAGGGAACCCTCTTACACTGTTTTTGGGAATGCAAACTAGTACAGCCACTATAGAGAACAGTGTGGAGATTCCTTAAAAAACTGGAAATAGAACTGCCATATGACCCAGCAATCCTATTGCTGGGCATACACACCAAGGGAATCAGAATTGAAAGAGACACGTGTACCCCAGTGTTCATTGCAGCACTGTTTATAATAGCCAGGACATGGAAGCAACCTAGATGTCCATCAGCAGATGAATGGATAAGAAAGCTGTGGTACATATACACAATGCAGTATTACTCAGCCATTAAAAAGAATACTTTTGAATCAGTTCTAATGAGGTGGATGAAACTGGAGCCTATTATACAGAGTAAGCCAGAAAGAAAAACACCAATACAGTATACTAACACATATATATGGAATTTAGAAAGATGGTAATGATAACCCTGTATGTGATACAGCAAAAGAGACACAGATGTATAGAACAGTCTTTTGGACTCTGTGGGAGAGGGCGAGGGTAGGATGATTTGGGAGAATGGCATTAAAACATGTATAATATCATATATGAAACGAATCGCCAGTCCAGGTTCGATGCATGATACAGGATGCTCGGGGCTGGTGCACTGGGATGGTATGGGGAGGGAGGAGGGAGGGGGGTTCAGAATGGGGAACACGTGTGCACCCGTGGTGGATTCATGTTGAGGCATGGCAAAACCAATACAATATTGTAAAGTAATTAGCCTCCAATTAAAATAAATTTTAAAAAATTAAGATAAAAAAAGTTACAAGCATGCTAAAGATGAATGAGAAAAACAATAGTCTTGGTTTCCCAGCTCCCTTTTTAGGTAGCTGCTTTCAATTTCTCTTATTTGCTTCTCATTATTTCTTTTTCTTTCCCTTAATAAAAGGCCCATTACATTCTCTCCCTGTTTGGTGTGATTGATATAGTTGCCATGTTGCTTAAGACAGTAATCTTCTAGGAACTTGAACTGGATCAAATTGTCTGACTGGATGTATTACAGAATACATTAAGATGTAGAATACCAAATTGCTCTAAACCCCAAAATTAATTTTTGGTAAAAGGAACTTTTTAGATTTTTTTCCTAAAGAACTATTGTACTACTTAAATTGGAATCCAAATTAATATATTTCCCAAAGTAGTTAATCTAAAACCAAATCAGAACATCAAATTCTTTTGTATCATTATTTCATCATTTAGTTTCAAGTTCCTTATGGTTCTGCATCTCCAGTTGCAGCCTTTTCATTTTTAAACAGGATAAGTAATCTTTAGTTGTGACCTATTTAATAATGTGTTTCCAGAGTCTTGCTACTTTGGCATTATTCATATTGTTTATTTCACTGGTTAAATCTTAAATCATACTCATTTCTTACCTAGCATTTGTTAATCCCAGAGCTCATGCTTTGATTTGTTCCCAGTGAATTTTAAATAAAAACTCTCCCTACCATTTGTCTCTGGGAACTTACCCTCTCTGCTAATGAATTCTGGAGAGAAATCTTCCTCTGAAGGATACCGTATCTTTGTTTCCTTTCTGCATTGTCTTGTATGCCTCTTCCCTATTAAATGCCTCTTTCACAGCTGAAGACTTTATATCTTTTATTAATCTCATTCAATTCTTCAGTAATATTTACTACTAGGAAATTCAGTCTAGTATTTCTAAGTACTTCTTGAGATGCTTTTGAATTTTATTTTTTTAATAGCAAAAACTCAAAAAAGTATGTGATTAAAATTTGGATTGCTCTAGTTTGACTAGGGGAAATATTTTAAAAGTATGACCTTTTTTAAAATCATTGCAGGTTTTTTGTTCTAAACAATGAAGCTGGGCTGTTGGAGTATTTTGTGAATGAACAGTCCAGAAATCAAAAACCCAGAGGTACTTTGCAGCTTGCAGGAGCTGTAATATCACCCAGTGATGAGGACTCTCATACCTTCACTGTAAATGCTGCCAGTGGGGAACAGTATAAACTCAGAGGTATGACTGAAATATGAGAATTAATAGTGTGATTTTCTTCTTCCTTGAGAAGCTGGTATACTTCTCTCCTTTCATTTAGGTTTTGGAAATAGAAACTACTATCATTGATGCTACAGAAACAGTATTCTACACCCTGTAATTGTTTTAAGGGTTTATGAGATCTGTTTTAATTAATGACTTTTAAGTTGCACAGTGAGCAAGTCTGTTTAAAATTAACCCCTCTAAGAAATTTGTATAGATGAAATACTGAGAAATCTAAAAACATAGACTTGTTAAAAATTTTTTTGTCTTCCACAGATTTGTATTTTACTTCCTTTCTTGATTTAGTTGATATGTTCTCTTTGTGTATTTTAATGATTAATGAACATAATTGGGATTTATGAAAATGCTTTTATTTAGGTATAACGTCTGTTTAGATAAATGTAATTTGTATAGAGGTTTCTATTTTTAATTAATACACATAAAGTATGATGTTAATCCTAATTGATCTGAAAGAATATATTGAGTACACACCAAATGCTTAATAAAGGATATTTATTTGAAGAAGAGCATATCTTTAAGAGAAAATTAAGACTTGTCAAGTTCCATATACCCACCTAGCTATATGTAATTTATCCTTCTTGGGAAATATCCACATCCAGCTATGGTGTTACCTAACAAGGTTTATACTTTGGCCTTTTTCCTACCTCGCTCTGGTCAGGGAGAGTAGGAACATGCCCTGATTTTCAGTGATCTGTTCTTCATGCTATAACAATTAATTGTATTCTAAAAATAAATGAAAAAGTAAATAACTTGTAGATACTTTTTATCAGCCACAGATGCTAAAGAGCGACAACATTGGGTTAGCAGACTTCAGATATGTACACAACACCACACTGAAGCTATTGGCAAGGTATGTGGATTCATGTATGATATTAATGCACAGAAATGGGGAAAGATCTTTTTAACTTTATTTTTTTGCATTCTAAACTTGAGATTCACATACCATAAAATTGATCCGTTTAAAGTTTATAATTTCATGGGTTTTATTAGTATATTCAGAAGATTATATAGTTGTTGCAACTATTCTAATTCCTAAACATTTTCATCCCCTTCCAAAAAACCCATATCTGTTTAATAGTCACTCCCTATTTGAATCTCTCTTCCCAGTCCCCTGGCAAAAACTAACCTATAATTTCTATTTCAATAGATTTGTCTGTTCTGGGCATTTGATATAAATGGAATCATACAGTATGTGGTGTTTGTTTGTTTTTGTCTGGCTTCTTACAATAAGCATAATGTTTTAAAGGTTCATCCATGTCATTGCATGGATCATACTTTATTTCTTTTTAAGACTGAATAATCCTCTTTTGTGGATATACCACATTATGTTTATCCATGCATCAGCTGATAGGCATGTGGATTGTTTACATGTTGTGGCTGTTATGAATAATGCTTCTATGAACAGTTGTATTCAAATTTTTGTATGAACATATGATTTCAGTTTTCTAGGTTATTCCTAGGAGAGAAATTACTGGGTTATATGGTAGTTGTCTGTTTAACTATCGAGGAACTGCCAAACTGTTTTTGAAACTGGCCAAATTATTTCCCATTCTCACCAGCAATACACAAAGTTTCCAGTTTCTCCACATTCTTACTGATACTGTTACTGTCCTTTTTTACAATTATTATTGCCATCCTCATGGTTATGAAGTAGAATTTCATTGTGGTTTTAATTTCATTTCTCTAATGGCTAATACGGTTGAGCGTCTTTTCATGTGCTTATAGATGATTTCTGTATCTCAGTTTTCTTTTTTAAGATGAGAAGGTCTTAGTACTTGAAATCTGAGGTTAGAAATGTCTAAAAATGAATATATGGGAAGCAGAGTTAAAGGATTTCCATACCTACTTTTTTGTTTTCTTCTTAGTGTTCCTTCCCCATAGCTAAATTTTTTAAAGTTGTGATTTAGGCCTGCAGTCTTTAAGAAATCCAGCAAAAAAAATTTATTCTTGCTGCAAGATTCTAATCATTGGCAGTGACCAGAAAGTGCTAGTTTGTTTCAAAGATACTTAAATGTTACACTAGAAAAATTATTACATTGAGTATTTCTGAATATATTTTTTGCTTCAATCATGATGTTTAAATATCTGAAATTAGAAATTTCTTGTTATTCTAATATATGTCTAATGTAAAAAAAAAATTTCTTGACAGCACACACCTGGAATTAATTTTCTGAATAAATTACCAGTTTACTATGGGATGTGTGAAATTCTTAAACTTTGAAGGTCTAAAATTTTTCCATCTTCAGAACTATTCTTGTAGTTAATTCTGAGGTTAACTTTATTTTTAAAACTGTTTGTGTGTGAACCTCCAGTATATTATAGGTTGAGAGTTTACCTAAATTTTAAAAAAGGAATTATTTTCTTTGTCTAATAGAATAATCCTCCTCTGAAATCACGGAGCTTCTCACTTGCATCTAGTGGTAATTCTCCTATATCCCAGAGGAGACCAAGTCAAAATACCATTTCCTTTTTTAATGTTGGACATTCCAAACTACAATCAGTGAGCAAAAGAGCTAACTTACCTCCAGACCATCTTGTGGAAGTCAGAGAAGTAAGTATGAATTGAAATCAAGTTAAAATGCATAAAATAATATTACCAGCTTGATTTTGTCACAAAAGATTTTTTAATCCTGTTTGTGTCTTCTGGGGGCCTCAATGTTTAGGGCATAACAATTACCTGATTTTTTAGGTGTCCTAAGTTTCCTCAAGTCTGTCGGCTAGGTTCTGTGTACACTGTCATGTTTCAAAAATCTGTATCTTTCATTTCTCAAGAGAAAGTACAGACTCCTTTAATGTAAAATTTATGATAAAAGGGTTATTAAGCCTGGTGGAAAGACTGTGTCATCAACCAAGTGACTTTATTTTTTTTTTTTACTGATACATGTAAATAGAGAATTTCAAACACACAAAGATAGAATAGTTAAATCCTTGATGTTCCCTTATCTCACCATTTTCCTTATTCTCTTTGAAACTAAGTACCAAATAATTCTAGTTAATAAAGAATGCAGTTAGGTTCTTAATAATCCAGGTGTTGATTACTGAGTCAATTTTGGTAGAGCTCATAGATACCTATGTAGTGGATTGTGGATTATAAATCACACCCAAATGATTTAAAGTAGGAAGCTGGGGAGAATATTCCCTCTATCAGGTTATTTTGGGTTGTATTTATAGGTGAAGAAATTGAGATTAAAAGAGATGAAATAACATGCTTGAGATGAATAATAGCTTTTGACTCACTTTTTAATCCTGTTATAAATAAGTGACAATTATAAGTACCTTTTTTAATAAAATAATAATTTTTAGTATTTATGTTGATGGTATTTAATCTGTTGATAGGTCTTTATATCTTAAGGAAATCAAGATTCTGATATATTAATCTACAGTGAAGGAAATAGAATATTAAAAGTGGTTAAGACAATAAGGAATGGAATAAAGAAAAACATCTAGGAATACGCTTGTATCATGGTGTGTTCCTTCACCCCTAAAAATTAGACTCTTTGATCATGGCTAGTGATGGGAGCTTGAGAGTTCTTCAGAGTGCTGGTAACGTTCTGTTTCTTGATCTGGGTGTTGGTTACATGATGTGTTTGGTTTATGAAAATTCATCAAGCCTGTATACTGTTGTGAAGTGTACTTTCTTATCTGTAATATTATATGTCAGTCTGTATACTTCAGTAAAAGGTTAAAAACAAGCAAAAAGCATATCGTTGAAGTTGCCATGAATCGTGGTGCACATTTTCGATGAAAAAGGAACCTTTTGTATTTGAGATTTTAGCTATCTGTGGAGGCCTCTGCTTGGTTGTGCTTGCATCTTTATGACCTGCTGTACTGAGAACACTGTCATATCTCTTAGCTTCTTTTTTTACTGTGACTTTAATCCCTACTCTTCTCTTTCCTGCTCTAATGGTTCTTTTGTTATTCTCACACCCAGGAGTAATTTCTTACAATATCCACACTGTAATTTTCTGTACTTTAAATATACCCTTTCATATTATTGTGACATCATGTTAATATTTAGCATATAACTCTGACACTTGAATGTAGAGAGTATGTGTGTGTCCCCAGAGTTTCGCAGCTACCTCTTTAGGAAGGATAGGTATTTACTTATAGAGCTGATGAATTTAATGGCAGCCTTCTTGAATTATGGTACCAGTAATTATTCTAGGATTTGAGTGTTGACCATTGTTTGGCAGTCTCTGCCAATGCCACCTACAAAAAAAGTTTTTGTTGAATGTCTTTGTCTTCACTAAGTTTATGTTTTTGCTTTTAAGAACTCAGTAGGTCAAACTATAAAATTGTAGTTATTTAATTTCTAATATTTTATGTAAATGTTCTATTAGGAACATTTCTGTATTCCAATGGGATAATTCTATTTGTGAGAAAATAGTGCATTTGGAGAGTTCTCTGGAACTGTTTTCCTTTAAAAGTTAGCTTATTTCCTTTTATTTAAAATTATCATAATCTGGTCTTTAGATGCATATTTTTTCCTGACTTTGCTTATGATGCCATGCATTAAAAATCTTGTTTCAGTTTTGTGGCTTGGATGTATTTCATTATGGCAGCTCTAAATGCTTTATGAAAGCATGGTCCACAGAAAGTTTCTGAGCCTTTTTTTATCCAAGACAATGACTGAAAAGGTTTGTGTTAAGGTAAAGCCAAAGCTAACAGTTTTCACAAGCTGAGAACACTTTTTAGAAGCTTCTTATTTGGGGGTGTCCCTGGTGTCTCAATGATAAAGAATCTGCCTGCTGGTGTAGGAGGTACAGATTCGATCCCTGATTTGGGAAGATCCCACATGCTGTGAAGCAACTAAACCTTTGCGCTAGATAGAGCCTGGGAGCCACTCCGGAGCCCAGTGAAGTCCTTTCGCTCTAGAGCCCATGTGACAAAAAGAGAAGCCGCAGCAGTGAGAACCCCGTGCACGGCGACTAGAGAGTAGCCCCTGCTCGCCGCAGCTGGAGGAAAGCCCAAACAGCAACAAAGACAGCACAGCCTCCCCCAGGCAAAAAAAAAAAAGAGCTGCTTATTTTGCAGTAATTTTAAATTTACAGAAAAGTGCAAAAGTAATGCAGAATTTCTATGTGTATCCCTCACCCAACTTTCTGCAATGTTACCATCTTTCATAGCAGTATCCAAACCAGGAAATTATATAACTATAATACTGTTAACTATAGTTCTTATTCAAATTTTAGTAGTGTTTAGTAGTGTTTCCACTAACATTCTTTTTTCTGTTTTAGGATCCTGTCCTAAATTGATGCATTTAACTTTATTACTACTTAGTCTCCTTCTGTCTGTAATTGTTGCTCAGTCTTTATCTTTCCTGGCATTGATACCTATGAAGATCCAGTTTTGTTTAATGTTCCCAGATTTGCGTTTGTCTGATATTTTCTTATTATTTGAGCGAAATTATACATTTCTGGGAAAGATACCCTTGAAGATATGTATTGTCAATACCTATATCAAGGACTTCATGATATCAGTATGTCATGTTACTGGTGATGTTCACTTTGATCACGTGGTTAAGGTAGCTTCTGCTTGGTTAAAGTAGCTTTTCTCCACTGTAAAGTTGCTGTCTTTTTCTCTATAGTTAATAAAATATCTGGGGAGTTTCTTTGAGACTATGTAGATCCTTTTTCTTTCCAAAGACATTGAGAGAACTTTTGTTACCATACTGACCATGGTTCCCGGTAAGTGTTCTCAAGCTTTTTGTGGCCTTGGTATCTGTTTCACTCTTAAAAATTATTCAGGACCTCAAAGAATTTTTGCTTTATATAGGTTAAATTTACCAATATTTACCTTATTAGAAATTGAAACAGATATTTTAAAAATGCTTGTTTTTAAAATTTACGCTTTAATTTTATGTTTTATTATTTTAAAATAAAAATTAATAAATTCATACATATTAACATAGATAACATATTTTATGTCAAACAGCTATTTTTTCCCCCCAAACAAACAAAATAATTGCACTCAATTTACTGCAAATATGTAGTTGAACTATATGAAAAAAAACTTTGTGGTTGGGGGAAAAAGAGAAATGTTTTAAAATAGCTTTTTAAGGAAAATGTGGCTGTTCTTTGATCCTCCAGTAAAACTGGACAGTGGCAGTTTCTTAAGTGTTAGATGCAGTGTGGAATCTAGTATGAATCAGTGAACTTTTCATGTTCTGTTTCATGAAAATACATTGGTTTGTCTTGCACTTTAGGTGGATCTTTAACTTATGCACGATTTTGTAACACTGCATTAGTCATTTGGAAAATATTAGTTCAGAGTTACAGATATTGGTATACAATATCAAAAATTCACATTCATTAACATCCCTACCAACTTCATCCGAAGAGGCTTTCAATATTGGGAAACTGCCAAGCTTATGGTGACTGATACAGGTTTTCCAAAATTGTAATTTCATTTTAAAGCTCATATTTTATAATTGGCAACAAATGCTGTCAGTTGTTTTTCTTGAAGTGACAGATCATTTTATTTAATTTTGAAAAGATGTCTACCACATACTCCCAAGCCTGAAGAGCTATAGTTATTAGCAATCATTCTGTCAGGGAAAAACAACACTCTTGTGTTTCTCCTCTGTGCTACTATAACACCCCATACTTCTGTACTCCAGTCACCAAATGTGTGGGGGTTTCCTTCACACTAGATAATTCTCTGATTCTTGGCAGATTCCAGCTAGGTGTTCTACAATTTCACTTCTGACACCATTTAGCTGAGATAGTATCAGATCCCACAAAACTGCCCTCATTTCAGATGCCATTCCCAAGTCCAAGTTGTCACCTGTGTTTCTGAACAAACAATATATATCACATACTTTCATGTCAGGTGGTGCTCTGTGAAAATAAACTGCTAGTTCAACCTGTAACTCGGTCTCACAAGTGCTTTTCCTTGGGCAACCACAGTGCTTTGGTATGCAACAGCAGTGTACTTTTTTTTTTTAATGTACAATAGAAGTGTGCTTCTCATTTTTCATATAGACAATTTTAAATATGTGTACTCAAGAGTCAAGATATAGTAAAACTAATAATTTTTACTGATTTTTCAAAAATATTCTTAAATAAAATTGGCTGTCTTTTCCCCAGACCCCAATGCCTACTCCGTGAGTGCATGGCAGTGAAGAATACAGTCATGACACTGTTGTATCAACTGCCTTGATTCTAAGATACCAACAGTTTTACCCACCATTGCTTTTGCACCATCAGTGCAAATGCCACCAAGTGAAGAAGGCAAATTAATTTCCTAGAATTATTGTGAAAATAATCTTGACTCCATAGACCCCCTGAAAAGAGCCTCATAAGAATCTGGAGAGCACTGTTTGAGAATTGCTATTATATAGTGATCTAGCTCCAGTTGGTTATAATGTAAAGATATAATTCAAAGTGAGTTTGAAAGGAGTATTTTAATCAAAGTCCATGAGTAAGTCCAGCAATAAATGAAGTAACAGTTGGAAAAAGCAACTGACTGTTGAAAATCGAGTCATATTTTGGGTCTATGGATTTATTGCTGAAGTATTAAAGTGATCTATTTTAGTATTTACTAATTACAGTAAATTACTAATTTACAATTCATCAATCACTCTATTAATCAGTGTGTGCTTCTTGCAGGTTACTATGCTGTACCTTGGGAGAAGCTAACATCACCAGTCTAGTAAGGGAGACACATTTAAAATACAAGCAATAAAACTATGATTCTCATCTGATTTTCAGACAAACTAGATGCCACATAAGTGATGTTCATTATCACCGTATTTGTCATACCTAGCTGCAAAACACAGACTAAGCAAGTTTTCAGCTTTCATGATGGTTTTTCATTCTTAAGGAACTGGTTTTACTATTGTCAGGAACAGTCACTAAAACAGCTTCACAGAATCAGTTCTATTTCATTGTGAATATATGGTCAGCCCATTTGTTTGCTTTGGAAAGAACCATAACCAAATTTATTCTTTGGTGGGAGGAAGGGGGCATGCCATGAAGCTTCTGGGATCCAACTGGTACCCTTTGCAGTGGAAGCACAGAGTCCTAATGAATGGACCACCAGGGAATTTTCAGATTTTAACATTTGCACTCTAATTGTAATTTAAAGTTTATTTTTTTCCAGTCAAGAGCATCACTTTCTTAAGCCTCTTCACTTTTTTATTTTAATTTTTTAAATAATTTGTTTATTTTATTTTTTGGTTGTGCCGGGTCTTCATTGCTGCCTGCAGGCTTTCTCTAATTGTGAAGATGTGGACTCCTCTCTAGTTGTGGTGTGGGAGCTTCTCATTGTGGTAGCTTTTCTTGTTGTAGAGCATGGGCTTCAGTGGTTACAGCATGCAGGCTTTAGTGGCTTGGGGGCCCTAGAGCTCAGACTCAGTAGTTGTGCAAGGCTTAGTTGCTCTGCAGTATGTGGAATCTTTCCAGACCAGGGATTGAACCCATGTCTCCTGCATTGGCTGGCTGATTCTTAACCACTGGACCACTAAGGAATTCCTTAGGTCTCTTCACTTACAATATCAACAGTAGCATGTGCCTTTTTTGGGCCATTTGTACAAAGAAACACTTTTCTTCTTAAATGTTATATTGTGAGAGCTAATTATTCATATTGTCAATATCCTGCTTATGATTTTTTCCTTTATTAAACTTTTATTAGCTTATAACATGATATTGAAAAGTATGCCTAATCTTTTTTTCCTTTGTGTTCTCTGAAGAGTGTATTCAAGTGAATCTGTTTTTTGAATTTGAATGTCCAGTTTTTCAAATGTTTTTCTTGTTGTAAGAATAAGAAATTGTATTCTCTTCAGTTCAAAAAAGAAAATGAAAAAAGTCTCTTGTTTGGCTCTAGATTGAATCTCTTAGCAGGTAATGTGGAGCCTGTTTAACCAACTCACTTCAGTCATTAACAACTCTGTTTCAGTATGCTTCCTTCTGAATGTTAGACAGTCCCTAAAGGCCATACTTCCTCCACGCTATTACTTTTGTTGTAAAGTCAACCCATCCTTGAATGTTGTATGTTCCCAAGAAGTTTACGTAAGATTAGCTGTTTGATTTGTTCTGGAAGGACAGTTTTCCCTTGCCTGGAAAGGAATAAATTCATCTTGGTTCAGATATACTTGAGTAGTAATTTTTTCCCTCAGCATTACTAGCACTTGTGACTTGTTTGAGAAATCTGACAAGTATAAAACTTAATATTTGCTTATAGCATTGCTAGAAGCAGAGGAGAAGAGCAATTATAGTTAGGACCCCTAGACCAGTGGGAGATGCAAAAGAGGCATAATATAAACATCCCATTTCTAATTTCATGCCAAGACGTTCTTGTAAAATGAAGAAATAGGGTAAGTATATAATTTGGCCTTCAAGCTGTTAACAGGTTTAGACATAATTACAGCAGGACTCTAAGCATGAATGGGGATTATCTCTGGAAATGTGGGGCTTATGTATCAACTAATTGTAGAATTTTGTCTATAATTTCTTATTTGGCTTTCTGTTCTGTTTAATTAATCATGGAAGTTCTTTTCGTTAGACCAGTGGTAAACCTAATGGATCTGTTTGCCCCTTCCCTTGGTCTCCATCCCAGTTCTTAATTAACCTTCTAAGCATGTATAAAAGAACCTGATACACAGTGTGTATCTTGTAATTTTAATGTAACTACCTCCTGGATCAAAAAATGAAATATTACCAGTACCCTAGAGGACCCTCTCATGCCTCTTCATCATTACTCTCTCTTCACTATCCTGACTTCTAATGTGTAGAGGTTTCCTCACCTATAAACCATAGATTTATTTTGCCTGTGTCTGAAATTTCTGAACTGAATCGAGTAGTATGTGCTTCTCTGATAATGGCTTCTTTTTATTCAGCATATGTTGGAGATTTACTTATGTGTTGTCATCTTTTGAGTAACACTATTAAATGCTTATTGAGAATAGCCAAACAAATTTAAAATAGATTTCTAGGCTGAATATATCCTAAAAATGACAATTGTATGTTATATGTTGTACAGAATATGGTAATTAAAGTGGCAACTGTATGTATACATGCTATACAGAGATTATGAGTGAGACACATGGAACTGTTATTTTCCTTAGATGATGTCTCATGCTGAAGGACAACAAAGAGACTTAATTAGAGGAATTGAATGCCTTCCTGCTTCTGGCCATCTTAGTTCCTTGGACCAGGATCTCTTAATGCTCAAGGCTACTTCCATGGCAACTATGAACTGCTTAAATGACTGCTTTCATATTCTTCAGTTACAGCATGCATCACATCAGAAGGGCTCATTGCCTTCAGGTAAGTTATTGCTTAAAGGTAGGACTGAACATTGCAGTTCAAAACATGGAAATAGTAACTGCATTCTTTGTAATTCTGCTCCAGAAAATCTTAATCAAGGCAAGACAAATAGAAAACCAGCTAGCCTCTTGGTTTTTATTATCATACTAATGTCTTCCCTGGTGGCTCAGATGGTAAAGCATCTGCCTACAATGCGGGAGACCCAGGTTCGATCCCTGGGTTGAGAAGATCCTCTGGAGAAGGAAATGGCAACCCACTCCAGTACTCTTGCCTGGAAAATCCTATGGACGGAGGAGTGTTGTAGGCTATAGTCCATGGGGTTGCAAAGAGTTGGACACAACTAAGCGACTTCACTAATGTTATACAAAGTCTCTTTTACTGTGTCCTTTTTCAAATCTAAAACCATTTAGGTCTCATATAATTAAATATTCCTTAAGAGACCTCAAATTAAACTTGTCAGAAACTGAATTAAAAATTCAGTATTTCTGTTGAAGTTGATGATATTACTCTATCCAGTCAATCAAAGTAGAAACGTTGGAGTCATTTCTTGGTTGCTTTAGTCCGCTATTCACTATTTCCCTGTTGAGATACATATATGTAAAAGTCTATCACTCACCTTTCAGTTGAAAAATAAGATATACATCTGGTATTCGAGAGCACCTATTTGTTGAAATTAATTTACTGGGGAAAACAGCATTATTGCATTATTTGTTATTGCATAACAAAAAATGAGTTTTTCTATTAATGAGATTAATAAACTCATTTAAAAATTGAGATATAACTGACATATAGTATATATAAAATGACATTATATATAATTGACATGCAAGTTTAAAGTGTTGATTTAATACATTTATATATTTATATGCCCCCAGAGTGTTAGCTAATGTCCCAATCATATCACATAATTGTCATTTGTTTTTTTCTCTGACCCTTCTTGGCCTGCCCTCCCCCCACCCCCAACGCACACACACTCAGAGCCTGTGGAGTCTTGGTTTCCTGGACCTTGGCAGTGAAAGTGCCAAGTCCTAACCTTTGGAACTAAGGAATTCCCTATTTTATAATGAGAACATTTAGGATCTAGTCTCTTAGCAACTTTGAAATATTCACTGTAGTACTGTTGACTCCATTCACTGTGCTGTGTGTTAGATCTCCAGGACTTACTCATCTTCTAGTTGCAAGTCTGTACCCTTTAACAACATTGCCCCAATTTCCCCACCCCCATCACAGTGAATTAATAGTAGTAACTTAGTATTTCCCAACACTCATTGTTTTCTTATTCAATGAACTCCTCTTGCTTGTGAAAGAAAGATATTTTAGAAAGAACTGATTTAGAAGGACCCTGAGACCAGATGATTTGTTTGATAAAGAATTTTGTTATGATTTATCTGTGAATAATCTCTTAAAACAAATCTCTTAAATTCAGTGTTTATGTGCATCTTATTTCAAGAAGTAGGGGAATCTAGATGCTGATATTAAAAACAAACATATCAAGGTAGAAACAAAGAGCTTTCATTTCTTTGAAATTTTGAAACAGGCCCCATGAACTTATCCAGGGCATTCCCCATTTATGAATCCCCCTCAGTGAATCTGAACTAAGTGCCAAGGCAAGATGCTCTGGTAGCCTGGTAGGTACTTTGTAATTTATTCCTCTACTGAAGTCTAGGATTTTGCTATAGACTAAGTAAATTCCATACTCCTTTTAAATTTCTGGTGTAGTAGTCTAAGTATCCCTTAATGTAACACTGTATAACCAAGCTTCTGTGAAACCTAGATCAGCCTCTGAAATCAAATGGAACATTTTCCATTATTGATTAGGCATAGAATCCACTTTGTTAAACTAGTTGAGGGTAATAAGAGACATTTGAGTCATTAACTGAGAAGATGACAAGTCTCTAAATGTGACCACTGTCTTTCATTAGGTCAGCTATTATTTATTCAGTAGAAGAACCTTTCAGTTTAAAAGTATATGGAGCCTTTTTATATGTTGGGAAAGAAAAAAAAACAATGTACATGGATCTGCAATTCTTAAATTAGATTGTGGGGTTATCTTGGTTGGTTAGAAAACTGGTACTGAGAATAAGGTTCAACCCCAAATTGAAGTTGATTTTACTGTTTCACAATCCCGGGCTGTTGCTATAATTGTGATTCCCTCAAGTCTAACTGCATACTTCTTATCACTAGAAGGTCAAGATTCATGCAGCAAGGTCAACTATTGGGGTGAGAATACACTTAATGATTCACAGATTTTCCCAGGAAGTGAGTTCACTCCTGTTCAGGGTTGATTCACTTAAATGGTATCTGATTTCAAGTTGCAGCTTGCTCTGTTGTAAAATAGCCAATCGTCATGCTCATGCTAATGAGATACAAGTTGCTGTCTTGTAGAGTCTCTTAACAGGTTTTGAATTGCTTTTAGCCTTGTAGATGCAAAACAAAATCGTTTAATAAAATCCACATTTGCTGAACTTTCCAGATTATGAGCAAGTTTCAGCGAAAGTTTTCTCTTACTTCATCAGGAACGACGATCGAATGGTTAGAACCAAAGATACCATTATCAAACCACTATAAAAATGGAGCTGACCAGCCCTTTGCAACTGAGCAAAGTAAGCCAGTGGCAGTCCCAGAAGAGCAGTGTGTTGCAGAATCTGGACTATTAGCAAGGGTAAGGTAATACGAAAATACAGTTTTGGAGTAAAAATTAGGAATCACTGAAAAGCACCTTTTCATTGTCAGGATGGCATACTCTAGAGAGCTCACTCTAAGTGTTGTTCTACTTTGAACTGCATTGGCTTTGGAAGGGCTCTATTGTGTAAAACTTGTACATACTGTGTTTTCCAGGTTAAATTATGTGTCCTTCTTAGTTTTAGTTTACTTTTGCTTTATATAAATGTATTTAAAATTTGCATGTTTTTCTTTTTCTGGAAAACAGCTTTTCTAATGGAAGATTATTTGCATGATATTTATCTTATAGATTTCTTAATTTAACATTATTTAGTAGGTGTTTGCTATTAAGTTTATAAGTTTAAAGGTTTACTATTAAGGTTTTTTTTGATAGTAAGCACTGTACCAATACAATTTTTAAAAGTATTAGTCTACTTAAAATAGCACACAGTCTTAGAGTTTAATATTTTAGTAATGTTTGTTACACATTTCTCAGCAGTAAACAGGGCTCTCTTCTATTCTTAGTTCTACCTCTGTAACATATCATACTGTTTTTTTGCCTCTTGAGTTTACATCTTTTATTTTTATGGTTATCATAATTACATAGATAGTTTTGTTTTAAGCTCTTTTTACTTGATACTTCTCATAAGTGTTTTTATATGTTATTCTGGCCTATATAATTAAAATTTTTCAAGGTTGAAGTAGGCTATTGAATGTCTAGGTTGTTATTTTCTTTTGTTTGTATAAATAATGCTGTATCATTTTGTCTACTGTTTTATTTTTTTCTCCCCTTTATTTAGATTATTTCTTAAGTTATTCCCAACTAAAATTATTGAGTCAAGAGTAAGGCATGGTTTATGGTTATTTATATATTAGTAGATTACTTCTTGAAAGAAACATATAACACAGGGACTTCCAAAGCTGGCAAAGGTTTTGACTCAATGAGGCAGGCAGTGGCAGCAGGGTGGCCGAGGAAGAAGAAAGAAAACAAATCCTCTTTTTCTTACAGTTTCTTAACTAATTCATTTGTGGAGTCAAGCAGTTAGTAAGTATTTATTAAGTTATCTTAGTATATGACAAGTCCAATGTTAAGAATTAGAGGAGACACAAAAATAGAAGATAGTTCTTTCACTGGAGAGACTTAAAATCATTTAGAGTCCCTACTTACTGTAGGGAAGGCTTGATGTTGAACCTGGGTCCTGTCATTTACTAACATGTGGGCCAACTCATGAGTAACCAGGCTTAACTTTCTCATTTGTAAAGTAGGGTTAATAATACATTATAAGTTGTTATTAAGATAAAGTAAATTTAGCAGAGCACCTAGTTTATGGAAAGTGACCCCAGGGTTGTTGGATTTTACAAATTCAGATGGCCATTCATGTCGCATTCTTTGTGGAATGATTATTCCAGGAACACTGCTGCACAGAATACAGTGTAAACTCAGGCAGAAAAATTTAGTCTTAATATGACAGATACTGAGATCATGAGCATGAGGAGGGATGTAAAATGTATAAAAAGATTGGTATATCATATGGAATATGATCACTGGAATATCATGGATCATTGGTATATCATATGGAATATATCATTGGCTTGAAATTGAAGTGTGGATAGAAGTCTGTGGAAGTAGGAGTGAAGACATGAACAGGTAATATGCATTTCAAATGAAAAATCAGTTGAACTTGTGATTGACTGGATATAGGGTTGGATCACAAATGACTTCCAAGTTTTTGAGACTAAATTGAGATTAAAATTAGGGTCCCATTCACAAACCTAGCAAAATTAGAAGGAAAACTTTTTTTTTACCTTATGTCCTGTGACTTTACTGTGCTCCTTTATTAGTTCAAAAAGGTGTTTTGTTTGTCTTTTTTTATTATTTAGAGTTTTCCACATAGATGGTTATGTCATCTGAGAATGAAGACAGCTTTATTTCTTCCTTCCCAATCTGTATGCTTTTTGTTTCCTTTTCTTTTTTTTTTTTTCACTTTACAATATTGTATTGGTTTTGCCATACATCAACATGAATCCACCATGGGTGTACACGTGTTCCCCATCCTGAAACCCCCTCCCACCTTCCTCCCCGTACCGTTCCTCTGGGTCATCCCAGTGCACCAGCCCCAAGCATCCTGTATCCTGCATCGAACCTGGACTGACGATTCGTTTCTTATATGCTGCTGCTAAGTTGCTTCAGTTCTGTCCGACTCTGTGCAACCCCGTAGGCAGCAGCCCATCAGGCTCCGCCGTCCCTGGGATTCTCTAGGCAAGAACACTGGAGTGGGTTGCCATTTCCTTCTCCAGTGCATGAGAGTGAAGTCGCTCAGTCGTGCCCGACTCTTAGCGACCCCATGGACTGCAGCCTACCAGGCTCCTTCGTCCATGGGATTTTCCAGGCAAGAGTACTGGAGTGGGTTGCCATTGCCTTCTCCGATTCTTATATGAATCAGTTCTAATGAGGTGGGTGAAACTGGAGCCTATTATACAGAGTGAAGTAAGCCAGAAAGAAAAACACCAATACAGTATACTAACGTGCATATATGGAATTTAGAAAGATGGTAACGATAACCCTGTATGCAAGACAGCAAAAGAGACACAGATGTATAGAAAGAAAACTTTTTAAGAGAAAAGGTTTAGTATAGTTCATAAACATATTGAATGTTATGTGGGAAGAGGATGTATAATTGTTAATGTACATGAAAAACAGTTTGGAAATGATGAAACCAAAGCTTTTCAGAGATCAGGACTATAATTTTTTGTGAAAAATTGCAAACAATAGGTCATATACTCCACAACATTTTCATTTTTCTAAATGAGAATACAAAACATGTTGGAGATCAGGATAGACACATATGGTAGGGATGGGGCACAGAGATGTGGGGGAGAGGACTGTTGAATTTCCAAACCTTTTGAAATGAGTAACCTAGTGTATGACCCAGTGCAAACAGAAAAAACTCTTAAGTGCATAGATTCTTTTTTTTTCAATTAACAAAAGATTTTAGATTCCACTCAAGCTTTCCTGGTGGCTCAGCTGGTAAAGAATCTGACTGCAGTGCGGGAGACCTGGGTTTGATCCCTGGGTTTGGAAGATCCCCTGGAGAAGGGAGAGGCTACCCACTCTAGTATTCTGGCCTGGAGAATTCCATGGACTCTGTAGTCCATGGGGTCACAAAGAGTCAGACACAACTTAGCAACTTTCACTTTCAAGCATACAAAAATAGACCTGAATTGTTTCAAAATTTTACATATGCCTTTTTTGGAATATAAGTGTCAGTGCAAGCTGGAAACATGTATTACAGTGGTGGAAATGTTGCTGTTAGGTGATAAAGAAGATAAATGCTAGAGGCTAAAATGAAGCCCACACTTCCCTAGTGCCCAAGTCAGAAATCAGGAAGACAAAAAATGGCATTGGTATGAGTTTTGTGGAATTTCCTTTTGCCATGCAATCTCCAGATATTATGAATTCCTAGAAACTCAACTGCTTTTTCCACTGTATTTACTAGTCATTCTGAGTTTGTAGGGATTTTATACATTTGAGCAGTTTGTTGGAATTTTGGTAATGCTTTTTTTTTAACCTTAAGCTTTTCTTTAAGAAAGGCGTGATCTCTAAGAGGAGGCTTTTCAAAAAGAGAAGAGAGTTTCCAGAATCTTCCATTCATATCATACTTTAGAATCAGTATTTATTCACGAATGGAATTCCTTTTTTTTTCTATTTTATTAAGTGTTTGACTTTTTATAAAGATAACAAAAATATGTTCTTTAGCTTTTCTATCAAATTTGTTTTATCTCTTGAGTTTAATACTATTTTCATTAGAGTAAACTACACAATAAACTGTGTGTATAACTGTGTATAATAACGTTAAGGCTATGTTTGCACTATTAATCTGTGTCCTAGGTTCTGACCTCAGAAGCTGAAGGACATTATTTAATCAATATCTGTATTTTTCCCCCTCGACATTTCTCAAATGATCAGTTTTTCCCTCTGATTTATAACGAGTATACGTTCACAAATATACTTAAACTATATTATGCAACTGACTTAGGGTGGATTACAGGAAGTACTTCCTGACAGACTTACTAGCTATAGAAAAGGAAAATTGAGAAATTCGCCTTTGGGAATCTTTCTTTAAGGTCATAAAAACAAATAATTGTGGTATATACAAGGAATTGTTGCATTTGGTTTCTGAAGAAATGAATTGGACTCAGTTCAGTTCAGTTGCTCAGTCACATCTGACTCTTTGTGACCCCATGGACTGTGGCACACCAGGTTTCCCTGTCTATCACCAACTCCTGAAGCTCGCTCAAACTCATCTCTATCAAGTTGGTGATGCCATCCAACTATCTCATTCTCTTTCGTCCCCTTCTCTTCCTGCCTTCAGTCTTTCCCCAGCATCAGGGTTTTTTCCAGTGAGTCAGTTCTTCACATCAGGTGGCTAAAGTGTTGGAGTTTCTGCTTCAGCATCAGTCCTTCCAATGAATATTCAGGACTGATTTCCTTTAGGATTGATTGGTTTGATCTCCTTGCAGTCCAATGGACTGTTAAGAGTCTTCTCCAACACCACTGTTCAAAAGTACCAATTCTTTGGCGCTTAGCTTTCTTTATAGTCCAACTCTTACATCCACATGTGTGCCACTGGAAAAACCATAGCTTTGACTAGACGGACCTTTGTTGGTAGAGTAATGTCTCTGCTTTTTAATATGCTGTCCAGGTTGGTCATAGCTTTTCTTCCAAGGAGCAAGCATCTTTTAATTTCATGGATGCAGTCAGCATCTGCAGTAATTTTGGAAGCCCAAAAAATAAAGTCTGGCACTGTTTCCATTGTTTCCTTATCTATTTGCCATAAAGTGATGGGACTGGATGCCATGATCTTCGTTTTCTGAATGTTGAGTTTTAAGCCAGCTTTTTCACTCTCCTTTTCACTTTCATCAAGAGGCTCTTTAGTTCTTCTTTGCTTTTTGAGCTGGACTATTAATTGATTTATCAGAATTTGATATAATAAAGATTTTATTGATAGAAGCGATGATAGAAGGGAAGAAGAAAAAAGAATAAAGGCAAAAGAATGACCAAAAATTCATTATTTTTCATCTCTATCACCATGTTTTGTGTTTTGTTTTTATTATTTTAAGAATATTAAGTTCTTGATTTTATGCCTGATTAGGATTGGTTTTCTTTGTCTAGCTACAGAGAACAGATGGGCTTCTATTTGATAAGATTTGTTTATGGGAAGAGAAAATTAAAAGCAGAGACATTAACAGAATCATTTCTTTTTTAAAACCCTCATAACTTAAAATTTAACACATTACCAAAGATAATATACTCATGAAAGCTCTCTTGCACAAAGGTAATGAAAAGAGGTACCCCTGAGAAAAATCATATTCCATCCCCACATAAACATGGAAAGTGACATCCAATAAGGTTATTTAGAATTTGGGGGTTTGAAACTGTTACTTGTTGTTTAAATAAAAATAAGAAATTAGATTTCTCTGACTTCCCTGGTGGTCGGTCCAGTGGTAAAGAATCCATCTGCCAATACAGGGAACACAAGTTTGATCCCTGGTCCAGGAAGATTTCACATGCCACAGGGCAGTTAAGCCTTTGCGCCACAACTACTGAGCCAGTGAGCTGCACCTGCTGAGCCAACAAACTACAACTGCTGAAGCCCACGTGCTCTTGAGCCTGTGCTCTGCAACAGAAGTCACTGAAATGAGAAACTCGTGCACCACAAATAGAGGGTAACCTCCTCTTGCCACAACTAAAGAAAGCCCATGTGCAGCAATGAAGACTCAGCACAGCCAAAATTAATAAGTAAATCTAATTTAAAAAATGAAATGAAATTAGATTTCTTTTAATCAGTTATTTGGAGCTAAGACCTTTCTAAAAGAAGGGTAAACAATTTTGGCTTTTCAAGGGGTTGTTTTATTGATTGATTGAAAAATTGTGCAGAGAATGTTTTGTGGTCTTAAGACTACATAACCAACTACAGGGTTTCCATACCTGCACCTAAAATTCTCTTCATCCCCAGAGTTTTTTCCTGACAACTCCAAGGATGAGTAAATATCTAAATACAGATTACAGAAGTTAGACTGGATATGTACAGTCACTTTATTTATTTATTTTTTTCACAGACCTTTTTTCCTTTATTAAATGTGTAAAAACGAGTTCTCATTTTTACAAGCTCAAAATCAGACAAGTATATGAGGGTATATAATTGGCACATATAAACTGTACCCACCAAAAAGCTCACTGCAGACACAATCCATACTACATTCAGCGTCTGCATATTTACATGATATTTCCTGCAAAGTAAATACAAGATTAACTCCCATCACTTTAGTATGTATATGATATACGTACTGAAACATATACAAACATAATCAAAACAAAGGCAGTTTTTTCCAAACAAAATACCAAAGGCAATTTTTTTCGACTCAAGTACCAATTCATTATTTTGTACAAAAAACAGCAAGACTAATTTAAGGGTTCTGCTCAGTTTTAGTCAGCAAGATATGTGTGTATGCTACTGAAATACAGCTAAAGTTTTAGATTTTAATTACCAAGGTAATAGTACTTCTGTTTTACAATTGACGCACGCACAATAGTGGTGCGTGCTCAGTTGCTCAGTAGTGTCAGACTCTTTAAAACCCCATGGACTGGGGCTCACCAGGCTTCTCTGTCCATGGCATTTTCCAGGCAAGAATACCAGAGTGGGTTGCCATGTACAGTCACTTTAAAATTTTACATTTACAGTATTAAAAACGGGGCAAATATTTAATTCTCAAAACATCTTGAATTATAGATAGCAGTAGGGTTCCCAGGCAGGTGGAGAAAGCCTTCAAAGCCTAAGTTTCAGATGAGACATTTTTTCACTCTTCCTGAAAAATCCTATTTTCACAAAGTATATGTATTTTGTGTGTGATGCTTATGACAAAGCAACAGTATGTTCAATGTCAGTGATAGTGCGTTCATTGAAGGAAATCTATTCCATGGCCAAATGATGTAAGTTGTATTTTCAGAAAGATTTTTGTCTACTCTCAGTCTCGTTTAGGCCCAATATGTCTTCATCTGATGTTTATACTTTTATTCTTAGTGCATATTGATACACACTTATAACAATAGACTTTTGCTTTATTTTACGTCAAGGAACCTGAAGAAATAAATGCAGATGATGAGGTGGAGGATACTTGTGACAACAAGGAGGATGACCTGGGAGCTGTGGAAGAGCAGCGCAGTGTTATCCTACATCTCTTATCACAGCTCAAGCTGGGCATGGACTTAACAAGGGTAAGTAATGGGATAAACAGTCTATGAAGATCATTTGGTCAGGACTATACCTATAATTGTTAATGCTGTCAGGGCTTTTTAATCTTTATGAGTTGGTTTCTTTTTCTCTTGATCAACATTTCTTATTTTCATTAAAAATGTGATGGTTTTTTTGTGCAGATTAAGTCATGTGGCAACTAAAGACCTATAGTCTTGTTTCTGTGCAAAATAAAAGAGTCCATTGGAATACAGAATAGGAAAATCTAAAGAAAAGGATTTAATCCCATTAAACTGTTAAAGTCATTGATCCTTCTGCTTTATTCTTATTTCCCATGTTTGATAGTACATTTTGGGTGTTATCTGTAACAGGGGTCAGCAAACATTTTCTGTAAAGTATCAGATAGTAGATGTTTTTAGCTATGTGGGCATAGATCTCTCAGGCAGGTGTAGTTGATTCTTGAACAGTGTAGGGGTGAGGGACACTAACCCCTCATGCAGTTGAAAATCCATGTATAATTTTTGAACTCCCTCAAAACTTAGCTACTGATTTATTTACTGGAAGCCTTACCAATAATATAAATATTACATACAACTTTTGTTTATATGTGTTACTAATAGTAGACATCAAAAATGAAAAGAACATGAAAAATATTCATGTTTACTTACAGGTATAATAATTTATGCATTGATGATGATGAAGCAGCAACATGATTGTTTTCTGGTGTCCTAGTGTAATAAGCTTCATGGTAGCCTAGCCTATATACTAATGAATATTGTTATAAAATGTTTGTGATGTACAGTATTAGTCATATTCATGATACAATATAGGAAACATTGTTCAATTTTTAAAAATCCCACATACCTGTGATAATACACAGTTTCTTGCATTATGAGAGAGGTATGATAGTTATGGTAATATAATTCTTTGAAAACAAAGTTATGAAACAGTAAGAAAACTAACATGTTCATTTTATATTGTGTATTACTCCCCTTAAGCCCGTGTAAGGGTAGACTATCCACCTCAGTACAAGTCTTGCACATGATGTTCTACATGTATATTTTGTATATTTATTGGAGAAAAAAATCCATGTATGAGTAGACCTACATTTCAAACCCATATTGTTTAAGGATCAGCAGTATTCAACTCAGCCTTTGTAAAAGCAACCATGGATAATACTGGGTTGACCAAAAAGTTTATTTGGGTTTTTCCATGTAACACCTTACAGAACAAACCTTTTGGCCAACTCAATATGTTGGATTGGAATGGGTGTATTTCCACACAAAACTATATTACACAAACAGGAGGCCAGATTTGACCTGAAGGCCATAGTTTGCACACCCCTGGTCTGCAGGCTTGCTACTTTAAAAATGTGGCATGAATTAATTTGATGATGGGAGTCCTTTCACTGTGTGCTGTGCTTAGTTGCTCAGTTGTGTTCAACTCTCTGTGACCACATGAACTGTAGCCTGCCATGTTCCTCTGTCCATGGGGATTTGCCAGGCAAGAATACTAGAGTGGGTTGCCATGCCCTCCTCCAGGGGATCTTCCTAACCAGGGACTGAACCCAGGTCTCCCACATTCCAGGTGGATTCCTACCATCTGAGCCACCAGGGAAGCCCAAGAATACTGGAGTAGGTAGCCTATCCCTTCTCTAGGGGAATTTCCTGACCCAAGAATCGAACCAGGATCTCCTGCATTGCAGGTGAATTCTTTACCAGCTGAGCTACCAAGGAAGCCCCCTTTCACTATATATGTGTATATCAAATCACTACAATGTACACTTTTAATAACTTATGATTTTATTTGTCAGTTATGCCTTAGAACTGAAAGAAGAAAAAAAATCTGCAAGTCAGTATCATCACCATCACCTGAGAACTTGTTAGAAATGTATAATCTTGGCCCCAATCTCAAAGTTAGAGAAACAGAATCTGCGTTTCAGTAAATATGTATATATACATTAAAGTTTGAGAACCACTGATGTATAGTTTTTAATTTTAGGCCCATCTTCTCCATTCCCAGTTTATCTAATGAGTGTGCCTTAATTTGTTTTAACAATTAATCCATGACATTGATTTAGAAAGCCAATGTGGTTCAAAACCTATGTATGTTAAACATTACTTACTGTGGAATTATATATTTTGAATCACTGCTAACACTACTTTGCGTTAGTTTGGAATTTCAAAATTGACTTCAGGATGTATATTTTGAATTGAGGTTTTCAATGCCTGTGAGGTAATAAAAGTATAAATTAAAAGGTTGTTTGATTCCAGTGAATTACTTACCTGAAAATGTAACTTAAACAAAAAGCATTTTGCTTTTAGCATTCACTTTGAATTATTTCAAAATCAAAAAACATATTTCTCTACTTAGACTTACAGTAGTTATAAGAAAGTTTGTAAGTTGGTTCAGTTAATAACCTACTAAGAAGCAGATATTTCAGGAATAAAGAAAGCCATCTAACAATTCATCTTTCATCTAATCTTAGTATTTCAACTGGGTATCATTTTTATTCTAGAAATATTTTCGTATTAGTGGTTCAGAAAACACTAGTTTTAAAATTGGTTAAAATGAGCATTAGGCATAGAGTTTATTTGGTTATTGTGGTGTTTATTGTCTTCTAGTAAATTTAGGTTTGTAAGTCATAAGAACAATGTTGGGCTTTATAAGGTATTCAGTTCAGTTCAGTTCAGTCGCTCAGTCGTATCTGACTCTTTGCGACCCCATGAATCGCAGCACGCCAGGCCTCCTGTCCATCACCAACTCCCGGAGTTTACCCAGACTCATGTCCATTGAATCAGTGATGCCATCCAGCCATCTCATCCTCTGTCGTCCGCTTCTCCTCCTGCCCCCAATCCCTCCCAGCATCAGGGTCTTTTCCAGTGAGTCAACTCTTCGCATGAGGTGGCCAAAGTATTGGAGTTTCAGCTTCAGCATCAGTCCTTTCAGTGAACACCCAGGACCAGTCTCCTTTAGGATGGACTGGTTGGATCTCCTTGCAGTCCAAGGTACTCTCAAGAGTTTTCTCCAACACCATAGTTGAAAAGCATCAATTCTTTGGCGCTCAGCTTTCTTCACAGTCCAACTCTCACATCCATACATGATCACAGGAAAAACCATAGCCTTGACTAGACGGACTTTTGTTGGCAAAGTAATGTCTCTGCTTTTGAATATGCTATCTAGGTTGGTCATAACTTTTCTTCCAAGGAGTAAGCGTCTTTTAATTTCATGGCTGCAATCACCAGTGATTTTGGAGGCCCCCCCCCAACAAAAATAAAGTCTGTCACTGTTTCCCCATCTATTTCCCATGAAGTGATGTCAGGCCACCTTATATTCCAGACACTGTTCTAGGTACTGTGACTACAGCAACAAAGAAGGTCCTTACTTGCATATTGTGAATAAGTAATAGCCATTTTCCCTGTTATTTTGTTGTTTTAAAAATAGTGTCGTGAATTTAGTATAAACTTTTCAAAGAAAGTTTTTGAAAAATAAAAGGAAAAAATCTATAATTCTACCATCCTAACAATACAAGTGTTACTTTTTGTGATTTCTTTTCAGTTTTTCTTTATATAATATTTTATATTCAATTTTATAACATTTCCATTTTTTTCAGTTAATATGTTTTGTTTGTGAAGTGTATTGTACATATAGAAGACTGACTAGAGTGCATAGAAACAGTTCAGAAAACAATGGTAAAACAAATACCTGTGTACCCACCTCTGATTAAGTTACAGAACATTGCCAGATCTTGGAAGCTCTCTGAGTGCCCCTTCCAGTTGTAGTCCTCTGTTTTTTCCTAGATGTAACTACTTAACTCGTCTTTTGTGTTAATCATCCTCCTGCTTTCATTTATAGTTTTACCACCTATATATGTATCCTGTAACAGTGTTACTTAGAGGAAAGTGAATAGTGAGTACAATCTTGGCTGTATATTTTCTTTATAGTTCTTTGTCAAGTCACTCAGTCGTGTCCGACTCTTTGTGACCCCATGGACTGTAGCTTACCAGTCCATGGAATTTTCCAGGCCAGAATACTGGCGTGGGTTGCCATTTCCTTCTCCAGGGGATCTTCCTGACCCAGGGATTGAACCCAGGTCTCCTGTATTGCAGGCAGACGCTTTACCGTCTGAGCCACCAGAGAAGGAGAGGTATTCTTAGAGATCTGATGTTTCTTGGATTTCCACTCATGTTTAAGTACAGAGGAACTAAAAACCTGATTTTAAGTTTTGAACATGTGAGTGGAGCCTGTGCTTTTCAACACTGAGTAATCTAAATTTGTTGGGGAACCTGATGTTAGTATCATTGGATTTTTCCTCTATGGTTAGTCAAGTTCCCCTAGAGGAAAATTCTTCTAACTTCTTGCTTGATAGGTAAAGCAAGTAGGAGTTAGGGAGGAGAAGAGGGCTAGGTGGGAAAGTGTCTTAGTATCAATCATTTAATTTATAGAGGGTTACTTTGTACCCTTTTATCATATCATTTAACTAGACCCAGAGTAATGGCACCCCACTCCAGTACTCTTGCCTGGAAAATCCCATAGACAGAGGAGCCTGGTAGGCTGCCATCCATGGGGTCGCTAAGAGTCGGGCACAACTGAGCGACTTCACTTTCGTTTTTCACTTTCATGCATTGGAGAAAGAAATGGCAACCCACTCCAGTGTTCTTGCCTGGAGAATCCCAGGGACGGCGGAGCCTGGTGGGCTGCCGTCTGTGGGGTCGCACAGAATTGGACACGACTGAAGCGACTTAGCAGCAGCAGCAGCAGCAGCAGCAGCAGCAGAGTATTCTTGGGTATCCCTGTGGCTCAGCTAGTTAAGAATCCGCTTGCAATGCAGGAGACCTGGGTTCGATCCTTGGGCTGGGAAGATCTCCTGGAGAAGGGCATAGCTTCTCCAAACCCATTCCAGTATTCTTGCCTGGAGAATCCCCATAGATAGAGGAATCTGGTGGGCTACAGTCCACGGGGTTGCAAAGAATTGGACACAACTGAACTGACTTAAGCACAGTACAGAGTTAAAAACATAGACTGTTTTAATTTTATTTTCACATTTCTTACTTCCTAACACTAGATTCTTGGAAGAATCATTATTAGGCTAAATGGATATGAAATCTTCAGGCTCTTGAAAAAATGTTACCAGATTGTTTTGTCACAGAGTTGAACCAATTTCAGTGCTTCTCCAATTCTGCTTTAAATAAAATATTTAATCTTCCTTCTATTTACCTGGCTTTAAGTATCAAAAGGTATTTTCTTAGAATTAGTCTTCTTGTGCTTAAAATTAAATGTAAATTACCATTCTCTTCCCTTATGTCTTTCCCCTTATGATACTTTTATCCAATCTAGGAATTTGAAGTGATTGTTTTTTTTTTAGTTGACCCTCTTCAAGTCCTGAATTGATTGTTTGACCTTAACCATTTGAAAGGGCTATTTCCTTTTAAGCATGCTTATATTTTTTAATTAATTTATTTTTAATTGAAGGATAATTGATTCATAACATTGCACTTGTTCCTGCCATACATTAACATGAATCAGTCATAGGTACACATAATGTTCCCTCCCTCTTGAACCTCCTTCCCACCTCCCTCCCCACCCCACCCCTCTAGGTTGTTACATAGAGCAAATTCCCATTAGCTGTCTATTTTACATATGATAGTATATATGTTTCCATGCTACTCTCTCCATTAGTCCCACCCTCTTCTTCCAGTCTGTGTCCATAAGTCTCTTCTCTATGTCTGCATATCCACTGCTGCCCAGTGAATAGGTTCATCAGCACCATCTTTCTAGGTTCCATTTATATGCATTAATATACCATGTTTGTTTTTCTCTTTCTGACTTACTTCACTCTGTATAATAAGCTCTGGGTTCATCTACCTCGTTTGAACTGACTCAAATGCATCCCTTTTTATGGCCGAGTAATATTCCATTGCATATATGTATCACAACTTATTTATTCATTCATCTGTTGATAGGCGTCTAGGTTGCTTCCATGTCCTAGCTCTTGTAAATAGTGTTGCAATGTACTTTGGAGTACGTGTGTCTTTTCAATTTTGGTTTCCTCAAAGTATAGCACACTTATTTTTTACTGAGACAAATTACTTTTCTTTTGTGACTCTGCTTTTAATATCCATCTAGAATGAAATATTTTCAGAGAAATAAGAATCATTCTCTATAGATGTATCAGGTCTTTGAGAAGACCTCTAATTAGGAATATAAAGACCAAAATAAAGAAACAGACTTGAAAGAAGCAGAAATCTCATAGGAAAATAGAGGATCAGAACAGGAAGGTCCTCACCTTTATCTTCTAACCCTTCTCTTGAATTTTAGTTTTTCCTATCATGTTTTAATTTTTTCTGAATTTTCTTTTTCAGAAAGCATTCTTGTTTCATGTGTATGATAGCATCTCAATTCTCTGAAAGTATTTATTACTGTTTTTTTGTACTTCCCTGTTTGGTTGATTTGTTGTTGTTATTGTTTTAGGTGGTGCTTCCTACATTTATCCTAGAGAAGCGATCCTTGTTGGAAATGTATGCAGACTTTATGTCTCATCCAGACCTATTTATAGCCATCACTAATGGAGCTACAGCTGAGGACAGGATGATTCGTTTTGTTGAGTACTACCTTACCTCATTTCACGAAGGCCGTAAGGGAGCCATTGCTAAGAAACCATACAATCCTATCATTGGAGAAACGTTTCACTGTTCCTGGAGGATGCCCAAAAGTGAGGTAGCATCCAGTGTCATTAACAGCTCTTCTACCCAGGCCATCACAAATCATGTACCTCCATCAGAGGAGGCTTTGAACCAGATGGGTTCAGACTGTTATACGGTCAGATTTGTTGCTGAGCAGGTTTCCCATCATCCTCCAGTCTCAGGATTTTATGCCGAATGTGCAGAGAGGAAAATGTGTGTAAATGCTCATGTCTGGACTAAGAGCAAATTCTTAGGCATGTCAATAGGCGTGACAATGGTTGGGGAAGGTAAGTAGAAAAAATATTCTCCAATTTTTCATATCAAACTATAGCCTTAAATTGGGGGAACTAGATAAATATCAATTGTAAATTTGAATTGTATGTGTACTACTTTTCCCCCCAATTCCTAGTATGTTTCAGAATGTTGGTAGAGGGGAGAGTGTGAATCTATCAACAAATAAAAATTTTGTTTTGCAATTTTTTCCCTGATTTTAAATGTAAATTATTTTTATTATAGAAAATTTAGTAAACTTAGAAGAGTGTCAAGGTGAAAAGGTATGTCTAATCCCTCCATTCAGAGATAGATAAACTTAGCTAGTATTTTGTATTTTTTCTATGTGTGTATGTTCATACATTCAGTTTTATAAAATTAGGATTCTCTCTATGTAGTTGTGTCCTCCTTTTTTGCAGTGAATATTTTCTCAAGTTATTGATAATGCTTTAAAACATAAAACATGTTTTTATTATAAATAGCACTCAAGAAATATTTTCTAGGTAAATCTATGTCTATATCTTTTATATATCATAGAAAATATTCGTAAAATATTTTGAAATATACTGCCAAACTTTACATCTATTCCAGCACAAATGATTATAACAATTAAAAGGAATTGTTTTCTTTTAATTTCTTTGCACAATTAAACAAAGTTTAATTTAAAAACACTTTGGTGTTTTTTGGCTAAGAATACAAAAAAACAGATTAACAACAACAGACAAGTCTCCACAGAAATCATTGCAGAGTTAATGAAAATATAATGGCAGAAAAAAACTCTGCCATTTTAATGTCAAAGGAACACTCCTGTGCATGAGAAAATTTGTTTTAAATATAGACTGACACTGTAAGCATTGTGTAGTTAAGCCTGTGACCCTAACGTTTTGAGATTGTGTTGTTTTAGCCCTGAAGAAAATATTTTATTCCCCTTACAAGCATTCCTCATCTTTAACACCTATTGTACTGTGAGTCAGTTTCCAAGTAATGTTTCAAACTAATCAAATTTTTTTATAACATAGTAAGATATTGAATTAGTTAAAAAAAAAGAAAGAGTTGGCTAACTCCGTTATAAGGTCTATCACATTAACCTTAGGCTCTTCACAAAGCAGTTTACTTAGAGATGAAAAACCTGAAGTCTGGTAGTGATAGAATGTGTCCAGAATCATAGAAATTAAGGCATAGTCAGATTTAGACCCTCATTCTTTGGCACACTCTCCCCAAGGGCAATTACTCTTAGCAGTTCATGAGACAGAAAGTATCTGGTAGCTTCTCCCACTCTAAGAAATGAAATACCTTAAGAAATGAGGAAAAGCGGAGAAGGAAATGGCAACCCACTCCAGTATTCTTGCCCAGAGAATCCCATGGACAGAGGAGTCTGGCAGGTTGCAGTCCATGGGGTCACAAGAGTCAGACACAGCTTAGTGACTAAAACCACCAAACCACCACCTTAAAAAAAAAAAAAAAAAAAGAAATGAGGAAAAGCATTAATATCTTAATCACATGTTAAATGAGAAGGTGGTATTGATAGATTTTTTATTATTATTATTTAAGTGCTGGTTATATATTCATAGATTTGTCTTTATAAAATTAAATTACCATTGACACCTTCAACAGAAGGTAAATTAAATCAGAGAATGGAACTTCTGACAATTTATTGTGCTCCTGTTAGCAACTGTTTTTATTTTCAAGTAGAAGGAAAATGTGTTTAATTATTAGATAAATGAGATTTTAGAATTCTTTAAATTTCAGTTATCCTAGCTAGTCTTATTTTCCTGTTCAATAATTATATATTTCTTGGACCTTAAATTCCATAATGAATGTTAACTCATGTTAACTATATTCCTAGAAATGAAAGATCCTGAATCCAATTTGTGAGGCCAAATGTTTTTAGAAAGGAACATGATATCCTTTCCAACTTAGAATTAATCAAGTTATTATCAAATACTTGAATAACCAAATATATATATGTCTCTGACAGCTCCCATTATATATAAATATATACAAAACCATGTTTCTTTTCATATGGCTCAATTTATTATTGCCTTTTGTGAAAACTACTAAGAACAATACAAAAAATAGTTGCTGTTGCTTATGTAAAGTAGACTGCTTTAGAACTCAATCTGTCTGTCCTAAAAATTTGACTATATGAAAATGTAATTTTTGCCTTTTTTTATGAACATTAAGAACACAGTACTTCATGAGCATTTATTAAGAGAGAGATACCCTCAGAGTTCAGACTAGCAGTACATATCCAGTTCAGTGTTTATTTTGATGGTGAACTAGGTACTGAGCTTAGGTTAGTAATGTAATTAGCTCAAGTCTCTTCAGTGTCTCTTAATCATCTGTGATAGATTGATTATTCATAAATGTAATTCCTTTTTTCCCCTGTAACTCTTTCTTATGTTTTTTTAAAGTCATCTTTTAATATACTATCATTTAATATGGAACAAGCCCCATTAGAATATTGTTTGAAAATTGTCATTTCTAACTCTTGTAGCTTTGCCTTAAATATTTCAGAATTTGGCAAGCAAAATTACTATGATGACATTAGTTTATATCATAAAATAACTTTTTTTTCTGTCCCTTAATATGCATAGAATAAAATGACAAACTCCCCCCATGTTGTTTGAGATTAAAGTCTATGTTATGGTAGATATTTAGTTATTCTAAAAGCTACTTTAAAAGTTATTAGTACTAGCTAAAGATCAGATCTTACGATGATACAGTCTAGCATGGACTTAAATTCTGACTTGAAGTTTTATTTTATTTTTAGGAGCATTAGAGGGAATTTTGTTCCATGAACCCCAAAGGGATAATAATGAAAGTAACCTTGATTAACTGTTATCATGAATTGTTGTCAAATGTAATTGTAAATGAAGCCAATTTCATCCAAAGCGAAAAGAAAACTAAGCAAAATTATGATGTTCCTTTACCAAGCAGAAGAAAATCTTAATATGGATTTTTCATAGCTATCTTTTTTTTGTTTGTTTTTTAAACATTATCCACCTTCATGTTTTCACATTCAGGTATCCTCAGTCTACTGGAGCATGGAGAAGAGTATACGTTTTCTCTGCCTTGTGCATATGCCCGGTCGATTTTAACTGTTCCTTGGGTAGAACTGGGTGGCAAAGTCAATGTCAACTGTGCAAAAACTGGGTACTCAGCCAGCATCACTTTTCATACTAAGCCGTTTTATGGTGGCAAACTGCACCGGTAAGAATATTTTAGTGATATCTGACTCTTATCAGTTTAATCTTGTATTATAACTCATTCATTTTCTGCTTTGTTTTTTGTGAAATGGGGTTGGATTTCTGTTCATGTTTATTTTTTTTAATATATTTCATCTTTGAAGGAATTCTGGAAATTATGATCTGATTTTAAAAATAGTGACAGATCTATCTACTCTAATAAACTAGAATTCCTAACAAATGGTATGTTGTTTCTGGTCCCATTTCTGCTTTTAAAGTGATTCAGACTTGAACTGAGACTTCGGTAGAGATATATTGCTACAGATTAGGAAGAGAATATATTTACTAATCTATAAAGAATAATTCAAGAAGTACAGTGATGGAAGTCAGTATCTTCAGGCACCAATACTGAATAATGGCTTTGTTCTGATTCCACCTAGGAATGGCCAGTTATTATACTCCTTTAATGGCTTGTTGGTCTCTTTAGCACTCATCCAGATCACCCAACTACATGAAGACAGGTTTTCTAACAGGATCCTCAAAAGAATACTCTTTGTTTTAGCTTTTGATGTCTATTCTGATTATTCTGAAGTAGGGGTAGTTTTCTTTACAGTTTGTATTAAAGAATAACATATTAAAGTATGTAAGTTGATTTTGGACCATTTCAAATAGTGTTTCTAGAACATTGGTGAATGCATGAATTTATATTTGATAGATACCTAGGAGTGGAATTGTTGGATCATAGGGAATGAAAATTTGACTTTATTATTGCAAAAAGTTTTCTTACATGGTTATACCAGAATGCACTAGCTTCATTCATGTATGAAACTTTCAGTGTGTATAGCTATTTTACTTCTTTACCAGACAGCTGGTACTGAACAGTCTTAGAAGTGGAAAGATTTATTGACTCCTAGGCATTGAATGGGCCTTAAAAAATACGAATTTCAAAATACTGAAGCACAGAATTAAAAAAGAAAAAATTAGTCAAACAGAACCACTGGAGATTATCAAAATAGTTGTCCTTTATCCTCAGAGAAGGTGGTATTACGGTTCACATTTTGTGGATGATTTCCTGCCTTTGCTTTATGTTTACTGGTGAGCTTTCCCATTCATAACTCCCCTGGTGGCTCAGCTGGTAAAGAATCCACCTGCAATGTGGGAGACCTAGGTTCCATCCCTGGGTTGGGAAGATCTCTTGGAGAAGGGAACGGCTACCCACTCCAGTATTGTAGCCTGGAGAATCTGTGGACTGTATAGTCCATGGGGTCGCAAAGAGTTGGCCATGACTGAGCGACCTTTAATTTCAGTTTCCCATTCATAAGTTTTTTTGTTTCTAGTTGTGGCCTTTTCTTTTCTGCCTAGAGAAGTTCCTTTGGCAGTTATTGTAAAGCTGATTTGGTGGTGCTGAATTCTCTTAGCCTTTGCTTTTCTGTAAAGCTCTGAACAAGAGCCTTGCAGGTAGAGTTTTCTTGGCTGTAGGATTTTCCTTCTCATCACTTTAATACATGGTGCCTGCAGAGGTACAATATATCCTAGCTTGCAAAGCTTCTACTGGAAAAAATTAGCTGATAACCATATTGAGATTCCCTTGAATGTTATTTGTTGCTTTTCATGTTTTCTCTTTGTCTTTAATTTTTGTCACTTTGATTAATATGTATCTCAGTGTGTTCTTCCTTGGGTTTATCCTGTATGGCACTCTGTGTTTCCTGGACTTGGGTCGTTATTTCCTTTCCCATATTAGGGAAGTTTTCTGTAATCTCTTCAAGTATTTTCTCAGGACTTTTCTCTCTCTTCTCCTTCTGTGCTGTACTGTGTTTAAAGTGAAGTCACTCAGTCGTGTCTGACTCTTTGCGACCCCATGGACTGTAGCATATTAGGTTCCTCCATCCATGGCATTTTCTAGGCAAGGGTACTGGAGTGGGTTGTTCCTTCTCCAGAGGATCTTCCTGACCCAGAGATCGAACCCGGGTCTCCCATATTTCAGGCAGACGCTTTACCATCTGAGCCACCAGGAGAGAAAGCCCACTAAGTACTGTGTTGAGTCACTGTCATATCCAACTCTTTGTGACCCCACCAGGCTCCTCTGTCCCTGGGGATTCTCCAGGCAAGAATACTGGAGTGGATTGCCATGCCCTGCTCTAGGGGATCTTCCCAACCCAGGGATTGAACCCAGGTCTCCTGTATTGCAGGCGGATTCTTCACCATCTGAACCACTAAGGAAACCCTATTCTCTTCTAGGACACTTCTCCTTCTGGGACCCCTATTATGCGAATGTTGGTGCATGTAATGTCCTAGAGGTCTCTTGAACTGTCTTCATTTCTCTTCATTATTTTTTCTTTATTCTGTTCTGCAGCAGTGATTTCCACTACTCTATCTTCCAGCTCACTTATCTGTGCTTCTGCCTCATTTATTCTGCTATTGATTCCTTCTAGTGTAGTTTTCATTTCAGTTATTATGTTGTTCGACTCTGTCCTTTGTATCTTCCAGCTCTGTTAAACAATTCTTCTATCTTCTTACTCTGTGCCTCTCTTCTTTTTCTGAGGTTTTGGGTCATCTTTACTATCTTTACTCTGAATTCTTTTTTCTGTAGATTGCCTGTCTCCACTTCACTTAGTTATTCTTCTGGGGTTTTTTTGTTTGTATTTCTTTGGATACTTGGAGACTTTTTGATATGATAGTGATTCTGACAAGGGTGAGGTAATATCTTATTGTTTTTTGATTTGCATTTCTCTAATGGTTAGCAGTATTGAGCATCTTTTCATGTTCATGTTAGCCATCTGTATGCCATCTTTGGGAAACTGTCTATTTAGGTCTTTTGCCTACTTTTTGATTGGGTTGTTTGAGTTTTTTTGATACTGAGTTTTATGAGGTGTTTGTGTATTTTGGATGTTAACCTCCCCCCTCCCCCCCGCACTTTTTATTGGAGGTTAATTGCTATACAATGTTGTGGTGTCAACCCCTTATTGATCAAATCATTTTCAAATATTTTCTCATGTTCCATAGTTTTTCTTTTCATTTTGTTGATGGTTTTGTTTGCTGTGCAAAAGCTTTTAAATTTAATTAGTTCCCATTCATTTATTTTTGGTTTCGTTTCTTGTACTAATCGAAGAAAATACTGCTACAAGTTATGCTAAAAAGTGTTTCTCCTATGTTCTTCTGTAAAAGTTTTATGGCTTTAGGTCTTTAAATCATTTTGAGTTTATTTTTGTATATAGTGTGAGGGAAATACAGTAAGTGTGAGCTTCTTTCTTCTTAAAGATACAATCTTGTCCACCCTGTCAAATTATGGCTTTTCCCAATGATGTTTTGATCTGCTACTGATTAGCTTCTATATGAGCCCTTGGATTTGATATTTTGGGAGCTTTGTACAATTGATACTCCCTTTTTCCTCTAGGATAACCTTTCAGAACTTTGAAAACAGCCATTGTGCACTCTCTTCATGTTTAATAAATTGAGAGTTACACCTACGTAATAGCTGTATGTATAGACTTTCTCCAGGGAGAGATCTTTAATATTATAAGGTTTTTAATAGATAGTTATTAAAGACTTTCCTTTATTCATATTATTCAAGGTATTGTTCTCCAGTGAATTCTTGCGTTTTACAAGTGTTGCTCAATGAATAAAGACTTTCTCACATTCATTTAATTGAACTTGTATCTGCTCTATGAATTCTCTGATACTCATCAAGAGTCTCCTGTTAAAGACTTCTTCCCATTCATTATATATATAGGATTACTCCCCAATATGTATTGTCTTCTGTACATTGAGGCCAGAGCTCCAGCTAAAGGGTCTCCTACATTGATTTCAAAAATAGCATTTCCTCCTAGGAGTTCTCTGATGTCAATTATGGTAGAGGTCTGGCTAAAGTCTACATTTACTGGCCATTTACTACAATTACTACATTTGTAGGGTCCTTTTTCAGTGTAAATTATCTTGTATTACCTGAGTCAAGTGGTAATGAAGGACTTTCCCACCTAAATCACATTCATACAGGGTTTTTTTAAGTTTTTTTTTTTTTTTTGGTATGGACTCTTTCGTGTGGTTTAAGGAGTGAATGATTATAGAGAGTTGCCTCACAGCATTTGTCTTCATATAATTTTCCTCTTGTTTGTTTTCTCTTGTGCCATTTAACATATGAATGACTAATAAAGGTTTTTCTCCAGGATGAGTTCTCCTGTGTCTATACTGAGTAAATAGTGACTGGACTTCTTTTGAAATCATTATTTATCATAAAGCTTCTCTGCTCTGTGAACTCTAACGTTCAGCAATACCCACTCTTCCTGATGAAGTCCATAATCATGCCCTTTGACTTTCTGTGTCTGCAGTTTTGAAAACTCAGCTGTTGTCTGTCTCACTCAGTATTCCCTGCTAGGAGCAGGCAGTAAACAAACAATGCAGAGATGTGCTGACGAGCCTGATGCCCACCAATGGCTGAATCTCCAAGGGCAGCTCCAGAGAGCATATCTGCAGGATTAGGATTCAGGTTGGCGAATGGGAGGAAAGGTGGCTAATTTTATAGTTCCTTTTTTCTCTGTATGTAATTTTCATAGCCCTTCTACACAAAAATAGTTTCATTTATTTAACTACTTTGTAGCCACAATTTTGTTGATACAGAATCTATATTAAAAGTTAGAGGTACTTTAAAAGATAGGGCACGTTCAGCCTTCCTTTTATGATTTGACATTCCTATCATATTATCTTTAGTGATATTTTTGTTGACAAATTCAAAATTTATTCTGAAGGCAGTGGGAGCCAATGAAACATTCAAACATTTAATGATATATTTTGTTTATTTTACTTATTTTTATCTTTTCTTTTGTAATCATTTCAAACCCACAGAAGAGTTATAAAAATTCTCATGTCCCCTTTGCCTAGATTTTTAGTTGGTAACATTTTGTTACAACAGCCTTATCAAAATCTCTCTATATTTATACATACATACTTTATTGTCATTGTTGTTTTATTGTTATTTTATTCCTGAAACATTTGAGAGTTAAAAATGTCATGACACTTTACCCCAAGTATTTCAGCCAAAATTTCCTAAGAACAGGAAAATGCTCTTACATAATTACTCTGTCCATGATATTCTCCAGGCAAGAATACTGGACTGGGTAGCCATTCCCTTCTCCAGTGGATCTTCACAACCCAAGGATTGAACCTGGGTGTCCTGCATTGCAGGTAGATTCTTTACTGTCTAACCACCAGGGAAACCAACATAATCATGAATGTTGTCAAATTCAGGAAATATAAAATGATACAATACCATTATCTAATGTATAATCCAAATTAAATTTTTGTAAATTGGCCTGATAATTAGCGATCTATTCTCTCCTGACCCAGGATCATGCATTACATTTTCTTGTTATATCCCTTTAGTCTCATTTAATTAGCAATATTTCTTCAGCCTTTATTTGTCATTTATGACATTGACATTTTTGAAGATTACAGGCCGGTTTTATAAAATGCATCTCTTGAATTTGGGTTTGTCTTTTGTTTTAGGTTCACGTTATACATTTTTTATAAGAATACAATATGAGCAATGTTGTATCTGGAAGTGATATGCTTCCCATCAATAAAAATCAATTTGGTGGCAGATAAAGATTAGATTTGGGTTGTGGGGCACGGCATTAGAAGTTGGGAGACCAGTTAGGCATTCAGAATGGACAGACTTCAAGGAGTAACTGACTGGTATAGGGGAAGCCAGTATATCTAAGGTAAGTTTGGATGATGACCTAGTTATCTATGGCTTGTAAGAAACCTCTCTAAAGCTTAGTGCTTAAACAGCAATTTATTGTTGTCTCTATAGTTCTGTGGGTTGGCTGTGTTCAGTTAGGCGATTATCACATGGCATCTTTCATGTGGTTGTAGTTGGGCCTCGATTGTGGCTTCAGTTACCTCTGGGCTTGAGCCAGCTGAGTATCAAAAGCAGCTTAGTCACATGGGAGGCAGGAGAGCTGGCTGTTGACCAGGGCCTCAGCTGGGGTTGTAATCCAAGGGGGACTGCATGTGGCCTTTCCACGTTTTTGGAGCTTCTTTTATCTTGACATCTGGGTTCCTAAGAGGGAGGGAGTATCCAAAACCAAGAATTTCAAAAGTCTTACTGGCTTTTGATACCTTGTGTTCATACTTTAACTTTTTGAAGACTTCTAATGATATTAGATAGATATCCTTGGTTTGTTAAAGATCAGTCATTACATTTGCCATCTTATTTCTTTTAATATTTTACTTAAGTTGGCTTCTTTTCTCCTTTTGTACCTTCTAACCTGTCCACAAGGCCATAAGCATTGGGTCTTTTTGTTACCTGGAAGTATACTTTTGGTTGACTCTAGAGTTTCCTCATTTTTTCCACTGTGATTTCCCTTAATAAACTGCCACCAAATTGATTTTTATTGATGGGAACTAATGATTTCACTTAATTTCATATTTAAAAGATTAATATTAGAAACAGGTTTCTCTATTTTGATATCGTTTCTTCTTTGATTTTACAGAATATTTTAACTTAGGCTCTCTTTGGTGTCTTTATTAACCATGCCTCCCTCCTCAGACATAGCCTAGTTTTTTACTGCTATCTGCAATCAAGCAGACACATTATCTGCTGTCTGCATTTGGTATAAATATATTATCTTCCACTTGCCTTTCCTTACTCCCTCATTTTCCACAGCTATCTCTGGAGCCAAACAGGCCTAGTTAACTGTTCCTCATGCCCTTTTCCATATCCTGATCCCATTTTCCATTTTTAAATATATGTAGTGGTATAATGTCATTAAGATTGTGTCAGCTAACTGCTAAGTGGCACACTGAAGATGTAGAAAAGAAAAAAAAAACAACACCCGCCTTCAAGAAGCTTTTGTTTTTCAGTTGCTAAGTTATGCCTGACTCTTTGTGACCCCATGAACTGTAGCACACCAGGCTTTCCTGTCCTCTGTCTCCCAGGGTTTCCTCAAACTTGTGTCCATTGAGTTGGTGATACCATCTAACCATCTCATCCTCTGTTGACCCTTCTCTTCCTGCCCTCAGTCTTTCCCAGCATCAGTCTTTTCCAGCAAATTGGCTCTTCACATCAGGTGGCCAAAGTATTGGAACTTCAGCTTCAGTATCAGTCCTTCCAGTTTATACTCAGGGTTGGTTTCTGTTAGGATTGACTTGTTTGATCTCCTTGCTGTCCAAGGGATTCTAAAGAGTCTTCTCCAGCCTCATAGTTTGAAAGCATCAATTCTTCAGTACTCAGCTTTCTTTATGGTCCAACTCTCACGTCCGTACGTGACTACAGAAAAACCATAGCTTTGACTGCACTTACACGGTCCATATGTGGACCTTTGGCAGCAAAGTGAGGTCTCTGCTTTTTAATACGCTGTCTAGGTTATCATAGCTTTTCTTCCAAGGAGAAAGTGTCTTTTAATTTCATGGCTGCAGTCATAGTCCACAGTGATTTTGGAGCCCAAGAAAATAAAATCTGTCACTGTTTCCACTTTTCCACTGTTTCATGTTTGCCATGAAGTTTGGGGACCATATGCCACGATCTTAGTTGTTTGAGTGTTGAGTTTTAAGTCAGTTTTTTTCACTTCACTCTTTCACCCTCATCAAGAGGCTCTTTAGTTCTTCTTTGCTTTCTGCCATTAGAGTGGTATCACCTGCATATCTAAGGTTGTTGATATTTCTCCCGGCCATCTTGATTCCAGGTTGTGAGTCATCCAGCCTGTGATTTTGCATGATGTACTCTGCATATAAGTTACATAAGCAAGGTGACAGTGTACAACCTTGACATATTCCTTTCCCAATTTGGAACCAGTCTGTAGTTCCATGTCTGGTTCTAACTGTTGCTTCTTGACCTCCATATAAGTTTCTCAGGAGATAGGTAAGGTGGTCTGGTATTTGAATCTCTTTCAGAATTTTCCACAGTTTGTTGTGATCTGTGCTGTCAGAGGCTTTAGTGTAGTCAAATGAAGCAGAGGGTTTGTTTTGACTTCCCTTGCTTTTTCTGTAATCTAAAGGATATTGGCAATTTAATCTCTGGTCCTGCTGCCTTTTCTAAATCCAGCTTGTACATCTGGAAGTTCTCTGTTTATGTACTGTTGAAGCCTACCTTGAAGAATTTTGAGCATTACATTGCTGGCATGTGAAATGAGAGCAATTGTATTGTAGTTTGAACATTCTTTGGCATTGCCCTTCTTTGGGATTGGAATGAAAACTGACTGTTTGCAGTCCTATTGCCAGCAAATTTGGAAAACTCACAGTGGCACTCAATATGTCAAGAAGCTTAGATATTCTAGTATTAGAATTCAGAACCCTATCTTTGGAAAGCATTTTTAAGGCTTTTAGGAAAAACTCATGTATAACAGACAGTTAAAAATAACATCTTTTATTATAATAAACATGGTGATGGAAAAGGATGAATATTCTCATGCAGTGGCATTAAGTAACGTGATAGGACAGTGTGTCCTGTAGTTGTTCTGCATAAAATATAATTATCTTTCATGTGGTGTTTCTTATATACATATCTAAAACCCAAAGCTTGAAGTCTTAACTTTCAATCTTTAAATAAAAGCTTCTTGTGTGAAGCCAAGTTAATATATCCAGTGATTTTCTAGTATTCTATGGGCTTGCCAGTTGGTGCTAGTGGTAAAGAACCCAGCTGCCAATGGAGGAGACATAAGAGACAGGTTCAGTCCCTGGGTTGGGAAAATTCCCTGGAGGAGGGCATGGCAACCCACTCCAGTATTCTTGCCTGGAGAATCCCCTGGACAGAGGAGCCTGGCAGGCTAATGTCCATAGAGCTGCACAGAGTAGGGCACAACTGAAGCAACTTAGCACGTGTGTATGCATGACCTATCTCTAGTTGTGCAGTTCTTGTTCCCTGCCCCATTTCTTGTCATGATGATCTTGCTATGACTGCAGTAAGCAGCAAAGACTCTGTGTAACCCAGGATGCTTGTTACTTTTTAAGTGGAAAGGCTTGTGACAGAGATAATAATAACTTGAGAGATTGTGGCAATAAAAGAAAGATCAAGTGAGAAATGGATTATTATCCCTAAGTTTGCAGAATATAGTTTTGGGTGTGTCTGGTTATAAGATGGAAGAGGTAAGTGTTTAGTGCCATTTCTTTATATCCTGTTTGGTTAGATATACATTTACAAGGAAAGAAACAATGTTGGCAGGTAGGATCAGAGAAGAAACATGGATGTCACAAGGGAAAACCCCTTAGCGGCATAGTTATTTAAGTTCATATGCTTTGAGTTATAACCCAGAGTTCCCACTTCTGCTGTAATCTAGCAGACTTCATGTTCTTTGTGTCTAATTAGCTACAATTATGCCTAACTTTTTATTTTTTTCTAACTTTTGATTTTTGATGTTTGGTCTGCTCTTGGATTCCAAACCCTAGTACGCCTTCATCTCTAAGATCTGGTTCGTTTGCTTATTGGCTCCTGTGCTGCTGTTGACGTTGTTGATGTTTAGTCACTGAGTCGTGTCTCATCCTTTTGCCCCCCCACCCCCATGAACCCCATGGAGCCTGCCAGGCTCCTCTCCATGAGATTTCCCAGGTGACAATGCTGGAGTGGGTTGCCATTTCCTTCTCCAGGGGATCTTCCTGACCCAAAGATCGACCCAGTGTCTTCTGCACTGCAAGCAGGTACTTCACCACTGAGCCACCAGAAAGCCCATTGGCTCCCATACCTCTGCATTGAGTTTCAAATTTGTAAGCCATTCACTTCTCCTGATTAAAAGCTATGGATTCCCTAAATTCAACCATATCCCTCTGGTTCCCAGGCCCTTGACTTATATCTCACAAATGCTACTTCGGGTTTCTGAGCTGTCACCTGAACATGGGCTTGGGTCCTTTGGATTCCCTTTTGAATCCAGATAAACCATAATCCCTGGCACACTGACCAGACCCTAATATTTGCCCACTATTCTTTGAGTTCTCAATCTTTGTCTAGTCTTACCATGTTGTTTGTGTCCAACAGTGAACATAGAGTACTTCATTAAAAATAATTAGACCTGTTTTCTATTCCAGCCTTCATTTGAGCTGCATCTTATCTGTCTGTTGATAAACCAGCCAGATAACCCTTCATTAAACTTTCAACAGTAGTGCTTGAGCACTCTCAGAGTTTTGTGTTGCTGGTAATAATGTTTGTATGCCAGTGCTCTTTTTAAGAGAATTATAAAATTTTTAATATATCTTATTTTTTCTATCTCTTGTTATCTGGTTTCTGTATTTAACTTAAAACTAAGCTGATGTGATTTTATACGAATTTATGTATCCAGAATTGCAAATTTTCTAAACATTTTTTTAATTTAAAAATTATTTATTCATTTATTTATTTTTGGATGCACTGGGTCTTCGTTGCTTTGTGTGGGTTTTTTCCTAGTTGCAACAAGCTGGAGCTACTCTTCTTTGTGGTACATAGTCTTCTCATTTCAGTGGCTTCTCTTGTTGCAGAACACAGGCTCTAGGGCCCATAGGTTTTAGCAGTTGTGGTGCACAAGGTTAGTTGCTCTGTGACATGTGGAATCTTCCTGGACCAGAGACTGAAGCCATGTCTCCTGCATCAGCAGGCGGATTTTTATCCACTGCACTACCAGAGAAATCGAGGGACTTTAATTTTTTTAATAAATAGGACTAGTTCTTTTTTAAAAAATGTTGAATAAGCTATAGTGTTGTAACATTTTTTTTTAACCCTGCCCCTACTATTTTAGCATTTTTGACTGTAATTTTAAAAGTTAATATTTTTCATATTCCTACTTAGTTTTAATGTTATAATAGTTGTTTGTAGCAGAAATTAAAATATCATACTTTGTAATCATTTATGGTAAGTCTCTAGTTTGATTCCCAGTATTCTTTCTAAAATTAAATTAATATTTTTTGAAAAAATTATCTTGGAAACTATCATGGATCTACAAGGATTCTGACTTTGGCACTGACAAATTGAAGCGAATCGTGTAACTATTTTAAACAGAATTCACAAAGTACATTCTTGGGGTTTTAAAATCCCTAAGAAACAAGCACAATATTAGTTATTAAAGCTTTTTTTTTCTGCCTGCTTCTAGGGTTACAGGTGAAGTAAAGCACAACATCACCAACACTGTTGTATGCAGAGTACAGGGGGAATGGAATAGCGTTCTTGAGTTTGCTTACAGCAGTGGAGAGACAAAATACGTGGACTTGACTAAGTTGGCAGTGACGAAGAAAAGAGTAAGACCTTTGGAGAAGCAGGATCCATTTGAATCCAGGTGTGTCATCCTTGCATCCATCAGGAAAGAGTCAGAAAGTCTAGATCTTAATTTAAGCCTTTTCACTAATTTCTAACCCTTGGCAAGTCACTTCACCACTTTAGATAAGCTTCCTCATCTGTAAATTGAAAGTGTTGGCCTGATCTCATGGTTGTAAATGCTGTACCAGCTATGACATTATGTGTACATAATCACATTTTAGTAAAAATAAAACATTTGTAATCTGGACAAAAATACCAACTTTTAGCAGTTAAAGAATCACTGTCTTTGTCATACAAACTCTTACAAATTATTAATAAAAAGATGGGTACCCTAATAGGAAAATGAGCAAAGACATAAAGAGGTAGTTCACAAAAATAGAAGAAAACAATACCCACTAAGAAAATTGTTCTTTATAATTGTTCATTATAATTAGAATTCAAAGAAATACAAATTAACAGTAAGACAGAAATTTTTTTTAATGGTATCTCTTTTGGGAAAAAATGAATAGACATTTTCATATTGTTGATTAGGGAGGTAAACTGATATAACCTTCTTAGAAGGTATTTTGGAAATATATGTCATAGGCCTTTAAAAGTAAATGAAATGGGGGACTTCCCTGGTGGTCCAGTGACTCCATGCTCCAAACGCAGGGGCCTGGGTTCAGTCCCTAGTCAGGGAACTAGATCCCACATGCCACAACAAAGATCAAAGATCCAATGTACTGCAGTAAAGACCTGTCACACCAACTAAATAAATAAAAGTAAATATTAAGAAAAAAAGAATAAGATAAATGAAATGGGGCTTCCCTGGTTGCTCAGTGGCAAAGAATCCTCCTGCCAGTGCAGGAGATAATGGGTTCAATCCCTAGTCTAGGAAGATCTCACATGCTGCAGAGCAACTAAGCCCATAGGCCACAACTATTGAGTCTGTACTGTAGAGCCCAGGAGCCACAAATACTGAAGCCCATGTGCTCTAGAACCCATACTTCACAACAAGAGAAGCCATGGCAATGAGAAGCCTGAACACCACAGCTAGAGAGTAGCGCTCGCTTGCTGCACCTAGAGAAAAGCCCGTGCAGCGATTAAATAATTTTTTAAAAAGTAAATGAAGTGGCTCTATATGTGTTAATAAGGTAGTCTCCAGAATGTATCGGCAGTAGTTGCTTCCAGAGAGGAATACTGGGGTCTAGGCTTTCCAGGTGGTGCAATGGTAAAGAATCTGCCTGCCAATGAAGGAGACGCAGGAGATGTGGGTTTGATCCTTGGGTCAGGAAGATTCCCTGGAAGAGGAAATGGAAACCCAATCCAGTATTCTTGCCTGGAAAATTCCATGGACAGAGGAGCCAGGTGGGCTGCAGTCCCTGGGGTCACAAAGAGTCAGACACAACTGAGCCACTTATTCATCTCTCTGATAAGAAACAGACTTACTCTTCACAGAATGCCCTTTTGTACTGTTTAAAGTTTATATCACATGTAAGTATTACTGTATCAAATATAAGGAAGCATTAACCATCTTAAGATCACATAAATGGAACCAAACCATTTATAAGCAGATATTTAGTACCCATTAAGCAAAAACTCAGGTTGGTTCAAAAACTAAAACAGTAGTGATTGAAAAAAAAATTCTTATTTAGGATTTATTTAGGAGCATGCATCAAGGTTTGGTTTGTGGACTCCTGGGGCCCTTGATATTTGTACCAGGGGTTTGCAAGTTGAGAAAGCTTTCTTAATAATGCTAAAATATTATTTGCCTTTTTCACTCTGTTGGCACTTGCATTGGTGGTACAAAAGCAATGGTGGGTAGCACTGCTGGGCCTTAGCACCGTTCAAGGCAGTGGCATCAAACTGTAAAAGTAATCATGGTATTCCTTACTGCCCTGCAGTTTTTTTTCTTTTCTACTTTGCAATTTTTTCAAAGCCATTTTCTTTTTAAAATGTCCTTGAAAAGCAGTACAGATTATTAGTTTTGTTAGATCTGGAACATTGATTACCTGTCTTTTTAAAAAATATTCTGCATGACACATTTGGACTATACATAAAGCACTTGTGCGAGATTATAAAGTACACTGATTATCTTAAGGAAGAGAACTTGTGCAACTGATAGAGTTACAAGCAAACTACCCTTTCTTAAAGCACCATTTTTACTTAGATGATTGACAGACAAATTAGACTATTATATTTTTAATATTGGGCAGACATTTTTCTTGTAAATGAATATTATAAACATGGCATTTAAAGGAAAACAATTGGAAATTTTTTTTGCTAATAATAAAATTTAAATGGAAACAACCTAACCATCCATTGACAGATAAATGGATAAGCAAGTTGTGATATGTATTTATAATGGAATATTATTCAGTCCTAAAAAAGAAAGGAACCCCGCCATTTGTGATAACATGGATGGACCTTGAGGGTATTATATGAAGTGTCAGAGAAAGAGCAAATTCTCTGTGGTCTCACTTATACAATTGGTAGTTTTTGTTTTTTTGTATTGTATGATAATACTCCCAGTATTTCTATAATTGGGAGTATTATTCAACCATAAAAAGAATGAAATCTTGCCATTTGAGACAACATGAGTGGATCTTGAGAACATGCCAAGTGAAATGTCAGATATGTAAAGATAAATACTGTATGATATTACTTATATGTGGAATCTTTAAAAAAAAAAAAACTGACAGATACAGAAAACAGAGATTGGCATTATTGCCAAAATGCCAGAGGTGGGTACCTGGGCAGTGAGTGAAATGAATGAAGTAGGTCAAAAGGTACAAATTTCCAGTTTTAAAATAAATGTCATGAGGACACAATGTACAGCATAGTGGCTATAGTTAATAATACTGTGTTGGATAATTGAAAGTTGTTAAGAAAGTAGTTCTTAAAAGTCTTCATCACAAGAAGAAAATGGTTTTGGTAATTATGTATGGTGATGGAGATTGACTAGACTTATTGTGGTGAACATTTCATAGTAATACAAATACTAAATTACTGTGTTGTATACCTGAAACTAACACAGTGTTATATATCAACTATATATTTCAACAAAACTTTTAAATTCATAGAAAGGAAGCCAGATTGTCATTACCAGAAATGTGGGCTAGGGAGTTAAGGAATTGGATGAAAGTAGTCAAAACATACAAACCTCCAGTTATAAGATAAATAAGTACTGGGGATGTAATGTATCTCATGATGATTGTAGTTAACAGTACTGTTTGGTATATTTGAAATTGGTTGAGAGAATAGATCCTAACAGTTCTCATCTCAAGGAAGAAAAAATTTTTTTTCTGTTTCTCTGATTTTGTTTCTATATGAAAGGATGAATCTTAACTTATTGTGGTAATCATTTCACAGTATATGTAAATCACATCATTATGCTATACTCCTGAAACTTATACAGAGCTGTATGTCGATTGTATCTTAGTAAAACTTGAGGAAAAAATGAAGCTTTTAAAGGCAAATATCGAAATTTTAGAAAACTTTTATCTGTCACAATGAATTGAAAGCTTCCCTAGAAAGAGTTTTCTGATGAAATTGGTGATGAAACTAATGAAGATGATTTTTAAAAATATGACGTAATAAAATATGTCACCATCTGAAAGGTAATTTTTTTCAGATGATCACTGCATGATAATATAAAATTATGCATGGATAAAAATTCCATTCAAGGTACAAATTAAACCAATGGATTTTCATGTATCAGAGTATGAAAAATTCATTGATATTTTTCAGTTTCCACATTGCAGCTAATCTTTTAAGAACTACCACTTTCTGAGTTTTAATATAATAACAAAGAATTGAGTTATTTGAAATAGCTATTAAAATACCCTTCCCTTTACTAACTATATATTTGTGTGAGGCCATATTTTCTTTATATACTTTAACTAAAACAATACATATCACAATAGCTTGAATGTAGAAGCAGATATAAGAATCTGGCTGTTATTGAACCAGGTGTTTAAGAGATTCTCTTTGCTAAACTTGTATTATAGATTTTTTTGTCTGCATTCCTGGGGGTTATTGGTTTTTTGTTTTCTTTGGGAGAAAATTTTTAACCACGAATTTAATACCTTTAGTACCTAGGGCTATTGAGGTTATCTGCTTCTTCTTGAGCAAACTTTTGTAATTTTTATCTTTCAAAGACTTGGTTCAATTTTTCAAATTTATTGACATGTATTTTATAATATTTGCTTATTTTTTTTTTAATTTTAGTTTTTTATTTTTTAAATTTTAAAATCTTTAATTCTTACATGCATTCCCAAACATGAACCGCCCTCCCACCTCCCTCCCCATAACAACTTTCTGGGTCATCCCCATGCACCAGCCCCAAGCATGCTGCATCCTGCGTCAGACATAGACTGGCGATTCAATTCACATGATAGTATACATGTTAGAATGTCATTCTCCCAAATCATCCCACCCTCTCCCTCTCCCTCTGAGTCAAAAGTCCGTTATACACATCTGTGTCTCTTTCCCTGTCTTGCATACAGGGTCGTCATTGCCATCTTCCTAAATTCCATATATATGTGTTAGTATACTGTATTGGTGTTTTTCTTTCTGGCTTACTTCACTCTGTATAATCGGCTCCAGTTTCATCCATCTCATCAGAACTGATTCAAATGAATTCTTTTTAACGGCTGAGTAATACTCCATTGTGTATATGTACCACAGCTTTCTTATCCATTCATCTGCTGATGGACATCTAGGTTGTTTCCATGTCCTGGCTATTATAAACAGTGCTGCGATGAACATTGGGGTACATGTGTCTCTTTCAATTCCTGGTTTCCTCGGTGTGTATGCCCAGAAGTGGGATTGCTGGGTCATAAGGTAGTTCTATTTGCAATTTTTTAAGGAATCTCCACACCGTTCTCCATAGTGGCTGTACTAGTTTGCATTCCCACCAACAGTGTAGGAGGGTTCCCTTTTCTCCACACCCTCTCCAGCATTTATTGCTTGCAGATTTTTGGATCGCAGCCATTCTGACTGGTGTGAAGTGGTACCTCATTGTGGTTTTGATTTGCATTTCTCTAATAATGAGTGATGTTGAGCATCTTTTCATGTGTTTGTTAGCCATCCGTATGTCTTCTTTGGAGAAATGTCTATTTAGTTCTTTGGCCCATTTTTTGATTGGGTTGTTTATTTTCTGGAATTGAGCTGCATAAGTTGCTTGTATATTTTTGAGATTAGTTGTTTGTCAGTTGCTTCATTTGCTATTATTTTCTCCCATTCAGAAGGCTGTCTTTTCACCTTGCTTATAGTTTCCTTTGTTGTGCAGAAGCTTTTAATTTTAATTAGATCCCATTTGTTTATTTTTGCTTTTATTTCCAGAATTCTGGGAGGTGGATCATAGAGGATCCTGCTGTGATTTATGTCTGAGAGTGTTTTGCCTATGTTCTCCTCTAAGAGTTTTATAGTTTCTGATCTTACATTTAGATCTTTAATCCATTTTGAGTTTATTTTTGTGTGCGGTGTTAGAAAGTGATCTAGTTTCATTCTTTTACAAGTGGTTGACCAGTTTTCCCAGCACCACTTGTTAAAGAGATTGTCTTTACTCCATTGTATATGCTTGCCTCCTTTGTCAAAGATAAGGTGTCCATATGTGTGTGGATTTATCTCTGGGCTTTCTATTTTGTTCCATTGATCTATATGTCTGTCTTTGTGCCAGTACCATACTGTCTTGATGACTGTGGCTTTGTAGTAGAGCCTGAAGTCAGGCAAGTTGATTCCTCCAGTTCCATTCTTCTTTCTCAAGATTGCTTTGGCTATTCGAGGTTTTTGTATTTCCATACAAATCTTGAAATTATTTGTTCTAGTTCTGTGAAAAATGTGGCTGGTAGCTTGATAGGGATTGCATTGAATTTGTAAATTGCTTTGGGTAGTATACTCATTTTCACTATATTGATTCTTCCAATCCATGAACATGGTATATTTCTCCATCTATTAGTGTCCTCTTTGATTTCTTTCATCAGTGTTTTATAGTTTTCTATATACAGGTCTTTAGTTTCTTTAGGTAGATATATTCCTAAGTATTTTATTCTTTTCGTTGCAATGGTGAATGGAATTGTTTCCTTAATTTCTTTTTCTACTTTCTCATTATTCGTGTATAGGAATGCAAGGGATTTCTGTGTGTTGATTTTATATCCTGCAACTTTACTATATTCATTGATGAGCTCTAGTAATTTTCTGGTGGAGTCTTTAGGGCTTTCCATGTAGAGGATCATGTCATCTGCAAACAGTGAGAGTTTTACTTCTTCTTTTCCAATTTGGATTCCTTTTATTTCTTTTTCTGCTCTGATTGCTGTGGCCAAAACTTCCAGAACTATGTTGAATAGTAGCGGTGAAAGTGGACACCCTTGTCTTGTTCCTGACTTTAGGGGAAATGCTTTCAATTTTTCACCATTGAGGATAATGTTTGCTGTGGGTTTGTCATAGATAGCTTTTATTATGTTGAGGTATGTTCCTTCTATTCCTGCTTTCTGGAGAGTTTTTATCATAAATGGATGTTGAATTTTGTCAAAGGCCTTCTCTGCATCTATTGAGATAACCATATGGTTTTTATTTTTCAATTTGTTAATGTGGTGAATTACATTGATTGATTTGCGGATATTGAAGAATCTATTTGCTTATTTTTTAATGTTTGTAGGCTCTATTGTGATGATGTCACACTCATTCTTTGTATTCATGATTCTTTTCCTGATCAATGTGATTAAAGGTTCATTAATTTTACTCAGTTCAGTTCAGTTCAGTCGTTCAGTTGTGTCCAACTCTTTGCGACCCCATGAATCACAGCACGCCAGACCTCCCTGTCCATCACCAACTCCCAGAGTTCACTCAGACTCACGTCCATCGAGTTCGTGATGCCATCCAGCCATCTCATCCTGGGTCGACCCCTTCTCCTCCTGCCCCCAATCCCTCCCAGCATCAAAGTCTTTTCCAATGAGTCAGCTCTTCGCATGAGATGTCCAAAGTACTGGAGCTTCAGCTTTAGCATCATTCCTTCCAAAGAAATCCCAGGGTTGATCTTCAGAATGGACTGGTTGGATCTCCTTGCAGTCCAAGGGACTCTCAAGAGTCTTCTCCGATACCACAGTTCAAACACATCAATTCTTCGGCTCTCAGCCTTCTTCACAGTCTGACTCTCACATCCATACATGACCACAGAAAAAAACATAGCCTTGACTAGACGTACCTTAGTTGGCAAAGTAATGTCTCTGCTTTTGAATATGCTGTCTAGGTTGGTCATAACTTTCCTTCCAAGGAGTAAGCGTCTTTTAATTTCATGGCTGCAGTCACCATCTGCAGTGATTTTGGAGCCTAAAAAAATAAAGTCTGACACTGTTTCTACTGTTTCCCCATCTATTTCCCATGAAGTGATGGGACCAGATGCCATGATCTTCGTTTTCTGAATGTTGAACTTCAAGCCAACTTTTTCACTCTCCTCTTTCACTTTCATCAAGAAGCTTTTTAGCTCAAAGAAGTAGTTTTCAGTTTCATTGATTTCTCTATATTTCTGTTTTCTTTTTCATTGATTTCTGCTCTTATTTCCTTTTTTCTGCTTATTTTGTGCATCGTTTGCTCTTTTTATAGTTTCTTAAAATAGAAGTTAGGTAAGGGTCAGCAAAGTTCTTTTGTTAAAGGCTCAGTTCAGTTCAGTCTCTGAGTCGTGTCCAACTTTTTGCGACCCCATCCATGGACTGCAGCATGCCCGGCTTCCCTGTCCATCACCAACTCCTGGAGCTTGCTCAAACTCAGTTCCATTAAGTTGGTGACACCATCCAACCATCACATCCTCTATCGTCCCCTTCTCCTCCTGCCTTCAGTCTTTCCCAGCGTCGGGGTCTTTTCCAATGAGTCAGTTCTTTGCATCAGGTGGCCAAAGTACTGCAGCGTCAACTTCAGCATCAGTCCTTCCAATGAATATTCAGGATTGATTTCTTTTAGGACTGACTGGTTTGATCTCAGAATGAATATCTTAAGCTTGATGGACTAGATAGTTTCTACCACAGCTCAGTTCAGCCATTGTAGCATGAAATGACAAAAACAGATAGATGTTGCTATATTAAAACAAAAGTCTACTTACAAAAATGAGCATTGGACCATAGTTTTACTCCTGGTTTGGCTTCCGGAATAGCTCAAATGGTAAAGAATCTGCCTGCAATGTGGGAGACCTGGGTTTGATCCCTGGGTCGGGAAGATCCCCCAGAGAAGGGCATGGCAACCCACTCTAGTATTCTTGCCTGGAGAATCCCATAGACAAAGGACCCTGGTGGGCTACAGTCCATGGGGTCAGAGAGAGATTGGACTGAAGCGACTTGGCATGCACACATCACTGTGAACATTCTTGTGCAAATCTTTTTGTGAACATGTTTTCATATCTCGGGTAAAACACCTCAGAGTGGAATTGCTGGTTTGTGTGGGTTTTATGTCTAACTTTTCACATAACTGCCTAACTATTTTCCAAAATGGCTGCACCATTTTACATTTCTGCCTGGAACATATGAGGGTTCCAGTTCTCATCCTCATCAACATTTGTTATTGCCTGTCTTTTTAATATACCCATTCGAGCTGATCTGAAATAGTATCTCATTGTGATTTTAATTTGTATTTCCTTAATGGCTAATGACGTTAAACATGTCTTTATGTGCTAGTTAGCCATTTGTTTATCTTTTTTGTTGAAATGTGTACTTATAAATTTTGCCCATTTTTAAATTGAACTGTTTGTCGTCTTATTATGTTATAGGAGTTCTTTGTAAATTCTGGACACAATTCCTTTGTTGGGTATGTGTTTCGTAAATATTGTCTCCTCATCTGTTGCTCGTCTTTTCATTTTCTTAATGGTGTTTTTTTCAGTAATGAGTTTTTATTTTGATGAGGTGAGACTATCAGTGTTTTCCTTTATAGATTATGGTTTTGGTGTTGTAGCTAAGAAATCTTTGCCTAACCCAAAGTCTCAAAGATTTTCTCTTATATCTTCTTCTTAGTTTTATTGTGACATGAGAGTCTAAGGTCACATTTTTGCACGTGGATATCCAGTTTTTTCAGTACTATTTGTTGAACAGACTATACTTTCCCCAAGAATTGTCTTGGCAGTTTTCTTTTGCTTGAAGTCTGTTAAGCTTCTCCTTTCCTGTGCTGTGCCTGCAAATGCTCTCTAACTAGTCAGTTGGATTAGTCGTAGGGTTCCCCTCATTTGTTTGCCTGCTCTCAGGGATCACTGTCCTGTGCTGCCTTTTGTTCAATATCTGAAAACCATTGTTTCAATATATTTTTGTCTGGTTTCCTAGCTGATTAAAAGTGGGAGGGTAAATATGGTGCCCCTTATTTCATCATGTCCAGAAGCAGAAATGTTGTCTTCTGTTTCAGCTTTTTAAATATTTATTTCTTTTTGCTTCTTATTTCCTGTTTCTTTAAAATAAAATCTTGGTTATATAACTTGGGAAAAATACATTATTTTTAATTTAAAAAGAAGCAGAAACAGCAGCATCTTGGCCATTAACATCAGCAACATAGTATGTATTCTTATAATTCATGTGTGAAATTATAGATATGATTCAGGAAATGTAATTTATTAAAATTACTGTTAATTTTGCGGGTATCCACTTTTTTTTTTGAAAAATGTTTGTAAAGCATGTGGTTTTCTAATTTCAGGCGATTGTGGAAAAATGTGACAGACTCTCTGAGGGACTCTGAAATCGATAAAGCCACAGAGCATAAACGTACCCTGGAAGAACGCCAGAGAACTGAAGAAAGGCATCGAACTGAAACAGGCACACCTTGGAAAACCAAATATTTTATTAAAGAGGTATATGTTCTATATGCCTTCAGACTAAAACTCATTATCTACATAATGAGAACTTTAGTTTAGGAGGCTTTTTTGACTTGTTAACACTTACATATCTTTGTTTCTAAAAACAGTCCAGCTTAACCATGAGCTTTTTTGTGACCTTTTTACAATTTGTCAGAATAGTTTACCAGCAGTTCAGAAATAGATTTGGGGATTTAAATTTGCCACAAAATACTAAGATTAATCTTTAATCTCAGTAATGAATACACAGTTAAAAGTTTGTTGGCATTGTACCACAGCAGTGAAACTTTTTTCACTTCAAAGATCACATTTTAAGGGATACATGAAAAACTTAATTGACCACCCAGAGGATGGTGAAGTGGCTAGAATCTACAGTGCTTAAGGATAAAAGGATGAAATGGTGAGTGTTTAGACTGAAAACAGAAAATTGGGGCCATTCATTATAGCTTTCTTCAAATATATATAGGCTTTCACATTAAAGTTTTTTGTCAACTTGGATAGCAGAGTTGAGCTAGGCCTAGTTCTAAGAGCTTAACATTAGAAAGAATTGTTTATCAATAAAAATGTCCAATAATAACAAGTGTACATTTTATAGTAATGAGTTCCCATCACTAAGCTCATATAAGAGACTAAAGCTTATATAGAAGAGTTTAATTCACTGGTTTTGCAGTTAAGACTAAATGATTTCTAAAGTCTTTTCTAAATTTAAAGGTTTTGTTTTGTTTATTACTGTTTGGTAGAACTCAGAGTAAGGTGAATAATGGACCAGAGCCAATGCCAGAAGAAGTTTTCTTGTCCATAGCCAAGTCTAAGGAAACTCATTGAATTTCCATTGGTCTGTCAGGAGAAAATCTGGAAAAGTAATTTGAATATGAATTTTGCATAGCTATTACTCTTAAAAGCACATTATTTATTATAGTAATTTCATCGCTTTAATTTTTCTCATCTTTGGATATCTGATATAAATACCAACTGTTTTCATGGATAGGAATTGAAGGGAAAGTCCTTTCCATCTCTTTTTATATGAAAAGATAAAATCATTGTAATTACTCTGCAAAATTAAAGTTTGGTAACCTTGGATTTTTTTCATTCCAAGCTCACTAAGAAAGCAGATATACCAAACACAGTAAAAATTTTCTAAGGGAAGATTTCTATAAATCATTAAAAATGAACTCTATTGGCTAAGAGCAAGAAACTGTAATGGTAAAAGATGCAACCAAATTTAAAAGACAGGCCTCCTGTATCTTTCAACTAACATGACATGGAAACATGCTACTTCTCATTCATTCTTTATTTGACAGATTATTATTAAGAGCCTACCACTTAATACCTTTATTATATTTTATGATGTTAAATAGACAGATGCAGAAAGTGGTAGCAAGATATGGCAATTGTCCAGTAAAATAGTGATTTTCTTCCCACCTAAGTAATCTTAACTAGCTGCTTGATGGAACAGTAGATTGGAGATGCTGACTCACGTTTGGGCCCCTTCAGGTGATAAGATGTAAGATTACTTTCTAAATGGTGTGCCATGGCACAGTGCTACAAAATAGATACATAAGATTTTATGACAAATATTGATTGCCTAAGCTCATGGAGAAGAGAAGTGAAAGGCAAAGGAGAAAAGGAAAGATATACCCACCTGAATGAAGAGTTCCAAAGAATAGCAAGGAGAGAAAAGAAAACCTTCCTCAGTGATCAGTGCAAAGAAATAGAGGAAAACAATAGAATGGGAAAAACTAGAGATCACTTCAAGAAAATTAGAGATAGCAAGGGAACATTTCATGCAAAGATGAGCACAGTAAAGGACAGAAATGGTATGGACCTAACAGAAGTAGAAGATATTAAGAAGAGGTGGCAAGAATATACAGAAGAACTAAACAAAAAAGATCTTCATGACCCAGATGATCATGATGGTGTAATCATTCACCTAGAGCCAGACATCCTGGAATGTGAAGTCAAGTGGGCCTTAGGAAGCATCACTACAAACAAAGCTAGTGGAGGTGATGGAATTCCAGTTGAGCTATTTCAAATCCTAAAAGATGATGCTGTGAAAGTGCTACATTCAATATGGCAGCAAATTTGGGAAACTCAACAGTAGCCACAGGACTGGAAAAGGTCAGTTTTCATTCCAATCCCAAAGAAAGGCAATACCAAAGAATGCTCAAACTACTGCACAATTGCACTCATCTCACACACAAGCAAAGTAATGCTCAAAATTCTCCAAGCCAGGCCTCAGCAATACATGCACCATGAACTTGCAGATGTTCAAGCTGGTTTTAGAAAAGGCAAAGGAACCAGAGATCAAGTTGCCAACATCCACTGGATGATCAAAAAAGCAAGAGAGTTCCAGAAAAACATCCATTTCTGCTTTATTGACTATGACAAAGCCTTTGACTGTGTGGATTACAACAAACTGGAAGATTCTTAAAGAGATAGGAATACTGACCACCTGACCCGCCTCCTAAGAAATCTGTATTCAGCTTAAGAAGCAACAGTTAGAACTGGACATGGAACGACAGACTGGTTCCAAATAGGAAAAGGTGTACATCAAGGCTGTATATTGTCACCCTGCTTATTTAACTTCTATGCAGAGTACATCATGAGAAATGCTGGACTGGATGAAGCACAAGCTGGAATCCAGATTGCTGGGAGAAATATCAATAACCACAGATATGCAAATGACATCACCCTTACGGCAGAAAGTGAAGAGGAACTAAAGAGCCTCTTGATGAAAGTGAAGGAGGAGAATAAAAAAGTTGACTTAAAGCTCAACATTCAGAAAATGAAGATCATGGCATCTGGTCCCATCACTTCATGGCAAATAGATGGGGGAACAGTGAAAACAGTGGCTGACTTTATTTTTTGGGACTCCAAAATCACTGCAGATGGTGACTGCAGCCATGAAATTAAAAGATGCTTACTCCTTGGCAGGAAAGTTATGACCAACCTAGACAGCATATTAAAAAGCAGAGACATTACTTTGTCAACAAAGGTCTGTCTATTCAAAGCTATGGTTTTTCCAGTAGTCATGTATGGATGTGAGAGTTGGACTATAAAGAAAGCTGAGCACCAAAGAATTGATGCTTTTGAAATGTAGTGTTGGAGAAGACTCTTGAGAATCCCTTGGACAGCAAGGAGATCCAACCAGTCCATCCTAAAGGAAATCAATTCTAAATATTCATTGGAAGGACTGATGCTGAAGCTGAAACTCCAATACTTTGGCCACCTGATGCAAAGAACTGACTCATTTGAAAAGACCCTGATGCTGGGAAAGATTGAAGGCGGGAGGAGAAGGGGACGACATAGGATGAGATGGTTGGGTGGCATCACCGACTCAATGGACATGAGTTTGAGTAAACTCCGAAAGTTGGTGACGGACAGGGAGATCTGACAGGCTGTGGTTCATGGGGTTACAAAGAGTGGGACACGACTGAGCAACTGAACTGAACTGAACTGAAGCTCATGGCACAGTCAAGTCACATCCTGTGTATGACAGGACCATGGCTTGTGCTCTGAGAAGCACTGCAGAGTATAAATGAGGCTGATGAGCTAGTTGAAGCTGGTACCCCAAGGTTCATAACAACTTTGGAGCTCTTGCCATCAGGTATGGCTCTTTGCTAAGAAAAATCATATTACTGATAAGTCTGTTTTGTCTTCCTGTGGTCCTAAACAGAATGCTAGATACATAGTAGGTGTTTTATCCATATTATTATGAGTAACAAGAACTTTTTCATTTGTTTGGTACTTTCATTATTGCTGTCAGACCAATTACAGACCAGTTTGAAATTGGCTTTAGATGGAGTATGGAATAGAGTCTTTTGGTATAAAACAAGGAGAATAATCTGAGAAAGTATAGGTGAACTTAAGTGTTTCTAGAATCACTTGGTAATACCCACCCTCTTTTCCTAACCATTTCTCATTGACATTTAGTTTATTAGATCTTCTTTGCCTTTGTTCAGTTGCTTAGTCATGTCCACCTCTTTTGGACGCTATGGATTGCAGTACGCAAGGCTTCCCTATCCTTTACTATCTCTTGGAGTTTGCTCAAATTCATGTCCATTGAATCAGTGATGCCATCCAACCATCTTGTCCTCTGTTGTCCCCTTCTTCCTGCCCTCAATCTTTCACAGCTTCAGGGTCTTTTCTAATGAGTCATCTCTTCACAACAGGTGGCCGAAGTATTGGAGCTTTAGCTTCAGCATCAGTCCTTCCAATGAATATTCAGGGTTGATTTCCTTCAGGATAGACTGGTTTGATCTCCTTGCTGTCCAAGGGACTCTGAAGAGTCTTCTCCAGCACAACAGTTTGAAAGCATCAATTCTTTGGTGCTCAGCCTTCTTCTGTGGTCCAACTCTCATATCCGTACGTGACTACTGGAAAAACCATAGCTTGACTCTGTGGACCTTTGTCGGCAAAGTGATGTCTCTGCTTTTTTTTTCTTTTTTTCCCAATTCCTTGCAACACCATGGACTATAGCCCATCATGCTCCTCTGTCTTTGGGATTCTCCAGTTGAGAATAATGGAGTGGGTTGCCATTCCCTTCTCCAGGGATGTCTCTGCTTTTTAATATGCTATCTAGGTTTGTCATAGCTTTTCTTCCAAGGAGCAAGCATCTTTTTATTTCGTGGCAGCAGTCACTGTCTGCGGTGATTTTCAAGCCCAAGAAAATAAATTAGATCTTCTGTTTCTTCCCTTTTGTGATTATACACACTCATCAGAATCTGTTGGTTGTATCCTCTTAAATGGATATT